>NW_027204492.1:113792757-114392757 GCF_024711535.1 Dipodomys merriami
TCTCAATGTCTGCATAGTAAGACAATCATAAACCTCAGGGCAGGATTACAGATTATTATACATCGAGTTTTGACAACTTTTACTTATGGGATCTAAATTTTATTATAAACCATTTCCACTGTGGAATTATAGAGACTTGATTTAAAAGAGATTTTTGAAAACAACAGCAGAAGGTTTCAGAATAGTGGAACTTGAAAGGCATTATTTTGTGAGCTTTCCTGACAGGCTTTAGATTCACAGCAGTGGTACATGTGACATTTTCCCTAGGTTCTTTTGAGACCAGGCTGTGGGAATAGTGCCCCATTTGCTTTTTCCGCCTCTACCTAGACTGAATCAGATTTTTCTGCTTTTGGTAAAAATGACAACACAATCTGAAAAGCTTGTCTATCTTGAAGACAAGTCTAGACAAGTGATTAGGTTAAATGTCCCAAACATTTCACAATAGTAATATAAGGTGACATGCTAGAGAGGCATAAAGAATAATCCTATTATATATACATGCTGATATTGCCCTTGGGGCTGGCCTAATTAGTCCCGTTAATTGCCGTAGCCCTTTCAGAGCTAAGCTGGTAGAAAGCTAAACCTAATTAATATTTCTTTGGCCAAGCAGAGTTCCAGCTGTAGCAGTGTCTAGGCTCATAGCTGTCATGAAAATATTGCTATTTTTTTCCTTTCCTTCCACAATCTCTGCTTAATTCTCTTCTTCCCAGGTTACAAGTATAGAAGTAACCTGAGGACAAAGATTCTATGACTCATCTTCTTAGTCTATCTGCACTTAGCACCCAGATGTTAGTGCAGAAGAAAGACAAGGTATTACCCATTCAATTCCTTTGTTACAAAAAATACATATCTACAGGAGACACATACAATTAAGAGATCTGCTTAGCTTTAGTTTTCCTTTTATTACATTAAAATACCATGTACATAATCATATAGTTAAATGCATAGAGTTTAGGACTATAATGTGATGTGTTTCAAAAACACATACAGCTGTGTAACCCAAACACCAGGATGCTGAACATCAGCATGAGCCCAAATGATTTTGTATACTACTTCTGGTCAATCAGTACAGATCCTAACAAGCAACATCTATGTGATTAATATCAGATATCTCTTTACATTTTTATTAATATCTTTAAATAGTTGTACAAAGGAATTTCCATTTGACAAAGCAGTTTATGAATACAGTACATCTTGATCAATATCACCCTTTCCAACATTCTTGTCTATCCCTCCCCTACCAGATTATCTTGAGTTACTCTGGAACTTCATAATATGAATAGGGTGATATATGTTTTATATTTTGTTTCTGTTGCATAAAATTAGGCTTTGACATCATCCATATCAAGGATTCCTTCCTCTTCATACCTGATTAGTGGTCTATTCCATAAATATAAGAGAATTTTCCATTCTTTTGTTAACAGGCCTTTGACTGTGTCTTTGGTTAAAGCTCTAATTAATAAAGCTTCTTCAACATCTAATTTTGTGAACAAGTTTTAATAAAATCCTAGGTATGAGATTGCTGGATCAAAAATTACTTTTAAAAAGAAACTGCCATACAATTTACCCATATCACTATATCATCTTATACCCCCATAAAAATTATAAGCAAATTCTACTTGCACACCACCTCTTCAAATTTTGGCTAATGGTAATATCGGAATGTAGATATAATATGCACTTTTTTCAAGTGGCACACATGTTAATCAAGTTTTCATTGATGTATATTAAATTGTACATAATAAAGGGTTTCATTATGGTATTTCCACACATGCATATTATACAATTTAACCATATTTTCTCCTGTAATTCCTGTCTTGTGTTCCCTTCTCCCTTTCCTTTTCATTTCCCTTATAATAAAAAGTGTTCCTTTTACTTTCATGAACCTGGTTGCTTTGTTTTCTTTTGCTTTGCTTTGCTTTTGGCCCCTAGCTTTCACAAATGAGAGAAAACATGATAGTTGTTTGTGGGACTGGCTTATTTCACTTTGCATGATGATTGACTAAGGTTTTTAGGTGCTTTTCAGCCACTTGTACACATTCTTCTTATGAATTGTATATTCCTGAGCCACTTTTGTTTAGGTATCTTATTTTTTTGAATTGTAAAAATCCTTGATGCTTTATGTTTTGTAAATTTGCTTTTCTAGTCTATGACTTGCCTATTCTTTTTTTACCCAGTCTTTAAATAAGCACAAAGTTGCTTTTTGGTGAAGGTCCAGTTTTATATATATATATATAGTACTTTTTGGAATCCTATGGGAAATCTTTACCTATCTAAATATTACAAATATATACTTCTAGAAGCTCTAAAGTTTAATTTTATGTTTGCATATGTGAATTATTTGGGATTAGAACTAATTGCTTACTCAACTCTCCCCCATGGGTGGATGTGTGTGTCCACATGCATCTGTGCAAATATGTGTGTTATGATGTAGTAGTCAAAGTTGCTTTCCATTTCGATAATCATCACCATTTGTTGAAAAAACTATCCAATTCCTCTCAAAATGTCATTGCCAAAAGTCAATTAATTATAACACATAGGTCTATTTGTGAACTCTCTCTATTTTAATCCATTGACTTTATGCCAAAATTACAATCAATTCATTGCTGTAGATTCAGAGTAATTCCATGAATCCTCCAAATTCTAACATTTGAAGATAACTCGGGCTAATTGAGATCTTTTACATTTACATGGATATTTTTAAATTATCTTGCCAATTTTTACCCATTTTTTTTAGGATTTGTTGGGATTGCTTTGAATATACAAATTTAGGGTAAGTTGAAATCTTAGAAATATTGAATCTTCTGATCTATGAAGTATATTATTATTGTACCCTAAATAATAATTTCTTAAGTAAACTGAGTTTTTTCACATTTACTGGGCATATCATTTCAGGTCTTTATAATAGGTAGGTTCAACTTTTCATGTATAACTAAGTTTCTTCTACTTTTAAGAATTTTAAAGTTCAGGTCTATTATGATGAATTGTCCTGCATTTATTGGAAATGCCTTAATTTTCTCAAGGGAATGTCTCTGCATATTTAAATCTCAATTGAAAGTTTTTTATTTTGACATTTCCTAATATCATTACATTGAATGTGGCCAACATTGTTTCCAAAACAAATATAGATGTTACCTAATGTATTTCTTTCCAAAAATATCAAAACTCTATTTATTGCTTTAAACAACTTGCTTTATGTATTTTGACCAGTTTGGATAGTTGTTTGTAAATATGAGCCCCTTAGACATAATTTTTCCATGATTAGAACTAAAGTCCTTAAGTTTTCGTGCTTTATTATTGTCAAAGATTTTTATACAATGTATCTAAATGCTTTGATAATCACTCTGTGATCTCTAATGTGGTTGGCACCTTGTACATATTTGGAGTCATAGGTACCTTTGAGAACATGATGTAAGATTTAGGAACCTTAATCATTGCAAGGTACATGATGCCAATTTATAGACAATCACAGGTATTTCATCAATTCCCCAAAGCCCAGCTGTGAATCATTTCTGTCACCAGGACTGGGAATTAAGAAACTGCTCAATATTTTTTGCAGCTATAAATATGGTGATGTTCTTGCTTTGTTTCAAAAAATAAAAAGAAGCTAATAATAGACAACATAGAAATTTTCAAAATATTTTATAGATGGTAAATGGGCTTGATTATCTCAGAGAAATATATATATTAGACAGAGAGAGAGAGAGAGAGAGAGAGAGAGAGAGAGAGAGAGAGAGAGAGAGAGAGAGTCTGTTGTGGGGCTTGAACTCTGGGCTTGGGCAATATCCCTCAGCTCTTAAGCTCAAGGCAAGCACTCTACCACTTGAGCCACAGCGCCACTTCTGGTTTTCCAGTGGTTTATTGGAGATAAGAGTCTCACAGACTTTCCTGCCTGGGCTGGCTTTGAACCATGATCTTCACATCTCAGCCTCCTGAGTAGCTAGGATTACAGACATGAGCCACTGGCATCTGGCAAGAAATAGATTTTTAAGATATACTTCAACAGATTTATGATTTACTTGAACTTTAGAAAAGATCTAAAAATTTTCAAAGCCTTTTCCTAAGAAAACCTAAACTTTATAATCAATACACATGCCTTCATTTCCACTTAATGTGTATGTGTAAAAGTTGATCCAATGGATATATTATATGGCAATTGATTGTTGTAATTTGTCCAGTTGTATAGTTAGCCTATTCAATTTTGTGCTTAGGACTTACTCTGTGAATAAGAAAGGAAAATGTGCCAATAACTGAACAACAGGCCTTCATGGTCTCTGAACATCATTTCCCCAGGACAAATTCTGAGGTAAGGACTTCATACAAGTAGTATACTTGAGAGTTGGTCACAGGGGATATTTGAAGGGGAGAGAGAAATGAGATAGGACAGAAAAGAAAATCAAGAAAGTGAATATGGAAAAGCAAGCAGCTACTTTGGAAATTGAAATTTAATCCCACTGAGGAGCTTTGAGAGCCAGTATAGAATATACACCTCAGAAATATCACATCTGAAGATAAGAAAGCTGGATTATCTGTCCACCAATTTCCCTTGGATGTTGGTTAAAAAAGAGACTTCCAGGGAATATCACTGCTCTGGAATGTTTTGTGAGTGGATAGTGGAGCTTCGATGTCCAGAGAATTCCCAAATAAATCATGTGGGTTAGCAGATGAAAGTCAAGCTGGCAAACACATACACCAGTACTAAGAAGATGTGGGCAGAATATCATATATAAATATAGTAGTTGCTATATTTCTCTTAAGCCAAAATGATAATTATCAGTGGTGACAGAATAAATAGTAGTATTTTCCCCCATGTAGTTTTATGATAGAGATGATGGATGCATCTCTTGAAGTCCAAAAAATTGGTATCTGTCAAACAACATACGGTCTGTAATATATTGTGTTCTGAAAAGAACATTCAAATTTGCTGATTTGTTTTGGTTTATATATGACTTCCCTCTGGCTATGGCAGCTAGAGCACCATTAGAACACATTATAATAATAAACAGAATCCTTGCCAAGCATAATTAATTTTTCTCATATAAATTTAAGTGTATTTTTCTTGTGTAATGTCACCATAGGATTCTACATGGAAAATAAAAATAGTCTTGATAGAGATTATATTAGTTCATCCTCCAAATAGAAATCTGGAATAACTTGTGGGGGGATATTGTCCGGGCTATATTTGGGTTCCTTTGAAATAGCTACCTAATAATGGCTAACATTTAGTGCCAGGCCCTGTTCTAAGTTCTGTATGTGTCCTCTTCATTTCAGCTTCAAACAGACACAGAAGATAGCTACTATCACCAGTTATGTGTTATAATTAGAGATAATAAATAAAGTTACAGAAATAATAAGTAGAAAAATCCTAGAATCGAGTCTTTTCTAACCAATGCAGCACATTATTTCCCATTACCTACCAATGCAAATGCAGAAATAACTATCTCTTTCTCTTTCCCAAACTTTTGCCAGATGTGGATTCCAGCCAAGTTTTATATGAGCTCCTTTTGAGAAATAGGTCACTTCAGAATCTTGACATTCTTCATGGCAGATGCTGTTCCCTCAGGAATTTAGTAGACCAAATCAGTGTGCTCTAGACAAGAATTGGCAAATTTTTGGTAAACAACCAGATCACAAACATTTTCATTTTTGTCAGATATGTATACCCTTAAAGCAGCCACAGACAGCATATAAAAATTGGGCAAAGCAGTTTGTCAATAAAAACATAGATATTATGTTTGTTTAATCCCACAGGTTACAATTTGTTAACCTCTGCTCTGGAAACGTAGAGTGCAACTATATTCCCAAACATTAACTGCCTATGAATTTCACTTACAGAATACCTTGAATATATGAAGTCATTATTACATAATTTATAGGAAAAACTCACAAGAATTTAAAGCTAGAAGGGGTTTTTAGATTCCCTAGTACAATGAGGAAATCAATACAGAAGATATTCCCAGTTGATTTTATTTATATGTTAGGGCTTCTTTTACTGCCCTTGAATTCTGTTTATCAATATAAGCCAAAGGGGGAAATGGGAGTCAGGGAGAAAATATTCAAGGAAAAATGAATGTTTTCTCCATAAAGCACATCCTCACAGTTCATTAAAGATTTGCAACTTACATGGGTGCTGGTGATTTATGCCTGTAATCCTAGCTACTCAGGAGGCTGAGATCTGAGAATCATGGTTAAAAGCCAGCCTAGGCAGGAAAGCCCAGGAGACTCTTACCTCCAATTAAACACCAAAAAATCTGGAAGTGGAGCTGTGACCCAAGTGGTAGAGTGCTAGCCTTGGGCAAAAAAGCTCAGGGACAGTACCTAGACTATGAGTTCAAGCTACAGGACCAGCACAGAAAAATAAATCTACAAATTAATTAAATGAGAACACCAGTGTTAAAGCATTAGAACCAAATAAGGATGCCAATAAGGCTACCTTTATTCATGTATGTTAAGATGAAATAGAAATTCATTCATAAAAATTCAATGTGAAGGCTGGGAGTGTAGTTCAGTGATAGTGTATTTGCCTAACATATGCAGTGTCTTAGACTCAATCTCAAGAATCAGGAAGAATGATTTTATTCATATTCCTTGCAATAAATTTAGGGAAAATGTATAGTTACTCTTTAAAGGTTATCAAGTGCCATAAATATCTCTAATTTAGAAAATATCCTATAGTCTGGACAACATGATGATTTGGAGGGAAACTGACTTAAGTATATATAAGAAATTATAGTGACAATATCCTAAGCTAGCTATCAGGGTTCCTTCATTTTACATGTAGGAAACTGAAGCTCAATAAATTATCCAATGATGGGCAAATCCAATTAGAAATAAAGCTGAGATTGAAGTAGCAGCAGTCATGAAACTCATGTTCCCATTTCAGGTCCAGAGCCTTAAATCTCAGCTCTAAATGTCTATAATTTTACATTAATCAGCTTACTTTCTAAGTCTCCATTGTACTATCTAGAAACTGAGGATAAGTTTTGACCAATCAGGGTTTTATAATGATAAGTAAAATACCATGTACAAAGTCTCAGATAGTTCATGGTTGCTTAATAATGATAGTTGTACTTAATATTCCATTTCATTATTGTTTATTGATCATTTACAATACAGTAAATGTATTGTACCAGGTAATGGGAATGCAAAGGTGAATAACACAAAATCCTCATTCTGAACATTTTTACAGGGAGCAGACATATTGACAAATCATTTGTAATGTGCTTCATTGATACAATCAATATAGTTCCAAAGTTCTCTGAGAATACAGATGGGATATTTCAAACTGTTTTATCCACATATTTACTAGCTATATATGTAACTATTGAACAATTGAGATGAGGATAAGACTGATATGTGCTAAGAATGTATACACAAGTGTATATACACATGCACACAAAAGAATACCAACTATTTCATAAATACAAACATAATTAGTACAGGTTTAAATTAGATGGTTCAATTGAAAGGGCAAAATCCTATATTTTAAGCATTCTAAGTCTGATAAGGCAGATTAACAATGGCTGCAGTGCAATATAGGAAGGATAATAATAAAGTTATATATATATATATATATCTGTATATATATATATATATAGGGCACAAAGTTAATATATTTCATATGTGATTTAACCTTCTGGCTAAAAATCAAAACTGAATTTTCCCCCAGTACAACAGAAAGAGTATTGGAGATATTTAAATTGGAAAGGCACGAGGAAAGACACAAAAACAATAAACAGCTTTTTTTTCCCCAATTTTCCAGAATGACCTTGAACCCAATGTGAAGAATTTAGAGCAGTTTACAATTTCCTTCCATAGTTTAGTCATCAAATTTTTCTTGCTCTAATTTCATAATAGCTGCTATTTGTTGAATGCTTTTAATGTGTTATGTCCTAACTGCTTCTCACACGTTCTCTAATTAAATCCTTGAAATAAGTAAGAAGGTAGTAAATTTATTATTCTGTTTTATAGATGAGGAAACTAGAGGCTACAAAGATTAAGTTATGTGCCCCAAACTATGCAATTAGACAAAGGCAGGATTCACGTTGAATGTCATGTCCTCCACCCTCTTGAGGATGCTTTCTGCCTATCTTGTCTATATTCTCCCAACAGGCCTTGAGCAAGACAATAACATAAAGGTTATAGTGCAGCCAGAGAGAGCAGCTCCAATTGTGGCCATCTGTAATGTAATAGCCAACTCTTATTCTTAAATTCTATTTAAAGCACATAACAGAGCACAACGCTCAGCAAGGAACTTTCTATGGAGATACTTAGAGTTTCCAGAAATCTCCATGGAGAGTAGACCACAAGAGAGTAGCTAACAGAAGCCATTGGGAGCTATCATTTGGAAAGCTGCCACTGTCAGGAGGAAGAGATGTTCTTGGAAACTACTATGGCTTGAGATGCAGGGAACCACCATCATCAGAGGCAATGGCTGCTGAGGCTTCTGGTAATAGGAAGTCACTGTAATCAAAGTTTTTCTGACCTTTCTTCCACATTAAGAGGAATGTCTCCTAACATAAAGGCAAATAACTGATCGCATTAATCTTTCAGTATCCTGTTCCCTAAAGACAGGAATACAAATGTCTTACCTATCAATCCAGTAAGATTTGTCTTTAGCACTTCTGAATAAGGGGGTTGTTAGGCCAATAATATGGAAAAAGAGAAAATAAGTGTGTTGTTTTGTTGAAGACAAAGAGAAAACTGAACTATGACCCAGGTATGACGTTTGGTGGAGGAATATATAAGATTACATATATAGAGAATACATAGAAATGATCTATTCTATAGTACTAATAAGTAATTAGTAAATAGACAGAAAACTTATTCTATGCCAGTTTTCACTTTAAATATTGATAATGTCTAGAATTTGCCATTTCCATAGTCCCATACAGAGATCCAAAGGTTTGAGGTACATGAAGTGTTAGATTCTTCAACAGAACTTCAACACTTTTGACTACACTTGTGCATGAGTCAGAGTAATAACTAAGAGCTTTAGCTTCAAAGGAGAAGTCTTGGCTCAAAGCCCAGTTCTTTTACCCAATAGCTTGCTAATGATTACTCTTTATTTCCCTGAGAGCAGGAATTTTGTCTGCTATATTCTTCTCCAAATCTCCCACACCTAGACTATGTATACTACGTAATTGGTACCCATTAAAAACTTGTTTAACAAAATTCAATAACATCATCAGACTCACTCTTGTCAAATATTTATTAGGTTTCCTCTATCCTCTACAGCATGGTGAATTGGAGAATTCACAATTCATGTAAAAGAAGTCCAGCAGACTTTTAATCCAGAATATGAAAGGAGCTCAAACAACTTAACTGAAACATATGCATATGATTTGAGTAGGTATTTAACCAAAAATACACAAATGAATACTAACCATATGCAAAGTTAAGATATTGAAAGTCATTAGGAAAGCTCAAATTCAAAGTACAATGAGCTACATCTTCACACCACTAGAATAACTATTATCTAAAGACAGGGAGTTACAACTGTGAACAAACAAGACTCTTACCTATTGACAATGGCAAAGTAAAATGATGATGCTATTATTTTGGAAACGAGTTTGGCAGTATCTTAAAAAGTTAAGCATAACAACAGGCATTAAGTTGGCCATTATTGGTTCAATACTACTACTAAAGTATCTACTGAAGAAAAGTAAAAGCTTATCTATACACTAAGATTTGTATCATGTGAGCAGTATAATACTCCATTTGTAATTCAACCAACTGATACTTGGCTAACTTAGAATATTTTTGAAGGTTATAGAGTTAATCAAGTGTTATCTTCCTATTATACAACGTTGTCCAGTTCCAAAGAGCATATTCTTCACCTTACTGTGTTAGTCAGTTTTTGATATCTGTAACAACATAGACCAGAACTTAAAGGAACTCAAGATATCATTCCATAGTCCTCTCTCTCCATTGTTCTGGGCCTGTGGTAAGACAGAACATTCTGGCAACAAGAACATGTTGTAGAGGAGATTGCTTCCCTCATGGCGGACAGGAAACAAAGAAAATGAGAGACAGAGTGTAAGAACAAGATATAGTCCAGGAACAAGATATATGCCTTGGAGTCACATCCTCAGTGATCTGCTTCCTTTGACAAGGCCCTACCTCCTAATAGCCCATTTAGTATGAACTCATCAATAAATTAACCAACTGATGAAGTTAGTGTCCTCATTATAGAGTCATCTCTTAATAGTACTACTAGCTGGAAACCAAGCACATAAGCCTTTTTGGAAGACACATAATGTTCAAATCGTAACACTCAGTGTGCTACACTGTTCACTCTAGTTCTATGCAAATTTTAATAGAGGATTATTTTTAAGGCTGGTAGTGACAGGAACAGGAAACAATATATTATATAAAGTTGATCTTTTAATTCATCAAGTATGGTGGTAAGACAATTTTAATAATAGCCTTGTATTTTTACTTTTTCATCTGCACAGTGGAGCTGTTAATGGGAACCAATTCATAAAAGTATACTTTAATTAATGGCACAAAACAAAATTTAGTGATTAGCAAACTATTGTACCCATGGAAAGTTCAGCATTTGTTATTGTTCATTGTTCATATGGTTATTTGTTAATGTTCAACATTGTTATGTATTATTATAAATGTTATAATTGTTTTCAATTTTTTAATCCATAGAGATTGAAGAAAACAAAATCAGGGGGAATTGCAAGAATATGTTATATATTTAGCTTTTGGAATTATGGAAAAGTCATAAAGAATAATTTAATTATTTCTTACTAGATATAGGCTCTATAAGAAAAATCATAGTCTACCTTTTCTTTGTTCACACAGAGGAAATCTTAGATACAGAAGACTTCTGTGACCCCAAAAGGTATGAGGCTTTCTCCCCACCAGTAAGCAAGCAATTCTGCAGCTGCAGACACCTGCTGTTTGACCTCTAAGTTTCATTTGACACTATCACTGGGAGATAACATGAGATCCCAGCGTTGAGGGCTCAATCCTAATACTGACTCCCTAACACACTTATTTTAGATGCCAGTCACAAACCCCAAGTTGTTCTACTGTGCTTATAACAAACTGGCTATAAACTGGGACTACCACATCCTCTTCCCTGGATGTGATTAATTTGCTCAAGTGGCTTAGAGAACTCAAGAAAGCACTTACATGTACTGGTTTATAAGAAATGACATGACAAAGAATACAGATTAAGCGAGGCATGGTTTAGAAGTGTAGAAGAAGGGACATGAAGCATTCATGCCTCCCCTGGCATATCACCTCCAGGAGCCCCCATAAGCTCCACTATCCCCAAGCTCCCAAACCTTGCTATGTGAGGCTTTTCTGGAGACTTCATTGCGTAGGCATGGTTGCTAACAGTCAGGGTGGGGAAGTCCAGCAAGGTTTATCCCTTTTGTCTTCCATATTCCTTTCTCCCAAGTAGGGAACAGGACCACCCTAGAAAGGAAAAAAATCTTAAAATTAGTATCCAACAAGAAAAATCTGAGAACTTCCTTATAGGCAGCTAAAGCTTAATGCTCGGGGAAGCTTAGTTTCTATGACTCATCTTAGGAAAAAGAAATTATTGTTGCTATGGCTTGCCTTTGGAAATAAAGGCCAAATCATGCAAATTATCACACAGAAAAGATGCAAATATGCTGAAATTGCTTGAGCTACAAATGCACTCTTTTGAATAAATTAATTTAAGAGTATGCTGCATTAGTCAGCATGATGTGGCCACAAAAATGATTTGCTTCTCAGTATTGCTAAAATTTGTCTTCTTAAGCAAGATAATGCAGTTAAGAAACAGTAATTACAGACCTAGGTCTCCCAAGTAGATTTTACAGAAAATGAACCAATAAGAGAGCAGCTCTCATTTCTGATTTAATTATCTTAAAGGAGACCTTGCCCTGTTCTGGAAGATGTGATAAAGAAGCTTAGTTAGAAGAAAGGAAAACTAGCTCAAAGGTTGTTAGTCTGTAGCAAGAATTGAAAGTTAAGGACTTTCTCAAGATTGAGGTTAGTGGAATCATAACCAAAGAGCCGGGTGCTCTATCCAACTATCTTCACAAGCCTTCCTTTTTCATTGTTTAAAGCATAGTTCACAGCAGCCCCAGCTGAGTATGCATATAATGACACACATTCTTTAGGATCATCAGTGGCTTCTTTTTGTCAGTCATAGGGCTTGAACTCAGGGCCTGGGCACTGTCCCTGAGCTTTGTTACTTAAGACTAGTGCTCAACTGCTTTGAGCCACAGCGCCATTTCTGGTTTTCTGGTGCTTAATCAGAGATGACTTTCACATACTTTCCTGCCCAGGCTGGCTTTGAACCATAATCCTCAGATCTCAGCCTCTCATCAGGGGCTTTTGATTGTTGTTGTTTTTTGCCTCTCAAAAAACAAAAACAAAAACAAAAACAAAAAAAATCAGTCTCCTGAGCGCTGGTGGCTCAGACCCGTAATCCTAGCTACTCAAATATTTCATATTAGATATGATATTTGAACTATATAGGAAAGATGAGTGAGGAAGAGTACTTGTGAATTGAAGTAAGAAAGGCAAAAATAAAGAATGTGGATGTTCTAGCAACATCCAGTAGCTAGGATAGTTAGGGTGTGAGGTTATGAAGTATCTGCTGATGAGACTCAATAAGAGACAAATTGGAGCCTGACTTAGGGGAGCATCAAGCTTTGTGCTAAAACCTACATTAGCTATGGGGTGTGGATTGTACTGTGAGGCTTTGGTCTGGAGCCCAGGAAGTGAGTAATACTGACAGTACTGCTACAGTTTGCTTAGACATGAGAACCACTAGAAGTCATTTTACGATGCCATTGGAAGACTTAAGGAGAACACTGGTAAGAAGCTAGAGCATTCCAGCAGCAGAAACAGAGTTGCATGAAGAGAGCATTAATGGGTTTCATCATTATGAACTTAATTGACAAAGCATGTCAGCCCATAAAATCAGTTTCCTTACATACAAACTCAATTGATGGCTACTGAATTATGTTTGGATTAAACAAATTCTTTGTCAGTTACAAGAGCTGTAAACAAATTAGGGCAGGGAACCAGAAAGGTGTCCAAAAAAGGGCAAGACTAAAAATTTGATGGGCCAGAGTTTACAAAGCCTTAGGTTAAGTATTAAAAGTATAAAATAGTTTTGTTTTCTTTTCCTTTACTTATTGTCTGTCAGGAGCTTGAACTCAGGACCTGGGCACTGTCTCTGATATTTTCTGCTCAAGGCTAGTGCTCTATCAATTTGAGACACAGCACCACTAACAGTTTTGTGATGATTACTTGCAGAGCAGAGTCTCCTGGACTTTCCTGCCTAGACTGGCTTCAAACTGAGATCCTCAGACCTCAGCCTACTAAATAGCTAGGATTACAGGTGTGAGCCACCGATACCGGACATTTTTGTTTTCTTAATGAAGAAAATTAGTCTTGGCATATGAAAACTTGGTGCTCATGTTAAGAATGAACTCATAAGGGCCACAATTTCTGCTTGTCATATCACTGATGGCTATAGACTACATTAGGAAGAACCGGTGGTAGCCAAAGTGTTAATCCTCCTACCAAATCACATGAGAACTTTAGGAAAGCTACCATGAAATATACTTTGTATGAATCAGTATTCAATTTGTTTTTAAAGGAAACAACTTTAAAAAGACTCCGTTCACAAATTTCCCTAGGAAAATGATTGGTAAGTGATAACTACACATATAGGCTTACATGTGTATGTGCATATACATACATCTATATTTATACATCTACGCATCTTTAAACCTGAAAATGCCCCCAACAGGTCTGTAGTGGAGCAATGGAGTTCTGAACCCAAGGCCCTGAGCCAATTGTGCTTAAATGATGCACTTGAGGCTTCCCTTTGAAAACCTGAGTGCCATTATTGGTCATTCTCTTGTTGAATGGACAGCATGCCCCGAGTCCTATTACAGACACCTTTTAACTTATACTTTAAAGATTAAAGGCAGAGGCTCCCTCAAACACATTAGATCAAGGATGCAGGGCAAACACAGCAAACAGAAGACTATAATAAGATTGTATTTATCTTGTTCTATGCTTGATTCTGACCAGCTAATATCAATGGCTAAAGATTTCTAGAGAACTGACTTCACTCCACCCACAACTTGCTCTAGGGGAGCCTCTACCTAGAGAAATAATAATCACACTGGCAAGAAGAGCTCACCTTCATTGATAGTTTACTATACACTGGACACAATGCTAGGCACCTATGTATGTTAACTTAGTGAATAAATTATAATACCCCTATGATGCCAGTTACCAGTATGAACACCAGCATCACAGATTACAGATGCAAAAATGAGGGCATAAAGTTGAACTAGCTTAAACAAGATCACAGAGCTAGTAAGTGGCAGAGCTGAAAGGTAACATTCACACTGTTCTGTAGCACCTATAATACTAAACATCACTTCTTCCTGCTTCTTAACTCCTTTGTTCCAAACAAATGATTCCTTGGGCAGCTTCCTTGTAGTTTTTGTTAAAAATTATTATAAGAGAATGAGGGAAGGGGTAACACTCTTCAAAAGGTCATTACCTGACTTATGTAACTCTAGCCCCTCTGTATACCACCTTGAAGATAAAATTTTAAAAAATATTATATTTATGTATGAGTTTACATTAATAAAAATATAAAGTCAGTCATATTTTCCTTATCGTAGTATGGACGTATCTTATCTCACTGGATTAGATTTTTTTATTTTTTATTGTGAAAATACTGTACAGAGGGGTTACAATTACATGGGCAGGATAATGAGTACATTTCTTATCAAGCATTGTAGCCTCCTGCTTTGTTTCCCCTTCCCATCCCTTCCCATCCTCCCCCTGCCCCCCTACCCAATCCTCCCCACCCCCCCCACCAAAGTTGTAAAGTTCGTTTTCGACATAACAACTTGTACTTCTCATTGTTGCAATGGGTCCACCTGTATGGATTAGATTAAAAAAAAAAACCAAGTTTATTTGAAAGTGAAAGGAAAAAGAACAAGTAGTGAGACTCTTCCAAGAGTTGGGCTCCAAAGAGGAGTCCCATAGACTCCTTTCTGAGGGTAGTTTATTTTATTTTATTTTATTGTAATGGATTAGATTTTTTGACAATGTAGATCATCATCCTACAAAGTGAACGATCATGTATTAAAATCCCATTTCTTATATTTCCAGAAGTGCTATTACAGGCATGATGCTTAGGGAGGAATAGCCAAGAGGAGAAACAAGCATATTCTCTCACCATATTTCTCCATAGTGCCAGCACTTTCAAACACATGGGTTGCCTCATCATTTATAGTATGGCCCTTACCCCATGCTAGACCATTTGAATTAGAATCTTTAGGTTGAAGCCATGAAAGAGGTCTTCTTTCTGGAGATCCACAGGTGAGTCTGCTGAGCAGACTAGGCTTGCATAGCATACATAAATGAATAATTATCTGTGGTGACCAGGAGAACTGAAAGTTATAAGCATGATGAAGATACACCTAATGCTTTATTTACATCCATGTAAATGAGTAATTATCTGTGATGACCATGAGAGCCGAAGGTTATAAATATGGTGAAGATAGAGCTAATGCTTCTGACCAGGTGCCTTGCACAGGCCTTTGCAAAGAAGGAGCCACTGACCTGGTCTAATGTGTCCTATTCACAAGGCAGAAGGGAGGGGGGATCTTAGATATTCTAGGCAGATTGAAGAACAAGTGCAAGAACCAAAAGTTAGAAAAAGGAAAATGCATTCTGAAAAGAAGTATGATACCCTATGGCTACACAGCAGGTGGGTATTGGAAGGGTAGAAGCCAGATCATTAATGGCCTTGGGTGCCATGCTGGGTGCCCTGCTTTAATCCTGCAAGTGAGGGACCTGGCTAGTATAGCCAGTGTATGAATCAATACCTTTCTTCCCTGAGGTCATCTAAAAGAAGACTCAATATTTTCTACATGAATTTTACTATAGAACAGAGAAAGAAAAAAATATATATATAAGTAAAACCAGACAAATCGATGATAAACCCAATATTTTTGCCATACAGTTAATGTGCAACTCATATTTGTCATTCCTAAGGAGCTCTCAAGGAGAAGCCCTTATCAAGCAAGGTTCCTCTTCCCACTTTTCCCATGCTTCTTTTATTTAGCTCATGTGAACCTGGAGAAGAAAGGTGTCAGATTTAAATTAGCCTGCCTTCTAATGATTATGCCAGGAGACTCACGTTGGTGGACTATGTAATACTTTTGAATTTTGTTTTATTTATCAGAGACAGAAAATAGTCAAAGTATTCTGTATGGGTTATAGGTGTATCAATGTTTACCATTTCCTCTAGTGTTATAATAAACACCTCCATGGGACATGTGGCCTCTGCAAAACCTTCATTCCTAGAGTTTAAGTATTAGCTTGTTTTGCACAATCAGTAGAAATAAGAAACTATATTAAAAGATAGTCCTTGACTAGTTATGCAACTTACTACAAGTCATTTCCTTTCTTTGATTCTAACACTTCTCAATTGCTTTCTGAGAGGATATTCTCATTTCTTACTAGCTCTAAGATTTGGTGACTTCTATGGATCCTAAAATTTTCCAGCCCTAATGCTGAATGATCAAAATTACTTCTGATTTTAATTCACCATGGTTCTTCTGACAGCCCATGAAAGCTCTTTTACACCTTGACACCCTCCCCCCCAGGGAAATCAACTTTAAATGTTTCCTTTGACAAAAAAAAAAATGTAGGCTTAGTACTTAAAAATGTTGTCAGGTTGCACGCAGTTTGATGGAGCTACTTAAGAAATCTGTCAACAACATCCTGGGTTAAATTGTTGAGCAAGCGAAGTGATCCTGTACTAATGTAGTTGAATATTTTCTGACAGCCTGCAATAGCTTCTTTAGCTTTTTATGTTCTGTCAACTACTGGAGATAGCTTCTTAAAGAAGAGTGCGCTAAAGAATGTCAAATGTGCTTCAGACACTTTCAATTCAAGGTCATTCTATGTAAAACTGCCCTGAGACTCTGTTGTAATAGCCAGGAAAGTATTTTGCTTTGTTCTTTTGTGTGTGTACAAGTACTGGGGTTGATCTTAGGACCTGCATGCTGTCCCTTAGCTTTGTCAGCCAAGGTTGGAGCTCTGCCACTTGAACCACATCTTCATTTCCACCTTTTTCATGGTTAATTGAAGAGTCTCACAGCCTTTCCTGCCTAGGCTGGCTTTGAATTGTGATCCTCAAATCTCAGCCTCCTGAGTAGCTAGGATTATAGATGTGAGCCACTAGTGCCTAGCTTCAGAAGAGTTTTGTTATAGCTTGTTCCAAAGAAAGACATTCTACTGCTTCTGAGATGAATGTTAACTTTTGTAGAAAGATGTCAATTTCACCAAAAGGGTTAAAATCCATGATTTTAAATATATAAAATTAAATAAAATCACTCAGTACCTCTTCCAGATATCAGTCTCTTACCTTGACTTAGCCAAAGTGACATAATTACTATTTTTAAAAAGTTCCCATGGTAGTTCTATGTTCATTTAAGTGCTCCAGTTCTCTGTTATTCAAAGAATAATTATGGACCAACAATATCAGCCTTACCTGGGACCTGATGAGAAATAAAGAATCTAAAGCCTCACTCCATATCTTCCCAATCAGAAGCTGTATTTTAGCAAGATTCCCAGGTAATTTGTAAAGCACATTAAAATCTGAGATGTGCTGGCTTAGAGTATAGAATTTGGAGCCAGACCGACTAGCTATGTGGCTAGGCAATGAAAATCAAACCTGACATTTGCTAAGGGCTTAGTGGTACCAGAACTGTGCCCAAGTCAGCCTAATTAAATAACGCCTTTGAGCTCCTGTCCTTTTTTCCATAGAACAAAAAAGCAAAGATAAAGCCACCTAATTCCTATGGTAAATAATACCAGCAAATGGCTCCTTCCTAAAACTGGGTATTACTCTTGATTCTTCCCTGACTTCTACCTTATCCAATTTTGACTGCTCTGCCTAAGAACTCTTCACCCATCTGCTTTTTTCTACCATACAGCTAACAGCCTTGTCTAAATCATCATTATAGTTTCCACCTACTTTCCCCATCTGTACAAACCAATATCAGAATCTCCAGATGAGCGATTCATCTCAACCCCAGCCATTCCTCGCGTACCATTTAAATGCATCCAGGTTAAAATGTAAGTGCAAAATACCATAAAAACAACCTAACATATAACCTAGCAGAAAAGCTCATTTCTAAGATTAGTCATTTCCAAACACAAGCAAAATAACCTGGATCTGAGTTTGGAAAACTATATTTGATACAGTTCACAAGGGTTCTAGGAAAAGAGAGCTCAAATTGGAAGAATGTACATGTGCGATTCCAGCCTTTCTATGGGAGAAGAGGCTCTAACCAATCATGCATTCTTTCTCTCCCTCCTTATCTCTCTCTCTCTCTCTCTCTCTCTCTCTCTCTCTCTCTCTGTCTCTCTCTCTTTCTCTCTCATACACACATTTCTTTCATCTCTTTTGCAAACCTATTTATCCTTTCAGATGTAAGAGTCTTTTAGGCTGTCAGTCATAGATGCAGCAAGTTAGCATTGAAAGCAAGCAGCACCTTCCTCAGGCTGCCCTTTACTCTCTAGGCTACCCTTTGAGTATCATTTAGCTTTCAATTAAAATTATCCTAAAGAAAAAATTTCTACTCATAAATCACCTTGTCTACCCATCAGTCTCTCTCCTTGGTGTGGTAACTCATTTACATACTTTCATTCATCTGTTCTTTGTCAGGTCATCCCACCAACTGTAGATTATTCTTAGTATACAGACTAAATCATGCTCTTGGGCTGAGTAAGAAAGTGCAGCCAATATTTAATAGCTTAAAGCCACCCTACTGGAAAAAAAAGCCACACATGATGCTCTTGGTCATCCGTTTAGGTTAAAAGGAACTTCACTGCTTCTGATCATTTGATTCAGATTTATCCCTGCTGGGACTCATACATGTGTTTTCAATGTACTGCCAGGTTGGTTGAGGACTGAGGAACTGTTGATGAAGTTGTGTCAGTTCTCTTCCACATTGTGTCTCATCCTCCAGCAGGTTAGCCTGGGCTTGGTCACAAGATGTTACAAGTATCAAAAGGGTAAATTCATCCAGGTGGCAGTGGCTTACACTTGTAATCCTATCTACTTAGGAGGCTGAGATCTGAGGATCACAGTTCAAAGCCAACCCTACCAGGAAAGTCCATGAGACTCTTAATGTCCAGTTAACCACCAGAAAACCAGAAGTGGTGCTGTAGCTCAAGAGGTAGAGCACTAGCCTTGAGCTGAAGAGCTCAGGGACAGTGCCCAGGCCCAGAGTTCAAGCCCCATGACCCATAAAAAGGATAAATTTTTATGTATCTAAGTACTGTTTTATTAAGTAGTAGTACAAACAGGTTACAATTCCATACATCTTGATCATTGCCACTCCTTCCATCATTCTCTCCTATGTTCCTCCTTCCATCTCTACCCTCAAGTTTCATAGTTCAATTACTACATACTGTACAATGAATATTATGACTGTATTTGTTTACACTTTATCCCTCTTTTTGTATGCAGACCCCATTGCCCTTATTAGCATATATTAGTTGTACCGGAGGGTCATTCTGATATTTGCCTCCCTGTATAAAATGTACCCTAGTCAAATATACCCCCTTTATCATTTTTTTCATCTTTTCTCCCCATTTCTTTAAAGTGATTTCATGCGTATGAAGTTGAGAATGCAAATATAGTGATAACAGCATAGAATCACCATTCTGAAAACCAAGCAGCTTAAAAATCGCCTGGCTGGGCACCAGTGGCTTATAATCCTAGCTACTCAGGAGACTGAGATCTGAGGATCATGGTTCCAAGACCACCTAGGCAGGAAAGTCTTTGAGCTCATCTCCAATAAACTATCAGAAAAAGGTGTTGTGACTCAAATGAGCACAGAGAGGCTCAAGGACAGTGCCAGGCCCTGACTTCAAGCCCCAGGACCAGCAAAAAAAAATCCTCTGATCACTGTCAATCTTCAGTATACCTAATAATTGTAATATTCTCGTCATTTTCTTAAAGTAAGATCATCCCGTGTGTGCAACATAAATTCAAGAAAAACATCCCTGAAGCCACAGGAGGCACTGCCATCTCTGTCTGCCTTACGTACTGTGAACAGGAAGTGTTGATAGCATAGCTCATGTCCATGATGTATCAACGGTATGGGAGCCATCAGCAAGAGGGCAATTCTCTCCATAGGCATATAAGGAATCATAGGTGCCAGCATCCAGAGGAGATGTCAATTTTTTCTGGCCACACATGAAATTTGATTCAGTGTGTTATGCTACTTTGATAGCAAAATAAGTTGAAGAGAGAGAATGAAAGAAAGAAAGAAAGAAAAGAAAGAAAGAAAGAAAGAAAGAAAGAAAGAAAGAAAGAAAGAAAGAAAGAAAGAAAGAAAGAAAGAAAGAAAGAAAAGAAAGAAAGGAAGGAAGGAAGGAAGGAAGGAAGGAAGGAAGGAAGGAAGGAAGGAAGAAAGAAGAAAGCGAGAGAAAGGAAGGAAGTGAAGGAAGGAGGGAGGAAGGAAGGAAAAGTAAAGAAATATTGTATGTGTATTCCCAAAATGGAATTGGTAAACAGTTCTGATACTAACAAAAGCTAAATTGAAAGCAGTGATATCAGAACTCCACAGCAGATTTCAAAAAGATGGAGAGAGGCCCTGTGAGGTTTCTTGTCAGAGTTGCAAATAGGAGACCAAATAATGAGAATCACCTATTAAGCTACGTATTTTTTTAACTAATTCATCTTCAGCCATTCACATGGGGAGAAGCAAAACAGGGGTGACTAATTTCTTATACCTGTTTCTCTTTCCTTTGTTCTTTCTCTCAGAACCTAAAGCTTTTCCTGCTCAAACCATAACACTAACATCTCAATTCATCTCATCCCATGGCTCTTCAGCCTGCAGGTGTTACCTGTTTATATTATAACTTTTACTTTTTTTTAACAGCTCAGCCTTCCTCTAAAAAGTCTTTCCAGCAGATTTGCACTGAAATTCTTCCCAGAGCTAGGGCAGAAAGAATGGGTAGAGAGAAAATTTCTGACCACCTGCCTTCAATGTGGACACCATTCTGTTAGCATCATCAATTTATTCAGTACTTCAGGTCCAAATAGCTTTGGAAGCACTTTGTAAACTTTGCTGACTTTATAAAGCATGTTGCAAAACAAAACCACGGGGCCCACTACTGAGATGGAACCTACCCAAGGTATGAAGGACTAGGCTGCCCAACCAGGCATAGTAGCTTTTCCCAGCCACAAGAACGACAAATAAGGAGAAATGCTCTGATCTAACCTGAAGGCACTGAAGATCTGAAATCTTAGAAGGAAATGACCGTAGTTGCTAGTGTAATAAGAGAGACTCCAGGCTTTCATAACCATAGTAGCTGAGAAATTAGATGTGTGGTGTACTTAGAAACTTAATTTATTTTCTTCAAGTAAGCTCAATGCTTGGACTATAACAGATCAGAAGGACTTTTAAAATTTATTCTACCTTAATCCAGGAGAATCTACATTGAAGCCTAGGTTTACATTATGCTGTTTTGTTAGTTTTTGTTGTTATTGCTGTTGTTTTTGTAGTGATAGAATTCAGAGTCTTGAATGTGCCAGGCAAGTGCTCTATAACTAAGCTACATCCCCAGCCCTTGTCTATGTTTAATTTCCCTGTCCTTATACCTTTCTCTATCTCTGTCTCTATCTCTATCTATCTCTCTCCTCTCCCCCCACCCCGTCTCTCAGCAAAATAAAAACACACACAAACATTAGGGCCCCATATGAGCCACAGAAACAAAGAATACCTCATCCCCACTCCCCTTTCTTCACCTCCAAGACAAAGGAAACACTAAAGAATACATCCTTTTTTCCCTGCTCTCATATTAGGAGATATCATGGGCCTCCATCACTAGTGTTTCTGTTAATTTTTTCCATATGTATATTTTCAAATGTATAGATTTTTAAGCCATGGACTGCTTGATACTGATGGGAGTTGTGAACCCTCTGCTATAGTTTGTGTGTCCTCCAAAAGTGCATGTGTTGGAACTTTGATTCTTCAGTGAAGCAGTGTTGGCAGGTAGGTTTTCAGGAGAAAAGTTTGGATGACAGAAGTGGTACTCTCATGAAAGGATCAATGCCTTCTGTGGTTTGGTGTGGTTTGGTGTGATTTGTCCCGTAAGAATTCGTGTGCTGGGGGCTGGGAAGGTGGCTCAGTGGTAGAGCGCTTGCCTTGCATGCATGAGGCCCTGGGTTCGATTCCTCAGCACCACATAAGCAAAAAGAAAAAAAGCCAGAAGTGGCGCTGTGGCTCAAGTGGTAGAGCGCTAGCCTTGAGCTGAAGAGCTGAGGGACAGCGCCCAAGCCCAGAGTTCAGGCCCCACGACTGGACCAAAAAAAAAAAAAAAGAATTCGTGTGCTGGAGGCATGCTATGTTGATATGAGTAAGAGAGGCGATATGAAATCTTTAAGAGGTGGAGCTTCATGGGAGGTGTTTAGATTATTGGGATTTCTCATATTAGGTGGGATAGGTATTTCCCCTGCAACTTTGATTACTTGTTTCCAGATCAAGTTGTTATGAGAGCAAATCTACCACCTGAATCTCTATCTGGCTTTCTATCTAGTCATGTTATCAGTACCTCTCATGAACTCTACTAATTATGATACACATATGATAATCTACTACCTCATGTTGCAACTTTAGGTACTTAACACCCCTGTATTAATAGCATTTGAGCCATCAACAAAAAAAATAAAGATAGATAGAGCCCTGTGATAAACTCATGGTACTCTGGAGGGCAATACTTGGTTTTCAGTTACCTTGGAAACTACTTTCTCGTTTCTACTCATGAGAAATTTAAGTGAAATGATGATCAGATAACAGTTGAGATCCTCATGTTAATTGTTCAAGTCAAACAGAAATTAAATAGTGTTTTGAAAACATCAGAACTCTTGCTCCCATGAGTCCCTATGAAAATTATTACATCTACTGAAATCATAATGGTGTACTGTTTCCAAACATAGTCTTTAAGGATAAGGAACAAGAGAAAAGGAATTATTCTAAATGTGTTACAGATAGTTTCCAATTTGGGATATGTTGTGCTCTCTGAGTTTATTTGTAAGGGTTTTGACATTTGGACACATTTTCTTTTTTCTTTATTTTTTAATTTAAACTTTGTTGTAAAGGTGATGTACAGAAGGGTTACAGTTACATAAGTCAGGTAACAGCAACATTTCTTGTTGAACATTGTTACCTACTTCCTCATTTTCTCCTACTTTTTCCTCTCCTGACCCCACTCCCCCCCCCCAAGCTATAAAGTTCATTTCCAAGTGAGTATCACTGCAGGAGGGAAAGGGGAAAGAACAGAAATGACTGAACACTTTTCTAAGAAAAATAATACCCCAAAGATATGTAATTTTCTTCAGATCAACCCCCTGAAGCATCAGTACAGTTTGACATTTATTTAAGTGCAAGAAATGCATCTTGAACCACAGCTTGTGCCAAGCACCAGGCTTAGCTAATGTTATACATTAACATTTTATCAGCTGGTATTGCCGCCCCCATCTCATATAACTTTAGCCTCTCTGAGTCCTCTGCAGCCCCCTCCCACAGAAAACACCCAAATCCCCTTCCTTGCCTGAAAATTCTCTACAGAGCCATCAAAGAGTCCTGCAGAAAGACACCTGAAACTACCAGGGTTTGTATACATTCAGAGTTATCTCCTATCCAGTGAGGGAAGGGATGGAAAATCCATTGGTAGGGGCAATGCTCATGTGTTTAACATATAATACTTGTGTAGTGTTTTTTATTACCTTTAAGTAGCTGTACAATGCAGGCACTATATACCAAAGCCATTTATGAATCCAGTGCATCCTGATCAGTGTCACCCTCTAGCATTCTCATCCTCCTTCAAGCCACCCCTTCCCTTACTTTTCTTAATTTTGTGGTATATACAATGAGTTCTTGATCGCATTCTCCCTGCCTTCTGCGTTTCATTCATCTTCCCCTCTCCCCCTGGCTCCACTCCCTCTTGCATGTACCCATTTCTTGGTGTTGGTTTGGTTGGGCTTTGGCCTATTCTTTCAAAAAGATTATACTATCTGGGCTCTCCATAGAATCTATTATACTTCAGTTAATTCATTTGTAACCACTTGCATGGTGTCCAACCTGTATGCTTATAGATTTATGGGTACATTTTATCTACCGCAAATGAAGGAAACCATGCAACATTTGTTTCTCTGGGTCTTGTTCACTTAATATAATTTTTTCCAACTCTTCCCATTTCCTTATAAATGGTA
This sequence comes from Dipodomys merriami, assembly GCF_024711535.1. Taxonomy (NCBI): domain Eukaryota; kingdom Metazoa; phylum Chordata; class Mammalia; order Rodentia; family Heteromyidae; genus Dipodomys; species Dipodomys merriami. Next base: position 113,817,053 of record NW_027204492.1, read on the forward strand.
CAATATCATTCTTTCTAATAGATGAGTACATTTCCATTGTGTCTTGATCCATTCTTCTATTAAGCAGAAGCAGAAACAAACTCAAATTGCTAACAAGCAGCAACATGTGCATTTCATGAACCACCTTCTTGTCTCTCTTTTCCTCCCTGCCTTACCTTTGTTAACCTGTCAAGTGTGATTCTCTACATCACTATCTGTGCCTAAGTTTTTGATTCAGTGTCTGCTTTGAGATGAACAAAAAAGCGTGTTTTCCAAAGGTGAATAAAGCACAGTTCATGTCCTCATAAAGCATCTGATTTGTTGAGGTGGACAGACACATGAATATGATGTTAAGTATAAAGATTAAAAAGTGGCATATAATTCAACAAAAGGACAGGGAAAAGAAGGCAGTGATCTCAAGGAAAGCTTTGAGGGGAAACAGCACAAAAATTGATTCTTATGGGATGGTTAGGAATTAGACAATTCAAGATGAGTCTCTTCCAGAAAGAGAATAAGCTTAACAACATACCCAACATGACTAATTGAAGTAAATAGCACACATACTTTAGCATCATCCTTTTACTGGAGCAAGTACATAAGAGTAAATGGTGTTAGATAAGGCCAGATGAGAGGTAGAGGGAGAAAAAAACTGGTCCCATAGGACTTGGAGTGCCTGACCAAGGCAAAGTCCTTGGAAATATCCACGTCACCTCTGTGTCATGTCTCCCATCAAACCGTTAGCAAATCATATTGGTTTTAATTCCAAACTGTCTTAATTCCAACCAAGTCTCACCTCTTGGGGTGACAAGTCTAATCTAGTATCATTTCCTTTATACTGTAAACAAACTGTCTACTTACTTTCCCTTCTTCCTTTATAATCCTTTAGGTTATTAACCAATTTGCATTAAATGTCTGCTCTATATTCCCCAAGGGATTCCATTCCATTTGAGTACAATCCAGAATTGTATGTGATTTGGTATCTATCTGCCCATCTAACCCCCCATTTATCTGGTCCAGCCACACTAACTTTCTATATAATTTGTCAATATTCCAATAGCAGCATATATCTAGTGGCTACCTATTAGGTACAAAATAGAATATCCTCCTCATCATTACAAAGTAGTTCTCAGATAATGCTGCACTAGATGGTCTATTTCTAAAGGCAAACCTTTCTTTTTCTGTATGAAATGTAATGTGTGTCACCGAACAGATCTCTAATCAATGTCTCATACATTGAAGCATTTACAAATAAATACATGATATTTAGTGAAAGGAGCATGATTTATAACCTGACATATCTGGATTTGAACTGTGGACCCAACTTTTACTTATTTTATGATACTGGAAAAGTGCTTAATCTCCATGATCCTTATTTTCCTTATGTGAGAAATGAAAGTAATAAAGTGCAGTAGGGACCAGATGAAGCATAGTACATAGAGCAGCAGGTGGAATGCTTTGCACATGGGTATTCAGTAATGTTAATCTTCTTATAATCCTCTTGAATGAATAGAAACTTGCCACGCTAGTATGTCATTTGAACACAAAACAGCAATCTTATCTGTTTAACCCAATGCTTCCAAGCTGAGAATGACTTTACCATGCCCAGAGGACATTTTGCTAACATTTGAAGACATTGAGTTGTCACAACTAGTGGTGGAAATGTTGCCACTGGCAAATAGTATACAGAGGCTAGAGATGCTGCTCAACTTGTTAGAGCACACAGGAAGTCTCTCTCTCTCTCTCTCTCTCTCTCTTTCTCTCTCTCTCTCTCTCTCTCTCTCTCTCTCTCTCTCTCTCTCTCTCTCTCTCTCTCTCTCTCTCTCTCTCTCTCTCTCTCTCTCTCTCTCTCTCTCTCTCTCTCTCTCTCTCTCTCTCTCTCTCTCTCTCTCACACACACACACACACACACACACACACACACACACACAAAACACATCATACATTCTGGGTGCCAAAAGTTCATACCTGTAATCCTAGCTACTGAGAAGGCTGACATCTGAGGATCACAGTTTGAAGCTAGCCAGGGCAAGAAAGCCCATAAAACTTGTATCTCAATTAACCACCACAAAACCAGAAGTGGAGCTGTGGCTCAAGCTGGTAGAATGCTAACCTTGAGTGAAAAAGCCAAGGGACAGTATCCAGGCCCTGAATTCAAGCCCCAGTACTGGCACCAAAACAAAATCATCTAGCACCAAGTTCAGTAAAGTCAAGATTAAGAAAACATGCTGTGTACTCACAAGACAACTTGGTGCACTGTCTTCCTCCTGCCGGGTTCTAGCCATACTCTTGGCTTCTCTCATCTATCAGCACCTTTAGAATCATGACATCTTAGCATTGAAAGGAAATATCCCAAGTAGGTTTTCCCTAGAAGCCAACTCTGAGATGTGGCTCAAATGTTAGTTGTTTGACAAGTGGAGCAAACATCAAAAGGAGGAAACAGAAATGGGAGTCCAAGAAAGGCAATGAAAATGAAATTCAACCACTGTGATTGGCAATTTGAGGCCAGAATGAGCTTAGGACGTGCCTTTCTGACTTCTCCCACCTGAGAACATGGGATTGGAGGTATTTATCCAGAAATTCATGGCAATCATTCCTGGAGGGCTACTCAACAAGTATTGATTCTCTGACACTTTCTGTCTTGCATTCAAGTAGGATTTTGAGGCCAGAAAGAGCCCTTAAGCAATAAAATGCAGGTTCTGGGAGCTGAAAGTCTAGTCATTGTGTCTTGAAGTAGGAAGAATGACAAGTTATGAGCAGAGGTGTGACAACATCTGTTTCTGAGCTTTGTCTCAATGAATTTCTTCATGGGTATAATCTCTGGAACTTACATGGATGGATGTAAATTGTGGGTGCATCATTGACTTGCTATGTGACCTTGAACAAGTTCCTATTCAAACCTCAGTACCCTACAGTACTACTGTAGCATAGAAACAAAATTATGACAACTGCCAACTGTGAGAATTAAATAAGAAAACACAAGTAAGTCAGCTAACATACCTTGCTCAAACAGCCTTAGCTATTGCAGAGGTGGAGGTTATAATGATAGTGAGCAATAGTGGAGAAGTTACTTCACGTCAGGCACTGTTTTAAGAATGCAGAAGGCAGGCTGGGAAGGTGGCTCAGTGGTAGAGTGCTTGCCTTGCATGCCTGAGGCCCTGGGTTCGATTCCTCAGCACCACATAAGCAAAAAGAAAAAAGCCGGAAGTGGCACTGTGGCTCCAGTGGTAGAGCGCTAGTCTTGAGCTGAAGAGCTGAGGGACAGCGCCCAGGCCCAAAGAATGCAGCATGCACTAACTCATTTAACCTTCCCAATGACTGAGACAGAAATCATCATCATCCTTGTTTTGCTGGTAAATACACGGTACTAAGATGTCAGCCAGATAAAGTTGTGTTGCCTGAGATAAGACCTGTAAGTTGGTAGGCATCCATTCTAACAAAGTAGGAAGGAGCATCCCACAAGTAGGAAGTATGCACAGTTTGTGTATGCTTAATAAGGGACCTTTTTAAACTCTTTCCCTCCTTGTGTAATGACACTGTCAGACACTGTAAAATATGACCAACTACTTCTTGACGATCCAACTGCCAGGCACAATCATTCACATGAATTGCAGGGTGACATTTCCCTAAGCCTTGTACTCTCCAAAGCAAGCAGTGGGTGGCAGCTCAACCCCAAGGAATGTGGTCTATTTTTTTTCCCAACCAGAGCCAGCAATTACATTGAAATCTGACCTTTGCAGCTTCGTTTTCAGGCTTTTGAAATGAAGATGTTGGGATTGAAAATTAGGCAACGTTGTCAGCAGGGAGACGCCTGGAAGCAGAAGAATATTTATGATAATAAAAAAACTGGAGCTCTCAAAGGACCTGCTAAATTACAGTTGGCACAAGGCATATTAGAGCTTGTCCAGATTTACTGTCAGCTCTCTGAATTCACAGCCTTAAAAGGCAATAAATTGTCAGAGGGATATACTGCTTAAGCAGACCAGGGGTAAAAATGAAAATGGAGAGCTTCGAAAATGAAAATGACCGAATTCGGAACTTTTCTCCTAAATTCTATCAAAATAGAAGCTTTCTGGAGATGAACTGTCATGTTTGAAAAGAATCAGAAATTCCTGTGGCCATATTATCACTCTGATAGCCTCTGCCACTTTTCTCCCAGATAGGTGGAGAGTGTGGGTTTCAAGTTCTTTGAGGAAGGAAAAGGATTGAGCAGAAGCCAGCAATTGAGTTGCGATCAGTTTGCTCATTTATCCTGTTCTATTTTTATCTTTCAGTACTATAAAATTTTGAATATGGAAAGCAGACATCTTTTTAAGGGAAGGCTGAACCTAATAAGTGTCCTCTAAGACTTTATGATATGAAGCTGAGATTTTACTCCCTTGAGACACACCCATCTGTAACATGAATATCCCTAATTTACAAGTAAATTTAACATTTATCAAGTTAAAACAGACTCTATCAGCCATGCAAACAATCTTCTAAGGAGATCACAAACACTTCTTCACACCATTGTTAAAAAGAAAATATTTCTCCTAAGATGACTGAAAAGAAAGAGTAAAATAAGCAATAATAATATAAATGAATGTAAAACAAGGTATAATCGATGATGAACACCTATATGTTTTATTTATTTGTCTTGTTGTTTTGAGACAGAGTCTCACTAGGCACTCAAGCTGGTTCATAAATCACTATGTGGCCCTGTCTAGCCTCAAACTTACAGTCTTCCTACCTCACAGCCTCCCAAGTGCTGGGATTATAGTTGTATACCACCATGCTGGACTCAAAATTCATATCCTAAATTAGGATATTAATAGGATGCCATTTTTTTACTTCCTGGACAACAAATATCTGTCCACAAAGGCACAACAGTCCGCTAATCTGACCTCTCTTGCTCTCCCTAAACACACACCATCTAGTTTTGTAGCAATGGTACAAAGAAAGATTCAAAACACCAACATAAATGAGAAACATGACTCACCTTAAAGCATAGGTCACTAAGAGTAACTGTGAACTATAAAGGTGAAAATAAAAGCCCTTTTTCAAGTCTTAGGAAATGAGATTCCACACCCTCCCATTATAAGCCAGACCAATTATTAACAAGCAGGGCCATGAAAAAAGACCTCTCGTATGTCTGAATTGAATCCTTAATCCTGTACTTTAAACTACGTTTCCCTCTGATTCAGTCTTCATTAGAAATAAGAAGTCCTAATTGTCCATTCCTCTCCTTTATCTTCTCTAAGCCCCTTACTTTCTCTGCAGTGCTTTTTTGTCTACAATCCAGGCATTGTGTGGCCTATATGTGAACCTTTTTCTCCAAAGCCCTTGAATTTCATGGAGTTTGGAGTTAAGAATTACACAGGTTATTTTTTTGTTTGCTTGGTTTTGGTCAGTCAAAGGGCTTAAACTCGGGGTCTAGGCGCTGTCCCTTAGCTCTTTCTGCTCAAGGCTAGAGCTCTACCACTTTAAGCCACAGCTCTACTTGTGGTTTTCTGGTGATTAATTGGAGATAAGGGTCTCAACAGACTTTTCTGCACATGTTGGCTTGGAACCAAGATTCGCAGATCTCAGCCTTTTGAGTCACTAGGATTACAGGTGTGAGCCACCAGCACTGGACTTACCCAAGTTATTTTAAGGGGATGTTGCTCGAGTATATACAGGGTCTTTTATAAAGTTCAAACTCCTTGATTGCAGATACAAACACATCCCTTTTTTTAAATTTAATTTTATTGTCAAGGTGATATACAGAGAGGTTACAGTTTCATTAGTAACATAAGAAATACATTTCTTATTCAACATTGTTACCCCCTTCCTCACTTTTCTCCCATTTACCCTTCCCCCTTTGACATCCTCCCAAAATGTAAAGTTCATTTCCAGCATAGTGTCTTATGAGTATCACTGTTGCATTGGTTCACTCTTTGTCCTTTGCCTCACCATTTTGTTATTCCCCTTCCATGCCCCAAACCAGAAAATATATATACAAGACAAAGGATACCAAAATCAAAACCAGTGACAACAGGGGATAAGCCAAAGGAAACAAAAAGAAAGAAAAAATAAATCATTCACAGTACATTAAAAACAACAAAAAACCCTCTTATTTCCATATCTTGGAGTACATTTCAATTACCATCATTTTACACGGTCATATATACATAGCCGTTGAGCTATTATGATCCTCTGGTAGTACTAATCTAGACATATACTATTTATTACAAGTGAGGGAAACCAGGTAGCCTATGTGTCTTTGGGTCTGGCTTAATTTTTTCCAAGTTTTTCCATTCCCTTACAAATGAGCCAATGTCATTCTTTCTGATGGAGGCATAGAATTCCATTGTGTATATATACCACATTTTCCTGATCCATTCATCTACTGAGGGGCATCTGGGTTGGTTCCATATGTTAGGTATGGTAAATAATGCTGCAAATAACATACTTGGGCTGGTAGCTTCAGTGTGGCCTTGCTTGTGTTTATTTGGATAAGTGCCCAGGAGTGTAATTGTTGGATCATATACTATTGGTGGGAATGTAAACTGGTTCAAGCTCTCTGGAAAGCAGTATGGAGGTCCCTCAAAGACTAAACATAGAGCTCCCCTATGATCCAGCAGTCCCATTCCTGGGCATTTACCCAAATGAGCATCCCTTTTTTGGGAAGGGGAAACAAAGGAGGAGGCTACAATGCTTGATAAGAAATGTACTCATTACCTTGCCCATGTAATTGTAACCCCTCTGTACAGTATTTTCATATAAGAATAAAAATTAAAATTAAAAAAATAAAAACAAAATTAAATGGTGGAAAAGTACAAAGCTTAAAAACTAAGACCATTGGTCGTTGGTGGCTCACATCTAGAATCCTAGCTACTCAAGAGGCTAAGATCTGAAGATTGTGGTTCAAAGCCAGCCTACGCAGGACAGTCTGTGAAACTCTTATCTCCAATGAATCACCAGAAAATCGGAAGTGGAGATGTGACTCAAAGTGATAGAGCACTAGCCTTGAGCAAAAAACAGCTCAGGGAGAGTGCCTAGGCTCTAAGTTCAATCTCCATGTCCAAAACAATTAAAACAAAACTAGAAGTTCATCTCAATCTATACCTTTTCTAGAAGTTAATTGCACATAAATTTTGGTGTTTCAGTAAGCCAGGCCCAGAGAAACATAGGATCCATGGTTTCCCTTATTTGCAATAACTACTATATGTCTCAGAGAAGTGGAAAAGATCAAAAGCTATGTACATATGACCAGATAAGATGATATTAAGCAAACTGAACCACAAGATAGGGACAAAGGTGGTTTTTTCTTTGTTGCTATTTTTATTGTATTTATAATGTACTATGTAATTTTTTTTCCTTTGGTATGTTCTTCCCCAATGGTACAACCCCAGTTTTCACCGTATTTGATTCCGGTGCCCTGCATCTTGTAAATACATCTTTCTAATTTGGGGAGGGGAAGGGAAATAACAAACAGATTAAATAAGGATACAAATTGACCCATTGTAACAATGAGATGTATAAGACACTATGTTGAAAATGAACTTGTGTGGGAGGGGTGCAGGAGGAGATGTGGAGGTGGGGAAGGAAGAGATGGATGGTAGGGGAAAAACAAAGGAGGAGGCAACAATGTTCCATAGGAAATGTACTTATTACCTTACTCATATAACTGTAACCCCTCTGTACAGTATTTTCACAATAAAAAAAACAAAAAATGGTGTTTCTTCTTGCTCATACATGCCTATAAACATGTATTTATTATATACAAATTATATCATGTATGCCTATTTATATGCTTCTTAGAAATTTTACTCTATTGATATCTAAAACCTATCTGTGCAGTACTAAATTTGTCATAACTACATACATTAGGAAATATGTTCAGTTCCTGAAGACTGAAGCTAGAAATAGCAATAAATAATATTTCTCTCTTGCCACTAAAAGTAAATAGTTGTTCTCCAACTGACATTTCTCTTCCCATTGCTCACACGATTAAATTTCATTCCCTGTACTTCTTTAAAGATGGGGACATTCACGTGACCAAGATTCACTGATGAGCATAAAGTCAAAGTAATGTGTTTTGTCTCAAGACTGGGTGAAGAAATCTTTCCACAAGAACTCTCCACTCTCCATTGTGTATATATACCACATTTTCTTGATCCATTCGTCTACTGAGGGGCATCTGGGTTGGTTCCATATCTTAGCTATGGTAAATAATGCTGCAATAAACATAGTTGTGCTGGTAGCTTTAGTGTGGTCTTGTTTGTAAACATTTGGGTAAATGCCCAAAAGTGGGATTGCTGGATCATAGGGGAGATCTATGTGAAGTCTTCTGAGGAACCTCCATACTGCTTTCCAAAGTGGTTGAACAAGTTTACATTCCCACCAACAATGAAGTAAGGTTCCTTTCTGTCCACATCCCCTCCAGCATCTGTTGTTGTTAGAGTTCTTGATTTTTGCTGTTCTAACTGGAGTGAGGTGATATCTCAATGTTGTTTTGATTTGCATTTCTTTTATGGCTAGGGATGTTGAACATTTCTTCATGTGTCTATTGGCCATCCTTGTTTCTTCTTCAGAGAAGCTTCTCTTTAAGTCTTTCGCCCACTTATTTATTGGGCAGTTGATTCTTTGAGGATTTGTTGTTGGGTGGTTTAATTTTTTGAGTTTGTGGTATATTTTAGCTATGAGACCCTTGTCCGTTGTATGGCTAGTAAAGATCTTCTCCCAATCGGTGGGCCACTCTCCATCTTAATGGAGTAGACTTTGAGAACTTTGAGGATAAAGGGATCCCAAGATGGAAAAGTAGATCCATGTGTTGACTCATGGACAGCATCTTCCAGGAGAGTCATTTAATCTAAGCATCTAAGTTGTTTGTTATTGTAGTGAATCCTCCTTGAATAATACATTACTAACGTAAACCAAAGATGAGCAGTTAAGACTGATATGGTGTCTCTTCAGAGTCATCACAAATCTGAACTTTTACCTTTCTGCCTCCCCATCCTGAACAAGTATGGCACAGTTTAGCATTGTCTGCTGTGTTTAATCTCTGTTTAATCTGGACCTCATAAGGAACTGAATAGGGAGCAATAGGTTGTCAAGACTACTATCCTTTCAAGAATTGCAGTAAAGCGGGGTGCTGGTGGCTCATACCTGTAATTGTAGCTACTCAGCAGGCTGAGATTTGAGGATTGTGGTTGAAAGCCAGCCATAGAAGAAAAATCCATGAGATTATTATCTCCAATTAACCAGAAAGAAGAAGTAGAGCTGTGGCTCAAATAGTAGACTGCTAGAGCTGAGCAAAAATGCCCAGGGACAGCATCCATGCCCTGATCTCAAGCCCTAGCACCAGCACCAAAAAAGAATTACATCTATTCATTATCATCTAACCTATGAACAATAAGGTAAGATGATGATCATAGCATGACAAGATAGTATAGTCAAGCAGCAAATATCTCAAACAACTGTGTAAAGATTCAGTGATGACTTGTCAAGAAAAATTGTTACCAATTCAAGCCCACATATTGCAAGAAACTAAGGAAAATTAACAAGGCATACTCACACACGTTGCCCAGCTTTCCAACGTTTATTGGCAATATGTACTGTGTACTTAGTTCTGTAAGCTTTAATTTTCTAGAGAATTTGTGTCAATACATTGATTCACCAAGCCAGCAAACCTGTCCTTGATCAAATTACTTCAGTTCAGACACCCTCAATGAAGATTATCCTATGGTAAACTCTGGCCATTCTATCTAAATTCTAGGGAGCAAAAGCAGGGAAAACCGAGATCATCTGAAGAAACAAGTGATCGAGCATCTTACTGAAGCACTTGGAAACATGAAATTCCAAATATCTTTCATGTTAATGCATGGACATGAGCACTTCGCACGAATCAAAAGGAAACATATTTGTAGAGCAAATGCAAAGAAGATTTGGCTGCTCACAACATTCTCTGAGTCTGTGAGATGAAAAATTTCAGAATATCCACAGAAGATCACACAGGTGAAAACTGCATAAAAGAAACATTCTAAAAACATCATAGTGCACCAGGAGATAAGTCTTTTCTCCACGTCCTTACATTCTTTTATGTCATATCTTCGACAAAGAAACAATGATGCTGAACACAGGTGGCTCACGCCTATAATCTTAGCTACTCTGAGGATCCTGGTTCAAAACCAGCTCAGACAGACAAAGAAGAATTAGGTGTATCACAAAGAAAATAAATCCTAAACAATCACCAGTAAAAGCTGATATCACTGTTTTCTCAACTTGAATAATACATCACTGAAGTACCTTAACTTCCAACCATAAATTCCATTCCCTGAGACATATACCTAAGTTTATTGTCTCCCTCATTTAATTATATCATTTAGTCATTTGGTTGTATATACATATAGCTATATATGCACAAGGCCCTTCACTTTTAAAACTGTCAATTTTTCAATCTGTGAAATGGAGATTAATTATTACACCTGCATTGTGTCTTGTTGTAAGAACTGTGAGTGCTTACTGGGCTCCTATTCTGAAGTATTACAGTTTGAAACTAGCCCAGGCAGAAAAGTTCAATAGAATCCATGTCCAATTACCCAGAATAAAAGACAAGCTGGACTCATAACTCAAGTGGTGGTGCCAGCCAGCAAGCATGAGGCTCTGAGTTCAAGCACCTACAGTGGCAAAAAAAATGAACTGTAATGTTTACCTTCATTTCAATATCATTTTAGTTAACCTGCCACAGTATTATAGACAGGCAAATGATGCAAGTCTCCTGGATCAGACGCAAAGGTCTACACTACTCACAGCACAGCAAAACAACATGAGCTGACTGTTTGTGCAAAATTGGCCCCTTGATTCCTGAGGAGACAATGCCAGATCGGGGCCCAGCTGAATAAGGGAATGTGGCTTATACAGTAAATTTGTGAAATATATCTATATCTATATCTATATCTATCTATTATCTATATGGAGCTTTAGAACATGTAATCCCTTAAAGGACATGCAAACATTGATCCAAGGGAAACATTCTCCAACAAATCTGCCCTCTGTTTCAGAGAGAGTTACTGACACAGAAAGGCTCTGGTCCAGAGGGAACTACTGAAAAATCTTTGTCTTTTGAGGCTATTTTCAATGCAAGTATACTTGGAAAGACAGTCTGAAACAAACACAACCAATGACTCTGCTTACAAGACACGCAGAAATGTAAAAGACCCAGCATGGAATTGTCTCCTAAAAGTCATAAAGACAAAACTATAGAGAGCAGGTAAAGAATTGAGCACAATATTTGCTGCCTAATAAGCACTAAATGAATTAATATAATCCCAGATATAAATTCTTTCAGTGGCTTAAGAGCCCTATTAATAGAATATTGTCGAGAAATCTTTCAGAGCCTGGGTGCTATGCTGAAGATTCTCCTTTAACCTTTAACCTTTTCTATGACTACTACTGATGTCATCAGGAAGATGCGCAAAGCTCCATCTAAACTTAACTGCCTAACTGTTTTTTTCTTTCTTGCTATTGTTTTTAACGTATTTAAAAATGTACTATGTGATTTTTTTGTTTCTTTTGTATGTTCTTCACCCTCTTTTCACTATATTTGATGTCGGTGCCCTGCATCTTATATATAAATTTTTCTAATTTGGGGAGGGGAAGGGAAATAACAAAATGCTGAAATAAGAAAAAAAAGACATTTTAGGGGAAAACAAAAAATCAAAAAAGATAACTTTTTAAGTAAAGAATATATCTCCATATATATCCCAAAGTGATACCTGAAGAAAGCTCTTTTTTTTTTTTTTTTTTTTTTTTTTTGTTGGTCATGGGGCTTGAACTCTGGGCCTGGGCGCTGTCCCTCAGCTCTTCAGCTCAAGGCGAGCACTCTACCACTTGAGCCACAGTGCCACTTCCGGTTTTCTGGTGGTTTATTGGAGATAGGAGTCTCACGGTCTCTCCTGCCCGGGCTGGCTTTGAACCGCAATCCTCAGATCTCAGCCTCCTGAGTAGCTAGGATTACAGGCCTGAGCCCCCTGCGCCCGGCAAGAAAGCTCTTTAAAGTTCAGATAGTTTTCATAAATCAAATCATACCAAGTCACATTCTATGTGCTATAGTTTGCATATAGTTTGTGTCTCAAATATTTATATCTTGGAAACTTGCTCTTCTTTTCCCTCTCTCCATCTGATGCTCAAAATTTAGTGCAAACATCTTCCTTCAACCTCCCTTTCCTCTGTTCTTCCCCCTTTCTCCTCCTCTTCCTCTCTTTCTCTCTTTCCCTCTTCCTCCCCCTCTCCCTCCCATTCTTCTTCCCCATCTCTCATTCCTTCTCACCCACAAACTTTCCTACCATGCCTGGGCTATTACTAACAGCACAAAAGAAGACTCCAATTAGTTTAAATATATAATATGCATTGCAGAGATGTCTTTCTGAATCCGTAGAAATGTTAGTCCAAAAGCCAAACCGAATCTAGCCAGGCAGGTTGATGAGCTTAGGTGGCATCTCAGATGAAAGATCTCCACTTTTGTATTTCATGAATGCGAGTCCATGGGATAGGCCTGGACAGGGCTTTTCTATGAAAAAGAAACCTCTATATTTCGCTTCTCAAACAGCCCAAGTGAGACAGCCCTGCAGTCCCTGAAGTAGACTGGGTGAATAGACAATAAAAGCCTACCGGTGTAGCACTGCCCTGTCCCTGTCTCTTTTTTTAATTTTTTTTTTTGTCGGTCATGGGGCCTGAACTCTGGGCCTGGGCACTGTCCCTCAGCTCTTCAGCGCAAGGCTAGTGCTCTACCACTTGAGCCACAGTGCCACTTCTGGCTTTTTCTGCTTATGTGGTGCTGAGGAATCAAACCCAGGGCCTCATGCATGCAAGGCAGGCACTCTACCACTGAGCCACCTTCCCAGCCCCCTCCCTGTCTTTTGACAAACAAATACAATGTTCTAGATTCAAGAAGGAAGCAGGAGTTCCATACTGGGGCTTCTCTCTAAAATGTATGCTCCCTTTCAAAGAACTCTGACTTTAGGAGTTAACAGGCTGTTATTAAGATTGTTAATAGCCAGGCACTGGTGGCTCACGCCTGTAATCCTAGCTACTGAGGAGGCAGAGATCTGAGGATCACGGTTCCAAGCTAGCCCAGGCAGAAAAGTCTGTGAGACTTTTATCTCCAGTTAGACACTGGAAGTGCTCTGAATTCAAGCTCCAAGACCAACACCAAAAAAAAAAAAATTAAAAAAAGATTGTTGATACCATTTGCCTTTTGGTACTTTAAGTTATCTATCACCTGAAAAGGAAAAAAGGTGAGTGCAAACCTCACCCTATTCCCTAGCACAAAGAAAGGCACATCTGCCCTTGGGGGTACACCCTATTAAATGTTGCCCTTATAAACTTCCCTGCTTCCCTTTCTTATCCTTCGTACAATTACAGGAGCTATAAGTAAAGATTAATCTGGAAATATGATAGCTACATGTAGTCAATGTTAAGCTGTCTTTTTCTAGGAATCTAGCCATCCATTCAGATATTGTTAAGTAAAGGAAGTCTCTTATGTGGTTACACACAGCAGTAGCAACAGTTATGAATGAGGCTGTATTGTTATGTTATAACGCATTCCCGAATTCACAATAGAACTACATATTCCATGTGCACAAGAAGGAATACTATGTTTCTTCTTGCTCTTATTAGGAAGAAAAGTGCTATAGAAATCTATATTTATATTGTTCCATTTGTGTTATATATACATAAAGATATGTAATATAATATATACATGTCAAAAATATTTTAGTGTTCTAAAGCCTAAAGTACCTAATATAACAAAGGGAGATCAAAGTTTTGAGTTTTATGAATTGCATGGAGCTCATTTTCAAGCAAAGTCATTATACAAAATTGTGAGGTAGGGCTGGGAAGGTGGCTCAGTGGTAGAGCACTTGCCTTGTATACATGAGGCACTGGGTTCGATTCCTCAGCACCACATAAGCAGAAAAAGCTGGAAGTGGTGCTGTGGCTCAAGTGGTAGAGTGCTAGCCTTGAGCTGAAGAGCTAAGGGACAGCGCCCAGGCCAAGAGTTCAGGCCCCACAATCAGAAAAAAAAAATCCAAAATTGTGAGATAAAGCCACCTCAAACCATGGGGATCGGATCACAGAGGCAGTTCATGTATGGCAAGTGAATTTGTTTTAAATTATCGCTATAGACAAAAAAAACCTGAACTATGCATTCATTTCTAAAATGTTCATTCCTAGGGTAATGTTACATATGCATTTTTAGTCTCCAATTACAGAAGAAAAACATAAAAATGCACATTTTATGAAAGCTACTCCAAGAGCCTAATTAAGAAATTATAGGTGCTAAGTTGTGCTCCAAACCCAGGGATTTGCCTTATTAGAATATGAGTTACACTGGCCACCTAGTGGCTCATGTCTGTAATCCTAGCTACTCAGGAGACTGAGATTGGAAGATGGTGGTTCGAAGCCAGCTGGGGCAGAAAAGTCCCTGTAAGATTCTCACTTCCAATTACCCAGTCAAAAACTAGAAGTGGAGCTGTGGCTCAAAGTGCTACAGCAAAAGAGCTCATGGACAGTGCCCAGGCCAAGTTCAAACCCCATAATCATCAATAGAAAAGTATGCAAATTACTATCTTCTTCAAAAGAATATATGCCACCTGATTTCTACCTCTCCCCAAATACTGATTGCAACAGTTCCCACACATCTGTTGACATATGTAGAGAGAATGTCAAGTTTCCAGTGTTATTACATATGCCCTATTCAGTTAACACTCTAACACTATACCAATGACTCTTGATTGTATTGTACTATGTTGTGCTGTGACTCCTTTCCACTAAATTTATCTTTTTTCAAGACAGATCTGTCACGTAAGTTCAGAAGAAATTTTCATGTAAAGAAGAAGTGAAACCCACTATGTAAAAAAGTTTAAGGTCTGCAGCATTGTGCTTTGGAATTTCTATTCCTACACCAAGCATGTCCATGTATTCATCAATATGTGGAAGTCTCACACATAATTTTCTCAAATTTAGGGTTTATTTTTCTTTTCCCCTTTTCCACAAAGTTACTACTCTCCTGGAATTAATCTTTACCATTTCTATGCATCCCTTTATGTCTCTACCACATTTATATGGAACCATAAGCAAAATGTTATTGCTTTGCATGCTTCTAAAAGCTACAGAAATAGCATCATAGCTCATGCACTTTTCTACATCATGTAGTCTCAACAGGAGCAATATTGCCCTCAGGGGGGTGGAAATTGGTTCTTGGGGGAGTAGACAACCTTACTCTTCTGCTATACAAAGCACAGAAATACATAGAGTACATAAATAACTAGATATTCTATATCTGAGGTATTAAAGTTTTCATGGGAAGGATTAAGAAAAAAAATGTCTTAAAAGGCTCTACGGAGAGGCAATAATGAAAAATAAGGTTGGGAAATACTATTCAATATTCTGCTGATTTCCCTTAGTTTTATATCTGTGAAAAGTGTCATGTCGATATGTATAAGCCTTGTTCATTCCTTTTTCGATATGTAGAACATTCCAATGCATGAATATACTGCAGTTTCTGTATCCACTGTGCTGTGGATAGCAATACTGGTCAGTTCCATAGTAATGAATACCCTTGAGCTTGTCCCTTTGTACATATGCAAGCGAGGTTTTCTGGGATGGATGCCCAGCAGTAGAATTGCTGGAAAACCAATAGTTATGTAGTTAGCCTCACTAAATGTTATTTGGGTAGTTATAGACCCTGTCTGAATTGAGCAGATCTTAAAAGGAGGTTAGGAAGAATTTTCAGCTATCTTTAATTTATTTCTGGGATCAAGAAGATGGGAACAGGGCTGGGAAGGTGGCTCAGTGGTAGAGCGCTTGCCTTGCATGCATGAGGTCCTGGGTTTGATTCCTCAGCACCACATAAGCAGAAAAAGCCAGAAGTGGCGCTATGGCTCAAGTGGCAGAGCATTCACCTTGAGCTGAAGAGCTCAGGGACAGTGCCCACGCCTAGAGTTCAAGTCCCACCACACACACACACACACACACACACACACACACACACACACACACACACACACACACACACACACACACACACACACACACACACACACACACACACGAAGATGGGAACAGCTCTCTTTCCCACTTTTCTACTTGTACAGCTCAGAAGAAAAGGCAATGTTTCTGTTAACAATGTCTCATTTAATATCCTTTCTTTTAGACTGTGTGCACGTGCACATGCACAAACGCACAAGTGTTCTTGAGGGAGTTTGTGCACAGAAAAAGAGTACTCTGGTTCTTGTATATGTGCTGAAATCTAATGGTCAATTTACTCAAATTAATGTATTTAGTTTCTTAACTGTGTCCTTTAAAATCTAATTTTTAAGCTCTTAATAACTTAAAAAGTTTCTTCTATGTATAAAGCTAGCAATTTTTAAGAATAACCTTTAAAACTCCCTTAAATAATGTTAAGTACAGTTCAGTTAATTCAATGCACTAAATATCTTTACATTTGGGAATTTAATTGATTCATCTTTCTCTCCTTTTCAAAAACAGTTGTCTGATTTTGTGACTAAACATTTTACATACTTAAGTAAAATCACAAATACAGTAAACTCATGAACAGAAAATTCCTTAATTAATATAAACATTCTAATTCAGCTTAAATATTTTGTTAGACTTTAACATCAAAAATCTAAAATAATTACTCAGTTGCATATTTTACATTGGAATTCAAGTGCTGACCCAACACATTAAAGAAGTTATATTCTTCCAAGCATCATGAATACCTAAAATATGTATCAGTACTTTAAACAGTTCTTACCTTAATTCTAAAGGTTCCTGCATTTAAAAGGTGCTAATCTACTACAGACATTTATGTCATCCCACACAATTTAGAGATTGACTTCCCCTGTAATTTTCAGGGTTGGTCAAATCATGACTATTTCTGTAATACTGAATAAACAAAACTTTGAAACACTTGAGCAGAGTAGACTATGTTTTGAAGTGAATTATATTTTCAAGTCAGATTCTGTCACCCCTACTGAGGTATCTGCCTCATTTGATAGAATTTTGTGTTTCTTTGGCTTATCAGATAGATGTATAGACATATGTAGTCATTTTTCCTCTAATTCAAAAATACTTAAACTTGATTCTTTTCATATACTTCTTATCTCCTAGGACCACACACATTTTACAAATATTAAAAACCCAGCCAGATAAGTTTTAGATCTTATTCTTGAGGTTGTCTGATCATTTGGCCACAAATCCCAAGATTAATTTTGAGAGCAGAGTTCCCCATACCTGAGGTATGGGGAGTAAGGCTAGTAAGGTATGGAGGTAAAGCTAGTTCGGTCAAATTGTGCAGTATTTCCTGTGTTTTTAATAATTTCTTCCTTCACATTAAAGTAAGTGTTAAGCTTTTACTGTAAAGGTCAACTAGTAAATACTTTGTACTCTGTAGGCCATAAGGTCTCTGCTCTATCTATTTAACTCTAATGTTTTACAAGAGAAAAAGAGAGCCCTAAACAAGACACACATAAACAGGCATGGCTGTGTTCCAATAAAATTGTTTTTTTTTTAATAAAATCAGGCCATAGTTTGTTGCTAATGAAAATGTTCTGAAACTGGATAGTAATGATGGCTGTACTGCTCAACAAATTTATTTTAAAAGTCATTAAATTTCATGGCACAGAAATTACTCCCTAATAAAGCTGTTGGAAATAAAAACTAGCTACCTTTCAAAAAGCAGAAAAGCATAAACATGTCTGCTAGCCACAGACAATTCTCACCTACAGCAAACCACCTCCTATCTTTTTTATTCCTCAATTTTTATTTACAATATATCCCTCTCAGGATTGTCAGAAAAAGCACCTTAAAAATCCTACTGATGAACTACATATGAATTGTATGCAAAATATTAGATCCTTTTTATTTTTTAAGTTTTTTATTGTGAAAATACTGTACAGAGGGGTTACAGTTACATGAGCAAGGATAATGAGTACATTTCTTATCCAGCATTGTTGCCTCCTCCTTTGCTTTTCCCCTACCATCCCTTCCCTCCCACCTCCTCAGCTATACCCCCTCACCCCCCCAAATTGTAAAGTTTGTTTTTTGACATAGCGTCTTGTACATCTCATTGTTGCAATGGGTCCACCTGTATCCCTATTTAAACAATTTGTTTTTTCCCTTCCCCTCCCCAAATTATACCAACATCAAATACAATGAAAACAGGGGTTATACCATGGAGGAGGGACATACAAAGCAACAAAAAAACTGCATGGTACCTTATAAATACATTAGAAACAATAGCAAGGAAGAAAAAAAATCCACTTGTGTCCCTATCTTGGGATTCATTTTGCTTAATATCATCTTATCTGGTCATATGTACATAGCTTTTGACCTTTTCTGCTTGTCCTAGACATATACTAGTTATTGCAAATAAGGGAAACCATGGGACCTATGTTTCTTTGGGCCTGGCCTTCTTCACTTAATATAATTTTTTCCAAGATCCTGTTTATTTTATATGACCTTACTGCTTTAGGCTGAACAGGGACAGTTTTGGAGGATTCTTTATCAGCTCACTCCCAGAAGGAAAAACAAATCTTCCTATGATTGAATATCTGTAACTTGAGCACAAGATATCTGTTGCTCAATTACATGAGCACATTTGATCTTTTCAAAGAAATGAGATATGAATCATTGCCTGTTTTCATTTATAAATTCCAAGACATAACACAGGTAAAAAGTCGTAACTGGAGTTATACTTTCTTCATTTGAACATTTCCTTGAAATTCATTTTAAGAAAATAGTTCAGCATAGAAAAGTATTTCTTTTATCATTGTAGAACTCTACAAGATACATAGAAAGGTTTGGGGTTCCAGACTCCTTATGGTATAGCTAAATTGGTTCCATTTACCTGTTTCCTTCAAGGAACCAAGTAAAAGTATAAGGTTTTTTTCTGACTTTTTCAGGTAGAGTTATGTAAAACTCATCACAGGGTTAGTGTTTCTGCTCAGTGGAAAAAATGCCAAAAAAATAAGCATTAGGCAATCTCAAGAACATCGTCTCAGGCCTGCCCTACAATCTCACTCAGGGTGAAGCTGTAAAAGTAAAAGATCAAAGAGCCTAGGAAATCATCGCCCATGGATACGAACCAGTGGTTTTCTGTTACATCATATGCTGGTCACTTCCCAGTGAGCTTTTATCAGCATGTCAAAAAAAAAAAAAAGAAAGAACAGTCTGATCATTCCAATGAATTTACTTATTACCTTCTTAATCTGTACTATCCAGGTCAATCTTTGCTCCACGTGATTTTTGTCTTCTTATATAATTAAAATTTCCTTCTGAGCAAAAGGCACAGAATGCTACCTACTTCCTGGGAGAGCAAGCTTCAGGGCCTGTGGGAAATAGAAAAAAAAGCATTGGTAAAAGAGACAAAGAAGGGGAAAGTGGAAAAAAAGGAATGAAATGGGATAATGAGACTGAGAAAGTGGACATTGAGAAGATAAAATACCCGTGTTCTCATAGATCAATTACATGTTGGAAACCATGTCAGAAATGTTTTCTAAAGAAAGCTTCAACCTTGCTTTTGTGGAAGACCACTAGGTAGGTCCTTTGTACTCAAGAAAATACATAAGTTCCATAAGAGAAAGTTAACCTGACCCCTAGCTCTGCTTATTGAGAAACATCTGAATCCAACTGTATTGTCAACATGCAGACGCAGGCTGGCTACTTGCCAAGGAGAATAACTCCTGCTTTGGTTTCAGTTTCCTCCAAATTCATGGGCTTCTCGTATGATAGGATTAAGAAGTTGGACCTATAAGAAGTGTTTAGGCCTTGAGGGATCTTTCCTTGTGAAAGGGAGATAGATAAACCCTTCTAAAAGACTACACAGAGTGTAGTCTTCTGGCTTGCCCTTCTGCCTCCCAACACATGGTGACATTTCTCCACCCTGGTGAATGTAGCAACACTGTACCACCTTAAGAGCAAAGAGTAATTCTCACCAAAATACCAAATGTACCCTTGCCTTCATATTGGACTTTCCAGCCACTAAAATTATGAGAAGGTAAAGTTCTATTCTTTATTAATTGCTCTGATTCCAGTATTTTGTTATAGCAGCATAACCATGCACTTAATAAATGCTATTTCTTTCTTTTATTACTATTAGCATGTACTATACAAAGTGAGAGTGTTTACTGTGAGATTTGAGTAAAGAGTGTCTACAGATAATTGTGGGCATCTTTCTGTCTGCTCTGTTCTATTGCACGGACATGAAAGTTTGTCCTTGCAGAAACTAAATCACCAGGCCATTATGCTCTTGATCCATTTTATTCAAATTCTTCTTAGTCCTGCATTTGCTGAACTGAGCTTTGGGGGTTAGCCATCAGGTAAGGGAATTTATTACAGGTGGCCTTCATTTGGTTGTTTTTGTTTTCTTGTTTGTTTGGTGTTTTGCATAAAGTATCTTGTCCTCTTTAACCTAAGCCAGGAAAGAAAATTTTTCCAAACCATTATTACCTTTATACCTTCTGAACTGTGAAGCATCTTTACTTTGGCTCATGTTGGGATATAGACCCATTTCTCCTAGTGTGCTAGAAGCTACAAAACTTATCCCTACAGGTGGACCCATTGCAACAATGAGATGTACAAGTCGTTATGTGGAAAAATGAACTTTACAACTTTGGCCAGGGGGAGGAGAGGGGGAACAGGGGATGGGAAGGGGAAACAAAGGAGGAGGCAACAATGCTTGATAAGAAATGAACTCAATTATCTTGCCCATGTAATTGTAACCCCTCTGTATGGTATTTTCACACACACACACACACACACACACACACACACACACACACACACACACACACACACACACAAAACTTATCCCTATTCTCATGTCTCCTTTACTGCTTTTAATTACTTTTATCGTGTTTCTATCATTTTTACTGCTTTTTTTTGCCGGGCCTGGGGCTTGAACTCAGGGCCTGGGCGCTGTCCCTGAGCTTCTTTGTGAAGGCTAGAGCTCTACCACTTGAGCCACAGCACCACTTCCATGTTTTTTGAGTGGTTTATTGGAGATAAGAGTCTCACAGGGCCTGTGGCACCCAGCTTCTTATTGCTTTTTTTGATACAAAGAGAGAACATAAGCACTGTAGAAAGCATAGGAAATGCAAAAAAGAAAAAGAGGAAATTGTTCCTTCCTTTACTCTCCTTTAACTCTCCACCTCTCAGGGATTTGGTTGTAACTTTGAAGTAAATTATTGCCTTCTTTGTTCCATGTGTATGCATATATGCAAAGTTCTTATACAAAAATATAATCATATGACAACACTCACATAAAATCAGTGATGACCAAGACCAGTTAACCAAAGATCTCTCTCTCTCCCTCTCTCTCTCCCTCTCTCTCTCCCTCCCTCTCTCTCTCTGTCTCTCTCTCTGTCTCTCTCTGTCTCTCTCTCTCTCTCTGTCTCTCTCTGTCTCTCTCTGTCTCTCTCTGTCTCTCTCTGTCTCTCTCTCTCTCTCTCTCTCTCTCTCTCTCTCTCTCTCTCTCTCTCTCTCTCTCTCTCTCTCTCTCTCTCTCTCTCTCTCTCTCTCTCCCTCCCTCTCTCTCTCTCTCTCCATCTTTATTGGTATTCAAGATTAGTGGGGGCCTGGGAATAAAAAGGTTTTCCAATGAAGACAACCCTTTTGAATCTTGGGTCCATGTTCCATATGACCATCACTGGAAATGAAGGCATTTGTTATCTGAAGGAAATGATGGTACTGATGGGATAACTCATTTTTAAAGGAGTAATACCTAGTTAATTGACATATTATGACATAGTTTCTTGAAAAGAGGCTAGAACCCAGAGGAACTGAACCCAAGCCAGGTACATTTTGATGAGGAAAAAATATCCAACTAGATCTGACAGTTTTCCAAGAAAGCGAGTCAGGTGGGGAACCCACGACAAATGTGTCCTGCCTCCCAGTCTACCTACTGCCAACCTTGGTAAAAATGGTCCTCTGCGGGATGCAGAGGGATGCAGAGGTTTAACTTTATGGA
The DNA here is from genome assembly GCF_024711535.1 of Dipodomys merriami. NCBI lineage: Eukaryota > Metazoa > Chordata > Mammalia > Rodentia > Heteromyidae > Dipodomys > Dipodomys merriami. The sequence goes on from NW_027204492.1 coordinate 113,839,023, forward strand.
TTGTGAGCTTGGGCACCTGGTGTTTTTGACTGAACTGTTTATTTAGAGAATTCGCTTTAAAGGGAACCCACAGAGCACCTGCAATTGCCTGAGGTCTTTGTGTGAAGCCTGCTGATGATGCATAACCTATGTTAGGAGGCAGAAGATATGGTCTTCAAACAAAACAAAAAAATTAACAGAAAAGTGGTAAACAATAGAAGACAACAGAAGTATGGAGTCTGTTACCTCTTTGTTCCAGACTCTGTTCCTCTCGCCCAAATGTAGAGTAATGCAGACACTCAAGCACCAAATGCAAAGAAATGTTATTCTTCTCCTTTCTATAGTATGACCAAGGGAACATTCTCTCTGTCCTACACAGTGTTCTAGTGGACAGCAGTTGAAATATTCTGAGCTTATAGCAATTATCATAGTACCTTGCTTGTGGGGTTAAGTGGAATAAGGCATTTTGAGTGCTTTGTAATTCACCTACCATATAATATATGCTCAACAAATATTATAGCATATTTGTTCTATTCTGTTCCTTTCAGAATGCAATTAGTGTATACAGGTAACAAACTAAGATAAGACCTACAAAATGCTTTAAAAATAATGTTGAGTCTTTTTAGGAGGCAAAGCTAACCTTTCACCCATATGTTAAACCTCATCTTCTGTCACTGCTCTCTTCGTATACTATTTCTGTCCAGGTTGAATAACTTTGAATGAGCTATGCTACTGCACGCTGGCCTTTGTGTATTCAACTTCCTCTGACCATTGAAGACTACGGAACACTTTCCTTGACAAATTCCCATTCACTTGCAAGCTCCTGACCTCCCCATCTGTTATACCCTCTGAGTTTGACCAACAAAGGCCTCATGTGTTCCAGGATGATCCCACTTCCCTGAGTTCTGTTCTATTCAGACACTTTTATCATCTTTCCTTGTTCAACTTTTTCCTTGTCTAATATTGTCCAATCAGGAGCTTCCTAAACTTTTAATGGACATATAGATAATCTGGTAACTGGTTGAAAATCCTTCAATACATTTGGGTAGGACCAAGGAGTCTACCTGTCTGAAGACCAGATGATACTGACAATCTTGTTTCCAAGACTACAATTCAAATAAGATGCTAGACAATGAGTACAAAACTGGGCTTAGCCACAGTGCTTCCCCAATAGCTTGGGATGATAGGGATGCACAACCACACCCAGCTGATTATTGAGATGAAGTTTTATGAATTGTTATGCCCCAATTGAGCTTGAACCATAAGTCCCAAATCACCACCCTCAAATCATTTCCCTCCATGTAGCTTGGATCACATGCTTGAGCCACTGTAATCAGCACTGTGATAAGTTGATTTTTAATCTAAGCAATAAGTTTGCATATTTAATTGGAGAGTTAAGATAATTTACATGATAGCAATTATTTGTTATTATTATTGTAAAGGTGATACACAAAAGGGGTTGTAGTGACATTAAGTCGGGTAATGAATGCATTTTTTTAATAGTGGCACATACTGGTAATCAATGAGGTTGAGGCAATGATCATGAATTAAGAGTTATTATTGACATGTATGTTCTAATTTTTCTCCTAGTTGATCTGTATACTCTTTGAATTTTTTTTCCTTTCTCTTTATTCATCTTAGATTTTTGCTGGTTTCCTAATTTTCATTTGTTTAATCTAATCATATGAGATTTCTTCATTACCAGGCTCTTGTGATTGTGACTTTCTTCCTCATCTAAGTGTGTAATTCTTTCAAGTATTTCCTACAATGCTGGATTAGAAGTTATGAATTGCTTTGGCTTGTTTTAAAATGCCATTATCTTTCCATCCATTTAAAAGGAAAATTTTTTCTGTATGCAGTAATTTTGTTGGGTAGTTATTTACTTGACATACATCACTTCATGATTTCCAGAATGTAAGGTCTTGTCTGAGAGGTCTGATGGTATTCTAATGAGTGGACCTTTGTAGGTAATTTGGCACCTCTCTCTTGCAGCTTTCAATTTTCTTGTTCTATACTCTCAATATTTTAGCTTTGTTTCATGGAGAGATTCTTTTCTGGTCATGTCTATTTGGGTTCTAAATATCTCCTGTTCCTGAGTGTCCAAATATTTCCCTATATTTGGGGAATTTTCTGCTATAATTTCATAAAATGGATTTTCTATGCCCTTAGTTTATATTTAAGCTACTATTCTAAATCAGAGAATCTTAGGTTTTATCTCTTGATCATGTTCTAGAATCCTGGAAATTAGTGGTTGTGCTTATTTACCTTCTGAGAATTTTTTTTTATTATCTGAATGTAATAAATTATCAGCATTGTCTAAAATCTGTGACATTCCTTCTTACCAACATATTGACCTGGGTCCCTGGGTCTACATTCAAGTCAGATCTAGTTTCTTGTGTCCACACTAATTCTTGAAGTAGTTGCTTGCTTACACTGTAACGAGAGGAAGTTTGGGGAGATTTGAGATATAAACATTCAGGGTCTATTTCTTTTTGGCCAAAATGTTTGGCCTCCTAACATGGTTCTCACCATCAATTTGCAAGTGCAGGGAATCCATTCTCCAGTATGTGTTTATCATGCAAATTGCACATCTTCTGTCTTAAACTATATTTGAGCAGTATCAGATTATGTATCTGGGGCACTTGGTGAGGCTTTCCTTTTCTCTTATGCTTAAAATCCTTCTGGGGAATTTTCCCCACCTTCCTTACTCCACAGTACCAAATGCTAGGGGAGCCGGGCGCTGGTGGCTCACGCCTGTAATCCTAGCTACTCAGGAGGCTGAGATCTGAGGATCGCGGTTCAAAGCCAGCCCGGGCAGGAGAGACCGTGAGACTCTTATCTCCAATAAACCACCAGAAAACCGGAAGTGGCGCTGTAGCTCAAGTGGTAGAGTGCTCACCTTGAGCTGAAGAGCTGAGGGACAGCGCCCAGGCCCAGAGTTCAAGCCCCACGACTGACAAAAAAAAAAAAAAAAAAAAAAAAAAACCTAAAGGGGGTGGAGATGGGAAGGGATGGGAAGGGGAAACAAAGGAGGAGGCAACAATGCTCATAAGAAATGTACTCACTATCTGATTCTCAGATTTCACCTAACAATTGGGTCGGCTGCCTGCTGCTAGGTGGCCTCTCTGAGCAGGGCAGGGCGGGGCCTTTCGGGGGGGGGGGGCAGGGCGTGGCCTGCGGAGCAGGGGTCTTCCAGCTGTGCTGGACCAGGGCAGGGTTACGTCCATGCCCCTAGCATCTCCCTGCAACCACACAGCAGAATCTTGGAGACACAGGAAAGTACTAGATATCTCTGATATGTCATTTTGGAACTCTCAACTCACAGACTAACTGTTTAAACAAAGAGTAACCCGTGTAACTTACAATCAGACTACCCACAGCAAGGAGGAAAAGGAGTTAAAGATTTCTAATAATTTGTGAGTGATATATAAGGAGTAGAATGAACTGTCTCTCTTTTGTCCTTGATTCAAAAGACTCATGGATTCTTTCTAACATATGCTGTTCAGATGAGAAATAAAGTAGTGAGGTTCAGCTTTCTCTAAGAAAGGGAGTCTTTTCTAGACTGTTATCTGGCCAGAAGTTTTGAATCTTTAAAAGTATTTTATCCCATCAATGTCTCCTGTACTCTACCACAAATGACATCACATTGCAGGGGTCTTGGATAAGCTCTTCCTTTTATCAAGAAATGGATGCGTTGGCCAAAACACACAGCAGGAAGAATCACTGCTATCTAATTCTTTCATGTCCCCTACTGTTTGATTGCACTAAGTTACCCTTAACTTCTAAAATTACATTTTGAAAAGATTGACACTTGCATTTTCATTGCGTAGTGCTATGAAAAGTAAGCATACCTTAAGAGTAAGGTGTATGTGTTGAAATCCTAAAAGGGATGGAACAAGAATGTAGAGAACAAAATTTCAAAAGCAATTTACTCCTTAACATAAGGGAGATGGGCAGTTGACTCAGGAAGCTGTTTTTCCACCTGAAAAGCAGATTGCACCTAAGGTCTCTGAATCCAGACAGAGCAATTTATCAAGCATTTCCACTTCATTCTACAATAAGTGATAAATGATATGGTCATCCAAAGGTCTTAGGAAGAGTCAACTTTTTAAAGATGATAAATCATCTGATGAGAATGGTTTCATTTAAACCTTTGCATTCAGGGTCAATAAGAAAACTAGAGCTTCTATAAAGACTCCATTGGCATTAGTTTATAGTAAATTACACCAGGCATAGGGTAGAGTGCTTTTATTCTCAATTTCCTCTATCTTTAAAAAAAATAGATTCTAACACTTCACTCAAGTGAGAAAGGAAATGTTTGTGACAATTGTAAAAATTTGAGAAATATGAGCTTCTCAGGGTCACTTTTTCCACACCCATTGCTTTCACTTGAGTCCTATTACGTATTTTTTTGGTATTTGCCTCCATTTTAAGCAAGAGTGGTTGGGTTGAAGATGCAGCTTTGCAAAATTTGATTGAATCAAACTTCAAATATCCTACATGGCAAAAGGATCTCATCGGTTACACCCTTATCCCTACCATCACCACCCCTACAGCTTTGGCTTTCAAAATGCTTAGGATCAGAAAGGTCTCAGATAAAGTGTCAAATTCCATGTCATCAACTGCAATTGCATCTCTCCACATTCCGTTTCTTCTTTGCTAAAGTATTCCAGTTGCATTGGGAGTGTTTGTCTTTTTATTCATAAGTTTTAGTTCACTATGAGTGTACAGCGAGAAAACATTCCCAATTTGTATTCAACAGCACAGGGTTGACATTTATAGGAATATTTCTTGCATCTGCAAGGGAAATTATGTTAGGTCCATTGATGGAACAAGCAAACTTTTACTCTTAGTGACAATAAGGTGCAGAATTTTAAGCATTAGGATACATTGTTTTCCATTCAGCAGCAGTTAAATGGGTGAGTGGAACATTTTAAGAGATAAAAATCATGCAAATCATATATCCAACTCAAGAAAACCGTGCACATTGAGTTTATTGGGCATTACATTTGTACCAAAAATACACAGCTTATAAAATCTGATTTTATGAGACCCCTGAGCTATTTCAATATCTCACTATTTCAATTACATTTAGTTTCATGACTAGATTAATGATGAATGATGTTTATGGTCTGAGAAAGACTATAAATACTAGAGGTAATATTTCCAAGAGGTCACTACATTTTAATTGCTGTGTGTGATTATTCTCATTTTCACATATGACCCACAAAAATTGTGGCCCTAAGTGAAAATAATGTATGAATAAAATTTTTGTCTTGAAAATGTGACTACCACTGTAGAAGATTCACAAGTTGACTGCCCATTAGTCTCTACTCAAGGAATTTATTTCCATATGACATTCAAAAGTGATTTTGAACATGAATATCTCATCTATAAATAAGTCCCATCAATATATGACAGTATGACTTGAGTGCATTTTTTAATCATTGCTGCTAACAATGAAGTTTTCAGAAGTAAAGGTAAAATACAAAGGTGTCTACTTTTTCCACTGGTTTATTAATGTTTTCATTCATCTGAACAACCTGCCTTTGAACCAAGCACTACCTGATTCTTTGTCATCAACTTTTGCTTTACAAGCTAACTCCATTTTCTGTCCATTACCTAAAATTTATATGTTGACCCTCTTTTTACCTTCTAGATACTACTTGCTAACCATATCGATTTATACACATAATCTTTGTCTACCACTATCATCCATAAGATTACCATTAAGACACAAATATCTATTTCAAAAATTACTTCCCCCAGAGCTTCCTATCCCAACTCTACTTAGTATGATCAGTCCCCTATGTTAAGTCTCCCTGAATACCACTTCCTTTAATTTGCAAGATCCTGTATTGCACTGGGTAAAATGGTCCTTTCTCACAGAGACCTTCCTTAATACCAATCTAAGTGATTTTCTCTTTTACTGCTTATATCACAATTCATAACTATAGTTTACTTCTATCTATTTATCTGATCATTATATTCTCAACACTTTGCACAGGGCCTCATATATAAATGCCACATGAATAAATGAATATATTGCCCCAAAATTGTTCCCTTTGTATTTTTGGAAAATAGTACAAATAACCCTTGGGGTTTGGGTACTCAAATTATTCAGTGGCCAGTGTCCTCTTGGATATTACATAATCCTTTCCCATTTCTATGCATAGACATTCAAAAAATTATTAAGAAAATAACTATATTCAAACTATAGTGATATTAATTGATATACACTTACTGGCTACCAAGCAGAAAATATGATGTTTTCAAAACATCATGTCTGAAGCTCTCACATTGGCAATCTTAATTTTATACTTACATTTCATTTAGATAATCCAAAATGTTAATAGAATTCCACAGGATGGATCATTAGAGTGTACTCTTTAACGTAGAAATTGTCTCTTATTTTCATATCTCTCTTACTTTGTTGTGTTGTTTTTCCCAATCACTTTGGCCTTCAAGCAATTTCCCAGAGTGACAGTGTTTAATTCACAGTGTGTTGATAAACACGTCTGGCATCATCCTGGTTGGCATGTCCTATGTTTAAATGACAGCAATCAGCCCCTATCTGTCTTTGAAGTCATCCTGAGTTCTTGTACTAGATATAAAGGTAAAACTTTCTATTTTAATATTAAGTTGTGCTTGAAAGTTCTGTTTATAGAATAAGATTTTGGTTTCTGAAAATATGTGTTTTTCAGAAACTGAGATTCTATTTCACATAAAATCTTCAGAGTGTGATGGAATGAAGTATTTGGTTAATTATCAAGTGTTAGTATGAAAATGGAGGTGGACACCTTAGACCTCAATAAATAAAGAATAAATAGCCTCATAGAACACTGTATAAACCCAAATTTTGAAGCAGTTTAAAAGAGAAAAATAGGGGAAGTATTGAAACGTCACATAGCCCTCTAATATAGGCAAAGCTGACAATATTCACATATTCACACAGGAATGATATATTGCTTGAGTTCTTTTGCAACATTTCACATTAAGGGAAATAAAAAATACATAATAGATTTTTGTGAAGTAGATTGTTTCCATTTTTTGATATTAGATCTTGAAATTTCTTCCCAAATGGATTACTCCATCAAAACAATGGATTAAAATTTGAGCTTTTTATTAAATACAAAAAACTGACTATTATAATGTCCCAAAATGATGGTCAATTATGCCTTAAGTATAAAGAATCAGATACTTTAAAAAAAAAGAATCAGATACTTGGGAGGCTGAAAATTAGAGAATCACAGCCAATTATGCCTCAGACACATACCCAGGCATGAAGCAAGAGCCTATCCTACAAATGACAAGTGAAAAACAGGTCATAGTTCAAGAGTATCTCTCCACCCTATGATGTATGATTAACGTTTTTAAAGTGCAAGTTGTTGAATAATATGAAGAGTAAGTATACTATACTTTGTGCTTCTAAACCAGGCTATGGGGAGCCCAGCTAGCTCAATTCGTAGAGTATGAATCTCTTATAATGTTATATTATATAAATGTGTGCATTCATTTTGATAGAGTAGTTTTGCATGTGTACCAACAGGTAGTAACAATGGTTGCCTCTAGAGAGGAAAGCATGGTGAATAAGGATCAGGAGTGGGAGGGAGTCTGGCTTTTTACCACATTCTGTTCATATTTCAACTATTTTTTTTTTTTGGTCAATCATGAGGCTTGAACTCTGAGCTTGGGCATTGTCCTTGAGATCTTCAGCAAGTGCTCTACCACTTGAGCCACAATGCCTCTTCTGGTTTTCTGGTAGTTAATTGGAGATAAGAGTCTCATGGACTTTCCTGCCCAGGCTGACTTTGAACCACAATCCTCAGGCCCCAGCCTCCTGAGAGGTGTGAGCCACAGGTGCACGACATTTTCAACTATCTTATAACATATAAAGTATCTATAGCAAATAAAATTGCCTTAGAAGTTTTTGAATGAAGGAGTTATCCATGCTTTATTACTTTGATTTGTGTTCTGTTATATAATATTACCAACTAGTCAAAACAAATATCATCTTTAATCTATTGGTAAAGGAATGAGGTTCCTGGAGTTTGACTTGGTAACTTACATAACCAGAACTGGGCTACAAAATCTGCTGCAGTGCATTACTTTAATGCAAACTAAAACCGACAAATGATCATACTAATGGAGAAAAAAACAATTAAGTCCACATAATCTAATACTAATGTTTTCTAAGTTGTAAAATATTCTTACCTAAAATAAAGACGAAAGAATGGAAGGGTTAGGGCTATAGTTCATTGGTAGAGCATGGCCTAGCATTCACAAAGCTCAGAATTTGATCCCCCAGAACCACTCAAAAAAGAGTAGATTTACAAGAACATTGAAAAAAACTCTACCTGGGGACATATTTAATAGAAAGCATAAAATATCTAGAGCATAAATATGACAAAATATTACAGAGAAAAATGGAGGAACAGATGGATAAATGGAATATTATACCACATGCATTGACTAAAAACTCAATACTAAGATGTCAGTTTTCCCGGAATTGACCCATACGTTCAAAGAAATCACAACTTAAAAGTCAGCAGTCCTATTATAGAAATTGAAAACTAACTACAAACTTTATGTGAAAATATGAAGAAAAAATTCCTGGAAAAGAAAAACTAAGCTAGGAGACATGCTTTTGCCTTCAAGGATTACTATAAAATTACAACAGTCAATACAGTGGAATCAGCATATGATCTATAAGTATATCACTAAAATATTATGAAACAGTCCACCAGCCATGGTCAAATGCTTTTTGACAAACGTCCAGAATGAGAAAAGCCCCATGACCAGCAACAAAAAAATAAATAAAAATTTAAAAAATGACCGGGCACCAGTGGCTTATATCTGTAATCCTAGCTACTCAGGTGGCTGAGGTCTGAGGATTGTAGTTCAAAGCCAGCCCTGGCAGGAAAGTCCATGAAACTCTTATCTCCAATAAGTCACCAGAAGTGGCACTGTGACTCAAGTGGTAGAGTGCTAACCTCAAGTTGAAGAGCTGAGGAATAGCACTCAGGCCCAGAGTTCAAGCCCCACAACCAACAAAAAAAAAAAAATTAAAATGGAAATTCAAGCTGAAGACTTGGAGAAAAATAACAATACTTACAACCAACTTATATCCATAATATTCAAAGATCTGCTACATATCAATCACAAAGAGACTAATAACCCAGTAAAAAATGAACAAAATATTTTAACAGATATACTAAAATGCGTATAACCAGCCAATAAATTCATGAAAAGATATTCAGCATTGTTCATTATCACATAAATACAGATGAGAAGCACAATGAGACAATACCACGTGTGAGTATTTATATTTATATGTAAATATAAAATTCCAAACTTCCTGAAATACAAGTTTGAAATTTAAAACTATATTAGAAAATGCTGGCAAGGATTCAAAGCAATGAGTTTCATTCATGGCTGATGGGATTCTTTTTTTTGGGGGGGGGCGGGGGTCCGGTCGTGGGGCCTGAACTCTGGGCCTGGGCGCTGTCCCTCAGCTCTTCAGCTCAAGGCTAGCGCTCTACCACTTGAACCACAGCGCCACTTCCGGCTTTTTTCTTTTTGCTTATGGGTGCTGAGGAATCGAACCCAGGGCCTCACGCATGCAAGGCAAGCGCTCTACCACTGAGCCACCTTCCCAGCCCGGCTGATGGGAATCTTAAATAATTTGTCCATATATCAGTTTCTTAATAAAAACTAAACGCATCTTTGCAGATGTTATTATTTGTAAAGAAATGGAAGAAGCTTAAAAAATTTTGTTAAGTGAACTAAGTCATGCCCAGAGAGAAAATGTTTGCATGTTTTCTCTCATATGTGGAAGCTAGAATTCGTTTATAAACATATAAGTAAATACATAGGTTGGAATTCAAGTCTTTACAACTTTATTAGCTGAAATATAGTAGATTGAATGTGGATCTCAAATAGTGTAATTCCTTAGAGAGGCATAGTCAAAGTTCAACAAAATAAACAGGAAATGAGTAGTTGCAAGGGGTAGAGTAGAGGGGGAGATGAATGAAAGGGAGAAGGGGAGAATAGGGGGTGGTTGTGGAGGTGGGAGGGAAAGGATGGTAGGGGAAAACAAAGGAGGAGGCAACAATGCTCAATAGGAAATGCATTCATTAACTTGCTCATGTAACTGTACAGCATTTTTACAGCATTTTTTACAAAAAAAAGAATTCAATGTATGTCCTACAATGTTAAGAGAAGTGGATGAAGGGTGGGTAAGGGAGGGATGGGGGAGGATGTTGAAAGGGGTGACATTGATCAAGATGTGTTGTATTCATAAACTGCTTTGTTAAATAACAACTGCTTTGTTCAACTACTTAAAGATAATAAAATATAATGAATATAAAGCTCCTCATATCCAGCAATTTTCTTCCCTGGGACTGGACAAAGAGAAATAAAACCATAATGCCCTTCAATACATTCATTTAAGGACTCTTCATTGCAGCTTTATTCCAAATATCAAAAAAGAAAACCCCGCAAATACACCAGGTGCCTATCAATGAAAGAATGGGAAAAAAATTATAGTATATCTATACAATAAATTGCTACTCAGCAATAAAGAAGAATGAACCAAATATGGGATAGCATGGATAGATCTTGCTATATTGAGTAGAAGATCAGACACCTATGATTCCATATGTGTGAAGTGCTAGAACACACTAATCTGTTTAGATGTTGGAACAGTAATTGACTACATGGGGGTGCGAAGGAACTTCCTAAAGTGAACTATTGGTTCTTGAACTATTGGCTACATGAGGATCCATATTGTGAAAACTCAAATTGTAGACATAAAATTAGAGCATTTTACTATATGTAATTATACTTCCTTGAAAGGAAAAAGAGAAAACAACAGTAGAAAGAACAGCTGGTATAACATTTTTTATGACTGTTCCATGTGTTTTTATTTTCTTTCGACTGTGGTAGTTCTGTAGACTGCTATTTTTAGAATTTGAGTCATGGAGGTAAGAGCGACATCTGTTTAACTTGCCTCACGGAACATGAATCCCATTGCCAATTACCAGTCAGGTAGCTTGATGAGGACAAAGAAAATCACTAGTGATTAGTGAACAAAAATTTGCTTTTGAATACAGGGGAAAATAGCAGAAATTGAACTGAGAAATGTCCTAGCACATTTCTATGTATGGTATATTATTAATGAGGCACTGTGTACCATTGGACCATGCAAAAACATCAATTAATTTCTAGCTCTATGAGTAAGTTGAATCCCAGTCCTTCTCTATTACTGAGTTCAACTGGTACCATCTATTAGACGAGTTTAAACATCTTTATCACTGCTAGTGTTTTGGGTTCTCCATCAGAACAGAGGGAGGTAGGACAGAAGGTAATATAAACGTATCATGTTAATATTGGCTGAAAAGTAATAATTCATGAGGACCAATAACTCCTTCACTTTCAAAATAGGACCTAATGAAATGAGAATGATCAGTTAGAAGCTCCTAACTTATGATCAACCAAGTATAAATATAGAAAATGGGCTGGGACAGCAAGATTACTTAGAAAAGGAGTACAATAATATCTATAGTATTATCATTAAATGTTCATGGGAGGAATTCCATCTTGAGAAAAGAATGAGGTCAAAACTTACTCAATAAATCCTAAAGACACTAGAAAGCATCCAAACAACATAGATCCATGGATCGTTGATGTATCTACACAATGGAATTCTATGCTTCCATCAGAAAGAATGACACCACTCTATTCATAAGGGAATGGAAAGACTTGGGAAAAATCATATTAAGTGAAGTAAGCCAGACCCAAAGACACATAGGCTGCCTTGTTTCCCTCATTTGTAATAATTAGTGTATGTCTAGGATAGTTCTAATAGACTATCACAATAGCTCAATAGCTATGTACAAATGACTTTTTTTGGGGGGGGGTCCGGTCGTGGGGCCTGAACTCTGGGCCTGGGCGCTGTCCCTCAGCTCTTCAGCTCACGGCTAGCACTCTACCACTTGAGCCACAGCACCACTTCCGGCTTTTATTCTTTTTGCTTATGTGGTGCTGAGGAATCGAACCCAGGGACTCATGCATGCAAGGCAAGCGCTCTACCACTGAGCCACCTTCCCAGCCCGTACATATGACTTTATAAAATGATGCTAATCAAAATGAACTCCAAGATATGGAACCAACATGGTTTTTTCTTAGTGTACTGTATGCAGTTATTTCTTTTTTATTTAATTTTTTTGGTGTACCTCCGGTTGTTACTGAGTTTTATTTTTATTACAGTATCCTTTGTATTGCATATAAGTTTATCTGATTTGGGGATGGGAAGGGGAATCACAGAAGTGCTGCAACAAAGGACAAAGGGTGAACCAATGCAACAGTGATACAAGACAATATATGGGAAATGAACTTTACAACTTGCGGGAGGAGGGGAGTCAGGACAGAGGGATAGCGGAAGAAAACGGAGGAGAGTGTAACAATATTTGACACAAATTGTATTCATTTCCTTACTTATGTAAGTGTAACCCCTCTGTACATCACTATATATATATACATATATATATATACATATGTATATATATATATGTATGAATAAGGTATCTAACCAGGCACCAATGATATACACCTGTAAATCCTAGCCACTCAGGAAGCTGAGATCCGAGGATCATGGTTCATGGTTCAAAGACAGCCCTGGAAGGGAAGTCCATGAGACTTTTACCTCCAAATAACTACCAAAAAGAAAAAGTCAGAAGTGGAGCTGTAGCTGTAGTACTCAAAGCTAGAGTACTAGCCTTGAGCAAAAAGCTCAGAGACAGTGCCTAGTCACTGAATTCAGGTCCCAGGACTGGCAGGGGGATAGGGGACATATTTGAATCCTCAATTACAAAGGAGTCAACAGAGAATAGAGGGGTCTCCAAACATGCAGATACCCGTAAAACCTCCCTCCCCCAGCATCAATGAGAAGCTACTGTAAAGGAGGCTAGCCGAAATGTAGCACATGTGATTTGTAAGAGTGTGAATGACCAGGGAAATGAAGCTTTATTTCTTCTCTCAGATAGCTACTAAAACTACTCATTCAGGCAGGTGAGAAAAGGGCTTTCAAATAATGTGTCTAGAGATGCTAGTGACAGATCCTGAGAAATGATGTATCCATCCATTAGACTTAAAAGGAAAGCAGCATTATCCTGTTGAGGAAGGGTACTAGATAAATGTAAATGACTGTTATTATTTTCAATAATGCTGCCCAACTCATCTTAAAAGATCTTTTTTCAGCTATTACCAGCATTTTGGTATATTTACATTTTCTAGCTTTTTTGAATAAATAGTAAAACATGTTCTTATGATAGGGTATCAGTAAAATGTCAAGAAAACAACACTTTACAAATTATTTTCAGATCTGCTTTTAGAATGCTTGCCCACACACATAGGAATTACAAAGAATTTCAATACAAATATCTGATAAAAAAAAATTATAGCTAAGGGCTGGGATGTGGCTCAGTGGCAAAGCGCTTGCCTAGCAAGTCCAACATCCTGGGTTCGATCCCCAGTACCAAAAAAGAAAAGTCAAAAAAAAATAATAGCTAAAGCAGTAGGTATCAAGAACAATAGATAGTCTTATATGTTTTGAAACAGTAATCATATACTGAGTATATTTTAAGTGAACCATTAGAAGAAAATAACAAGCATGAACATATTCATACAATAATAAAGAAAACAAGCTAAAATTATATATACCGAATATCAGAGAAATAGGAAAAGCATAATACTTCAAATTAAATACTATTCAGCCATTAAAAATTACATTACTGGACCACATGTAGGTGGCTCATGCCTGTAATTCTACCTACTCAGGAAGCTGAGAATCATAGCTCAAAGCTGGCCTAGGCAGGAAAGTCTGTGAGACTCATCTCCAATTAACTTACCAAAAAGAGTGTGAGTATAAAAAGTTCACAAAGAGTATCCTGAATTTAATCACCAAGACTGGCACACAATGACTGGCTGAGTATTTAGCTCAGTGGTAGATATTTGCTCTAGCATGTGTGAAGCACACTCACACACACGCGCACACGCATTTATACATTTACATAGTCATGTATATTTACATATGTATATACATACATACATTTGTATATACATTTACATATATCTGTATATGTTAAACTACCATGAACTGAATTCAGGTAACTAAATAAAGCAAAGTTTTAAAATCAAGATATGATGCAAATATACAATGTGTGCATACATGAAGATATAGAGACAGAAAAACTGGGCATGATCCAGTTTTTTAAAAAAAAATGTTGGTGTTATTTTAAAGGGCTTTATAATAAACTTTTTAAATATGTAATTTAAGCACAATGGCATTTTGTTTATTAATCAAGTTTTAGTGTATCCATCCAGAGAGATTAGGTGCATTCATAAAAAGAGTAGTCTCAGTCTATATAAAAGACATTTCAAAGAACATTTCATGACCTTATAAATGCTCTGCTCACATAAGTTCAACAGAAATCTTCAAAAAAAAATTGGAGACAACATGAGAAATAAAATAGGATATATGTGTTCATGTGTGTGGATATGGATATATGTGTGTATGTATATGGATATGGATATAGATATTTAAATGTTATGTGTAGAGGGATAAAAGTTCTTTTAAATATACATAAAGGGATTTTTTTCCAGACTTTTAAAATAAACACCACCACAGGCAGAAACCCTTTTTACAATAACCTTTAAGTATTTCTACAAAGTTGTTTCCATGTCAGTTTGTATATTGATCAATGTTACCTCTTTGATCATTCTTCCTCAGCTCTCCCAACCCCACCCATCCTATCTACTTATGTAGAGAGAGAAATAACTTTTTAAAATCTTCTTTAAAAGGTTACTTTTACACATATACTTGGAGAATGATTAGATGTATTTTTGTTTTTCATTTTCTTTTTTCCTCAATTACAATATATAAATATATTAGTTTCTTAGGTTTTCCATAACAAGTACTATACAACCTAGGTAACTGAAAACAACATAATTTTCTGCTCTTGGTTCTAGACACTAGAAAAATAAAATCAGGGTATCACAGGACCAAGGACTATTCCATCAAACATGTCTATGAGACAAGCTTTCCTTGCCTCGTCTACATTTTGATGGTTGGTTACATCTTTTGCATTCTTTGACCTATAGCTGCAGTATTTCTATCTCTATCCGCATCTCCATTTGTCTCTTTCTCCTATTTCTTTCTCCAAATTTCCTTCATCCTATGAGGATGCCAGTCATTGGAGTAGGGCTCATTCTAATCCAATATTATTTTCTCTTAACTTGATTATATCTACAAAGACCTTTTTTCCAAATAAGGTCACATTCTCAGGTTATGAAGGTTAGGACCTTAACATATTTATAAGGAGGATGCAATTTAACCCATAACAGCCATCCTTTCTACCTCCCAAAATTCATTTCCTTCCTCCATAAAAAAACATATTCAGGCCACCTCAACATCTCAAAAGACACCCCTCTCCTCCCCCATTTTTCCACTCCTCTTCCTACCAGACCACCCCCCAATTCTTGCAGTTGAATCTAGAAAATAATCACAAGTGTGACTTTGTCCAATTCTGCTGGACAGCTAGTAAGACATACAGCCAGATCTTTCTGGAATAAAAATTAAAGCAGACTAGATCAATCCAATCTTTGTTCCCAGATAGCAACCACTATTTCTACTGGTGATAAAAAGCCAAGGCAAGTGTCCTTGCTTGACTGAAAACTTCATCGCTCTAAGAGCCACAAAACAATTTTATTAAGTGCTTTTGGGGCCAACATGAATAATGTGGATCTGTCACCATCTAGGTCACTGAACATTACTTTGACAATTTGGCCACCAAATAGTACTCCCTGATTTTGAAATCACACCGCTAAGCCAAATGTTTCCATGTCTGCAGAAAAATTAATATCTCCCCTTCAGGAAAGGAGTTATAATTCACAGTTCAGCCCTGATAACAGCATGAGCTAATTAACCAACCTTGGAAACAAAATAGAGCAGTTTTTATTTTCTCTTAAACCTGTTTAATAAATATGATATGCAGAGCTGCTGAAGCAATAGCCACACTAGGAAATTATTATGAACATAAATTAGCAGAGCACTTTTGGCTAACCCACAGGTAAGCAACTTTTCAGATTGATTTGTTGTAAAAACAGAAATCAAAGTTGTCTAGGCAAAAACTGCATGAAAAAGTGCTGAGGTATTCATACCGAGCCAAGGAAGTTTTTGAAGTTTTTGAAAATGAAGGCAGCAGACTATAGCCCTGATCCCTATCAGTGTTGGGTGTCACAGAAGGAAGAGAAAAGACCAAGTCAAAACTCACTCCACTGCACAGATTCTTCTTTTTAACTTAAACTTTATCGTCATGGTGATGGACAGAGGGGTTACAGTTTCATAAGTCAGGTAGTGAGTACATTTTGTCTTGAACAGTGTTACCCCCCCCCTCATTTTCTCCCACTTTTTCCCCTCCTGACTTCCCTCTCTTCCTTCCCATGTTGTAGAGTTCATTTCCAACATAGTGTCTAGTGAGTATCACCGCTGAATTGGTTCACCCTGCACATATTCTATGCACCTTTGTGTGAGCAAAGACAGGTTCTCTCCAGACTGCACCAGCTCCTAAATCTGTGGGGTTGGGTGCAAAATAAATATGTAGGACTCTGTCGTAGTAAATAATTAAGGAAAGGACTGGGAGACTTCACCGTTTGCACAAGATTAGTTGCATTTTGTTTTCTCTTGTCTTACCTTGTTTTGGTATGGCAGTGCTTAGGTTTGAGCTCGGAGGTTTATGCTTGCGAGTCACCTGTACTTGAGCTACTTCCTCAATTTGATTTTAGTAATTTTCCAGGTAAGAGCTTTCATTTGTACCAAAGGCAGGTTTCAGGCCATGATTCGTCTACTGCCCACCCCCTGTGTTGCTGGGGTTCCGGAGCACACTACTATTCTTGAAATTTCTTGGTTTTGAACTGGTAGTGAGGCTTAAACTCAGAGCCTGGGTGCTGTCCCTAAGCCTTTGTGCTCAAGGCAAGTGCTCTACCATGGAAACCACAACTTCACTTACAGCTTTTTGGTTGTTCATTGGAGATAAGAGATTCACCAACTCTCCTGCCCTGGCCAGCTTAAACCATAATCCTCAGAGCTCAGCCTCCTGAGTAGCTATGATTACAGGCATGAGCCACTAGAGCCCAGCTGTTTGTTTATTTCTTAAAAAGAGAAATCAGTAACTTTTTGCCTAAGTTGGCCTCTAACTGCAATCCTCCTGATCTCCATCTCCCAAGTAACTAAAATTATTGGTATATGTTCCTATATCCAGGTCTGGTTATCATTTTTTTAATCAGTGAAGTGGGAAAAATCTAAATTATATATCTGCTTTATCTTTTTGATCAAGTGGCCAGAATGAGAACCTTACTACATTGTTGGTGGGAATGTAAACTTGTTCAACCACTTTGGAAAGCACTATGGAGGTTCCTCAAAAGACTTCACATAGAACTCCCCTATGACCCAGCAATCCCACTTTTGGGCATTTACCCAAATGTTTACAAACAAGACCACACTAAAGCTACCAGCACGACTATGTTTATTGCAGCATTATTTACCATAGCTAAGATATGGAACCAAGCCAGATGCCCCTCAGTAGATGAATGGATCAAGAAAATGTGGTATATATACACAAATGGAATTCTATGCCTCCATCGGAAAGAATGACATTGCCCCATTTGTTAGGAAATGGAAAGACTTGGAAAAAATTATATTAAGTGAAGTAAGCCAGGCCCAAAGAAACAGGTCCCATAGTTTCCCTTATTTGCAATTACTAGTATATGTCTGAGGCAAGCAGAAACGGTCAGATAAGCTGATGTTAGGCGAAATGAACCCCAAGATAAGGATTCAAATGTTTTTTTCTTTCTTGTGATTGTTTCTAACATATTTATAAGCTGATTTTTTTGGTTGCATTTTATGTCCCTTCCCCACGGTATAACCCCTGTTTTCACTGTATTTGATGTTGGTATAATTTGTGGAGGGGAAGGGAAAAAACAAATTGTTTAACTAGAGATACAGGTGGACCCATTGCATCAATGAGATGTACAAGACATTATGTCGAAAAACGAACTTTACAACTTTGGTGTGGGGGGGGTGGGGGTGGGGAGATGGTAAGGGATGGAAAGGGGAAACAAAGGAGGAGACAACAATGCTTGATAAGAAATGTACTCATAGCCGGGTGCCGGTGGCTCACGCCTGTAATCCTAGCTACTCAGGAGGCTGAGATCTGAGGATCGCAGTTCAAAGCCAGGCCGGGCAGGAGAGACCATGAGACACCTATCTCCAATAAACCACTAGAAAACCAGAAGTGGCGCTCAAGTGGTAGAGCGCTTGCCTTGAGCTGAAGAGCTGAGGGACAGTGCCCAGGCCCAGAGTTCAAGCCCCACAACTGCCAAAAAAAAAAGAAATGTACTCATTATCTTGCCCATGTAATTGTAACCCCTCTTTATGACATTTTCACAATTAAAGAAAGATAAAATCTGTAGAAATGTTTAAATTTTAAAACGTTTTATAAATTTTAAAGTTCTTTTTTAAGAATTAAGAACCAGAACTCACAGGAAGGCAAGACACATAATCAGCGATATTTCCTGGCAACCTTCAACCCACCTACAGAAATTTATGTTAATAAGGGACAGGCAAACACTTTACCCAGTGTTTTCTAATTCACAAAAATCGAGATTAAGCCCATTCTTTTTTTTAATAAAAAGTTTTCACTTAATTAAAATAAACAAATACTCTAAATTCAATGTGATTCTTGGACTGGATCCTGGAACAACAAAAGAACAGCAGTGGGAAACTGCTGGAAACCCATAAAAACTCTAGTTTCTTACGATAACCTATTGCTGTTGATTTCTTCATTTTGACAAATATATCACAGTTATATAAGATGTTAACAGGAGGAAAAGCCAGGCAAAATTTGTGCAGGAATTCTTTGAACTATCTTTGCAATATTACTGCCTAGCTAAAATTATTCTAAAATTAAAAGCTTACTTTTAAAAAGTGACTACTCCACTTTGTGAGTAACTTGGAAGACTTGATTCTTATCTGCTTTATGGCAAAATAATATTAGCTTCTTCATTAAAATATGAAAATCTGTTCTATTTTAGTTAGACAGATGTTTATAACGACATACACCTAAATATAAATGTGCATACATATGTACATCATTAGGAAGAGGAAGATACAGGGAGATGCAGGCTAGATAAATGAAAATGGCTTAAAATTTTGCTGTGTCGCAGTGTCCTACATATTTTTAGTTTTCTCAAAAGTTCTACTTAATTTCTTTTAGTAGGCATTATTTTATATTCTTTCCTAATTAACATTTTTCAATTGCAAAATAAGATCATATTTGTTCTACAGAATGCATAGACATAAATCTTCTCAAAGTTATCAATAATCTTTTTTTATTGTGAAAATACCTTATGACTAAGAAGTCAACATGGTCAACATTTTGGCTGATTTTTAATCATACTTTTATGTGTACACATGTAGGTATATATTAAATATATTTAAGAAACTGGAGGCCATTCTATATTACCTATACTTGCAAAATTATATTTCATGGACCATTAGTTCTATGGACAAAAAGTTAATAACATTATATGCCATATTCTCTCTCTTAGAGATTTACTCTATTAAAATAGCATAACAAAATCTCTGAGAAGTCCTACCTACATAAATGTATGTGGGGGGGGGCGTGCACACGCAAGTACTGGGGCTTGAACTTAGGGCCTATCCCTCTCACTCAGCTTTTTTTCAAATTCTTTATTATGATTAAATGATTACATAATTCCCCAAATTTCACAGTATTGTGGAATAGTGATGTTTAGTTAAAGTGACAAACACATTCTAACTTTCATGGGGCAAATTGTCTATCATGGTCTATAACATTTATGAGTTCTATGAGCTTTGACAATACAGTTATTTCTTCCACGTTGGGTGATATGTACATTTCCTTTGTTTTGCATAGCATCAGCTTTTCCTTCTTTCCCACTCGTTCCCTCCCTCCCATTGCTGCCATTGAGTTGCTTAGTTCATTTTGATCAACGTCCAGTACATCTGATGGGTCACGCTGCATGTTTTTCCCTGATTCCCTCTAGTTCTGGGTTGTCCTCCTGGTTTTCCTCTGGTGTACACATATATACCATATATGTGGTCAGCAGCATGGGGTTATTTATCTCACTCAGCTTTTTTCCTAACAGCTGGTTCTCTACCACTTGAGCCACACCTCCACTTACTGCTTTTTGCTTGTTAATTGGATATAAGAGTCTCTAGGATTTTTCTGTTGGACTGACTTTGAACGGAGATGATTAGATCTCAACCTCCTGAGAAGCTGTGATTATAAGCTTGAGCCTCTGGGTGCCTGGCCTGCCTAGTTTTTTTTTTTCAATGTATGAAATATAAAAATATCATTTTAAAAACTACACATATGACATCATATGCATGTAGCATTACTTATTATACTCTCAATTGGCAGAAAATTTCACACATTACTTATTATACTCTCAATTGGCAGAAAATTTCACAGAAGAACTAAATAGCACATATTTGAGGCTCTATGAGCCCAAAGGAACAACTCAAGTCTGCTTCTAAAGTGTAAAAGCAATTGTAAACACAAAAAATGAAAACAAATGGCTGTAACTATATTCAAACTTTTGCATAATTTTTATGTGTTATGATGTTTACTTCTTTTGAGGCTCTAAAAATCAGATGATGAATTGTTTGTCCTGCAGGCCACAGTTTGGAAAACTATGTTGGGTTTTGGTCCCTAATTACGTAAAATATTATAGTGGAAATTTGGAGAAATAAACTTTTGTCTAAATTTCTAATTAGTTCATTTGGCTAGATTACTAGTAAATTCATAGAACTGAAGAAATAGGCCAACTAATATGAATAGTTACTGGGTCTTTATTCCTGATTGTTTATTGAAAAATGTTTCCATTGTTGAGCAGAACAATCCAGAAATATCTTTTTGTCATCAGGCCAATGCTCATTATTATTATCATTTTTAAATTTTTGTAACTGTATAGAAGAAAATTAATATCCTCTTTTGCTATGGATTTCTCCAATTGAACAGTCAAGTTCATTAAGTGTTTGCATTTCTTTAAGACTTTTCTATTGTGTGCCTTTTTCCCATTTGTTACTGAAATATTATTTGTTTGTTTCTCAATGAAGATTCATGTGGGGGTTTTATACACTGGCCATATTATCCCTTCTTATTCTCAGCAAATGCTTTCCACATTTTTGACCTTCTAATTTTACTTTCCTATTTTCAGTTGCATAGAAAATTTTAAATTTGATGTGCTGATTGTATTAATTATACACATAAACTGTAGACTGATGTAGACTTAAATTATTTCCACTTGAATTATTTGCTTTGTTGTGTGTATGTGAGAGAGAGTGAGAGTATGTGAGAGAGAGAGAGAGAGAGAGAGAGTGTGTGTGTGTATGTGTGTATGAGAGAGAGAGAGAGTATGTGTATGTGTGTCAGTACTAGAATACAAAACTCAGGGCTTTATGTTCTCCCTTGGCTTTTTTGCTCAAGGCTGGCATTCAACCACTTGAGCCACAACTTTTGGCTAGTTAATTGGAGATAAGACTCTCCCATATTTGTCTGCCTGGGCTGGCTTAGAACCGTGACTGTCAGATGTCAGTTTCCTGGTTATCTAGGACTATGGACATTAAGCAGTAGTGCCCAGCTTTATTTGGGTAATTTGCAGAGCATGTCGAAGATATCCCTTGTACCTATCTGTCCTTCCTTGCACTTCCTTACGTTCAACACTGCTTCAGTCATTGTCATTTTAACATACGTTTGAACATCTGTTCATGTTTAAACGCATACTACAAGACCACTCCACTTAATTACTCCAAGTCCTCAGAAGAAATTAAAAGGCACCTTGGTGGTATTTATATTAAAAAGATATTCCCAGTACATCAATGAAGTTTATGACAGAAACCATGAACAGTTAATTGACATCAAGTTTACTCAGGGAAAAAAAAGAAATATGTGTGAACAAAAACAATTTCTGTTATTATTAGAGTTCTTGATTATAGCCATTCTAACTGGGGTGAGGTGGAATCTCAATGTTGTTTTGATTTGCATTTCTTTTATGGCTAGAGAGGTTGAGCATTTATTCATGTGTCTATTGGCCATCCTTCTTTCCTCTTCAGAGAAGTTTCTCTTTAAGTCTTTAGCCCACTTATTTACTGGGCAGTTGTTTCTTTGAAGATTTGTTGTTGGGGGATTTAATTTTTTGAGTTCTAGATATATTTTAGATATGAGACCCTTGTCCGTTGTATGGCTAGTGAAGATCTTCTCTTCATGGGCTTTCTATTGATCTTGCTAGCTATGTCCTTTGCTATGCAGAAGCTCTGCAATTTTATGCAATCCCATTTGGATGCTGGAGGGGATGTGGACAGAAGAGAACCTTACTACATTGTTGGTGGGAGTGTAAACTTGTTTGACTACTTTGGAAAGCAGTATAGAGGTTCCTCAAAAGACTCCACATAGAGCTCCCCTATGATCCAGCAATCCCACTTTTGGGCATTTACCCAAATGATCACAAACAAGACCATACTAAAGCTACCAGCACAACTATGTTTATTGCAGCATTATTTACCATAGCTAAGATATGGAACCAAGCCAGATGCCCCTCAGTAGATGAATGGATCAAGAAAATGTGGTATATATACACAATGGAATTCTATGCCTCCATCAGAAATGTCATTACATTGCCCCATTTGTTAGGAAATGGAAAGACTTGAAAAAAATTATATTAAGTGAAGTAAGCCAGGCCCAAAGAAACATAGGTCCCATGGTTTCCCTTATTTACAATAACCAGTGTATGTCTGAGTCAAGCAGAAAAGGTCAGATAAGGTAATATTAGGGGAATGAACCCCAAGATAAGTATTTGAATGTTTTTTTCTTTTTCTTTCATTCAATTGTTTCTAATATTTTTATAAGATGATTTCTTTGTTGCTTTGTATGTTCCTCCTCCACGGTATAACCCCTGCTTTCACTGTATTTGATGTTGGTATAATTTGTGGAAGGGAAGGGAAAAAACAAATGCAACAATGAGATGTACAAGTCGTTATGTCCAAAAACGAACTTTACAGCTTTGGTGTGGGGAGGGAGGATCGGGTGGGGGGGTGGGGGGTATGGGAAAGGATGGGAAGGGGAAACAAAGGAGGAGGCAACAATGCTTGACAAGAAATGTACTCGTTATCTTGCCCATGTAATTGTAACCCCTCTGTATGGTATTTTCACAATAAAAAAAAACAATTTCTGAATGTAAAAGTGAAGGTTACACACACTATCCTGGGAAAAAAATTGTTTCCTTACTTACTTTAGGTCAACAGATAATAGTTCCTAGGTTTTTCCCATTAAATCTGCCTCAAAAATGTGGCTCAAAGCCCATAGTTCATCAATCCCGTACTAGTTATAACTTTAGTTTTGTCCCAGACTGAATCTTCACAGAAACTGAGGGGCTGGGAATGTGGCTTAATGATAAAGTGCTTGCCTAGCTTGCCTTGGGTTTGATTCCTCAGTACCATATAAACAGAAAAAGCCAGAAGTGGTGCTGTGGCTCAAGTAGTAGTAGAGCACTAGCCTTGAGCAAAAGAAGCTCAGGGACAGTGCCCAGCCCTGAGTTCAAGCCCCAGGACTAGAAAAAAAATAGAAACTGAACTCTCTAAAAATGACATTTTTCTTTCTTTCTTTCTTTCTTTCTCTCTTTCTCTCTTTCTTTCTTTCTTTCTTTCTCTCTTTCTCTCTTTCTTTCTTTCTTTCTTTCTGTCTGTCTGTCTTCCTTCCTTCCTTCCTTCCTTCCTTCCTTCCTTCCTTCCTTCCTTCCTTCCTCCCTACCTCCCTCCCTCCCCTTCCTTCCTTCCTTCCTTCCTTCCTTCCTTCCTTCCTTCCTTCCTGTGTTTCTGTCTTTCCTTGACACCTGCTATGGTAGATTGAAAACACCGAAATCCTCAAGAGTGTGTCAGCAGGAAAAATAGCCATAACTACACCCTGTCTAAACCTCAGCTCTGTTATGTAGACCTGGTGCTATGGTTTGAATGAGTATTTCCAAAAGATCCACATGTGAAGGTGTGGTCTTTGGTCGTAGTGGGAGATGCTTAGATGTTTAAGAGGTAAGGCCTAGTGGGACGTCCTAAGGCTCTATGCACCTAAAATGGATTGTGGAACTCCGGCCCACAGACCTGCCTCAGTGTCCTGATCACAGTGTGACTGCTTGCTGTGACATACACTCTTGTCATGAAATGCCACCCTTACCAGAGCCTCAAAGCAATGGTGTTTCCAAGCACTGGACTTGAACTTCCAGTTCTGTAAGCCACAATGAATGTCTTTTTATTTCGTAAATAGCCTGTGCCAGGTATTTCATTATATAGTAGTGTGAAGCTGACTTAAATGACCTCATTGGTGAATGAAGGCCTCTGGGCCAAGTAGGACTCACAGCCGGATTTTTTGCAAACAACATTTTATTGGAGCACAGCTGTTCTCTTTCATTAACTATTATCTATGACATCTACCAAGATGCAATGGAAGAGTTGAGTAACTGCAACAGAGCTAGAACAGTCTGTGAAGTTGGGAGTAGTGAATAACTGGAAAGTTAACTAGAAAAAGTTAGCTGGTTGTATCATATCATGGAACATCTGCTCCCTCACACACCTCCACACCCATTAGCATTGGCCTTCCCAAATGCACTTCACTGATTATAAAGACAAGATTCTTATTTCTCTTTTACTTTCACCTCAGTAATTCCTGTCTGCTTTTAATTACAATCAAATCCAGACCTTAGCCATTCACATAGAAGACCAAAGGGTAATGCAGTCACAACTTTTAATTTCCCTCCACTATGCTGCAATCAGCTCACTCACAAATTAAATCTGATTGTCAAAAGCTGAGAAATGCCCAAGCAGAGGCCAAAAATAATAAAGGTATTGCAGCTGAGAAAAGAGCAAGGTGCCCCTTCCGTTGTGCTATTTCTGATCCATAAGAGAAGCCTAGACTACGGTGAGAATAGCAATGTGAAAATGTCCATGTTTCTGGATCTCTAAAATAGATGCCTTATTTTTAAGCACATTTCTTCTGTCAGTCTGAAATCTTTGCAGTGTAAGAGCTGAGCCATATAAAGGCCTTTGCTATCAGCGAGGTAATTGTTGGCTCAAGCCCATGAGGTTCAGTCGCTGAGCCATAAATTGAGTGACACTTGTACCAGTAATCTTATGCTTCCACCACAGCAAATGAGAACAGCAACAGACCAAATGATAACGATGCTCTCCATCTTATTCAGCATTTCAGACCAGATTCCAAGCATGTAAATTGTTTTGCAAATCCTTTCCTAAAAGCTCATCCACAACATTTGGTGAGTAAGATTACAGGAATGTGTTAAGTATCCTCTTTTACCAGAAAATATGTCCTGTCATATAGGCAGTTTCCAGCATATTAATTTGAAGTTCAGAATTTTTTAATGATAATCATTTAGAACAAAGGTCTTTATTCAAAATACATGACTTTATAGCAATTGAAAAACATAAAAAAATAGGTTCTTTTCAATGATGGCAAAAAACCATCATTCTCAACACTTAAAAACTATAAAGTTTCCTCAAATAATATCCTCGAGGAGTTTATAGTCTGGCCAATATTTGCTGTAAAGAAGAAGATGATATATATATGTATATATATGTATATATAATCTGTGTTGCAGGTTCTCTGTGAAGAAATAAAATTCAAGCTAAGGAAATTAGGCTTTTCAGAAAATCTAAGTTAAATCTTAAAAGATTAAGAAGACCATTTTCAGAAGTAAACATACATCTAGAATATATAACGAACCCTTTCAACTCAACAGCAAAAGTACAACAACTCAACTGAAAAGTGGGCAAAGGACCTGAACAGACATTTCATACATATATTTGCAAATCAAACCTATAAGATATCACTTTATATGCAAGACATTTATAATAAGAAAAATATAGAACAGTGTTGGAAAGGATATGAAGAAATTGGAACACTTAAACATTGCTGATGGGAATATAAAATGGTTCAGCTGCTATGGAAGACAGTTTTTCAGTTCTTCAAAATGTTAAAAATGGAATTATTATATGCTCCAGCAATCCCACTCCTACATATATACCCAAAATAACTGAAAACAACCTTTCAAACAAGCACAGGTCCAGGCATGTTCATGGAAACACTATTTCCAATAGTCAAAAGGTAGAAGTAGCTCCCATATCCACTAACAAGCATATGCTATATCAAATGGTATCCAGCCAAAAAAAAAAAACAGATGAAGTACTGACATATATTATAACATGGATGGATCTCACAAATATTGCAAATAATATTTGAAAGAAGCAAGATTTAAAAAGGACAAACCTTGTATGCTTTTATTTAAATGAAATATCTAGAACAGGTAAACCCATAGAAACAGAAAGAAGATTGGAGGGAATGGTGGGAACCTGCTTACTAGCTATAGGCTCTCCTTCTAGTGTGATGAAAATATTCTGCCACTAGATAGAAGTAGTGGTTTATTGCAAATAAGGGAAACCATGGGACCTATAACTTTGGTGCGGGGGGGGGGGGGGATTGGGGGGGAGGCTGGGAAGGGATGGGAAGGGTAAACAAAGGAGGAGGCTACAATGCTTGATAAGAAATGTACTCACTATCTTGCCCATGTAATTATAACCCCTCTGTACAGTATTTTCACAATAAAAAAATTAAAAAAGAAGTAGTGGTTTATTAAGTGCTAATGAACAAATCTGTTTAGTTAATTTTATGCTATGTGAATTTCACTTCAAGTTTTGGTTTTCTGTGGTTTGCTTGCTTTGTGCCAATCCTAGGGCTTGAACTCAGGGCCTGGCGCTGTCTCTACAGCTCTTTTGCTCAAGACACAACTCTACTTCTGGCTTTTGGGTGGTTAGTTGGAGATAAGAGTCTCAAGGCTTTTCCTGCCCTG
The DNA here is from genome assembly GCF_024711535.1 of Dipodomys merriami. Lineage (NCBI taxonomy): Eukaryota > Metazoa > Chordata > Mammalia > Rodentia > Heteromyidae > Dipodomys > Dipodomys merriami. Next base: position 113,866,011 of record NW_027204492.1, read on the forward strand.
GCTGGCTTTGAACCACAATTGTCATATTGCAGCCTCTTGAGTAGCTTGGGTCATAGAATGAGCCACCAGCACCTAGGTCACTTCAGATTTTTAAAAATGACTAGGAAAAAAAGGCAAACATACAATGTAGTTATAAAGTTAAGTACCATGTTATTTTTTATTAAATTTGATTTCTCAATAAGCCATGAATTTCCAGATTTGGGGACCACTTCATGTACATTTTTTACTGTTAAAGAAAAACATCTTTTGAGGCATACAAAATATGGCGTGATAGCTAAGCCTCAGCCATTTGCTAACAGTGTGCTGAAATGGAACAATCCATCCATGTGTGAATCTTCGCCATGACCCCTGGAGCTCTGTAGATACTGTGTCTGTGCTTAATTTAAAAGATGAGGAAAGAGAAATTGAGATTAAGTAATAGGCCTAAAAATAGAAACTAGTAAATAGCAGAGCCCAAATTTTAAACTCCACCATCTGACTCCAGAAGTCTGGCTCTTAAACACTACCTGTCATTGCCTTGAAAGAAACAATAGTATTTCTAGCTAATTCCTTAATTCTACTCCTCTTGGGGAATAACTTTAACTAAACATTTCCAGACTCACTTTTAATACTATAATCTTAATATGAGTATACCTTTTTTATTAATAAGTTTTTATTGTTAAAATACCATACAGAGTGGTTACAATTACATGAGATGTACAAGCCATTATGAGTATACCTTTTATCTATCCATTTATTTTACCTGCACAATATTGGCATTGCAAATATATACCACCATGTAGATATCTAGTCTTCTAGTATTGCTAATACAAAAGATGTGTCTACCCCAAATTACATATGAATTTAGACTTCTATCTCAAGGCTATGAATGGATCTCTTTGTTCAGATCATTGTCAGTACTGGGTTTTATTCATCTTTTTAATCTTTACCAACTGCCAAAGTAAGTCAATATTTATACCCTATTATTTAAATATGTATTTCTTTCATTATTACTAAATGAGCATATATTCATATGTATGTATTACCTATTGAATTGCCTTCCAGAATTGCTTCTACATATCTAGCCTTTTCCCATTTTTCTATTTAGGTGTTTGTGTCATTGATTTAGAAGATTTGTTACATATTAGAGTTATTCATCCCTCTGTATTTTTCAGTTCTATAAATTGCAGCATTTTCCATGAGTGACTATTTCCCTCAATTTATGTTCCTCAATTTTTGGACCACCTATAAGGTTTTTATGTTTGGTGATAAAGTGAGATCTCTCAATATTTTAAGTTGATGTCCTCGCAACATTGTCATGCTTTCAAGAGGAGCAGGGGGGATCATAGTAAGATTATAAAAACAGGATCTTTGTCTTTTTAGGAAGTTTTCCTTTTCTCAATTTTTATTCCATCTAGAATTAATGTTTACTTTGCAATAAAAATTAGGGCTCTAACTCAAGAGATGTCCTTTAAGAAAACAGCAGAAAAGGTGATTTCTCAGTTTTTTGTATGTGTGCCAGTACTGGGGCTTGAATTCAGGGCCTGGGTGCTGCCCCTGACCTTATGTGATCAAGGATAGAACTCCACCACTTGAGCCACAGCTCCACTACTGGCTTTTCTGGTTGTTGATTGGAGATAAAAGTCTCACAGACATTCCTGCCTCGGTTGGCTTTGAACTACAATCTTGAGATCTCAGTCTCCTAGAGTAGCTAGAATTACAGGCATGAGCCACCAGTGCCCCATTATTTCTCACTTTTGCTTCGTGTTTGGTTGGCTGGTTGGTTTAAGTTTTGAGATTGAATTTTGTTTGGGGAGAATTAATTTTTGTTTTTTATTGTAATAGTCTCATTTGATCTATGTGCCTTAGTTTATGTGGAGAAAAGTCTTATTGTGCAGTCGAAATAGAATTCACTCATGAATGAAGTTCAGAGCCCCTTTTTCTTTGCATTGATGTCTTTTAATAATTTAGGTTCACTCCAGTGAGACTAGAACCACAGTAAATAGACAACCACAGATGTGAATAAAATCCTTCAAAGACAAGGAAAGAAAACTGCTTGAAGGGGAACAGAATGATGATGTGGACACTAACAAGTCTTTCCCACAAAAGATGTGTTGACGTTTTAACTCCTGTTACCTGTGAATGTGACCTTATTGAGGAAGGGTCTCTGTAAGGTAGTTAGTTAAAACGAGGTTAGACTAAACCAGGAGTGGTGGCTCATGCCTATAATCCCAGCACTCAAGAGGCTGAAGAAGAGGGATTCCAAGTTCAAGCCTGGGCTACATAATAAGTCCCTGGGTAAAAGATAAGGACATACTGGGATGATACCTTAACCTAATGAGCAATGTTTTCATAAGAAAAGACAGATTTGAGCATTGAAACAAATACAGAGAGATAATGTGGCCATAATATATGCCATGTATAATATATACCATAATAATATGACAGTGAGAGATTGGAGTAATATCACTGCCATAACTCCAGAAATGCCTGGATCTCCAGTGCTAGAAGAGACCAGGAAAAAATCCTCTCTAGTGTTTTCAAGGGAGCAAGGTCATGCCAACACTTTGATTTAGTATTTATATGATACAGTCCAATCCAGATTGGATTTCTATTGTTTCAAGAAACATTTTGTGCTACTTTGCTAGAACATACAGAGATTGAATACATAAACTGGGCACTGGTGGCTCCCACCTGAAATCCTAGCAACTCAGGAGGCTGAGATCTAAGGATCATGTTCAAAGCCAGCCCTGGCAGGAAAGTCTATGAGATTCTTAACCTCCAATGAACCACCAGAAAACCGGAAGTAGAGCTATGGCTCAAAGTGGTAGAATGCATCTTCCATCCCTGCCTTTGCCACATACACCACAGAGGTGAGAACAAGTGCAAGGTCCTTAGTCAGGTCCTCCCTCAGGTCCTATAGCATAAATAATGGCGACTAGCATAGGTTGGCACTCAATAAGTGTTTATTGAAAAGAAGCAAGCTTGGGCTCTGTACCTGAGAAGATGCCAATGCCACAGCTCTTTCTTGCCTCTTATATCCCTTGGATCTTGACAAATCTGTCTCACCAGCCATGGTGGCACATGCCGGTAATCAACAAGGAGAATGAGGCAGGAGGATCACAAGTTTGAGACCAGCCTGGGCTGGAAGTGGTGCTGTGGCTCAAGCAGTAGAGCACTCACCTTGAGATGAAGGCACAGGGACAGCGCCCAAGTCCAGAGTTCAAGCCTCATGACCGGCCCCCCCAAAAAATATGTTTCATGTTTCTTGCTACAAAACTTGCCTTTAGGGGCTGGGAAGGTGGCTTAGTGGTAGAGCGCTTGCCTTGCATGCCTGAGGCCCTGGGTTCGATTCCTCAGCACCACATAAGCAAAAAGAAAAAAGCCGGAAGTGGTGCTGTGGCTCAAGTGGTAGAGTGCTAGCCTTGAGCTGAAGAGCTGAGGGACAGCGCCCAGGCTCAGAGTTCAGGCCCCACGACCGGACCCAAAAAAGAAAAAAAAAAACTTGCCTTTAGAGCTGTATTATCCAATTCAGTGGTGAATTCCAACATATGGCTGTTGTGCACTTAAAATATACCTAGTGACTCTAAGGAATTGAATGTTTAATTTTATTCCATTTTAATTAATTTGAGTCTCAATATAAAAAGTAAATGCTCGATTCAGTTAAGCATGCTTCAAACATCTTGGGCATGTGAATATGCTTTGTGAACTAATTTTTATGAAATCTAAATAAGACCTAAGTATTTTGAATAAAAATTTAGCATCCAAATTGAGATGTGTTTTAAGTCTGAAATACATTCTGAGCTTTGAAGCTTTGTAAGGAAAAAAAAGACTAGAAGAGAGCTCCTTGATTATTTTTACATTGATTGCATTTGGGAATGTGCCAGGAGTTCACTTCCTTCCCAGGAAGCCTGTGAGTAAGAACAATGGTAATATGATGACCCAACTCCTTCACCTTGAGACCCAGGAACTCTGAGGCTTCATTCATCTCCCAGAGTTCCCCAAGGATTTGGCTGAGGGTAGGACTTCTTCCCTGTACTGCTCCCTCTCTTCCCACCTCTCCTGCCATCTCTCCTCCAGAAAGCACTTTTGCTCAGATTTGCACATCTGGGTCAGCTTCTGGGGATACTGCAGACAAATTTTTTACTATTCCTGCCTTTCGATAATCATTTCATTGATTGAGTAGCAGCAAGTATCAGGTATAGTACTGGGTGTTTGAGTACCATGAAATCACGCCTGTAGCTTCCTTGCTATCTGGGAGAGCCTGGAAGGAAAAGCACAAATGTAAAAGAGTTGTCATAATCGGCAGAGTAGAATATTGGCCTTAAGGGAATGGTGTGATCCAACTTCAATGAGCAAGGGTCCTGAGATACAGAATTGCCCAGCCATCAATGTTGTTTCTAGCAGCATTCAGGCCTTCAGAGGATGTTCTTTAGGACTTAACCAAGTGGAGCATTTCATTTGCTGCTTTTAAACCAATGTGGTTTTTTTGTCTAAGACTGGGACTCAAACTTGGCTGGTGCTCTACCACCTGAGCTATGCCTCCAATCCTAAGCCAATTTATTCTTAAGATAAACAAAAAGGCCTCACTTAAACATGGTCATATATGACACCAATAAGCAGAATCATTTATTTTGCTCTAAAGGAATAAGTGAAACCAGCATCTCTGAAAAGTACTCCCTAAGTACAAAGGCACAGTAGAATCTTTCATTCACTTGAAAAGGCACGTTTTATTCAGATGAATAATACCACTTATCCAAGAGAGAACAGAATATGGAAAAAATCCTCTCTTTCAAGTAGGCATTTGGATCAGCAAAGAATTCCTTTGATTCCCAAGAGTCTGCTGAAATTACAGAATTATGGCTTAACGGTCTTCACTCCTGTCATCATCTGGAATATCATTTTTCTCTTTCAAAATGAAAGCCCAGCTTTTCCCTTTTCAACACTAAAAGTTGGCAGCTATGCCCATATGAAGGTAAAAATGCTGAACAAAATGCTTTTCAAAAGTACTCAGTCAAATTTTATCTAAATGATGACTACTTACAAAAGTTTTAGTTATGTTCATTTAATAAGTCTATATTTAAAACACTTTGGACATATTCCACAGAAACAGTATGATAAGAAAACAATGCAGCTATTAGAGAAATAGAATGTGAATAGCAGTACTATAACTCAAACTGATTTACATCAATTTCTATGGGAAATTCGCTGTGAATGTTCACGTGGTGCCTTGCTCTTTGGCAGTAGCAGCTTGAATACAAACGGGCCATAGAATTGCAGTGGACAGATAGTCCCTGGAAGAAAGCATTGTTAACTATCTACAACTGTTTAAGTATAATGCAGATGTTTTTCAGATCTGATATGGGAATATACATATATAGATATATGTGAATAAAGGTTCAAAATTCACAGTTCCAGGCACTAGTGGCTCACACCTGTAATCCTATCTACTCAGGAGGCTGAGATCCAAGGACTGCAGTTCAAAAGTAGCCCAGCCATGAAACTCCATGACTCTTACCTCCAATTAACCACCAAAAAGCTTAAAGTGGAGCTATAGCTCAAGTGGTAGAGTGCCAACTTGAGCAAAAAAGCTAAGGGTCAGCACCCAAACCCTGAGTTCAAGCTCCACTACCAGCACCAAAAAACAAAAATCACAGTTGCAGAAGGGCACACAAACAAAATTAAGTCTCTCACTATGTTCCTACCCTTCTTATTAAGTATTACTTTCTTGTGTGTCTTCTTCATGTTTTCTCTGTAAACCCAAGCAAATGTGAATTATTTTCTCTTCTTTTTGTAATATCCATATATTGACACTGTAACAGTCCTTGCTTTTTGTCCATTTAATGGTCCATTTTATATTATTTTATTTTATTTTATTTTTGCCAGTCCCGGGGCTTAAATTCAGTGACTGGGCACTGTCCCTGAGCTTCTTTTGCATAAGGCTATCACTCTACCACTTGAGCCACTTGTGGCTTTTTCTGTGTATGTGGTGCTGAGGAATCAAGACCAGGGCGTCATGCATGCTAGGCAAGCACTCTACCACTAAGCTGCATTCCCAGCCCCCTACTGGTCCATTTTAATCAGAGGCCATTAGTAGGGTCTTCGAACCTCAAATTGAATGCAGTACCATAAAAGGAGTTTCTCAAAGTCACATTCACTGCTCAGTCAACAAAAGCAAATGCCTTGACATTTTCTAGACGTAGAGAGTCAGAAATGTAGTGACATGGCAATGTGTGATTTGAGGATATTGGGAAAAGAACACTGGCTTTGGGGATCTAATAGATACGAAGCAGATTTAAGTCCCGTCTGTGGGTATTCTTCATGCCACTCACATCTTGGTGGTGGGGATGATGGGCCTACTTTCCCACATCCCTGGGAAGAACAAAGGGAAGTTGCTTGTTCAGATTCAGAAACATCTGAGGAAATGATTTGTAAGACCATGGCACCTATACCAGTTGACTGGCTACCTTCCTGTTCATTCCTGTATCTTTTTTCTGTCAGTCATGGGGCTTGCATTCAGGGCCTGGGTGTTGTCCCTGAGTTCTTCAGCTCAAGGCTAGCCCTCTACCACTTTGAGCCACAGCTCCACTTCTGGTTTTCTGGTGGTTCATTGGAGATAAGATTCTCATGGGCTTTACTGCCTGGGCTGGCTTTGAACCATGATCTTCAGATCTCAGCCTCCTGAGTAGCTAGAATGACAGGCATGAACCACCAGTGTTTGGCTTGTGCCTATCTTTGCTTGAGCTTCCTTCACCTTCTAAGGAAACAGCTTGCATTCAAATTCTTGCCTCAAGATTCATGGATGGCTCATGCTTGTAATTGTAGCTACTCAGGAAGCTGAAATCTGAGGATCATGGTTTGAAACCAGCCTGGGCAGGAAACTCCACGAGACTCTTAGCTCCAATACACTACTCAGAAAAGGCCAGAAGTGTATCTTTGGCTCAGGTGGTAGAGTGCTAGCCTTGAGCACAAAGAGGCTCAGGGACAGCACCCAGGCCCTGAGTTCAAGCACCAGGACCAACAAAATAAAGAGTCTTGTTCTGAGGGAGGGAATCTAAGCTAAGAGAACACCTTTCCATAATAGGGAGGATGGAGAAGCATATTGTAAAGTTTCAAAGATTAATATCTATATATAGTATTAAAAGTTGTTCAGGCATGTAATAAGCACCAGATTGTTTCCTATCATTAGTGCTATTGTTATCATTACTATTATGATTATGACTGTCTCCATTTTAAGTGGTAGCAGCCTCACTGTTAATAACTGTTTCAAAGTGTCCCTTACCTTGTTACACTAAGGAATCATTTATTCACCAAACAATTGGATGTGGCCTGTCATTTCCATTCCTTGTAGGCTACAGCAGGTGTTTACCCTTGGCAATGGTTCTTAGAATTTCAATCACATGTATCTGAATTACATTTTTTGGTTGTAATCAGTCTCCAAAGCCTTCATACTCTTCCCTCTCATTCAGACATAGGCCATGCATTATTAATTCAATGACAACATTATTACAGCCAGTAATTGAATTGCTCCATAGCTCCTGCCTGCAGTAATTAACATCTATCAAAATAAAAGAGGAGGAGCTGTGTGGCCCTTATTACAAATGGTTTGGTTTCATGGCTTTTTGATCAAATTAAATAGGATCGAACTAACAAGTGGTTGAATTAAGTGAAAGTCATTGTACTTATATTGCCTTTATTTGTTCCCAGGCATGACAAACATCAGAGTCCACTTTAAAGCCCACATGCATTTTCCTTAACCCACTTCCTCCTTTGCAGTGGCTGGGTTTTCACATTGATGAACAGTATTCTCATCAGACTATATTCAGTAGCTGTTTTGCACACAAGAAACCATTTAAAAGTAAGTCAAAAACAACCAATTAAATCTAAAACTGATTCTGCCACCACTGTAATAATTATAGGAATAACCAAGAAGCAATTTGTGTGGAAAAATACTCATAAAATCAAAGTCATGTTAGAATTGGTCGATAGCTATCAATTGTTATTACCATAAAGCAAAACTATTATGCAGAGAAGCATTGGGCAGGCCAAAAAAAGAAGAAATGAGGGGAAGTTTTCTCATGAATAGGCAAACAGATTTGTCTCAAACACACACACACACACACACACACACACACACACACACATACACACACACAATTGTAGGCTGGAAAATCAGTAAGGAGAAAATACACCAACCTCCTAAATACAAGAAGTATCCACCAAAGCAATTTCCCTGCCAATATTCAGAGCATCATGAACCACAAAAACAAAATTAGATCCCTATTTGAAACAATATTAATGACAACTATACACCTCAGCAGAAATAGAGATTACATTTCACCTTTAACTTACACATAGACAAACCCTGTCTTAGGAATCCCCCAAGACATTGTTCCCTTGCCCTCATTCTAGTATACAAAGGCAGCTGCCTCAATATAGCTATCACCCATTGCTTGGCTCAAAACAGCCTTAGAAGACTGTAGTCTGGTTCTGATTGCTTAGATGGTGCCATCTGTGGCTTCCATATCTGCTATATTAGTTATGATATCCATTTCATTCTCAAAGCTATCCTGGTCTCAGGGACTAATAGGAGTGAAGAGATTTTGGTCAAAGGGTACAAAGTTTCAGAGAAGAGAAATAGGTTCAGGAGATCTATTGTCCAGTGTGGTAACCATAACAATGTGCTATAGAATTGAAGATCACTAATTATATTTTAAATGGTTTCAATGCAAAGGAGAAGGAGGTGGAGGAGATGAAGTGAGAGGTTAATTAGCTTGATTTACTCATTCCAGAGTACACATGTATCAAAATATCTATCTTATGCCCTATAAGTATACACAATTCTTAAGTATCTGAAATTGTAAGAAAAATCTTTTATTCCTACTACTAGAACTCTTCTGGAAGGATGTTAAGATGCATGTTCATTTTCTTCTGATTTGGCATCACCTCCAAATTGCCTTTGGAATTACCTCTCCAAGGATAGAGCAAGACTGGCTTATACAACAGATTGAAGGGAGGAGAAAATGATCAGGAAACCAGAGAGGGCTGAAGATTGGACTCAAGTCAGAGGTTACTAGGGCACAGCTCAGAGGGGCCCAAGTGTCTTTGGGGGCCTATACAAGCCTGGGAACAGGCTTTCGGGGATAACTTTGGGTTTGGTTGATTGCATTTCTCCCTTTTTGTGGGCCTTGATGATTGGTTGTTTCTTTTGTGTATCATTATTTGAATCTCCTACCTGTCAGAACATTTTGCATGTTTGGCCCTGTAGGTCATTTTAATTTCTCCACTGATTATTTTATCCTTATTGCTTTATATTAACTATAGTAATTATTCTAAACATCATAATATGAATCCTGAACATAGAAACTATGTAGATGTAACAATATACCACTTCACATAAAATATAACTTTAACACAGTATAATTTTGTTAACTTCTCTCCTTATTAATCACATATTTTTGTTTTTAAATGTTATATGTAACAAACTAAGATTAAGAATAAAAATGTCTTACATTTATGTAAATACTTATCATTTGCAGTGCCTTTGATTCCTCCTTTTGTATTTGACCATTTGATGCCATTTTCCTTCTGCCTTTCTATTTCTTGAAGTTGCCTTTTGTCAAGGAACAATTACCCTCAACCTTTGTTCATCTCAAAATATGTTCTTAATTTTTTTTTCTCCCATTTAAAAAATGCTTTCTTGGGATATAGATTTCTATGTTGACTTTTAAGGTTTTGTGTCTTGCTATTATTAGAGATAGAATTCTGGGATTTTTTTCTTTCAGCACTTTAAAAATGTTATTCTGTTGGCTCTATTATTTCAAATGAGAAGTCAGCCATTGTCTTTTTGGGGGGTGCGGAGGTCAGTCGTGGGGCATGAACTCTGGGCCTGGGCGCTGTCCCTCAGCTCTTCAGCTCAAGGCTAGCGCTCTACCACTTGAGCCACATAGCCACTTCCGGCTTTTTCTCCTTATGTGGTGTTGAGGAATCGAACACAAGGCCTCATGCATGCAAGGCAAGCACTCTACCACTGAATCACCCTCCCAGCCCAGCCATTGTCTTTTGAATTGTCCCTCTCTCCCTACCTCTCCTTACCTTTGGATGTCAACAGCTTGACCATGATGTAGCTATATGTGGTTTTTATTGTATTTGTTTCCTGTTTGGGGACTCCTTACTTTTTTATAATCTATAAACTAATGGTCTTTGGCAATGGGAACTTTGAAGCCTTTATTTCTTTGAGGTGGTTCTCTTCTACCACTTTATCTCCAGTCTTTCGTACATATCAATCACATATAGAAAGGATCACTTGATACTGTCCCATCTGCCAAGGAGAGCTACTTTTTTCAACCTCCTTTCTGGTCATCCAGTTTCTGTAGTTTCTTTTGACTTGTCTTTAAACTTAATTGATCCTTTGTCGTGCCAATTCTGCATTTCTGTTGATGCAATACAACGAAACTTTCATTTTTGCCATTGTTTTACAGCTTTAGAAATTCATTTGGGGTTTATTTTTGTTTATTTTGTAGTATTTTGTCAGTCCTGGGGCTTCAACTAAAGGTCCAGGCACTATCCCTTAGCTTTTTTGCTCAAGGCTAGTGTTCTACCACTTGAGCCACAGCTCTACTTCCACCTTTTTGGTGGTAAGTTAGACATAAGAGTCTTACTGACTTTTCTGCCAAGGCTGATTTAAAACTGATCCTCAGATCTCAACCTCCTGAGTAGCTAGGATTACAGGTGTGAGCCACTTGCAACTGGCTGGTTCTTTTTTAAACTTCTTATTTCTTGGTTCTCCATCTTTTTGTTGTTACAATATTTTTGTTTCAGTTCTTGGGTATAATTAACAATAGCTACTTTGAAGTTTCTGGCTGTGAACTTCTGTCTACTTCTAATCACTGCTCTTTCCTGGCTTTAGGTGATATGTTTCTGCTTTTTCACATGTCTCATATTTTTTGTTGTATATTGGACATTGTAGATGGTACGTTTTCAGTATTCTCGATTCTGTTATCATCTATGAAATATTGATCTTTACTTTAGCAGGTGGTTAAATTGTTGGCTCATATGTGAATCTGTGGAGGCTTAGTTTTGCATATTATCAAGGTGGCTATGCTTGGTTCTTAGTCTTAACATTGTAAATACATCACACAATATTTACCAAGCCCACATAACTTTGTAATATTCAGATTCCAAACCCTATTCCTATTATAGCCAGGGGCCTAAATCCTTGCTTACATTTTTCAGCAGTTCTCAGCACTTCTCTGTTGTCTCCCGCTAGTATCCTTAGATCATCCTTAGTGCAAGTTAACTCAGGGGTCATACTGGAACTTAAGAGAAGATTGCATATATATTTGTAGATATATATAAAAAATTTCTATAAGATTCAATGAAAAATTACGTATGTGCACATACCTTTGCGATTTCCTCCTTTCTAGAATGTTTCCAAATTCCAGCCACTCTTGCATCTCCTAACTTGATCCTCTGACACCTCTAGCCAATATGACATCAGCTTTCTGATTGAGTTTTAGCCTTGACTGAAGAATGCCTTTAGGGGAAAACCATATAAACTTGGATTTTCCCCAGTAGAATTTCCTTCTTTTAAGAGTCAAATCCAATTTCAGTCTTCTTTTTATCACTTCCCTTTGCTTTCAATACTTGTTTAGTTAATATTATGTCAGTCATTTACCATGTATGTATGTGGGCAGGTTAATCCCATCTAAACTCCTCTTGCCTAAAACCACGTCTGCTCTGCATGACTTCAGTTTGATCCACGGAACAATTATGCTTGAATATTTTCTTCTGTATTATAATTTTTCAGATTCCAGCATAGCTTTTCTTTTTAAATTTTTATTATTAAATTTACAGAATAGTGAGTTTAATTATGACATTTTCATATGTATGTACTATGCATGTGGCTCGTATTCACCCCCATCACCCTCTCTTCATCCCCTTATCCAATTGGTCTCCCCTAACATCCCAGTGGAACCTGTTTTTATGTCTTTTTTAAATCTAGACTCCACATATAAGAGAAAATATGATCTTTGTCCTTCTGACTCTGGCTTATTTCATTTAACATGACAATCTGTTCTGTCCATATTCTTGTAAATGGCAGAGTTTTATTCTTCTTTAAGAATAATATACTGAATAACACACCATTGTATGTAGTATGTATCATCCATATATTATCCATTCATCTGCTGAATCCTTCTATAACTTAGCTATTGCAAATAGCAGAATATTTCAAAGACTCTACTCATTATATTTGTGTCTGAAACGTGGGAACCAATAGAATACCTAGCTTTAGTTTTCTTAGTAGATTATGATGACAGTCTGCTTGTACCACCATAGAGATGATGAGGAGATATTAAGTAAAACTTCAGAACTTCACTAACCATCCCACTGAGAAAAATAATTTGTGTGGGTAATTTTATTGTCTTCTAGCTGTACTTTCACTGCTAAACCAGCCTTCAAAAATGATGAGTCAGGTTATAAAAGGAACCTGGCCCCAAATAATTGAAAACTCTTATGCACCTTTCAGATAAGTTCCCATTCTTCAGCTGGTGCTTCCTTTACCTACGGGCATTTTACTTGTGGGAGCTCTAGTAAACATGAAGGAAGACACACAATGATACTAATGGCTGGGCGCCGGTGGCTCATGCCTAGTATTCTCACTCTTCAGGAGGCTGAGATCTGAGGATTGTAGTTGGAAGCCAGCCCAGGCAGGAATATCCATGAGACTCTTTTCTCTAATTAACAACCAAAAAGCTGTGACTCAAAGTTGTAGAGCACTAGTCTTGAGCACAAATGTTCAGGGATAATGCCCAGGCCCTGAGTTCAAACCCCAGGACCAGCAGGGAAAAAAAAAGAAATAGCATGAATGGCAACACTTTACTGCACATCACCGCTTACCATTATTTTATCTCTTAAATACTCTCTGTGATTTACAAACACAGTAAAATAAGAGAGTTTGACAGGGTGTGGTAAGTCTAAGGGGAAAATCTTCATATATAATACTAACTGATAAACACCCTGCCTATTCAGAAACAAGCTGACATGCAATTCCTAAAACGCTCTTTGGCAACGCTCACCAGTTACAGTAGATAAAGATTTCAAACATTAGTTATCAGGTCTGACAAGATTTATTTTCAGGCTTTTTTTTATTCCAGGCTTTTGTAGGCAATTCCATCTCCTGGAGAAGGAAACATCTTTTTTACAGTTTATGCCTGTGTTTATTATTCACCGTGGAGAGTCAACAGCTGAAATGAAAAGACTATGAAATGAGACCTCTCTCTAGTCATCAGGTTGGGGGACATAGCTTTCCGGAATTATTATTCCACTATTGGAGTGTCAGAAGTGGAGCTGCAATTGTCTCTCCTCAGGACACCTGAGCTCCCCACATTAAAAAGCTAAGCATACTAGAGAATATGAGATTCCCCAGCCTCAATCCATTAAATACTCAGTGCCACAATCTGTGAGCATGTAGCTGTAATTCTCCATCACTTGAACAGAAGTGCTGGCTGAAAATATAAGTAATGAATTTGAAAATTTATGCCATGTTCCTTACACTAAGCTCTTGTAATAGAAAATAATATATTGTGAAGGACAAAAGACACATTTATCTCCATCAACACTTTCAGTTACCCATCTATGCGGAGGATTAATTAGTAGCTGGACTAAACACCACTACTGCCACTATCACCTAGAAGTAAGATAGGTGAATTGAAGGTGAGATGGTGAGTGGGTTTTGTTGTCACCAGGGATGAATGAAACACTTTTAGTGTGGCTCAAATTTTAAGGTATCACCTCATCCAGAACAAAAATCAGATACCTGCTTGGTGGCCACTCTGAATTTTTCAGAAGTGTAACCAAAATCCTAACATTCTAGAAATTTTCCCATCCTACTCTCAGGAATAATTGATTCTTGTGTACAAGAATGGTCTATAGATACTCACCCAGCAACAAGAAGTATGCTGGAATAAATAAGATAAATGCAAAAGAAGTGCAAGCAACTTATGTCATGCAAAGTCGTGTTATACTCAATAGCAATTTGTGGCATTTGAAAAGCATAAATAATAGAACTATTTGAAAATAGAAGATACTATGGGAGATTCAAGAACAACTGAATGAATAAACAAGACCCACAGATTGTTTAAAAAAATAAAATTTGGACTCATCAATGTAAGTCCAATAAACCAATATAAATTATAAGCAAGAGATGAAAACTCTGAGAGATGGTGTGGCTAAAGATGAATGACATGCCTAGACAATAAACAGGAGAGAGAAGCCGAAAATAAGTTCTATACTACTACAAAATAATTCATTCCAGTGAACTGTTCCCAAAGTAATGTTTATATATAATCAAGAGAAGAGACAGAAGGGAAAGTCCCATATGTATTCAAGTTTCTGGGGCCTGCCTGGGTCTGCAGTGTAAAATGATACAGTTATCAAATAGGGTCTAGAAGATTTCCTGGCACAGAAAGAATAAGCATGACATTTAAGGGAATACTTACTGTGAGCCAGGAGATTTGCTTGTAACTTCACTTAATCCTGCAAAAACTGGAAGACAGAGGGGGAGGTGAGGAGGGAAGAGATAGTGGGAGAAAAACAAAGGAGGGGGTAACAATGCCGGATAAGAAATATACTCAATACCTTACTCATATAACTGTAACCTCTCTGTTAATTTAAAATTTGTAAAAATGGGAGTATTATATTCATTTTAGTGATATGAAACTAAAGCTTGAGCATCACTTACTCTGCCCTTACTTGTGTAAGCAGTGTGCAAGACTTCTCTTTTTATCTTCACAGCAACTCTCCACAGCGCCACTAGTTCCAGTTTACATATAATACAAGCATCAGCAGTGACAACCTGTCTCTTTGAGATCTGTGTAAGCTTGGCATGAATCCTCGTCTTATGAAAAGTCAACACTAGCTGAAACGTCCTTCAGGGCTTCCTATCCCATAGGTTCTACTACATCTGAGGGCCTGCTTTCATTGAATTAGTTTAACTTCTTAATTATCATGTCATATTTTCCTATATCCATTCAAATCTATGCTAAACATTTGGGTCCATCCTTTTAATAAATTCGCACACACACGTGTGCACACAAACATACACATAACATTTGCATTTATGCGAATGCTATGAAAGGTTTAGAAAAAATTTGTTTCCAACACAGTAGTACAAGTAACTTAGAAGTCATAATTAGCGCTTTCTGTTCCTGTCAGGGTGCTGATGTTACCTGGGGCCTGCAGCCTTTTATGCTGGCTCCTCTTCTCCTTACTTCCATCACTTTCTTTCACTAAAGGTCAGTAACAAATGAATTACTTTTCCCATGTTCTTGAAGCAAATGACTTGGACTTTTCTATGCTTTTGCATTTCCTTTACAAACACTTTTCTAAGGTCTATGGTTTTATGACCACCTGACGCACTAAGGTATTTTCCCAAACAAGAGGAATTCTGGTACCAACAGGTGAGGGAATCTAAACTTGGAAAAAATTGAGACACTTGCCCTATAAGTGACAGATCCAGCATCAGAGCTACACTATTCAGTACAGAAGCCACTCACCTCATGTGCCTTCTCAAGTTGAATTAAAGTTCTTTTAAATTAAAGTTACTTTTTTGTGAGTTGTAGGGCTTGAACTCAGGGCCTGAGCCTCTTTGTGCTCCAGGCTAGTGCTCTACCACTTGAGGCATGCTCCACTTCCAGTTTTTAAGTGGTTTCTTGGAGATAAGGGTCTCTTGGGAACTTTTCTGCCCACACTGGCTTCGAAACAAGATCCTGGATCTCAGCCTCCTGAGTAGCTAGGATTACAGGCATGAGCTACTAGTGCCCAGCCATAAAGTTACATTTTTATTGCTGCAGTCTCACTGGCTACACTTCAAGGACTTCAGAGCTCATGTAGCTGGTGGCCATTGTGACAATACAAATATGTAACAGGTCTTTCATTCCAGAAAGTTTGTTGAATAAGTTGTTTCTGCAGACACCCAAGCAATTTCAAGACTCTGCTATCTCTTGCCTGTGTGGCACCATTGGAGATGATGATCCGTTCATCTCATTCTTTTTATGTTTGACTGCCATCTGCTGTGCCGTTTATAAATGAGTAGAAACACATAGCGTCGTTGCAAGCAGAGTCTGGACAAAGCAATTGGTTTTCTGTGAGAAGGCTGCCTCCTGTCTGTGCATGTCTACAGGCTTCAGGTGAAGAAATCATCAGCTTGTGCTCTTCCTGTTTCTCCCCATCCTGGATGCCTGGTAAGATGACTTATCATCTTGGAACAAAGGCTTTATTTATAATCAAAGCACCAGCCACTTGATGACCTTCTGAGAAGCAGCAAGTCTTTTAAAAGTGCTTGTTTATTCGTGGTCTTACTTCCTCCATTTTAAAGGATAGAGCACAACTTTCTCTAAGACAAAGAGCTCTTATTGGCCTTGCATTGATGATGGTGCCCCTACTATCTGCTCCTCTACCTGTTTTCCCTCGAGCCTTTCTTCTGTTTTCTTAATGCTCTCGAGTTCTCTGATTTAGTGATTTTGTTATCCAAACTGCCAGCATTTCTTCTTCCCTTTTGGCTTTGATGGCAGGGTTGAACGTCACTAAGCAGTCAGTACTCAATGTGCAGGCACACAGTACTCTCCAGGGAGAATTAGAAAATGGATGACAAGGCCAACTGATAACCAAGAAGGTTAGAGTTCCTGACAGGGTGAGACACTGAGCAGCATGAATACGCCCCAGGTAATTCTTATGTGCAGTGAGGGGCAGACATCTATTCCAGCTTTGTAAAAATACCATTCACAGGACCTTTACCAACCAAGTCAGGATTGTGGTCAAGATATTTTTATCTCAAGAAGCACAAGGGAGGGGCTGGGAAGGTGGCTCAGTGGTAGAGCACTTGCCCTTGCATGCCTGAGGCCCTGGGTTCGATTTCTCAGCACCACATAAGCAAAAAGAAAAAAGCCAGAAGTGGCACTGTGGCTCAAGTGGCAGGGCGCTAGCCTTGAGCTGAAGAGCTGAGGGACAGCGCCCAGGCCCAGATTCAAGCCCCACGACCAGACCCCCCCCCCAAAAAAAATAAAGAAGCACAAGGGATTTCCAAAGGAAAACAGCTTTATAAATACATCCTTACACATATTCTCTGCCTTTCAGGAATCAGAACAAAACAACCAAGTGAGACAAATCTACTTCTATGTCTCCTGCTCCTCAGGCCCCCTAAATAACATGAAGCACTAGACAGGTACTAAAGCTTTCTTTTCTACTGTCCAACACCACTTCCAGAGCCCTTGCTACCACCAATGTGATCGGGTTTTATCTCGATAAAGGAAAGCTGAAATAAAGCTGGGGACTAGAAATGTTTTCAATTGAAAACAATAGAAAATCTTCAAGTTGAGAATTTCTACGCAATGACCTTTTGTACTGATAACATTTGTGCCCTAAGATCAGCCTTTTTTCTCCCTAACACCAAACCCACCGTGTACAGACCCGCATCTTGCCTCCTAGGCAAATCTGTGCACAACAAATGTTTGAATGTGTGTACTAAGTATGCACAAGTATGCCTACATTCATAGTTTAGTAGTCAAAGATCGTTTGTTTTTAATTTTATGATTAAAATGTGTTTATTCTATCATCTGTGAAAATGTTTTATTTCCCTTTCTTTTTCTTCTTGATTTTGTCTTCGCATTAGTTAATTGTGCAAAGGGGTTTTGATTTACCATGTCAATTTATGAATAAAATGCATCTTAATCAATGTCACCTTTTCAACTGGCTCCCCAACTCTCCCAATCTCACCCATCCCCTCAAGCTATCTGCCTCCACTTTCACGTATGTACACTCAATATTATGAATGCATTCAGCCACTTTCCTCTGAATTCACAAAGGCTTTTTCTTTGAAGTAGGAAGGTTTTGCAGATTTTTTTTAAAAGTATCTTTAAGAAGTTGCACAAAGGAGTTGGCCTTTAACAAAGTAATTTATGAATACAATATATCTTGACCATTGTCATCCCTTTCAACATTCTCACTTATCCTCCTACAATCCATCCTTTCCCTCACTCTTCATTTTGTAGGATATACATTGAATTCTTATTGATGAGCATTTTTTCATTTTATTTTTATTCTTTAATGATAAAGGGAATTGGCATTTAACAAAGCAGTTTATAAATACAATATAGCTTTATTGATGGTGGAGGTCTGTTTATTAGTGATCTGTTATGAATGTCTATGCCTTTCACCACCAGTTTCTATTTTTTGAATATTTTTATTATCTTTAAGTAGTTGTACAAAGAAGTTGCCATTCAACAAAGCAGTTTATGAATACAATGACTCTTTTTTTTTCAATACCAGGGCACCAAAACCAAATGCAGAGCAGGGGATATACCACAGGGGGAAGAACATGCAAAAGAAACAAAAAATCTGTTGCAACAATGAGAAGTACAAAATGTCATGTCAAAACCAGCTTTACAATGCCGGTGTGGGGGGGGGGAGGGGGGTATAATTGGGTGGGGGGAGGGGGGTAAAATTAGGTGGGGGGAGGGGGGAGGCGGGGAAGGGAAGTGAAGGGTAAACAAAGGAGGAGGCTGCAATGCTTGGTAAGAAATGTATGCATTATCCTGCCCATGTAATTGTAGCCCCTCTGTACAGTATGTTCTCAAATAAAATAAAATACAATTAAAAAAAAAAAGAAACAAAAAATCACACAGTACATTAACAACAACAACAACAAAGAAAAAAACTTCTTGTGTCCATGTCTTGGAGTTTATTTTGCTTAGCATCATCTTATATGGTCCTATGTACATAGCTATTGAGCTTTTCTGCTCACCTGCTAAGATTATCCTAGATGTATACTATTTATTGCAAATAAAGGAAACCGTGGGATTCTTGACTGCATTCTCCCTCTCTTCTCGTCTTCATTCTTCTACCCCTCTCCCCTTAACCCCTCCCCACCCCTTTCAAGTACCTGTTTCCTAGTGTTTTTTTTGTTGAATTTTAACTTTGCCTTTCTAAGTAATTACACTACTTGAATTCTCCCTTGAGTCTACCATATTTCAGTTAATGCAATGATATTGTACTATTTGTAAAGAAATGGGAAGACCTAGAAAAAAACATGTTAAGTGAAGTAAGTCAGGCCCTGAGAGAGAAGAGAAAGGATGTGTATTTTCACACACACACACACACACACACACACACACACACACACACACACACACAGAAGCTAGATTTAGTTTATAAACTTATAAATGTATTGGTGGGGTTCACTCAAAAAAGTACCTTTTGTCACAATAACATTACTTACGTGGCATATCTTTGCATACAAAAGACATACTTAGGGAAATTATTGAAATTAGCAGAAGATATACCCTGCAAACTGTCTAATTAATGCATGGGGAAATACTGTCATTCTAATTTAAAATTTACTTTCTGAAGTAAATGCAAGGTCCGCTGAAATTTTCTTCCTTGTATTTGTGATGTATTTTGCTCTTAAATACATTGAAACAGAGAAGTGAGTGAGAATGTGGAAATGGGTGACATCAAGATGCACTGTATTCATAAAATGCTTTGTTGAATGGTAACTCCTTTTTAAAACTACTTAAAGATAATAAAAAATACTTTAAAATTTTAACAAGTACATTAAGCAAAACAAAAAACAAAAGCAAATAGAAAGTGTTCGGTTTTCCAAAGGATTCCCTTGGACACGCCTCTGTAGCTTCAAATCCTTCTGGAACTTCTTGTGGATGGTTTTCTCAGGACCAGCCATCAGAGGCAACTCAGACCTGCCTATGATCCAAATATGCTCAGCCCAGACCCTTTACAGAATATCACTGATCATTTGGGAGGAAAGAGCATTCTTCCTTTCTTTCCATTTACATTCATTGTTTTTCATACAACACAATTTTTGGCTAATTACAAATTTAAGTATACAAGTTCAGTAAGACACACCTGAGTTTAGTTTTCTTCAAGTAAAGGTACAGAACCTTCATTTCTGTTTAAATCTGAGATCAACATGGTTCAAGGCCGGTCATGAGACCCCCCCTTCCCAATGGACAGCTGGATGTGGTGGTGCATACCTGTTAACCTAGCTACAAATGAAAGCATGAAATAGGCAGATTTTGGCCTAGGCCTATGCTGGAGTAGGAAGTGAGACTCTATTTCAAAAACATTCAGCCCAAGGAATGTGCTGTAGGTATGGCTCAGCAATAGAGCACCCGTCTAGTAAGCATGAAGCCCTGAGTCAAACCCCAGTACTGCCACAAAAACACAGCAAAAAGAAGTGGAACCAGCTTGCCAAACTAGTGTTCAATACTTCAATGGAATCCTCTCTGTTGGGAGCTTTGGCCCTTTTAAACTATTGATGATAATTGTCAATCCATTATCCTTTCTCCATTGCACAAAATATTACATTCTTCATGGATAAAACGTCTTCAAAATCAAGTCCTGGTGGATTACACCTGTAATCCTAGCTACTCAGGAAGCTAGTATGTGAGGAGTATGGTTTGAAACCAGCCAGAGCAGTAAAGTCCAATTAACCATCAAAAAGCCAGAAGTAGATCTGTGGCTCAAGTGGTATAGTATTAGCCTTGAGCACAAAAGCTCAGGGACTACACCAATGGCCCTTAGTTCAAGCCTCAGGACCAGCATAAAAAAGACTTCAAAATGAATCTCAAATACACCTTGAGAAAAGAATCCAAGCATAAATCTATGAGAAAGAAATATCTGCTTATAATAGTAAAAATTAAGGAGGAACTTTTAATGTCCCCAGACAGAAGAACAGATTAGCAAATTATAACATAACCAATCTAAAGGAATATTTTGAAAACAATTTAAATGTATAATATAAAACATGGATAGTAACCTAAAGTATATATCAAAAAACATCCTCTGTAAACAATTCACAATTAAGACCACTATAAGACAGCATTCCACTTCATACCCACTAGGATGTCTAGAACCAAAAGAAAAAGGAGGTAATTATAATTGTTGGTGAGGATATAGAGAAATATAAATGTTTATGCCAATCTGATGGGAATGTATAATGCCAAAATTCCTTACCATTTTCTCAAAAGATAAAACAAAATTAGTATAGTGTGTATATAAACTGGTCCCTACTGGCTCATGCCTGTATTCCTGGCTACTCAGGAGGCTGAGATCTGAGGATTGCAGTTTGAGCCACCCAGGACAGGGAAGTCCATGAGGTCTTTATCTCCAGATAAGCATTGATGAAAAGGAAGTGGAGCTGTAGCCCAATTAATAGAGTACTAGCCTTAAGCACAAAAGCTCAGGGATAGTGCCCAAGCCTTGAGTTCAAGCCTCAGGGTTGGCACACACACACACACACACACACACACACACACACACACACAAACTTGCATAGTTGTATAGTAGGTCTAGAGAAAAGCATATGCATAGAGAAAAATTCAAATTTTATAAATTTTGTAATGTGAATAAATAAGTATAATGACCAAAATTTAATTGGTTCTGACCAATGGAGAACAATCAGTGTAGACATTCCTCCCAAGTTTGGGAAGTATTGTATTATTTAGACACTCGAGATTCATTTTCTTTTCAAGAGAGACTTTACAACACATGGAGACAAGGACAAGGGAACAGGAGGTAACCCTACAGTCAAATGTAGTATAGTCCATGGAAACGATGGCTGACTGGCACACAGTAGTTTTGTAATTACTACTAGAAGGAAATTATTTCTTGTTATATCTTGAACCCCCTTTTTTTCCCTACATTGTCCTTAATGATTTCATTTGCCCCATACCATTGACTCCTTCTGTAACAATGACTCCCACATCTCCATTTCCAGCACAAAGGTTTCTCAAATTTCAGACTCCTATACCTTTGTGCCTAGATAAGAATGTTTATTAATGAACTGTGTTTGGTGACTTAAGCCCTTTCTTCTCTTAGAATCAGGGCTGTAAGCATGGTTTTAACTATCTGGCCCAACCAAAGCTTATTCTTTAGAATGTTCCACCCCAGGTCAAGTGTCAAGCTAGTGGTAGAGTAGGAGAAGAATGTGAAAGGATAAGAAAAGAAATGTAAAGAATGTCTCTTGTTTCCTTTTCTTGGAGTTCATTTCATAGAATATTATTTTGTATGATCATCTCTACATGAGCCTTGGCCCATCACTAGTATGCATAGCCTTCTTTGGCTTCTGTATGTTAATGACTAGGGTGCTATATAATTTATCATGTCCCAGTGTTTTTTATTTTTTTATTTTTTTTTACCAGTTGTGGGGCTTGAACTCTGGTCCTAAGTGCTATCCCTCTTCAGCTCAAGTCAATTGGTCTATTACTTGAGCCACAGCGCCACTTCCGGTTTTCTGAGCGGTTTATTGGAGATAGAGTCGTACAGAATTTCCTACCAGGGCTGGCTTTGACCCACAATCCTCAGATCTCAGCCTCCTGGGTAGCTAGGATTACTGGCATGAGCCATTGATGCCCGACTCCTAGTGTTATTTATTTATTTTAGTCATTCAGTGTGTTTATTGTAGATTTCTAGGCACATTCTAGTTACCACAAATGAGGGTCACCAGGAAGCCTATGTTTCTTTGGCTCTGGCTTACTTCATTTAATATCATTTTTTCAAGTCTTTCCATTTCCTTTCAAATGGTACAAGATCATCCTCTCTGATGAATGATTAGAATTCCATTGTGTGTATATACCACATTTTTTCAGTATATTTTATTTTTATTATTGCATTTTTAAAAAATGATCTCTCAGTGGTTGGTGGCACACAAGAGTTGGGATTTATCCAAGCTGTTGACCAATACAATAGACTGTTCTCAATCAATGTCACCACACTGGGGAGTGGGGCAGGAATGGCTTTAGCGTTTAGAATCAGTTCCCAGGGTGCAAACTTGACCTTGGGTTTATTTATTTATTTATTTTTAATCATAGTGAAATACCTATTTTAATAATTTAACATTGTCTGAACAGGACAAGCAGATACAAGTCTGGCTGATCTGTAATCCCAATTCCTCTGGAGAATACTTGAATTGAATTTTTTTAAATAACATTTTATGAACACTCGGTGGTTATACAAAACAGTTGCCATTCCACAAAAGCAAGTATTTTATCGACATCCAAAAGCAATTTATATGGATTGAATTGGAAAATAAAATCTGTGCAACATGCTGAATCTAGGATGTCAGCTATTATTGTGCTTTGGACTCACTGGAAAAAATGATTAAAAGCATATATTTTCAGGCAGGGAATGTGGCTCAATGGTATATTTCTCACCTAGCATGAATGAAACCCTGGGTTTGATTCCTCAATATACTACATACACAGAAAAAGCCAGAAGTGGCGCCTTGGCTTAAGTGGTAGAGTGCTAGCCTTGAGCTAAAGAAGCTCAGGGAGAGTGCCCAGGCCCTGAGTTCAAGCCCTAGGACTGGCAAAAAAAAAAAAAGAACATATATTTTGCATGTGGATCCAGTTGTACTGTATTCACAGATTGCTTTATTGAATGGCAGCTCCTCTGTCAAACCACTTAAAGATAACACAATATATATTAAAGATTAAAAGATAAAGAAATATAGTGCTGATTACCTGATGTATGAAACTGTGACCCCTCTGTATATCAACTCTACAATAACAATAAAATAAAAATGTTAATGTAGAAAAGATAATTGAAGATATGTTTAAAGGTAATAAAAATATAAAGATAAATATTAACATATATTAAAATTTTTAAGATAGTAAAAATATTTTAAAATACCATGTTTTTAAAAAGATTAAAAATATATTTAAAAGTAAGAGAAATACATTTTTTCTATTTTTATTGTGAAAATACTGTACAGAGGGGTTACAATTACATGAGCAAGATAATGAGTACATTTCTTATCAAGCATTGTTGCCTCCTCCTTTGTTTCCCCTTCCCATCCCTTCCCATCCCCCCCTGCAAGTTGTAAAGTTCGTTTTTTCTTTTATTTATTTATTTTTTTTAATTTAATTTAATTTTATTTTATTTGTGAACATACTGTACAGAGGAGTTACAATTACATGGGCAGGATAATGCGTACATTTCTTACCAAGCATTGCAGCCTCCTCCTTTGTTTACCCTTCACATCCCTTCCCAGCCTCCCCCCTCCCCCTCAATCCCAATCCTTCTCCTTCCCCCCCTTCCCCCCCCTGCACCGACGTTGTAAAGCTCGTTTTGGACATGACAACTTGTACTTCTCATTGTTGCAACAGGTCCACCTGTATCCTTAAACAACTGGTTTTTCCCCATCTCCTCCACAAGTTATACTGACATCAGATATACTGAAAGCAGGGGTTATACTGTGGGGGAGGGACATACAAAGCAACAAAGAGATAATCTTATAAATACTTTAGAAACACATGCATGAAAGAAAAAAAACATTAAAATACATATCTAAGGGTTCATTTTCCTGACATCACATTATCTGACCTTTTCCGCTTGACTCATACATATATTAGATATTACAAATAAGGGAAACCATGGAGAAGTAAAGTTCGTTTTTTGACATAACGTCTTGTACATCTCACTGTTGCAATGGGTCCACCTGTATTCCTATTTAAACAATTTGTTTTTTTCCCTTCCCCTCCACAAATTATACCAACATCAAATACAGTGAAAACAGGGGTTATACTGTTGGGGAGGGACATACAAGGCAACAAAGAAATCATCTTAAAAATGTTAGAAACAATTGCAAGAAAGAAAAAATATTTGAGTCCTTATCTTGGGGTTCATTTTGCCTAACATCAATTTATCTGACCTTTTCTGCTTTACTCAGACATATACTAGTTATTGCAAATAAGGGAAACCATGGGACCTATGTTTCTTTGGGCCTGGCTTACTTCACTTAATATAATTTTTTCCAAGTCTTTCCATTTCCTAACAAATGGGGCAATGTCATTCTTTCTGATGGAGGCATAGAATGCCATTGTGTATATATACCACATTTTCTTGATCCATTCATCTACTGAGAGGCATCTGGGTTGGGTCTATATCTTAGCTATGGTAAATAATGCTGCAATAAACATAGTTGTGCTGGTAGCCTTAGTATGGTCTTGTTTGTGATCATTTGGGGAAATGCCCAAAAGTGGGGTTGCTGGGTCATAGGGGAGCTCTATGTGGAATCTTTTGAGGAACCTCCATACTGCTTTCCAAAGTGGTGGAACAAGTTTACACTCTCACCAACAATGCAGTAGGGTTCCCTTCTGTCCACATCCCCTCCAGCATCTGTTGATTGTAGCCATTCTAACGGGGGTGAGGTGGTATCTCAATGTTGTTTTGATTTTCATTTCTTTTATGGCTAGAGAAATTGAGCATTTCTTCATGTGTCTATTGGCCATCCTTCTTTCCTCTTCAGAGAAGTTTCTCTTTAAGTCTTTAGTCCACTTATTTATTGGGCAGTTGTTTATTTGAGGATTTGTTGTTGGGGGATTTAATTTTTTGAGTTCCAGGTATATTTTAGAAATGAGACCCTTGTCCATTGTATGGCTAGTGAAGATCTTTTCCCAATCCGTGGGCTTTGTATTGATCTTGCTAGCTATGTTATACCACATTTTCTTGATCTATTCGTCCACTGAGGAACATCTAAGTTGATTCCATATCAGAGGTATTGTTGCTATTTTTGTTTTCTTTTCCTTTTTGGGGGAGGGGGGGAGGTCCGGTCGTGGGGCCTGAACTCTGGGCCTGGGTGCTGTCCCTCAGCTCTTCAGCTCAAGGCTAGCACCCTGCCACTTGAGCGACAGCGCCACTTCCAGTTTTTTCCTTTTTGCTTATGTGGTGCTGAGTAATCGAACCCAGGGCCTCAGGCATGCAAGGCAAGCACTCTACCACTGAGCCACCTTCCCAGCCCTTCTTTTCCTTTTGTCTTGTTTGTTCATTTGTATTTGGGAGGAAAGGGAGGGCACATAAAAGGTAGAACAAGGATGAACAAGTACAACAGTGATACTCACTAGACACAGTGTGGACAATGAACTGGATATCTTGAGGATGGGATGGAAGGGAAAAACAGGGAGAGAATGGTTCAAAAAGAATTGTGCTCATTACTCATTACCTGACTCATGTAACTGGAACCCCTCTGTATATCAATGCTACAAAAACAATGAAAAATAAAAATAAAAAATCCATAAGGATCTTTTTTTTTTTTTTTTTTTTTTTTTGGTCCGGTTGTGGGGCCTGAACTCTGGGCCTGAGCACTGTCCCTCAGCTCGTCAGCTCAAGGCTAGTGCTCTACCACTTGAGCCACAGCGCCACTTCCGGCTTTTTTCTTTTTGCTTATGTGGTGCTGAGGAATCGAACCCAGGGCCTCAGGCATGCAAGGCAAGCACTCTACCACTGAGCCAACTTCCCAGCCCCTCCATAAGGATCTTAAGGGTAAAAGAAAGAAAAGAAATTTAACAGTATTCTGTGATACTGCCTCCATTGAATTATCATTTGGCATCCAAATCAGACACATGTCCAAAGACAACACTACCTACCACGCCCCTTTCTACCTGTCAGCCAAGAGAATGATCAAACAAATCTCCAGGACACTGACAAAAGCCATCAATTCACCAGAATAGGGAACAAATTTTGATGCTAATTAGCACTGTATTAATATTCTATATGCATCGTCTCATTTTAACCTTACCATGGGAGATGTAAGATTGAATATATTTTAAACGTGTGGAAATGTAGCAATGGAATCCTATCCCCTGTATAAATAATACAAGCTAATAATAAGATTAAAAATAGCAATCGTAGTAAGAGAGGGTGAATGCTAAGATTGACTGCTCAAATGTACACGCCTAGGAAGTAAATGAAGGTTCTTTCTGTGGGGTCTGCCCCTGGCCTTTCCTAACAAATATTAAAATCACCTCCCCAGTAGTGACAATCAAACACATTTCCAATGGGGTTGGAGGCATGACACACTTGGTAGAGCACTAGACAATGAGTAAAAGTGTCAGGTAGTGAGTTTACGTCCTGGTCTCAGGCTTAAAAAAAAAAAGAGGAAAAAAATATCCTATATTGCCAAATGTCTCCTGATGAGTAAAATTTCCTTACAGATGAGAAACAGTTCTAAGGAGGAAAGAAAATTAGCCTAAAGATTAAATAAATGACCAATTCATGACAACTTGTCAACAGTCCATCCAACCTGTTTGCAACCCTAATATAACCTGACTTCATATGGTATTATACCTTTTTGATAAAAATAGCAGAAAAATCAACAGCAAAAGATGTATCAGAATAAAAGAAAATAATGGGATTACTCTTTTGGAATGATTTGCTTCTATTTAAAGCTAAAGAAACAGAAATGACTTTACAGAAAAGGACTGCTAAATATCGTTAAAGAAAAGTCCCCAAGAGACTTAATCTCAGTTAAAAGGAAGCAGGGATATTCTACAAAAACATTGCATGCAAAACTTAGCTATGTGTTAGAACTACCTAATGAGCTTTAAAAATCCTACTATCTGGGTCTTATTCCCAAGGGATTCTAATTGAATTTGTCAAGGATACTATTTTGGCTTGGGGTTTTTTGAAGCTTGCCAAATGCTCTAATACAAAGCCAAAGTTAAGAAGCACTGTTATAAATGATTAAGCTGGCAGTTTCTATCTATGGATCTTATCAATTATGTAGATTAAATTGATTGCACATTTAGTTTAATCGAAAACCAAATGTATAACTAATAAATGGATTGTACCCAGTGCCCCCACATTTACTGAGCTATTAATCATGACACATGTAACTGTCCATCTTATCCTATAGCCAGAAAGAAAGTACTTTCTAGTTCCTAACTTTTGGGCCATCTTATTTCCTCCATTATTCCCATAAGAAAGGAGAAAAACTCATAAAGGATATAGATTATTTCACAATTTTATACATTATAAAATAATTGTCAAGAAATGAATAGTTGCAAAGTTGGGGGTGGAGTCCAGGGGAAAGGGTAGACAAATGAAGAGTGGGAAGGGGAATTCAGTCATAAAATTTAATGCATATCCTACTAACAAAAGAAGAAAAATAGAGGTGAAGGGTAGGGTTGGGAGAATGATGAAAGAAGTGATAGCAATCGAGGTGCATTGTATTCATAGGCTGATTTTTTGGATGTATCTCCTTTGTACAGCTACTTAAAGGTAATTTTAAGTGTAATAGGTGAATTCTGCAAGTACATAAATACAGTTCTGGATGTGTAGGTGCTCTTTGGAAGAGTTTTCCCCATTATTTGTTGAATTCTGTTCTACTCTTGAAATTATTTTTTATTGGCTCCAAAGTGATTTGGAATGATTTGTGTGTTCTTTGTGTGTTCAAGACATACCATATAGGAAGTGGAACCATGGCTCAAGTCATAGAATGCTAGCCTAGAGCAAAAAAGACCAAGGACAACATCCATTACCTGAGTTCAAGCCTCAGAACTCCCCCCTCCACCACCTCACATACACCAATAAAGATTTGCCATATTCATTTGAAATATATGCTACTCAATGCTTTGCTAAATGAAAAGATTATTCCATTGCGTAGATTATTCTCTGTATAATTTCTGCATTTCCTTTCCCATTGCTCCGTTCTCAACTGGAGGTAAATTCAGACCCAGATGGAGTCTATAAATGGGAAATGAAATGACGTAACCAATGCAAGTGTGAGCTTCTTTTTCTCTTTTCCTGGCTATTGATTGCTTGACTCTGCTTACAGTTTCCATTGATTTGATGCTATTGACTGCATTTACTACTCCTATGCTCTGTTTCAGGGAGTTCGTATTCTCTGTTTTCCCTGCAGCAGCATGTGCCTTAGGTATCAGTCATGTCCCAAAGACCTCACCCTATACAGGCAACAGCCTGTATGAAGTAAGCCAAACAGACTTCCCGATGTCTCCCCATAGCAGACACTTACCCTGTGGAACATTTGGCTTATAATTTTAGTAAGTTCAGTTTTGTGATTTGATTTTTTTCCCCACCAGGGAAAAAAAGAAGAAGCAAATTTGTTAGGAGGCTAGGAATGGAGCCTGCTAAAGGCTAAGCCACTGGCAGCCTTGGAAATGATACCTGTTGACATCAAGAGAGAAAAAAACTAAGTTTTGTATGTGTGGCAGTCCCGAGGCTTGAACTCAGGACCTGGGTTGTCCCTTAGTTGTTTTTCTCAAGGCTAATGCTTTATCACTTGAGCCACAGCTCCATTTCTGGCATTTCTGGTGATTAATCGGAGTCTCACAGACTTTCCTGCCCAGGCTATTCCCTTCAAACCCTGATCCTCAAATCTTAGCCTCCTGAGTACTTAGGATTGCAGACAGAAGTCATTGCACCTGACTTTCAAACCATTATTTTGTTGTTGGTAGTGGGGCTTGAACTCTGGGCTTGAGCACTGTCCCTCAGTTCTTCAGGTCAAGGCTAGCACTCTACCACTTGAGCCACAGTGCTACTCCCTTACATAGTTTTTAACCTGCAAAAAAAAAGAACCAAACAAATCAACGATCAGGAGATTTCATCATGCCATGTAGAGTCAAATAACCTTACACATGAACTTCACACGAGGGCATCATTGTTCTCTAGTGTGCAAAAGAGATTAACATTCATCATTATGACCCTGAGATATAAAGAAAGGAGAAAATGTACTCAGAAAATTGTTGCAAAAGGCAAGAAAGTACAGGGCACATTTGAGACAGATTTCCAGTCAAAATGATTTTGTGATTTGTGTGCATATTTACAGGAATAAGCATCAAAAAACAAGGAAAAAAATTCTTAGGTAATTTAAACATGCTACTTCTGGAGGTGACATTAACCAACAAACAATCAACTCATAATTTGACTTGTGGCATTGTAACCCTTTCGTACAAATGATGATGGTGATGATGATGATGATAAAATAATAAATGCTACTTCTTTAATATACTGGACAATTAGACATTGCTATATTTCAAACTAAGCATGAAAATATATTTGGAAATGTCTTTTTCAATAACAGTAATGACATGACTTATGAAGGGAAAGGAGGAAGAGAAGGGGAAGGGAGAAAAGCGAGAGAAGCTATCTTCATAACTCCCAGACAAGAACATGTTAAAGATCGTTACCATTCCACTTTTCTTTCTTGCCATTTTCCCCAGGCACATATGCTCTCAGTTTCTACATAATTATTAATGCAACATAATTTATTTTGCTTTCATTTTACTTATCATTCATCACTTACTTTCCATACACCTATGTAATATTCACAATTTTCATTTCAATAGCTGCCTAATAGCCCATGTTCCTGAATTGCTTCAATTTCACTAATTGCCCATGAACAATAATAAACATTTTCCCATGTATAACTATCCAGTCCCTTCATAGTTTTAAATTACTATCGAAGAATAAATTTCCTACAATGGAAATTGAAACCTAAAGTAAGAAATATATTTAAGTGATGATCAGCTACCCAGGGTAGTGGCGAAGGTAAAGTTATAATTATTCATGATATACTTCCATAAACTAGATTGGCAGAAATGTAACTTTTTTCTTGGATGTAACTCCTGGCTTTTTCCCAGTGTTCTGAATTGCTTAAGAACTCAAAGACTTAGCAAGGCGCTAGTGGCTTACATGTGTAACCTTAGCTACTCAGGAGACTGAGATCTGAGGATCACAGTTCAAAGCCAGCCCAGGCAGGAATATCCATGTGACTCTTCTCTCCAATGAACCACCAGAAAACCTGAAGTGGAGCTGTGGCTCAAAATGGTAGAGTACTAGTCTTGAAAATAAAAGCTCAGGGACAGTGCCCTGGCCTGAGTTCAAGCCCCACAACTGACAAAAAAAAATAAAATAAAATAAAAATAAAAATAAAAATAAAAGATTTACCAACATGTGAAAGAATAAAGTCAGAAAGGCAGTAACAGAATTTCATCTATGCACAATACAGTTTTGAACTTGATACATAAAGTTAAACTCAGTGACATGTGTCACTAGAATATATGACTAGGAAATAAACTATTATTCAACCTCACAAGTACCATGTAGTTCTCCTTCACTGCCTATGTACAACTGAGCCCTCTGGTGGTAGAAAACAAGTACTATTTTGTGACACTACATTAGAATAGTGTTTTGTAGTCCTATTTTCAACATTTGAATTCTGGGACATATTTCAAACATTAGTGTGTTCTAGCACACATCAACCTTCCCAGTCCCTTTTCAAGTTACTATTAAAGAATCTCATCTACAGATCATTTACAAAATTGCTAAAAAAAAAAGCTGGATAATATTTAGTAGTATCAGCTAAATAACTTGTTGCTCCAGAAAAAAAAAGAATTTACACATTAAAATAATGATACACTAATATAAGTATTTTAGTGTATTGTTATTTTAATATGGATTTAGTATGGATTGATTTCTTTGGAGTTTCCTACATCTCAATAAAATTCATGGTGAAGTTTTGGCTTATAAGCGTTAAGGTTGTAAATATTCGAATAACCACAAATATCATCCCAGTTCATTGAACCAGTATTTTTATTCCCTTATGGTACATTGGCTTTTGATGATACAACCAAATAAAGTATGGTTACAATTCTTGGGAGTTTTAGCATTGAGTGGATAATGGTGAGTAAATTAACAATTGTAGAGTATCAGATCTTACAGAAAAGTGGAATGCATTTGATCCCCCTTCAATAAGGGACTTGTTGCCCATAGCAAAGGGCCACTTCATTCAACATTGTATCCTTTACCAAAGGCCTGCGTCCAATGACTGACTAACATCTGAGGATAAAGGCTCTGCTATCTTGACTGGACCCTCCGCAACTCAGAAGGGTCATTTTAGCTCCTAGATCCCCACGGCTGTTCCAAGGCTGCTAATAGGCTCACAGCATCTCAAGCCTTCTCTCTACCCCAGTGGTTTTCAGCTGGGGAAATTTTTGACACCCAAACCCAAATATTTCCCAGTGTGTGGAGGTGATATGCTACTAGCACCTAGAGAATAGAGGCCAAGGATACTACTAAACATTTTACAGTGCATAGGACAGTAATATTCATCACCAAGTGTTCACCCATCTGAGTATATCAATATGCCATAGTTGAGAAACTAACCAGTTTCTCTCCCTTTCTTTACTGTTCATAGGTGTTGATCTCAAGGTTGTTTTTAGCTAAATGTACTGCAACCTAAACTCCAAAATACACCTGGCTATGACACAATAATATCTTCAAGAAGAACTATTTAATACATTTGATTTAATACACATGTAAAACACAAAGAGTATGGTATGTAGGTGCATAAATGTGCTGCAATAAAACTAGGAATACATACATACTCTAAAAATAGTAATATTTTAGCAGCACTGGAAAACAGCAAGCCTATACACTGTATAGAGCCTACAAAGACACTTGGCATATGATAGAACAGATATGAATGTTTTTCATCCTTTATCTACGGTTCATCTAACTTTGGGTGATACTTTTGTATGGAATGAAAATGATGTTACAAATACTCAAGTAGCCCTTGGCAGAAAAAAAAGGTTCCCCAGTCCTGAGATGATACTTAGAACAATTCTTACTTTTCCTATGCCTAATGTCTTGGGTTGAGGTTCTAATTGCAGACAAACAGTGCATGGCCAATAGTAACAAATATTGCATAGGGAAATGTCTGCAGTGACATTAAGGAGATCATTGTAATGAAAGAAAAATAGCAGTATGAGAAAAAGAAATATGGTGAAGAAATAAATGTAGCCCAGTTTTTACAGAACAATCAGTGGCAACAATGATAGAGAATTATCTGTTCTAAACATCAAGAATGTCAAGAGAGAAACTTTCTTTACCACCTGAGAGGACCTTTTAAAGTATTTCTACAACCCATTTGAGGGTTAGCTATAATGTGAACTTTAACCAAGAGATACTAGGAGCAAATAATATATAAGAAACAAGAATAAGGCTTATACTCATGAGTGTCGACTAGGAGGCACTACAATGCAAGAAATAATCATTCAAACTCCTGTAGTGTAAAATGAAAGCAAATGTCAGAAAAGAAAGCAAGGAAGGATCACATTCATAAATATCTACAAAGGCGCTCCGACAAAAGAAATGGTTCAACCTCCTCTACTGTGAAATGAAATGCCAGACAAGGTGTGAAAGAATTGCATAATAAATGTCCACCAGGTGGCGCTCCAATTCAATAATCTTTTTCTAGGCTTAAATGAAAGAATGCCAGACTGGGCTCCTAACAACCCGCTGCCAGGTGGCTTACAAGTAATAATCTAACTTCTTCTAGTGTCATGGAAGGCCACACAGGAATGTAAGGAACCACCAGGTGGTTTACAACAAAAGTAATAATATATACTTCTGTCTGGAATACCAGACGGGTGAGTGAGGATAACGTTCTTTTCTTGGTGTTGGTATTATTAAGGTGCTATAAAGAGGAGTTGTTTTCATGACTCAGGTCATCAGTGCATTTCTTTATTGGAAAATGCCACCCCTTCCTTTGCTTTCCTCCAATTACCCTCTCCCAACCCAGCCCACAAGTTGTATAATTTTCAATATAGTGTCTACTCAGCACCATGGCTACATTTGTTCACGCTTCCTACTGCCATTTCTGTGCTCTCCTGTGTCCTCAAAAGACAGGTAAAGAACAAATAAGACACACACACACACACACACACACACACACACACACACACACACACCATCATCAACAGCAGCCACAAAAACCATGTTTCCATTTCCTGAAATTCATTTTGATAAATAATATGTTAAATGTTCACAGGTGTTGCTTCTTTGGGATCTTCCACTAAGAGTATCCTCTTTCAGTCTTACTGTCTCTGTGTGAATGCCTAGAGTCTTGTATAAGTTATCTTGTCCTGGTATATTGTGGATTTAGCTCCCACATATGAGAGAAAACATGTGCTATTAACAACTGTGCACCATTAGATGCTACATCACAAGGAGTAATCTGATCTGCTCTGGAGTCTAATAAAATACCATACAAATGGGTGAGGAAGGAATTGGTTTATAAATGTCCACTGGGAAGCTAGGTGCCCAGTGGCTCACACCTGTAATCCTAGCTATTCAGGAAGCTAAGATTTGAGGATCGTGGTTCCAAGCCAGGGGGGAAGAGTCTCTGTGTGACACTTATCTCCAATTAACCACTCAAAAACCGTAAGTGGAGCTGTGGCTCAAAGCACTAGAGCACTAACCTTGAGCAAAAGAGCTCAGGGAAAGCACGTAGGCCCTGAGTTCAAGCCTCACAACTGACAAAAAAAAAAAGTCCACCAGTAGATGGACTAATTCAAGTCCTAATTCAACCTACTCCAGTGTGAAATGAAATGGCAAATAAGTAGGTGAGAAAAGATCTCATTCATAGATAACTACCCAGAGACGCTAGGTTACAAATAATTTCCTCTATTGTCAAAGGAAAGAAAATGGCAGACAAAGTGAGGAACTATCACATTCAGAAATGTCCACCTGAGCCCAGTGCCGGTGGCTCATGCCTGTAACCTTAGCTAGTCAGGAGGCTGAGATCTGAGGATAGCCGTTGGAAGCCAGCCCAGGCAGAAAGGTCTGTAAGACTCTCTCTCTCTCTCTCTCTCTCTCTCTCTCTCTCTCTCTCTCTCTCTCTCTCTCTCTCTTGCTCACAACTTTCAGTTCACTTTTATTAAACTATTTGCAATGTAGAAAATAACATCACTGGTATTCTCACATCCAAAATATTCACTAAAAGGTTAAAAAAGATGTCATTAATATTCAGCAAAACAAATGTCTCTCTCATACCAAATATCATAATGGGGTTACAGGACTCCTGTGGGCTAGATTTGTTTAAGCTGCTATGTAAAAGTTCATACATGACCACATTCATACAATCTACCGAAGATAATCACAAAGCAATGTAGCAATCATTTAGTCCAAAGACTCTCTGGCTGGGGATGTAGCTCAGTGGTAGAGTGCCTGCCTATCTCTAATAAACAACTCAGAAAAAGCTGAGAGTGGCACTGTGGTAGACTGCTACCCCTAGCAAATAATAAGCTCAAGAACAGCACCCGGGCCCGAGTTCAAGCCCCCAGACCCACCCACCTCACACTCCCTCTCCTCCCCGCCAAAAAAAGTCCACCAGGAAATAACACAAGCCCCTCTGGGGGAACATACGAAATATATTCCCACCAGGTGGCGCTACAACACAATGGACTAATTTACTATCTAGTATTAAATGAATACCAAAGGATTAAGAAATATGGAGTTCATAAATGTCCACCAGGTGGTGGTACAACATAACAATCCAGTCTTCCGTCATCCATTTCGTAATCTATTTCTTCCTCAACTGGAGTTTCAAATACGATTTTTACCTTTTAAGTGTTCATTGTTCCCCATCACCAATATTTTTGTTCAAGTGAGTTAAATTATATAATGACTAAAATTCAACTGCGAAGATTAATGGAATAGAGCCATCTCCATCAGATGCAGAATTCCCATTGCCTGGAGTGAGTATTTGAGGACCCACTAAGCCTTTTGTCGTGTGTGTGTGTGTGTGTGTGTGTGTGTGTGTGTGTGTGTGTGTGTGTGTGTGTGTGTGTGTGTGTTGGCACTAGGGCTTAAGGGCCAAGGAGCTGGCCCTTAACATTTTCACTCAAGGGTATCAGGTATTTGAATCTCCCTTCCACTTCTGGGCTTTTTGGTGGTTAATTGGAGATAAGGGTGTCACTGAATTACTGACTTTGCTTCTAGGGCTGGCTTGAAACCGTGATCCTCTGATCTCAGCCACCTTAACAGGATTATAAGCGGGAGGAGGCACAAGGGCCCAGATCTCTGTTTTTAGCTAGGCCAGTGGCCGCCTGTAAGAAAAATTCCAAGCCTCCTTTACCCCTGGGATGGATGATCATGATGTTCATACCATTAGTGGGAGAATAAGAGCAGAAATGCTATCGGCAACTTGTAAGTCAATATTTCTCCTTTGGTGCTTACTTTGCTCCCAGGTTCATGTAGCACTATCTGGGGGGCGTTTACTGCGGTCACAATTGGGAGGTACCACTGGCATTTAGTGGGGGATGGCCAGAGATGCTGCTGATCCTCTGATACACCGGACAACCCTCCGGTCACAGAATGACCCCTCCTCAAATGTAAAAACAAATTGGAGACCCTCAGATGAGGACACAGTGCTAGAGGAAAGAGCCTATGCCAGAAGCGAGTGCAGAGGAGAGGCGCGCCAACCAAGGGAGGGAGGGGGGCTGCCACATCTGTCTGGACTCCTAACACCCAGACTGTGGTGAGACAGACATTTGTCAAAGCCTTGAGTCCCAAGAGCGTCCAGCCTCTGTGACAGCAGCCAAAATCAATTAATACATTTTTCTTTCTATCCACTCTCAGTCTAAGTCTGGTTGTGCCTTTCTCGGGATCCCCGATCGCGCTCGCCCCCGTGCCAGCACTGAGACGTCTCCCGCGAGACATTCAAACTCCTTTCCCGCGCTCCTCCCCCACGGAGCAAGATTCCCAGACTAAGCCCGCCCTCCAGCCCACGTCAGCCCTGGATGCGGATGTGACGCGGGGGGGCTTGAGCGGGACTTCCTGCGCAGCAGACTCGCGTGGCTCTAAAGCGGAAGAGTGCTTTTAGTTGCCCGGCAACGCGGTCCTGAAGTCTCTGTGGCTCTTGTGTCTCCCCCGCCCCCCCCCCCCAAAACTGGAAAGTAGGCTCCTGGCTCAGCCATCGCCTGGTATCTGCAAGCTGCGTAGCCATGAGGTGACTTGGGGGGGAGCTGAGTTGCTGTGCGGGAGTGAAGGAGGAAGCTGGCCGCCCCGGGGGCCTGGCTTGCTCCGACGCTGGGAGTCGGTGTCCGGGCTGTCACGTTGCCGTGGTAATTGTTCCCATTCTGTGACCATCCAGCCCACTGTGTGAATGGGATGGATCCTTGGAGGGATGCCTGTTGGCCTGTCTCCTGGGAAATAATTGAGGTTTTTCTTTCTTTTCCCTTGCACTTTGACCTTTGTGGGCGGGCCGAGTTGTTTAAGCGGGAATTACCATGACAACGAAGGCCCGCTGCAGAAATTGCTAGAAAAGTTGTTTCACAGACTAGGCTCTTTCTTCAGCTGTTTCTCATCTTAAGTAAGAAAAATATTACTTGAAAATTTTAAAGAGTAATAACACAAAGAAGGCTTCTAGGGTTATTTTACCTAACTGCTATGAATTGTGGGATTGTGCATGGTCTTTAAAAATACAATTTTTGCTGGTATTTATCAGAGCAACAGGCTCTTTGGGATGACATATGCATATATACATACATACATATACACATGCAAGCATATTTTTCTTTTCGTGGCACTGGGGATTGAAACCAGGGCCTTGTCCATACTATGCAAATTCTCGACGGCTGAGCTACTTCCCTAGCCCATTGAGTCAGGGTTTCCCTATGTAATTCAAAGTAGCCTGGATCTCCCTTGTGGTGTAGCTTGGATTCTAGCCCTCCATAGCGCTGAGATTACAGGCATGTGCCAATATATCAGATTCTGAAACCATATATTCGTAAGAGATTCTTGGTATCTTTTGGTAAGGTTTACTGAAGGCAAGTTCACTGGAAGTGTAATGGATTTCCTCATGTACCTTCTCTGTTGTGCTGGGAACAAGTACAGACTAAAGTTTAAGGGAGAAATGTTCATTCTAAAATTGTTTTACAGGTGATAAATGATCATTTTATGTTTCTTAAGATCCAGTATTTCAAGAGAAGGTAAAGAGGCTGGGAGGAAGTTGAACAATTAAGGCTACAGTGTAGGTAAGTGAGTTTACAAACTAGGTACAGAACTACTTCTCTCCATTAGGAAATCCACCCATAGAACAATTGGACAAGTAAATAAAGAATAACTGTAGTTGATTAAAGGCTAGATGGATTTAAAATATCTTGAAAAAACTTTTGATGTATTTTAAAAGTTGCTTCCTGAAAAGATTTGGGGCCTTATAGTCAGTTATTTGAGTTAACAGCTCCTCGATCAGTTGGAAGAAAGAATGTTAGGAGATTATAACAATCTCAGTAGCTATTATTTAATAGCTATTATCTTTATACTGCAAGGATAATGAGAAAAGTACAAGGAACAAATTATAATTAAGTGCCCAGATGGGTTGGAGTATGAGTCCTGTATTCAGAAAGCAGAGATTAACGTGGAATTAGCATGAATATGTTTACAGAGGGGGGAATAAACTTTAAGACTGTGAAAATGTGAAAGTGGTCTTAGCCACTTGAAGTAGTCACAATTTTTGCTGATAGGTCTTCAATTTGCAATGCCTGCTAATTCTGGTCTTATTTCGCTATGCTCACACCAGGTTTTGCTATGTGACTGATAGGCCTGAAGTGAAGCCAACTTAATCTGGATTTTTTTTGCCAGTCCTGGGGCTTGAACTCAGGGCCCAGATGCTGTCCCTGAGCTGCTTTTGCTCAAGGCTAGCACTCTACCACTTGAGCCACAGTGCATGCTAGGCAAGCACTCTACCACTAAGCCGCATTCCAACCCCCAAATCTGGATTTGTTGTTGTTGTTTTGAACTGTATTTTCATTGTGTCACTTTCATTATCCTAGTTTTCAGTTCTCCCTTTAGCTCATATATTCATGAGTGAGAGGTAACTGCCTCCTAGTTCACTTCTGACTCTGAGGCTAGCTACATACAGACTCCGTGAACTTGCAAATTAATCACCCTTACTGACAGATTAAACAATGCCCTTCTGTGGCTGGGATGTCATTGGTATGGGGGGGGGTATAATTGTTAAATACATCCTTTCTTTCAGTCTTCTTCCCCATGCCAGTGCTTTGTTTGTGACAGTACTTACTGCAACATCCAGAAGAGTAAACTGGGGCTTGCTGTTAAAAGAAGGAAAAGGAAATCAAGGAGGTTTTGCGGGGGAGGGGGGGTCCCTCACCCTTTAACTTTTAAGCTGGCTGTTATAGATGGGAAGGTGCAGGTTTTCTAAACATACTGGCTTGTGTACTTGCAGTAGTGGAAAGATGGAGTTTGGACCCCTGTGGGTAGGAGAAGGCCTTTCATACTTAGGCCATCTTTGATGCCCAAATCACTAGGCAGGGACCATGCAGAGCCACAGGAGGGAGCCCAGGAGGACATCAAGCTGGGTATGTTTGCCAGCCTAGCAGCCAGCTAGGGGTGGCAGCAAGGCTTGCCTGAGAAGGTGGGCAAGAAGCAGTGCTCTCAAATGTCTCTTATATTAGTTTTCCGTAATTGAATGTCTGTCTTGCCAGTGTTTATATTTCAAAAGGCGTGTTTGCTGAGATTTAGCATTGCACTACAGACATTGCTAGAATCACATATGACACAGTTTACGTAAAGTCAGGTTTCTTACCAGGTCTTCGTTTATTTTGTTGCAGACACCATTCAGCTTTAAAACAGTGAATTTGAGGATTTAAATCCCCAAGAATAATATAGCTGACTCAAAGAGCAAAATTCATGGGAACCTTTATAGAAAAGGTTTGCCTTTCAGAGTTTTAGCCAGAGTAACTGAGTTGATGATTGACTTTCAATACGTTTCTGGGTAAAACTCAAAGAAAATAAGTCTTTAATTTTAGTTTTAGTACTTAGTTTTAAGAATTCTATAGAAAAGGCATATATGCTAGAAAGGAAAAACTAATTAAAGGGGAATTTGTATTTTTATGTTACTTACCTGCTTGTTGAGACAAATCATAGGTCCTATTTTTATAATAATATAAATATGAGCTGCATGCTGGTGGCTCATACCTATAATCCTAGCTGCTCAGATAGCTTGAGATCTGAGAATCACAGTTTGAAGCCCACGTAGGCAGGTAAGTCCATAGGATGCTTATTTCCAATAAACTACCTCCCAAAAAAGCCTGGAGTGAAGCTGTAGCTCAGGGACAGTGCCCAACCATTTGGATGCCTGTGGTTCATGCCTGTAATTCTAGGTACCTGGAGGCTAAGACCTGGAAGGTCACAGTTCAAGGCCAGCCTGGGCAGAAAAGTCTGGCTTTATCTCTAATTAACCAATTAAGAAAAATCCAAGGTGGAGGCATGGCTCAAGTGGTAGAGCACCAGCTGTGAACAAGAAAACAAAATGAAAACACAAGGCCATGAGGTCAAGCTTAGTAAATGTGTGTGTGTGTGTGTGTGTGTGTGTGTGTGTGTGTGTGTGTAATAAATATAGGTGTGATGCCACTGCTTTTTCTATCAATAAAGCCACATTACTTATCTGTGGAATTTTTTAGAAACCTAATAGGAGTCACATAGTATTCACTGAACATTACATCTGTATTCATACATTTAAAAATATATCTCCCAGAATAAGTAGATTCACTGCCAAATAAATGCATATTTTAGTGTGGCTAGATGGGAAAATGCATCATTCAAGACTGGGGCTCTGTCCCGTCTGTAGGCCTCAGCAGTGTTTAGTGAATGACCTCAACCCTGTTTTTTTCCTTCCTCCTTTGGAGAGGACAATGAGTTGCCTCTGTTACTCCCAGGGGCTCAGCTGGGTAGTGACCATGATGCCATTGTGCTTTCTGTGGAGGGCTGCACAGCTTGTAGAGCTTGGATCCGGTTTTCCCTGACATTGCCAATCCCTTTTCTCCTCTCTGCCAGCCCATTAGGAGACAAGTTGTTGTTCAGCCCTGAAGCCTTGCGCCATGAAAAGAGAAGTTCCTAGGGAGATGGAGAATAAGAGATTCAAATGAAAGATCCATGGAAAGGGCTTTGAAACCTGCCATACCCACAAGCTTTCTTCCTTTTGTCTGAAAACGTTGCTAAAGTGCCTAGGGTTGCTTGTTTTCGTTTATATGTTTTTCTTTTATAAAAATACTGTATTGTCTCTAAGTAGTTGTACAGTGGAGATGCCATTTAACAAAGCAGTGTATCAATACAATGCATCTTGATCAACGTCACCCCCTTCAACATTCTCACCTCCCCTTCTACTCATTCCTTCCCTTACTTAATTGTGTGGTGTACACAATAAACTCTTGACTGCATTCATCTTTCCTCCCTCTTCACTCTCCCCTTCCCCTTGGCCCTATGCCCCCTCTTACATGTACCCCTTTCCTAGTGCTGAGTTTGTTGGACTTTTAATGTTTACAGAATCCCAGGCATTCTTATTAGGTCCTGAAGCTCTTTATATGGAAAGAAATAGCCAGCATTTTGAAAGGACCTATTTTCAGAGAGGATTTTCTTACCCGAGGAGCTAACTTGATAGGAACTGATGAACTGGTGACTTAGAAAGAATATATTCCTTCTGAGGCATAGGTACCCAAACTTCATCCTGCTTTGTGTCCTAATGTCCTGTCTAGCAATGCCAAGTAGCAGGGTCCAGTCAGAAATCATGCACTGCTGGGCTCTGGTGGCTCCCACCTGTAATTAGCTACTCAGAAGGCTAAGATCTCAGGGTTGAGGTTTGAAGGTAGCTGAGGTTTGAAGCTAATGAGATGCGTATCTCCAATTGACTAGTAAAAAGCCAGAAATGAGGCATAAAAGAAACAGCATCCAGGCACTGAGTTCAAGCCTCAGGACTGGCATCAAAAGAAAAAGAAAACAGAATTTGGTCAATTTGAACCTATCCAAATTCTCAATTGACTGGCTTGGTTTTAAATATTTTATGAGTCATTGGAAGAAGTCTAAATTCAAAGTTGTTTTATTTTATGAGACAGTCTTTCTTTGTAACCCAGACTGGCCTCAAACTCATGGTCCTCCTATCTCTGCTTTCCTAATGCTGGGGTTCACAGATTTGTGCCATAATCCTGCTGGGATTCAAAATTCTTAATTTTCTGAAAGCACACAGATGTCTCCTAGACTTTTCTAATTTAATTTGTGTGCTACTTGCTAATCTATGAAACAAATTTGATTAAGACACATGGAGTTCACTTTAATATTATTATGTACTTCAAGCTTCTCAGAAAGCTATTTAGATTGTACTATTACTGTTAGAAATACAAAACCTGCCTGTAATAATCAGCCACTTAGAGGCTACACTTTACAACTTAGTACTCAAGTATAGACAGATTCCTATCATAATCCATTTGTGTTAGTTTTGTTTCTCTGAATGGTAAGACGCCCAAGAATTGACCATTTTATATTCCTCACATAGTCTATAAAGCACAAAGACATTAGCTAGGTTTTCAGGTGATTGCTCATATTTAAAACTTTTACATTATAGATAGAAAGTAGTGTGAACTCAGTTTCTACTTCCACTACTTTTGCTAACTACTTTCTAGTTTATAGTCACTGCATGTGTGTGCAATACTGAGTTTTGGATGGTAAATAGGATGTATTGAGTATGTCGGCCCTCCAAGAAATAGCCTTTTTGGAAGCTTGTTATATATGAAAAGTTATGAATGGTTCTCTTTAGGTTCAATCTTAAAAGATAGAAGTAGTGAATTTAACATCTCAGTTTTTTGCATAATCATATCAAAGCATCTTACAGAGATTACAAAGTAACTGTTTTGTAAGATTTTGACGTGTTTTGTTTGTTTTAACTATATCTTCTAGTCAAGTGAAATACAAAAACTAAGACTCCTTTAGTATCTCATTTCCAGAGTTTAAAAACCTATGGTTTTGTTGTTAGCAGTTTTATCTCACAGAAGCTTAAGTGCACATGCATTAAGTACATTCTAGTGTAACCAGGTATTTAATAACTGAACCCTTGAATGGGGGGAGATCTTGTATATGCATCTTGTATATACATTTTCCTAATTTGGGGAGGGGAAGGGAAATAACAAAATGCTGAAATAAGGATACAGGCTAGCCCATTTAACAATGAGAAGTACAAGATACTATGTTGAAAATGAACTTTACAACTAACTTCAGGGGGTAGGGGGTAGAGATGTGGGGGAAGGGAAGAGTTGAGGATGTAGGAAAGGAAGGGATAGTAGGGGAAAAACAAAGGAGGGGGGTAACAATGCTCGATAAGAAATGTACTCATTACCTTACTCA
The DNA here is from genome assembly GCF_024711535.1 of Dipodomys merriami. NCBI lineage: Eukaryota > Metazoa > Chordata > Mammalia > Rodentia > Heteromyidae > Dipodomys > Dipodomys merriami. The sequence goes on from NW_027204492.1 coordinate 113,908,782, forward strand.
CGTAACTGTAACTTCTCTGTACAGTATCTTCACAATATAAAAAAGCCTCAACCAAGCCCACGTGAGGCTGGACAGATGTCTTGTTTGAAGATACTTCTGCAGTCAGAAAGCTAGGGCAAGATCCTGCAGAGATTTCCAGTCAGTTGGAAAGATACATTCTTCTGAAGGCTCAGAAGGACCCAGGGTTATCTTAAGTACACATCAACCTGCTAAGGACTGGTAAATAATCACTCTAACTTTTTAGTTTGTGTCCTGTATGTACTCTTTTGTATATGCATACAGACTACTAAATATTTCTATCTTTATTTCCATAAACTTGACAATTAATTGAATGCAAACCATGAAGGCCATTTGGCCACTTAATTGTGCCTAAGGAGATCTCCTTTACCCACCACAAGTGGATAGCATGGTCGTGAAGTTTGAGCATGCTGGTGGCAGGCAGCCTCTCAGGGACTAGCTCCTCTGCAAACCACAACATAACCATGAACATTTCCACAGCTGTACTTATCAGACAGATGCTCACAATGGCTGTTCTTTTCTGTTTTCAGTGCCTACTTGGACTTTCCCAGTCTGATAGGAGCAATGGTAAGATTACCTTTTTTTCTCATGAATTAAATAATTAGTCCTTAAATTCTTACTCTTTTTTTTTTGCTGGTCGTGGGGCTTGAACTCTGGGCCTGGGCACTGTCCCTCAGCTTTCAGCTCAAGGCTAACACTCCCAACACCTGAGCCACAGCACCACTTCTGGCTTTTTCTGCTTATGTGGTGCTGAGGAATTGTACCTAGGGCCTCATGCATGCAAGGCAGGCACTCTACCACTGAGCCACCTTCTCAGCCCATTCTTACTCTTTTTTAAGTCTATGCAAATTAGTCTTTAAATTCTTGATGAGAGTATAGCTCAGTGGCAGAGCACTTGCCAATGCCCTAGGTGTGAGTCTCAATGTATAGTACCACAAGAAAAAGAAAGTAACTTGAAATTCTTGTTTCATGATAGAGACCAAAGATACAGGGATAGAGCATCAAAAAACCCAAAAGCTCTGAAATAAACTTTTGGGCACCAACATGATGCTTCAAAGGTTTCAGATCCTGCATTTTCAGATTCTAAATGTTCAGTTTGTAAAATCTACGCACAGATTTTAGAATCCAAGAAACACCAAACTCGGAAATACTTTTGATTCAGCCTTATAGCTAAGGAATTCTCAAACTGCTTATCAAAACAGTAGAAGCACATCTAGTACGTGTCTAGACAACTCGTGACTCAGGTATTAAACACTGGGCTGTGCCTAACAGGTAGTAGAAGAAGTAAAGATTATCATGGTTATCAGTTATAATTGGAACACCATTTCTAACTTGGAACTAGGAAATATGGCTAAGACGATAAATAATGGGTCTTAAATCTTTCCCCACATCTTATCTAGAAATGTTCATTATTAGATTCTGTCATCGCACTGTAAGGCTCCATAACCTGAAATTAATTCACCCATAAGTCCCTAATATTCACATACACAGAGATGAAGTATGTATATACTTGGTTTCTGTTGTAGGTACAGATCTAGCAGACCTTTTTTGACCCAGTAACATCTTCCTTGTGTAGAGTAGTTGTTAGTAGATACACAGTAAATATCTTGTTACTTAGTCAATTAAATGTTTTAAGATTTCTTCGGAGGATAATCTGGTTTCTGCCACACATTTCCCCTCATTTTGTAGGCATCAACATCTGGAGCCCTCATATCTCATCCAGCATATGCAAGATACTGGGAACATTATCATCAAGCAATGGCTTGGATGAGAAGCCACCGGAGGGCCTACAGAAAGGCTGTGGAGTCCTATTTCCATTCGCTGTGGTACTGTCCTCCCACAGCATTTCCCTACAGCTCTTGGGCTGGCTATCCTCAGTCCTTCTATGGTTACTACACAGCCTGGCAGAACTCATATTACAATAACTCACAGTTTGGAAGGTCTGAACAGCCTCCATATAATGGCAATCAGATCCAGGCTTCTATAAGTGAAGACCAAACTTGGTTTGAAGAAGAAGAGATGGAGACAGAGTCTGAAGATGAGATAGTGTGCGACCTAAGCAATATGGAAATCACTGAGGAACTCCGCCAGTATTTTGCAGAGACTGAAAGGCACAGAGAAGAGCGGCGTAAGTTCAGACCTGTCCTCAGGCTTCCTTTCCTTGCCTGGATCTCTCTTTGCCTTTTTTCTTAATCTAAACACACAGAATAATTTGTGTAACTCTTTGTTTGGGTACAAGTAATATTCTATATCCAGTCCTGAGTTATGAAAAGCTATCATAATGTGTTATACCTCAGTTATATTAGTTGCTAGAGTTGTTTAATGAATGATTATTTTAGTTCTGAAATAAAGCTTATCCTAATTCCTCTACCATTTACCAAAGATATTTGCTTCACCAGATGGCGTATGTATGGGTGTGTGTGTGTGTGTGTGTGTGTGTGTGTGTGTGTGTGTGTGTGTGTGTGTGTGTGTGTGTGTGTGTGTGTGTGTGTGTGTGTGTGTGTGTGTGTGTGTGTGTGTGTGTGTGTGTGTACCATCTCTAATCTACACTATAGTCTTCAAGATATTGAATCCATTTTACAAATGAGGAAAGCAACCTCGAGTTGGTTAATAACTCAGCAGTCATTTGCTGTTAGTATTCAAGTCTTGTCTGCCTGATTCTATCTACTTCCCGTGCCTCTTGCTCTGCCAGAGCCTCTCCCTGCACTTTCTGGGTTTCTGACATACTGTACTCCATTTTTTTTGGAAGACATTGCAGTGAGCTCCCACATCTTAAATTGCTCCCTTCAGCATAGAGATCAGCATGAACCTAAGCAGAATAATGAAATGCCAGGCACTTAGAGCTGCTCTGTTTGGTTCTGCACTGGTAGAGCATTTCAGTAAAGACCTTTTATCTTCAATTACAAAACAAGATTCTTTTTGTTGCTATTGTTGGTCTTGGGGCTTGAACTCTGGGCTTAGGCACTGTCCCTCAGCTCTTCAGCTCAAGGCTAGCGCTCTACCACTTAAGCCACAGCGCCACTTCTGGCTTTTTCTGTTTATGTGGTGCTGAGGAATCGAACCCAGGGCCACAAGCACTCTACTACTGAGCCACCTTCCCAGCACAGGATTCTTTTTTTTATGCCAGTACTGGGACTTGAACACAGGGCCTGAGTGCTATCCCTTAGTTTTTTCTGCCCAAGGTTAGTACTCTACCACTTAAGCCACAGATCCATTTCCAGCTTTTGGTGGTTAATTGGAGATGAGTCTCATGGTCTTTCCTGCCCATGCTGGCTTTAAACTGCAATTCTCAGATCTCAGCCTCCTGAGTAGCTAAGATTACAGGTGGGAGTCACTGGCATTAGGCTCCTGAGCTGTTTTAGGACAGTGGAGTTGAAGTATAAAATTACAGTTATGGAGCACAGTCCCACTCTGGACATTTGTTTTATCTAGTTCAAATGTTAAAAATTACTGAAAACCGGTCAGTGTGATGGTAGATGTGGAAGGGAATTGTTTCAATACACTTTTCTTGTAATAGTGAAAATGGTGATTTGTCTGTGAAATTCAGGGTTACATTTGTCTTGGAACGAAGGACACAGGATGAAGAAACCAGTGGAAAATGGCTCCAGTTCTGCTGGCAGACACCTGTGTTCTGCTATGTTGCTGACAAGCCAGAAATGAGGCAGTCTCAACTAATCAAGTCTGTGTTTTCCCTGGGTTATACTATGATCAGTAATTTTGGCAACATAATAACTAATCTCATCAGAAAGACATGTTGATCCTAGAAAGTGGCAGGGAATGCCATTCTTCACACTCATTATCTTACTGCTCTCCTGCTCAGTGTTCTACCTTTGGGCTAATTATCTGTGGAATACTAAATGAATGTTTTCCTGCTATGTAAGATTTTCTTAAAGTCTGAGTAACTTCTGTGTTTTGATTTCATTTATGTTTCATAAGTCTACTTTAGTAATATGTAGGTTTATAAAAGGTCAAGATTATATACACCTATAGTGACTGGACTTCATTTACCACAGAATCGCTTGCACCTAGAGCAGGCCTAGCAGAGATCAATAAGAGATGATGTGCAATGATTTGAAGAGAAATCCTTTATTTGATAAATGATGTGAAAATATTTGGCCCCTGTCTGTGACTTTTCATAGTCCCTGGCTTTATTGCAATGTAATTGGCAAATAAAATTTGTACGTAAAGCTGGGCATCGGTGGTTCACACCTGTAATCATAGCTACTGAGGAGGCTGAGATAAGGGGATCACAGTTTGAAGCCAGCCCAGGCAGGAAAGTTTATGAGATACTCATAAATTACCAAAAAAAAAAGCCAAAAGTGGAACTGTGGCTCAAGTGATAGAGTGCTAGACGAGCAAATGAAGCTCAGAGACAGCACTCAATCCCTGAGTTCAAGCCCCAAGACCAACAAAAACAGTGCATGTAATCAAAAACAGAATATACCGCCTCAACCTCAATGGAAGCCAGTAGAGATTTGACTGCTTTTCTTGTTTTAATCTTTTTTTTTTTTCCGGTCTTGGGGCTTGAACTCTGGGCCTGGGCACTATCCCTGAGCTCTTCAGCTTAAGGCAAGCACTGTCACTTGAGCTACAGCACCAGTTTTCTGGTGGTTAATTGGAAATAAAAGTCTCATGGACTTTCCTGCTAGGGCTGGCTTTGAACTATAATCCTCAGATCTCAGCCTCCTGAGTAGCTAGGATTATATACTGAGCCACTGGCCCCCAGCCTCTTGTTTTAATCTTAAATGCATATTAATCCTTGTATTCATTTCCTAGGATTCCTGTGGCAAAGTACTACAAATTTAATTACAAAAAAAATAATAGAACTTCTCTCATCCTTCTACAATTTCTGAAATCAGGGTGTCAGCAGAACCATTTTTCTCCAAAGTCTCTAGGGGCCTGCTTCTGATGTCTCCTTGCATGTCTTGACTGTGACAGCATCACTCTGAACTCTGCCTCCTTCTGTACATGTCTTTCTCCCTGTGTCTTATTTTCCTTTTAATGCTTTGCATAGGGACACTCACCTGGACACCAATCCTAGATACTCAGGAGACTGAGATCTGAGGATCTCAGTTGAAAGCCAGCCCAGGTAGAAAAGTCCATGAGACTCTTCAGTTAACCACCAAAAAGCTGGAAGTGGCGTTTTGGCTCAAATGGCAGATTATTAACCAACGTTGAGTGAAAAAGCTAAAGGATAGTGCCCAGGCCCTGAGTTTATTAAGTCCCAATACTGGTGTGCATGCAGGTACACATACAGGTGAGTTTAGACTTCCTTTCAGTAGAAATGATATAACTGTCCATGCAAGGCAACTGTTATGTCTGAAATGTGTTATTAGTATTTCTCAGCTTTAGTTGGATGGTTCTCCACCTGGCTAGCCCTCGCCTCGAAAGGAAGAAAATCTGCCGGGGGGGGGGGGGGACTCCTTCTTCCCATGGGAGGAAAGACAGAAGTAATAAATAGAAGACAGACTAAACAAAGGCATTCAAACAGGCATATTCCATTCTAAGTTTTATACTTGGTTCTCTCCTGTCAGTATGTACTTTCAGATATTATCTGTGATCATCTACACACAGCCAATCTGAGAATATTTGGTTTAAAAACTGCTTCTCAGATTTGTAATAAAATCTTAGAATAGAGTTTTCTTTTTTTAATTAAGTAGAGGTGAAGCAACTTGAATGTAAGGAAACAGGGTACTCCCCTAATTCTGTGCTGCTTCCCTGCTCTCTTACCCACTCCCCCAGTCCACAAAAAAAGTCCTTATGTTGGAGAGGCCCTGGGGAACCACAAGGAACGGATCCTTGCCCATGCTAGCATGTGACATTTGACCATCTGTTTCTCTATCCCTGGGTTGTCCTCATTTTTCTTTAGCAGCATCTGAGAGGAAGAGTTGTTTACAAAAAGTAATGCATTGGTGGACAGCCACTTCCTGTGCACTTGCTTTGTGGCAGGCATGCTAGCCTCCTGGGGCTAGTGACACAGCAGCCAATAAAGGTGAGGTATGCTTTCCTTCACACCGCTCCCCCCCCCCCCCCCCCAGCTAGTTCTCAGAGCAGATCACAGGCTCATCTGCACTGACAGGCTTTGTACCCTGTGGGTCAGTGTTGCATAGCAACCGTCCCAATGCAGAGAAACTGTGGACCCTTGGAATCGTCTGAGTCACACAGAGGGGATAAGAGCTGAACCTTCACTATTGATGAGGAAGCCTGAATGGGAAGGAAATGCTAGTAGAAAATACAGACAGAAGGCTGTGTCCTTATTGATCAGGTCCTGAGGCTTGAACCCAGGGCCTGGGCACTGTCCTTGAGCTTTTTTTTTTTTGCTCAAGGATAGCACCCTGCAACTTGAGCCACAGCTCCATTTTAGGCTTTATTGGTACTTAATTGAAGATTAATAGTCTCGTGGATTTTTCTGAGCTGGCTTCAAACCACGATCCTCAGATTTCAGCCTCCTGATTATGTAGGATCACAGGCATGAGCCACTAACACCCAGCTTCCACTTTAACCTTTTAAGAGCTAAGGTCTTTTGAGCAAATGCTGACTGTGTGGTAGAACATGGTGTGGGCTTCCTTGACTGCTATGGCGGCCTGCTTCGTGTCCTGTGAATTTCATTCACTGATGTCAATACAGAATTGTTTTTGCTTGCTTAATGTCTATAAGATAGATTCTGTCAGCCGGGCACTGGTGGCTCACTTCTGTAATCCTAGCTACTAAGGAGGCTGAGATCTGAGGATCACGTTTCAAGCTAGTCCAGGCAGGAAAGTCCATGAGATTCTTATCTCCAATAAACCACCAGAAAACTGGAAGTGGCGCTGTGGCTCAAGTGGTAGAGTGCTTGACTTGAGCTGAAGAGCTCAGGGACAGAGTCCAGGCCCAGAGTTCAAACCCCACGACTGACAAAAAAAAAAAAAAGAAAGAAAAAAAATAGATTATGTCAGAAGAGTAACAAAAAGAAGCATAATTATAAATATTAGAAATTGGAAAGGAAAGGAAAATAAAGAAATAGGCTAAATTCACATATTCAAACAGCAAAGAACTATTAGCTATTAAGATAGCTGAGATCTCAGGATTTGTTAAACCTATAAACTCAAATGCTCAGATTTAGCATGACTTTGAATATCTGTCATGTGACCAAATCTGACAGTAAAGCTGATTATAGTCTCAGGACACATTCAAGAGGGATATGACAGTGGTGTGGGAACCTTCTTCTCAGGCCCTGTTTTCTGGATGGGAAGCACTAAAACACTTAGCGTCTCTGAATGTGGAATTACCTCCTCCCAAAGATATTAACAAAGCATCCATCACATGTACAAGGCAACTCGTGAATGGCGCAAGGAATCTGTTGTGCTGATATGGGAATGTCAAACCTTCAGAGGAGTCCTTGAGTAAGAGGTCCTTCTCTCTAATTCACCTTTAACGGACAGTCCACAGGCCCACCAGTAGCCCATTACACTGCCAGACTAGGGTTCTTACGAAGTGCTGTAACTGCTGAATAGTGGATGCCTGCATTGCCTTTCCTCTTCCTTCTGTAAACATCTAGCAAGCTATGCTTTCCTTCAAAGCCCTGCCAGAAGAACAGGAGTTGAATCATTCCAGGAACAGGGACAGGAAAAAGGAGATGTGCCCAGGAAGAAGCCCAAGCCAGGCTTCCGCCCCAGGTACACATAGGGCTTGTGAAAATAAGGGTCAGATGCAACCTGAGTGCTTTTGAGTTTTGGTGCTCTCTCTCTCTCTCTCTCTCTCTCTCTCTCTCTCTCTCTCTCTCTCTCTCTCTCTCTCTCTCTCTCTCTCTCTCTTCCCCCCTCCCTCTACCCCCTCTCCCTCTCTCCCTCTCTCCTCTCTCACCCCCTCGCTCTTTCTCCCTCTCTCTCCCTCCCTCCCTAGAAATATCTGAGTGGTGACTCTTTTCTCTTGCTAATTTAGACCCAGTTCATTGCTGCCATACCATGTCACCAGAACTTACTGCAAGCTGGGGGTAGGGGGGCAGGAAAAACTATCTGTGAGAAGCAAGCAACTTAAATATTGCCGTTTCAAACTTAACAAAAAGACCAACATCCAATATTTAGGAGCACATGCTTGTTGGTCTCCAGTTTATTTACCTATTAAACCAGTTTTGGTTTAGTTCTGCATCTCACAAGGAATTGAAAGTTCACTTCTATGGGTAATAGCTAGAGGACAATTGTTTGTGTGACAGTCATTTGGCTGATCTACATGTTATTCCCATATGTAAACATTGAGTACCAATGATGTAAGTCATCAGTGGCCAAATACATGTGGCCATATCCCAGTCTTAATGTTTCCAAGTTTGTAAAACACCTTCCTGCAACTCCAAGCTGGTGGTTATAAAGAGCAGGATTTATGAGAGCAACTGTGCGGAGCCATAAAGACACCTTTCCCTTCACACTTGATTAGCTCACTGCTGTGTTCCCTTCCAGAGACTTCTGGAGAGAGGACCAACAAGGAAAGGATGATTTATATCATTGTTTTATTCCCTACAACCATCTCACTCCTTATCTAGTGGCATTTCTCTTGGTGGCAATAGTCGCTGGAGATAATGTGCTTTCTGCTATATATTTCTCTCCTGACAGAGTCACTTACAAGATCTGTAAGTTGTGTCGATGTTACCTTAATGCAGCCTTGTAATGTTAACATTTTTATGTTGCTCTTTATAAAAGAGTAAAAATTCTGATATTGGGACTCACTACATTAAAATAGAAAGTAGGGGAAAATAAAATTGAATAACCATTTCTTCCATTACAGGAATGCAGTTCAATAAATAGGATTTGCACCTGCTGTTTCATCACAGCTAGTGGAGGGCTTGGCTTCCCCCAGTGAGGAAACCGAGCCCCGATTGCACTATTTGTGGTAGTGAATACTGCTTTTTGCAACACTAGGCTGTAAGCCTTTATTTCCATGCTGTGGTTGCCCAGATCAATATGAGAAAGCAACCAAGTCCCCTCCGCCATTCGTAGGTGGGCAAATAAAAGAAAGCCAGGTTCATTTTTCCTCCTGTGTTTTTAGGATATGTTTCAGAGGTTTGGTGGCTTGGAGTGACAGGTTTCTTTATGGCCTTTGCCATTTCAATCATCACCTCTAAGCAAATACTAAAATCTACAGGTCAGGCCTCGGGTTCTAGACAGCATGTCAGCTGGCACAGCTGGTTGATGTCCCAGTGGGGAAGGAAATGCTGAGGAACCATAGGGGCCTCAGACAATGCCCACCGCACCTTCTCATGCCCCAGGAGTGTTTGGACATGCATGTGTGTTCATGTTAGTGTCTGTTCCCAGGGCGGCAGCGGGAACTGGATGCAGAACGCCTACTGGAGTATGTGAATGCTGACCACGGCCTGTACTATATGCGCCCCACAGTGAAGCCTCCAACTGAGAAGCCTGGTGAGCGGCGCAAGGCTGAGATGAAGATCTTGTATGGAAAGAGCGCTGCCAAGATACAGGCCATGGAGACTGCAGTGCAGTTAAGCTTTGACAAGCACTGTGACAAACATCAGCCTAAATACTGGCCTGTCATTCCCCTCAAGTTCTAAGCCCTGGGCACAGGGACTTCAGGGGATGCTTCCTGAACAGCGTACCCAGCCTCATCCCCTTCCCTTTGCATCCATCCTCTTCATCTCTCCCATGCATTTCTCAGGGAAAGAGGCCTTGGCACTAAGCTATAACATGTCTGCCAGAGTCCCAGAGAGCACTCTGTGGGTTGATGGGATGTTAGCCACTTAGAAATCTATACTATTGCTTACATAGGCTTTGCCTTGATAATATCGTATACATTTCACCAGGTTTTTGTTGCTGTTATTGTTTTGGTTGGTGTTTTTTGGGTTTTTATTGCTAGTTCTTGGGCTTGACCTAATGGCATCACACTCTGGCATTTTTTTTTGCTCAGAACTGGTGCTTTACCACTTGAGCCACACCTCTGCTTCCAGCTTCTTACTCTTTAATTAGAAATAAGAGTCTCAAGGATTTGTATGCCCACATATCCTTGAACCAAGATCCTTAGTTCTCAGCCTCCTGACTAATTAGGATTATAGGCGTAAGCTACAGGTACCTGGCTATATCAGTTTTTATGTTATCACGAGGGTGTTCAGTTTATTAAATTTCTTGCAGAGATAATTGCCTAGATATTTGCCCTTTTTCAATTTCCTTCCTTTAATCCACTGAGCATTACAAAAGCCTTAAATAAATCAAATGCACTCTGACTGCCGTAGCCCCCACTGAAAACCACGAGACAAATACCACTTGTCGCCAATTCAGGGCACCTACATGTCCTGTAAAGAGCCAGAGAGGAAATCCTTTTGACTTTTCAGACTACATAGAGTTTGTTGTGACTATTCAACCCTGCCCTCATAGTGACCAAGCAGCCATAGATAGTAAGTAAACAAAAAAATGTATGGCTGAGTTTCAATAAAACTTTATACAAACAAGATTTGGTCTTAAAGTGGTAGTTTGTCAGCCTCTGCTCGAATAGAGTGAAAAATCACTGTCAGATTTTCATTGTTCTCTACAGAGCTTGAATATTGTGCAGAATTGAGTGCAAAGAACAATCGCTCCCAAACCTAGTCCCTTCTGCCATTTGCTTTGTTGTACATATTCATGATTGAGCTCTTACTATAGGTTGCAAATATTCTTTGAATAAGGGAATACATCTCTGGAAAGTCTGAAAATTGATGGAATAGCCCATTTGTGGAAAACAGCTGCCTCTAAATAAGTGATTGCAGTGCATTGCCAGGGTGAGCCTGTGCTCACCTGAGATTAGCACATCCATCAAAGGTGGATGAACAAATTTAGTATTGACATGTTTCTCCCTAAGAACATTTAGCTTCCCATTCAGCCCCTATCCCGAGACAAAAGCATTACCTTGCCAAGCTCTCCTTTTATTACTGGAGTTGCAATTTATGCTTAGATATGCAGACAGAAACCAGAAGGCATTTTCCCCTGAGGTGACACATGACTAACATTTCAAATCAAGGCATTCCTCCTTATTATTAGAAGTTCATGTGCCTAAACAGGGAAACAAAATAAATATGATTCAAACACAAACCAAAGCCTGTAGTCATAGCAGGTGCTTCCGTGCCCTGTTGCGGGCACGGCAAGAGCAGGGCTTCTTGGCCTCAGCACTAGTGATGTTTGGGGCCAGGTGGGTCTGTTGTGGGGAGGGAGCTGCCATGTACACTGCAAGGTATTCAACAATATCCCTGGCCTTCCCCTCCTCCATCCCATTAATACCCTATCACCATTGGGACAACCAAGCACACCTCAAACATTGCCAAATGTCTCCAGTGGTAGGAGAGCAAAATCTAATGAGAAGGAGGAAGGTGATTATCAGGGAAGGATCAAGACTGTCAAATAGTTTTCTGTGTTTGGAGACCTCCCAGTAGTTAGGAGAAATTGGAACCATTTCTTTATGTGCAGAGTCTGGAGAATGCTAGACAAATTGGTACCAGTCAGATCACAAAGAGTGCTTCATGATTGTGAAATGAACTTTTTGCAACATACTAGAAGGAGGCTGAGAGATTTCTTGGGGAAATGGCATACTGTAACTAGGGATAGGTGGGAAAGGGGGGATGCAGCTGATAGGACTCAGAATCAGCCTAGTAAGGGAACTCAAGCAAAGCTCAAAGTGCCCCGAGAATCCACACATAGCTAGTGTTGCTGTTTCAGTGATAGGAGCCAGCCTGCTCAACTAGCTGCCTGAAAAATGTAAAATCCAGATCTTATTCTCAATGGGTCCCAGTCTATAGCATTATAGTCTTATCCTAGTCACTCAGAAGAGACGGGGAAGATTTGAGTTCGAGGCTACTGGGAGCAAAAACTTCAAGGGCTCCCATCTCAACCAATAGAATTGGGCACAGAAGTAAATACCTGTTATTCCAAGTATGTGTGAACTTCAGGCCAGCCTGGGCATAAACACCAGACCTTATTTGAAAAATAATGGAAGCAAAAGGAGCTAGGAGTGTGGCTCAAGTAATAGCCTTCTTAGCATGGTTTGAAACCAGTCTGGGCAAACAAATCTAAGAGATGTTAACCATTAATAAAGCCAGAAGTAGAAGTGTGGATCCAGAATACCAGCCTTGAGTGAATAAAGCTAACAAAAGTGCCAGGCCCTGAGTTCAAAAACTTAATATTGGCACCAAATAAATAATGAAAAGCACTGAGTAGGGGCAAAGCTCAAGTGGTAGAGCACTTGCCTGCATGAGACTCTGGGTTCAATATCTAATACTGAGTGGGGGGGGGGACAATCTGGACTTCCCATGCTGGCTTTGAACTGTGATCCTCAGACCTGAGCCTCCTAAATAGCTAGGATTAGAGGTATGATACATTGACACTCAACCAATGCTACTTTTTTTGCAAATGATCTTTCATATCCCTTCTTTGTTCCTTTCTACATGCTAACTTATAGAATTTTGCTGCTAGAGCATGGAATGCAGATTGTACTTTTAGCTCTTTCCTCAACTCTTCCAGAATTCTGGATGCACGACTAGCTCATATCTCCTGACCTTTAGAATCACAGCATTGCAAGGAAACATAACTGGCCAGCCAATTCAATATCACACTCAACTGAATATTCTTTCTATATCTTGCAGATGTGTAAGAACATCCCTGTGGCAGGCTTTCAAATTTAAAATGTGTTGGCTCAAAGATTTCTCTTTTCCAGCTTAAATGTCAACTTCTGTGGTACATAAAGTACAGACTCTTCTTTATTATGCCCCTCTGATAACACTGTATTTTCAGTCCTACAAAATTTGATATCAGAAACTAATATTTGGTTTCCTCATCAATATATACTTGGTTTGTGTGTGTGTGTGTGTGTGTGTGTGTGAGAGAGAGAGAGAGAGAGAGAGAGAGAGAGAGAGAGAGAGAGAGGGGGGGGGGGAGAGAGGAGAGAGAGAGAGAGAGAGAGAGAGAGAGAGAGAGAGAGAGAGAGCACACGCACGTGCATGCACATACATGTGTGTGTTGGTATTTAACTCAAGGTCTGGGCACTGTCCTTGAGCTTTTTTTCCAAGGTTAGTCCTCTACCACTTCAGTCATAGCTCCACTTCCAGCTTTTTGGTGTTTAATTAGAGATGAGTCTCATGAACTTTCTTGCCCAGGCTGGCTTTGAAAAGCAATCCTCAAATCTCAGCCTTCTCAGTAGTAATGCTTGGGACAAAGGTGTTTGGAGTTTATTTGGTAGTGGTAGAGACTCAGCCAAGGGCCTTATACATAATAGGCAAAGTGATCTACCACTAAACCACCTTCTTCCAGCCAGCTAGACGTTTTAAACACTCATATTTTATGTTTACCTAAAAGTATTCTTACCAAGAAAGAGATCACTGGGAAAGTTCTGCCTTTTTCCAGAAAACAAATGCACATATTGCTCTTCATGCAGTTGTAAAAAAAAAAAAAAAGATTATATTACTTCACACATATTATCGTAGTCTAAAGCAGGGGCCAGCTGTAAAATTGCCCAGATGGGCTTGGTTTTGCAACAGAACAGTGAGCACTTTGGCATCCTTTGTAGTCCTTTTCAGCCAAGTCAGTTTCCAACTCAGAATAACCAGAGGTTCAAGGCCTGAGACAGAGAATGAAATGGCCCCGTACAAAATCAGTACTTTTATAATTTCATTCCAAATAAAGTATGGGCTAAAGTATTAGAAGCAGCTTGGGGCTGTTCAGGTGAGGAGTTTTGAACTTTATTGTCAGCAAAGGACAGCAGATAATAATAAAGAATCAGGGTAATGGGAGTTAAGACCAGAGAAGGTTAGCCTGGGTATTGAAAGGAAAACAAGGAGTGGTGCTGTGGCTCAAAGTGGTAGAGCATTAGCCTTGAGCAAAAATAACTGAGGAACAGTGCCCAGGGCCCTGAGTTCAAGCAGCATGACTAACAACAAAAAAAATGTTCAGGTAAAATGAAGACAAGGATATACAGGATAAATTTGTTAGATCCACAGAGCTCCAAACTGCTCTTCCTCATCAGCAGCTAGATTCCATTGAGCTTTGGACGAGTGTCAATAGAATGGGAAGTTAACTGGCAGGCAAAGGCCAGGCTATTGATACAGACCTTAGAGATGGTACACTTTCTTGTCCTGGGAAACTGTGATTATGTTCCTTTACGTAGCCAAAGGGGACTTTGCAGATGTGATGAAATGAAGGATTATGGGATGGGGAAATGGATGGGGGAAATTGATGGTGGATTCTCCAGGTGGGAGCCATATTATCACCAGGATGCTTATGAGAGGGCGGCAGGTGGGAGGACGTGAGTAAAGGAAATGGTGAGAGGAAGAGCTGTGCCTCAAGGGATACTGGTACAGTGTAGAAATGGGAAAAGTAAGGAAAATGGATTCTCTCCACTGGAACCCAGCAAGACTCCTTTCAGCCCTCCAGAAGTGTAAGTGGATATATTTGTGTTGCTTTAAGCTGCTGAATGTGTGAGATTTGTCAGTTCCTGTGGCTGCTGTGCTGGAGATGGGAAACATGTGATTGCTTAGGAAGCTGTGTGCTGTGCACTTCACATGCCTGCCCTCATTTGATCCCAGCAGAATCTCGGAAAGGGCAGTTTCTTATTTTTCAGATGCATAAATGAACATAGAAATTGCCCAAAGCCAGCAAGCTAGTCTGTGGCAGGAGTGAAGATGGAGCCAGGTTTTGAGTCTCTGAGCTCTTTTCTCTGTGCTGTAATTACCACCTTGAGAGGAAGGGAAAGGCCCAGCCTGCTGGCTTGGGAGACAGGGGAGACTCGCATTGATTGAATAGGACCTCAAGAGGAAAAAAGACAAAAGAGGTTTGTTTATATTTGGAATTGTTTGGTACACATTTAATACACAGGGAGATGTTTAGGGCAGAGACAGAAACCGAGCCACTGGTCTATTTGTGGTTGTAATTTTTTCTTTTTTTAAATTAATACGTATTTTTCTTGTAAAGATACTATACAGAGGGGTTACAGTTACATGAGTAATAAGTATATTTCCTCTCGAGCAGTTACCACTTCCTTTGTTTTTCCCCTACCAGCCCTTCCCTCCCTACCTCTCCAACTCCTCCTCCCCCAAAGTTGTAAAGTTCGTTTTCAACATAAGCGTCTTGTACATGTCATTGTTAAAATGGGTCAACCTATATCCTTGTTTCAGCATTTTGTTATTTTCCTTCCCCTCCCCAAATTAGAAAATTGTATATACAAGACCCAGAGCACCAGAATCAAATACAGTGACCACAGATTATACCATGGTGGAAGAACATACCTAAGAAGCAAAAGTACTTTAAAAACAACAGCAACAAACAAGAAACCTCTTGTGCCCCTATCTTGGGGTTCATTTCACTTAGCATCATTGTATATGGTCATAAGTGCATAGATTTTGACCTTTTCTACTTGTAAGATTATCCTAGATGGATATTAGTTATTGCAAATAAGGGAAACAATGGGACCTATGTTTCTTGTGGTTGTAATTTATAAGTCTCACAGAATTTCCTGCCTGGTCTGACTTCTAATGGCAATCCTCAGATCTCAACCTCTTGAGTAGCTACGATTGCAGGCGTGAGGCCTGGTACCTAGCCCAGTATAAGCTAGGCTGCTAATGGATCCAGAATTTCCTTTAAGGGGGACAAAAAATGAGGAACTCAATAGAGATGGTGGTTGAGCACTGAATATACTATGAGGCACTGACTTTTTAATTCTCAAATGAGCACTTTTTTTTTTGTCGTTGATAGGGCTTGAACTCTGGGCCTGAGTGCTGTCCCTCAGCTCTTCAACTCTGGTGGTTTATTGGAGATAAGAATTTCACGACTTGGGCTGGGAAGGTGGCTCAGTGGTAGAGCGCTTGCCTTGCATGCTTGAGGCCCTGGGTTCAATTCCTCAGCACCACATAAGCAAAAAGAAAAAAAAAGCCGGAAGTGGCGCCGTGGCTCAAGTGGTAGAGCGCTAGCCTTGAGCTGAAGAGCTGAGGGACAGTGCCCAGGCCCAGAGTTCAGGCCCCACAACCGGACCTCCCCCCCCCAAAAAAAAAAGAATTTCACGACTTTTGCTGCCCAGGCTAGCTTTGAACCATGATCCTCAGATCTCAGCTTCCTGAGTAGCTAGGATTACAGGCATGAGCCACTGTCTCCCAGCTTCAAATGAGTACTTTTATGTTAATGAATTTCTGCTCTGTGAGAAAATAATGCGGAAAAAAGGTATATTGGATTTGGAAGCTGAGGTTTAGAGATCGGAGAAAAGCCTAAAGAATGGTGTATGGAAACCATGTGGTAAGCCAGGAGCTGGTGTCTCAGGCCTTCAATCCAAGCTACTCAGAAGGCTGAGATCTGAGAATTGTGGTTCAAATCCAGCTCAGGCAGGAAAATTCATAAGCCTCTCATCTCTAATTTACCAGCAAAAACAAGCCAGAAGGTAGAGCTGTGGCTCAAGTGGTAGAGCACTTGTCTTGAGCACAAAACTCCAAGGACAGCACCCAAGCTCTGAGCTCAAGCCCCCTGGACTGGCCCCCCAAAATGTGGTGTTTAATATTTCCCAATTTTAATTGTTTCCTCAAGAACAGTTGTTCCATAAAAGAGTTTTCAAATATGCCAGAGTGTTACTTCATGAAACATAGTTTGAGACACACCTTTTCATTGAAGGAGGCCTTAACTTGAGCACAGTCCAACCTATGGGTGCTATTTGGTCACAAGTGAGCTAGCACTCACACAGCTTCAATACAAAATGAATTGTCTCTAGCGCTGTGCTGCATGAAACTTTTTCATAATGAATTTTCTTGGTGATTAGGAAATAAACAGGTGAGACATGGATCCTACACCAAACCTTATGTAGTAAGAGAAAATAAAAGTAGTGGAGAATTGGGGCAGTGAACAGACGGAGGCAAGGATCAGGGCCAGTGTGGAAGAGGCTTGTTCAGGCTCTGCTTTCTCAAATGGACAGAGTTGGCAACCAGGGGGGTGGCACAGACGAACACTCCAGGAAGAGAGAGCAGTGTGAGGCAGGAAATACTGCTCTGTATGGGAAACAGAATGTAGCTCCATCTGCCAGACGCAACGAGATTTTCAGACCTGACTACACATTTGAATCACTTGGATCCCACCCCAGCCCAATTAAATCAGAATCACTGGCTGTGGGGGCCTAGGCATCACGGTTTTTGTTTTAAAAGCTTCCCCAGGTGACTTTAGTAGCATGAGAGTGAAGCCTACTAGGCTACATTGGCTGTTTTGGATATGGTGTGGCAACCTACTGATGTTCACTGTGAGAGGTTGTGATAGCCACTGTCTCTCACAACCTTAACATATGCTAGAGTCTCCTAGGAAACTCACTCAAACCCAAATTCATGGGCATTGCCATCAGACTCTGGTTCAGGGAGGCTGGGTGGGGTTAATGAACGCTTATTTCGGTCAGGCTTTTGAGTGTTGATACCATGTAGATCCATGGACTCCACATCCAGTAGCATGGATGTGAGACTTTGATACAATGATAAAGGAACCAGGAAGGAAGATATGCAGATGTGTTGGTTTCTTTTTTAACTGTATTTTTTGTCTTTTCTTTTTTGGTACTGGGAATCGAACCCAGGACGTTGCACTTGCTAGGCAAGCGCTTTGCCACTGAGCTACATCCCAGCCCAGATGTGTTGGTTTCTTAAAGTGGATTAATCCGACTAGGAAACAACATGGTGGCATCAGGGTGGCTCCATTGGGATTTGTAAATACCTCACAGAGCCTCATCCTCCGTTTCCTGTTACCATGATAGGGAGAAGGTCATGAAACCCTGGGCACTAGTGGCTCATGCCTGTAATCCTAGCTGCTCAGGAGGCTGAGATCTGAGGATTGTGGTTTGAAGTCATCCCAGGCAGGAAAAGTTCATGAGACTCTTATTTCCAATCTCTAATCAACTGCCAAAAAACCTGGAAGGGAGTTGTGGCTCAAGAGATAGAATACCAGCCTGAAGCATAAAAACTAAGATAGCACCCAAATTTAAGCCCTAGTTACCCCCCCACACACACACACACATGGCTGGTAGCCAGTTTCTGAAGAGTCTAGTCCATTTTTTCTGTTGATATAAAATGATCCCACAAACTGTGGAAATTATAAAGACACTAGGTTTATTTTGGATCATGGCCAAATCATGGAGTAGGATCGAGTGATGACCTCTTGCTGACTGTCACCCGTTGACAGAATCCTGAAGTGGTACAGGACATCACATAATGAAAAACAAGGAACATGTATAAGATATAGCCAAACTGGCTTTTATACTACATTAGCATGAATGGGTGAATCCACTCATGAGGGAAGAGCCCTAATCGCCTCTTACTATTTCATATTAAGGATTAATTTCCAAACATGAATTTCAGAAGGGGACACACCATATTCAAATCTTAGCAGGTCTGCTGTAAAAAATAATGGACTCTGTGAGCAACTGCGATACCTTTATGAAGGATATAGATCTTTATGACAGATGCAGGCAGTATCTGTCTGAAGGTGATTCTAACTATGAGAATGAATGGGGCCTAGTCCAGGGAAGCGACAGAGTGGAGTGAGAAAAGATGGGGCACATATGGTGTCCCTATCTTCCAGGTGCTTCAGGACCTCTTTCTGTCTCTAGTCAACCCATTGGGAACCTTATTGGCCCTGCTTAGTTCCCATGCCCCTTTGTCAAACCCCTGTGAAAAGTAACACCATCTGTCTCATACTTTGTTCAATAGTTCCCTTCCCATCTTTAACCTATTACCATTTATTCTCCACTGAGCCACCACAAAGATGCTTCTAGAAGTGATCCAATCACTTTCTGTTCCCATGTCATTTGCAATAGCAGCTCAAGTTCCTACTGGCCTAGCACATGTGGCAAGATCTGGCCCCCAGTTATCTAACATTGGTGTATTCTACTTGCCTACTTTCTCGTTCTCTGCCTACAGGGCTCCTAAGTCTAGGAAGTCACTACTCAAAATGTGCTCTCAGAACTGGTAGCCTCAGTATCAACTGGAAGCTTATTAGACATGTAGCCAGGTTTTGCTCCAGACTCAAGAATCAGACTTACATTTTAAACAAGAATCAGACTCCACATTTTAAATAAGACACTCCGGGGATTCTGCTACACCTTCGCAAGGAAAATACTGATCCAGAACAGCCTGGCATACATACTCCCAGGCATTTCTCTATGTGGAAATGGCTTACCCTCTTGGATCCACATAAATCACTTCCTCCTTCCTGAATTCAAATGTCACTTAGAGAAGCTAGATGATTAGTATCAAAACACAGGCCAGGCAATGGTGGCTGATGCTTGTAATATTTGCCTCTGAGAAGGTTGAGATCTGAGAATCACAATCCAAAGGCAGCCCAAGAAGGAATGTGAGCCAGAAGTAGAGGTATGACTCGAGTGGTAGAGCACCAGCCTTGAATGAAAAAGCTAAAAAAAAAAAAAAACAAAACACAAAACACTATATAAACCCTGAGTTCAAACTCTATTACCAGAACCAAAGAAAAAGTATTTGATTACATGTTTAAACAAGGGAGAAGTAAAGGGAATGTGTGTAAATTATTCTCCTCTTACATAGCTTATACTACTCTCTGTACCTTACAACAGCCTTGTTGAAAAGTCATTAACATCTTCACAAAAAAAGACAAAAGAACAGAACACTGAAACATCTAGAGGAACAAAAATGATACAAGTCATTGAGCAGTTGTAACCCTAGCTGCTCAGGAGGCTGTCCTCTGAGGATCACAGTTTAGAGCCAGCCCAGGCAGAAAAGGCTGAGACTTTTATCTTCAGTAAACCACCAGAAAACCAGAAGTCTTAGTGAAGCTGTGGCTCAAAGCAAAAAAAGCTCAGGGACAGCACCCAGGCCCTGAGTTCAAGCCTCACAAGCAACCAAACATCTAACAAACAAACTAATGGAACAAGTCACTGGCCAGATTGTGGCCCAACTCTACAATACCCATGCCTCTATTGAAGAGCTGTGCTATCTCACAGGCTTCCACCACTGCAATCAGACTGGGACGTTAATGTACTGATTGCAGACTCCATTGTCTAGCCAGCCTGCACGGCCTGAGCTTTGCACCAAGCGAATCCCAGTTGTTAATAGGAAAATCACGCCATCCTTGATTCACTGTGCTGTCTCAACAAACAGCTTGCTTTTTAAACCCATGAGCTAAACACGAGGCTCTTTGCATTCTTTCAGGCAAACCACTGCAGCTCTTTTTCTCTTCCAGACAGAACTTTTTTGTGTGTGCTAAAGAGAGCCAAGAAGAGGAAATTAAAGAAATGGCTCTAATGGCATAATTCCAGGATATGCTATTAATTGTGCAAGAAGCAAAGTGCAGCAGGATATGTATGGAATAAGGCCATTTGTCTAAATGGAAAAAAATACATATCTCTCCACATGTGCACTTATTTTAAGTATACATATTATGAAACATGGTTATGCTTCAGAGAACAGCCTTGGAAGTTGGGCACAGGAGGAGGCAAGTACCATCTCAGGCCACACTGTCACCCATGTTCTGGATACCTGGAAATGCCAAGAAGTCACACACCCCAGCTGCAGCTCTCACTCAATGACTAGTGGAAATGGGTGCAGACATAGGCCGATTTTTGCACCTTTGGGGTAGATGTTCTTGAGTTAAAGTTGTCCTCAGTGTTATCCCCTTAACAATGTTCTTCTCTTTTCTATCTGCCTGCTCTTTTCTGCCTCATTTTGCCACCCTTACCCTTTCCAATACGTTCCAAGTCCAGTAAAATAGCCACTAACCATGTGTGATGTTTAATGCAGTTTCTGGGTTGTACTAACCACATGTCACATGCTCATCAGCTACGTGGACAGCACACCCAACATCATGTAGAGTTCTGTCAGTACTGATTCACAGTCTGCAGTGGAGAAAAGAAGCAAGTTGTTGTTGTTGTTGTTGTTGTTGTGTGTGTGCGCATGCATGCATGTGTGTGCACGCCAATACTGGTACTGGTGCTTGAATTTGGGGCCTGGGTGCTGTCCCTACCAGTTTGAGCCACAGCTCCACTTCCAGTTTTCTAGTGGTTATTTGGAGATAAGAGTTTCACAGACTTTGTTCCCTGGGCTGGCTTTAAACTGCAATCTTCAGATCTCAGCCTCCTGAGTAGCTAGGATTACAGGTGTGAACCACCAGCACTCAGCTGTCTCTTAGCTTTTTACTCAAGGCTAGTCATCTACCACTTGAGCCACAGTTCCACCTGTGGCTTTTTGCTGATTATGTGGAGATAAGAGTCTCATTGACTCTCTTGCTTGGGCTAGCATTGAGTCAAGATGCTCAGATCTCAGCCTCTTGAGTAGCTAGAATGGCAGGTGTGAGCCATGGGTACCCAGCTTAAGCAGTTGAGACAAAAGAATATGATCAAATTCTTGAAATCTAGCTGGGCAGGGGGTTGAGGAGGGGAAGAAGCCTGATTTGAGCTCAACTGCCCCCTAATTCTCTTGCCTGAACCCTAGCCTTCAAGGCTCTCAGGTAATGGCAAGGCTACTGCTAGGCCCTGTGGTATCATTATGCAAATATGTACAGGACACCTCTCCCTCCTAGTGCATGCAGCCCTGTACCAGTGTGCACTGTGCTTCAGTAGTGTCATCAAAGAGACCTATCTGACAAAGCTATAGAAATTCAATTACAAACCAGGTTTTGAAATTTAAAAGCTAAAGAGAACTTGTTTATTCGATATTCTACATTTCAACCCTTCTCTTTGTAATGAGCTCAGATAGAATGGCAGGGAGTTATCAGAAAAACCAAAGTATAAAAGAAATGTAAAGAAGAATAGTGCTTAAAAAACACTAATAATACTCCAAGTCAGAAATATGGTTTTAACCACAGAAGTGTTCATTTACAAATAGCTCAGTTGTTTTACTAGGGGAATGAGTGATCAGATCCCATCTGTTTCTGTGACTGCATAATAGCCTGGCTATATGACTATACCCATTTAATGACAAATATGGGTCTCTCTAGTCTGTTTAACTGATATGATTACCTCAAAACAGCATCTGAATCTTGTATTATTCTATCTAGTATATGAAATGTCCTGAACAAGAAAATCCATCGAGAAAGAATGCAGACTGATGGTGCCAGGGTCTGGGGGAACTTGTGAGCTAATGAAGACTGTGAAATGTCTTTTTTGTTTGATGAAAATGTCTTAGAACCAACTATGGTGATGGGGTTGGTAGTGTAGCTCAGTGGGAGGCTACATAGTTATCTTTATCAGACCTTGGGATCAATTCGCAACAAACCCCAAATTACAATGATGGTTGTACAACTCAATGACTATATTAAAATTTATTGAATGCTACACTTTAGCTTAATAAATTGAGCAGTACGTAAATTATATGTCAAGAAAGCTGTAATTAAAATGCTAAGTAATACAAAAAAAGCTTATCTATGGCAAGAAGAAATTTCGACACTAATTATCTTTACAAATTAACTTTGGTCATTTCAATCCTCCTCTAAGACTCTATCAAATACAAACAATAGCTTCCCAATCCTGTGTTAAGAACACTGCTTTTGGCAGGAAAACTTGAAGTCTCAACATGCTCTTACTGAAAATATGACAATTTACATTAATCCAGGTGTTTCTGTAACCCTCTTGTGTTTGTCAGCTTTCCATTACTGTGACAAATAACTGAGTTAATCAATTTAAAGATGAAATGTGTTTGGACTCATAGTTTCAGAGGTTTTAGTTCATATGATCTCAAGGTCCCTGTTTTCTTTTATCATGTGATAAAGAAGTGCACCATGGTGCGGAGAACATGGCAGAAAAAGCTGTTTACCTCAGGGCAGTCAAGAATAGTGCAGATGGGTAACCACTTCAAGGACATGCCCCCAGTTACCTAACTTCCTCCCCCTAGGCCCTACCTCTTAAAAGTTCTACCGCTTCCCAGTAGTGTCATGCACTTTCAATAGATGAGCCTTTGGGAGATACTCAAGCTCCAAATGGTAACACAATTCTCTTTCATTTCAGGAAACTTAGAAACTTTGAAGGAGCAGAAACACCATCTCTCTGGACTTACAATTGAAAAGGTAAGTGTTCTAATCTATTGAATTATTTGACATGTTCCTTTTCAATTCCTAGAAGAGGCCCTTTATCTTCTCAGTGGGTGACAAATTTGGGACAAATTTCAGTGTCATGTACTAGGGATATACTCATGAAGCAAGATGCTACTGTCAGCAACTAAAAACAGAGACTATTCTTTCTCATGCCAACTCCCAGATGGAAGATAGCAGGAATTTTCTAAAATTCAAAATCATTTTTCTTTCTTCATCATTTTAGCAAGCTGACTTACAAAAGTTGACTCTGTGGGTGACATGGCTCTAGTAGAGACTGGGGGAGGATCCTTTTAGCAGACCTCAACACATCAGAAGCCAGCTTCTGTTGTATTTTTCTATGGCTTATAACAACATTTTGTGGTTTACCTTATCAGCTGGAGAGTATTAGTGTTTGACTGCTGTCCAAAGTTAGCTGACTAATAGTAGCTACCAGAACTAGAATTGTGCAAAGCTCTTGCTAAGCTTGATCAAAGTTAATCCTGAAAGTAATCCTGTAGGGTATGTGGTATTATCTCCATTTTATAAACTTTTTAAGTGCAAATTCTGAGAATTTATATAACCTGACATCATCCGCAAACAACAAACTCAGATAATCTTACATAAATCTAGACACCCCCCTCCAAAATGTGTTCTTTTTTCTTTTCTACCTTATCTACCTACAAATAGCCATCAATAATTTCAGCTTAGAGCTGTGAGTTTATTCAAATTCAGTAAACTCTAGTAGTTAATAGATAGTGGTTTGGTTATGTGACTCATGTGTAGAGTACCTGAAAGCACAAGGCCCTGAGTTCAAACTCCAATACAACTCAAAAAAGGGGGGAGGAGAAGAATAGGCTTCCAATTCAGAAAGCTTGAGCTTCATTCCTGCTTCAGCTGCTCACTTACCCTAGGAAGGTAAAATAATCTCATCTCTCTATGACTCAGTTTCTTCATCTGCAAAATGAAGATAATAATGTAACCTATCTCTTGGCACTGTTCAAATATTGAATGACATTGTACCAAACCACAGGGAATTAACTAAGATGGTTCTAAACCAAGATGGTCAACCAGTGAATCAATTCTTCCTAGTGACTTTTTAAGACTGAAATTCTTCCTTGATAGAAAGCAAGGGTGTATACCTTCCTGCTTTGCATGACCAGGAAAGAATGTGCTACTTGGAATCATAGAAACATTTTGTGAAGGAGAAAAGAAAGACAAGAGAATAGCCAAGAAAGCTTGACAGACTGAGCACCTAAATTATCCTACTCACTTCCAACCTTTTTGGCATATAAAATGATTCAAATCCATACATATAAGCAAAAGCAATTGCAGCCAGAAGCTTTCTTAACTATGGCCCTGTGGTCTCTGGAAGAGGGAAGGATCTTAGGAAGCAATGCACAGGAGCAGCAGGGTCCTCTTCTTACTCCCATGAATATGATTTAGGCAAAATAGTGTGTTATGGAGTGCCCAGGAATACATGTTAGGCCATTCCCCTGTGTCCAAGAGGAACCTAGAATGCCAAGAGGAAGTCTGGATCAATATGGGCTTGTCAATGAGGACAAGGGATAGTCTCACAGCAACTGTGAGGGTGGGGAACTCACAGTGAATAATTTCTGCTGCTCACTTTCCCTAGGAAGATAAAATAATCTCACAGTCCTCAGTATCTAACTTTCTCTGTTCCACTGTAGTAGAAACCATTTTAGTTAGGTAGGTACAGGAAAAGACTACATTTCCCATGATCCCTTGCTGCTAGTTGTGGCCGTGTGACATATGATTTGTTGCCGGATATTGCCTTAAGAAAGCTGGCACATGTCCATTACTCACATGTGTTCTTTCTCTCTTCCTCTGCTGTCCAGAATTTTGATGTAATGCCTGGCTCCTGACCTTCATCTTCATTCACAGATGAAAGTTTGGGAATGGTAATGTAATGAGATAGAAGGAGTCTGAGACCCTGGTGACTTTATGAAATACCCTTGGGCTACTCTGTCTTGACTTTTCCATGAGATAAATGCCCTTTTGTGGGGAGGGTGGGGTGAAACTGATCAAAATGCTACATATGCATTATGAAAATTGAATAATAAAACTTGTTGAAATTGTTTCTAAGAGGGAGAATAAGAAAGAAGGGAATACAGAAGGGATATTTATAGAAATATCATAATGAAACCCCTCTGTACAATTAATATATGAGAGAAAATAAAGGTTGAAGACTGAAAAAGAAGAAAGTTCATCTTGACTCACTAGGATTTAGAATCTGTTACCTACAGTTGCACCAAATCCTTTCTGACACATGTAACCATACTCATCATCTAGCTTATTCAAGATGAAGAGAAGTGAATCAGGCATGGTGGTACATGCTTGGAATTCCAATACTGAGGTGATAGAAGCAGAAGGATTGCAGGTTTGAGGCCAACCCAAGCTATGTGGTGAGTTCAAGGCCAGCCTGGCCTACATGCAGGAAAATAATGGAGCACAGCCATGAATAATCTATCCATCATTGACTCTCAACACACAACTCCTTCTGTCCACCTGAATCATGCTTTTAATAACTATCTCTGATTTTTTTCTATTTCCCCACATGCATTTCTTCTTCCTCCTCCTCTTCTCCTTCTCCTCTTCCTCCTCCTCCTCCTTCTTCCTCTTCTCCATCTCCTCCTTCTCCTCCTCCTCCTCCTCCTTCGTTTTGCTGAGTGCCATTTCATGATATATTTCACATATTATTTAACTACAGTAGAAATTAAAATTGTTAACAAATAGAAACAAGTAGCAGAGAATATCATTATGCATGAACCTCATCATACAAAGTGAATGGGTACAAAGAATCAAGTTTCTAGAAAGAAACCATAAAAGGCATTACTGTTGTCCCTATGACTCCCTTCCACTTCCCTGAGGTACATGGCACTCCCTGAGCAAGTCCCTTTTTATAGTAGGCATGCACATCTGTTATTTCTGTTTTAGAATATAGCATGTCTCTCTGGGTCACAAAAAGCCTTTGTTTCTCAAGAATATTAATCCATCATGAGCATTTGTCAGTGTCATCTTTCCAAAAAGTAGGTATTTTTTAAAATTCTATTTGGAAAACTAGGTCTTTGATACAATATTCTATAGTCTGTATTTAGTCTTGTTTTATATAAGAAATTAAATACACGGGATAAACATGGCCAGAAAGCATCCAAGAAACTGGGCATTGATGGGATCTACCACAGTACTTGTTAGGGTATGTGAAGGTCATAAGGAAATCAGTCAGTCATATAAATAATTATCCATGGTCTGGGCACTGTCCCTTAATGTTTTCCACTCAAGGATAGCACTCTACCATTTGAGCCACAGCTCCACTTTGGCTTTATTTTTTTCCATCATGGGGTTTACATTCAAGGCCTGGGTTCTGTCCCTGAGCTCTTTTGCTAAAGACTGGTGCTCTACCACATTGATCCACAGTGCCATTTCTGGTTTTCTGGTGGCTAACTGAAGATAAAATTCTCATAGACTTTCCCACCTAGGCTGGCTTTGAACTATGATCCTCAGATCTCAGTCTCCTAAGTAGCTAGGATTACAGGTTTGAGCCACCAGCACTTGGCTCACTTCTGGCTTTTTGCTGGTTAATTGAAAGTAAGAGTCTCACAGACTGTCCTTCCTGGGCTGGCTTCAAAATCAGAATCCTCAGATCTCAGCCTCCTGAGTAGCTAGGAGTCCAGGCACGAGCAACCAGCGCCTGGCTTGTATAGATATTTTCATTGAAATTATGTTGAAATCTTTAATTTATGGAGGATTGACACCTTTACAATCCTGTGTCCTTTATGTGAAAACAATGTGGCAACATTATAAATGAACAAAATGGCAGTCGATCTACTCCTCACAGTGTATTTTACAGATAACCTACAAAAATATGCAAATTTCTTAGGTATAAAAAGTGTCTATGATGAGAAAAGGTGGGAAACAGTGCAGGCATCTAACATGGGACTAGCTATATTTTAAAGCATGCACATGCCGCACTACTGTGCTAATATAAAAAGTAAGAGGAATTATTGTATAGTGTTTTAGAATAACCTAGATATACTAAGAATAAAAGCAAGGTGTAAAATGATGTGTGTAAACTGGACAACGGTAGCTCATACCTATAATTCTAGCTACTCAAAAGCCTAAGATGTGAGAATTGCGGTTGAAACCAGCTTGGGTAGGGAAGTCTGTGAGACTTCTCTTCAATTAACTACCAAAAATATCTGGAAGTGGAGCTGTGGCTCAAAGTGGTATAGCACTAGCCTTGAGCTCAAAAGCTCAAGGACAGTGCCCAGACCCTGAATCCAAGCCCCAGGGACAGCATTACAAAAAGGAATTATTTATTCTAACCAAATTATATTAGTCCATTTTATGACTCCATAAATTTTAACTCAACTTACCCACTAAATTATTAGTCTTGCAGGATATTTCCACTTTTTTCACTGCTATGAATAATGCTTCATTATTTATAAATAATTCTTCAGTGAAGACTTTTGGCATTAATTTGGGGCTGCATTTTAGAATTGTTTGCCCTAGGACAGATTACACAGGTGGAATTAGCAAGTCAAATAGAGAACATATTTTAGGTTTTGATCAAATTGTTCTCCCCAAAGGTCATACCTATATAAATTCCCATGTTTACTAAAATCATAAACAACCTTCAAAAAAGGCCCTTATTAGCATCATCTCCTTTAAAAAGATTTTAAGATGAGAATGTGTTAGAGTTTCACACATCATATGCATGGCAGAGAGGGTGGAAAATAAGATTCTGCGTATGAAAGAGTCATTAGTCTTTAGAGCGAAACTTCGATTAAATGAGGATCCAGCTTGAGGCATATGCAGCAAACCAAGTGTGCCTTGGATATGCTTTGTAGGCATTGAAGTAGTCATGACTAAATATGTATGTGGTTGCTAAGATACTGAACTGGAGACTAAGAATTAACTTTAACACATTCTCCTTAAATTGAGTCATACCAGGACAAGCCTTCTTTCTTTTAAATGGTGTGACTTGGAAACATTTGTGATAAATTGGTGTTTGGATAGAAGGAAAAAAATGCATGCTGAATGGGATAGAGATAAGAAGCAGGAAGATATAGATTCTACAACAATGCATTACTTTCTTGCTTCATAACTCCATGTCAAGCATTTAACTCCTTGAGTCAAGTAAAATAGGAAGGATAATATGTGTCTTATCATCTCTATCTCACAAAGGTTTTATAAAGATAGCTAGCCAAGCACTGGTGGCTCACACCTGTGATCCTAGCTACTCAAGAAGCAGATATCTGAGGATCATAATTCAAAGCCAGCCTGGGCAGGAAAGTCTGTGAGACTGTAATCTCCAACTAACTACCAAAAAAGCTGGAAGTGGAGCTGTGTCTCAAATGGTAGCCCATTAGCCTTGAGCAAAAGACTCAAAGACAGTGCCCAGGCCCTGAGTTGTGCCCCAGGACTAGTAGTAGTAGTAGTAGTAGTAGTAGTAGTAGTAGTAGTAGTAGTAGTAGTAGTAGTAGTAAAGGTAGCAATGTGCCAATAAATGGCAAGGTGACATATGATCAGAAGGTGTTAGGACTATATCAAATTCTCAGGCCCATAGCTTGGGACACTTAGGCATAGAGTCTTTTAATTCATCTCTGAAAGGTTGACTTTGCATTCGATTGGAGCAGATTGAACAATATACTTTTGGGAAATCCTAAAGGAAAGAATAATATGCAGGTCATAATTGTGAGCCCCCATTAAGACTATAATTTCCTGTAGGCAAAATCATATCTCATCTGCCCACGCCATTAAATGTCCAGAATTTTCGCTCATACTTTGTTTTGTCTCTCAGTAGTGAATTCTTGATGAGGAAAAGGAGGAAGTCCAGAAGAATCCTTTTCCTGTCTCTGAGCCTCTTTGTCCCCATTTTGCTTTTTTAACCCCTCTCTGAGCTGCCAGGCAAAATACTTCTCATGCCTTGGATATCGGCAAAATCAGCTCTTCTAAACTTTCTTGACTCCACCAATCCAATTCCAAACCTTTCCCAATGTGCACTGTAGCATGTTTTGACAATGATACCTAGGATACTATGATGCTTTTTCCCCACACAGATTGGCCAGGCTCTGTGGCCTTTCCCTGCTTCTCCCTCTCCCATGCCTCCACACCTGATCTCTAAATAAAAGAATGGATGGGTTTTCTAGGGCCCATTCACATGGATCTCAATTCCAGAAACATAGTTATCAAGCAATTTCTTTTAAACAGAAATCATCATTATATACTGGTTTATTCTTTATTAGGTATATTATTTAATTTATATTCATATGTTATTTTATATTTTAATGTATTTATAGTCTATAATTGTGTTCATACATCCTTACACCTAGTATTCACTTGGTAACACAAACCATGAAGGAAAACATCATCAGTCAAGGTTACTGAGGCCTGCCACTCATCAAGATGTCTCCTATTTGAATAGACTTGTGGTGTGCTTGGAAGGGCAGAGGATTTTAAAATCTGGTCCTATGAAATTGTCTACTAGAAACCCAATGCAGTGGTTTTCCAGTATCTGATGTTTCCAGATAGCAGTGAACACTAATAAATACTGATGCTTGTGAGCCACCCCCAGAGAGTCAGACATAATTGATCTAGGGCAGGATGTGGGCATCTATACCTGTTAAAAGCTCCCTGGAGGGTTGTCATGTACAGCCACAGCTGAGAAACACTACTCTGAGGCTTCTGGGGGTTGAAATGACTGATCTCAGCAATTAAACATCACAGCCGAGCACATCAGCCTTCCTGACCATCTGCATAAAGTCTCTTGTTCCCTTGCTTGCTTGCACTATCTCCTTCTCTTGCTCCCTCACCCTCTGACTTTCTTTTGCTTATCCAATAAATTGCTTTGGAATGACTCTGCTGTTTTTCTGTTCAATACAAACCCAGATTCTAATGGCACAAACTGTAGCAACCTGGCATCTTGGAAGCCCTGAATACAGTAGCATATAACCATGGATTGTGAAAAGATGATTAAGGATTTATTTGGCCCCTTCTCCTACATCAACCTGTGTGGGTGGCTTTATTTGAAAACAAGGCCTGAGAGAATCTCTGGGCAGGTCTGAGGGGGGGGGGGTACAGGTAACAGCCAGGCATCAGTGGCTCATGTTTATAATCCTAGCTACTAAGGAGGCTGAGATCTGAGGATCATGATTCAAAGTCATCCTGCGCAGGAAAGTCTGTGAGATTCTTAGCTCCAGGTAAGCACCAAAAATGCCAGAATTAGAGCTGTGGCTCAAGCGGTAGAGTGCTAGTCTTGAGCACAAAGCTCAGGGACAGACCCAGGCCCTGAGTTCAAGCCCTGGGACCAACATTTAATGAAAACCACTGCTGGATATGGAGTTTCACTTTGGGAAGCAGACACAGACAGTGCGGAACACTCTCAGATGCCTCACTGATGGATGCCATATGGCCAAGAAGTATCCTAACATCTAACCAGATAACTTCTGTTTTTATTGTTGTTGTTATTAGTTCCAGGCTCCGAAAGAGTCAGAACTCTTAGATAGAGGATGGACTGAGATGCATCTTAGTATCAACAATACTGAAGTGTTCATTGTGTAAGACCATCCTTTTTTTTGTCAGTCATGGGGCTTGAACTCTGGCCCTGGGCGCTATCCCTCAGCTCTTCAGCTCAAGGCGAGCGCTCTACCCCTTGAACCACAGCACCACTTCTGGTGTTCTAGTAGTTAATTGGAGATGAGTCTCATGGACTTTTCTGCCTGGGCTGGCTTTGCACTGTGATCCTCAGATCTCAGCCTCCTGAGTAGCTAGGATTACAGGCATGAGCCACCAGCACCCAGCTAAGACCATCCTTATAGAAGGATGACCACCAAACAGATGCTAGGTGATCTATGACTATAGAACAAATGCCCTTTGGGTCCTCTATATTTCAATAAATGTCATAGGCCTCATGATTGCTTATTGCCAACATCAAAAATGGTTTACCTCAAGACCAACAGGCCTTGAGGTCTCATTGTCCTTCTTAGAGTTACAAAGGCAAAAGACCCAGGACTGAAATAACATGGGTATCACATTGGTCTGAGGAGGGAGAGTATTTTCCTGGGGTGAATGAATGAACCAGGAGGTCTCAAAAGACTTTGAGGGGGCTAGGGATGTGGCTTAGTGGTAGAGTGCTTGCCTACCATGCATGAAGCCCTGGATTCCATTCCTCAGTACCATATAAACAGAAAAAGCCAGAAGTGGTGCTGTGGCTCAAGTAGTAGTAGAGCACTAGCTTTGAGCAAAAGAAGCTCAGGGACAGTGTCCAGGCCCTGAGTTCAAGCCCCAGGACCTGAAAAAAAGACTTTGAGCTGCATACTCCCTGGCTATGT
This sequence comes from Dipodomys merriami, assembly GCF_024711535.1. Classification (NCBI taxonomy): domain Eukaryota; kingdom Metazoa; phylum Chordata; class Mammalia; order Rodentia; family Heteromyidae; genus Dipodomys; species Dipodomys merriami. Next base: position 113,940,136 of record NW_027204492.1, read on the forward strand.
TCTATCCCAGAATTCTGACACTGATTGTCTCCATGACAACCAGCATGTCAGCATGATTCCGATAAGTATTACTTTTAAAGCTCTGGGCTCAACAATTCTCCTAAAGAGTGGCATTATCTCCAGAGCAGATTCAACTGGAACCCCACTTCAATTTGCTACAACAAAGGCCTCAACTGTGATGAGAATGAAAGAAGTAAAAATCCAGGCAGATGATACTTTTCAGAAAACAGCAAACAGCAAAGTTGTGTCATGTCTTTTATCTTGATGCCTTGGTTCTGTTTTTCTTTTTCTGGTTATTGTGTTTCATTTGTTGTTGTTACATCATATAACCAACCAGTCTTTTATGGGAAAAGAGAATTCTGTTTCCACTGCCTATAAAAAGTCAAGGAAGTTAATTCTATGACTTCGGCTGGGGGGGGGGGGAGAAACCCTGTTTCTAGTTTCATTGGAAAGTAAGTTCATGAGGATTTCTCAGGACAATGCTGTTTGTCTTCTTGCCCTCTACAACATCAGCTGATTTTCATACAAGATACATTTCATGAAATTCCATAAAGTACTTACATTTCATCAAGCTTTTCCTACAGCATCATTTCTTGCTAGGATGGAGCATACCATTTTACTAATATCTAACAAGACTGAATTCTACCAGCTAGCTGGACTCTCAAAGCCACAGGTGCCAGAGCAAAGCAGCTGGAGAGCTAGCAGAGACCTAGTAACGTGTACATTCATTTCTGAATTTAATATTTCACCAGCTCTAGCTTCTGTTTCCTGTTGCAGCATTGAATTTTGGCTTTATTTACCAGTCAGAAATAAGCAAGTAGCTTTACAGGGAAGAAGACTGTGGAATTTTAGGAAATTTTGCCATGATGAGTTCTCAGAAATTTGTCAGTGTTTTATTTGTCAGTACATTGTTTTATTTATGTCTGAAGCTAAATTAAATTCCTGGATTTATAGACTGTTGAATTGCCCAACATTAAAACAGGTTTACAGACCTTGGCAATTGTTAATGATAACAATGATCAAACATCTCTTCCCTATAACCAGGCACATTCTGTCTGTCTGTCTCTGTCTCTGTCTCTCTCTCTCTCTCTCTCCTTTAACTTCTCTGAATTTCTACTTTGTTCATGTTAGATTTGGGCTGTAAGATCCATTTCAAGGCCTTTCCCACATCTATACTTTTAAGTAACTACACATTTCTATAAATTCAGCCAATAATTTAAAAGAAAGAAACATGGAGCTAGTGTGTAGTTCAGTAATAGAGGGTATGCATATTATGCACAAGGCTCTGGGTTCAATCCCCAGCATACCACTTCCCCATGAAAGAAATGAAAAGAGGGGGAAAAGGGGAATAAGAAACAAGAAAAGTTAAGAAGTACCAAATAATTCAGGGCTTCCTTGCTTGTGCTAACTTTTTAGCTCTTTCACTATCATCTTTTTTTCTTGTTTTAGTGGGAAGGGTAGAGTTTTTTATATAAAGGAAAAAGGCAGAAATAGAAAGCAGAGACACAGGAAGAGAAGAGGCAATGAAGAAGAGCCAAGTAGTGATAACAGAAGCTACGGCCCCCGGACCGGCTGTTCCCATCTTCTGCCAGTAGCCCTGAGAACTGTGGCAAACCACAAACCCAGGTCATAGTGGGAGCCCACCCAGCAGAAGTTCCCATTCTCAGAGGTCACAATTCAACTCACTTCAACAAACATTTACTTGCTGAAGTTAGACCAGTTGACTAGAGTCCAAACATCAGGAGACTTTCTTAGCATAGAGTTTTCATGTGAACCTGATTGAGAGGTCCCTAGCAGTGCTAGCCAAAGCATGATCCACAGACTGGCAACGTTCCCCCATTTTCCTTCCTCACCCCAGCTTATAAGAATGCAGATTTCTGAGCACTGCCCAGACCTGTTCAAAGCCTAGGGTTTTAGTTAACCTTCCTGGTGATTCCAGGGCCCACTGAAACTTGAGAAGCACTGCTCCAATCAGAATGGAAATGAACCATTGAGGGACCACAGCAAAGCTGTCTGTGGGGTTTTAGAGTCAGAGTAGCTGCCTCCCACTGTTTTTCCTTACATAGTAGCAATGCTACCATTAAATAAGTTACTTGCCTTCCAGGGGCCCTAGTTAGCTTAAAAGAATGATCTACTAAACTTTATCACTTTAGGTATTGTCTGAGAAATTACTAGAACAATCTAGAAGTGCCAAGAACACATTGCTCATTCAAAAGAACCCTCATTAAACTATGGAGCAGCAAGAGTTAACAAGATGAGAACTAACAAGGCCTTTCATGATCACTGGCCATTGGGTCTCAGGTAAACCAATTACTTATTAACAGCCTTTCAGATATTGCCCATAGAAAGTTGAATAATGTCCCCCCATCTTCTTCAGTGAGTTCCCCCTAATCCCAAAACACATGAACATGTCACTTTTTTGGCCAAAGAGATTTTACCAGTGACCAAGAGATGGGAACAGTATCCTTGATAATCTAGGTGGCTCCAATGTGAACAGAAAGGTCTTTAGAAGTAGAAAGAAGGATGAGATGGAGGAGAAGGCAATGGGATATCAGCATCAGAACCGGAAGTGATGAGGTAAAGGGCCACAAACCAAGGAATATAGGCAGCTGTGAGAAAATGAATCAAAACTCAAGGAAAATGGTTCTTTTGTGGAACCTCAAGGAAAAAGAAAAACAGTTCTACTGACACCTTGACTTTTATCTTGATGGCACTCGTGTCAGACTGACCTCTCAAAATGTAGAGAAGACATTTCTGGTATTTTAAGCTACTAAGCTTGAGATAATTTCCCACAACAGTTTTAGCAATCTACCACCCTGCCTCAATCCATTCTGTTAAGTGTTATCATGCCTCCGGATCACTGGGAGCCTGGTGAAACCTCCTGATTCTGAGTCAGGATGACCTGGATAAGGCTAACACAGTGCATGTCTACCAAACTCTCAAGTACTGTTGTTGTTGTTGTTGTTGTTGTTGTTGTTGTTGTAGCTGTAGCTCTCAAGTACTGTTGTTGTTGTTGTTGCTGCTGCAGGTTTAAGTCTATCCTCTGAGTAGCAGTGGCTCAGGAAACTGGCATAAAATCTGGGCTCCCTGGAAGGCTTTTTGTGTTGTTTGGGGGTTTTGCCAGTCTTGGGACTTAAACTCCAGGCCTAGACACTGCCCCTGACCTTCTTTTGTTCAGCCACTTGAGCTACAGCTCTACTTATGGCTTGTGTTTTATAATTTATTGGAAATAAGCATCTCACAGACTTTCCTACCTGGGCTGGCTTTGAACCACAATTCTCAGATCTCAGGCTTCTGAGTAGCTAGGATTACAGGCACGAGCCACTGGCACTTGGCTTGGTAGATAAGTTTGAATCCAAGAGTTCAAGCGTCCCCAGCTAATACTACCAAGTGGCTCTCAATCATACTTTGAGGCATAAAACTTAGAGTAACTCCAAGAATGAGAGCACCTTGCTGTCTGGCAGACCAAGGTGAGAGAGAGGGTTTATTTTGTGTTGTGTGTTGTATATGTTGTCTGTGTGTGCACACCCACACACACATGCATGTGTATGCGTGCCGTGTACCAGTCCTGGGACTTGAAACCAAGGCCTGGGCACTGTCCCTGAGATGTTTTTTGTTCAAGGGTAGCACTCTACCACTTGAGCCACAGCTCCCCTTCTGGATTTTTGGGTGGTTTAATTGGAGCTAAGAATCTCACAGACTTTCCTGCCCAGGATGGCTTCAAACCATAATCCTCAGATCTCAGCCTCCTGAATAGCTAAGCTTAGAGGCACGAGCCACTGGCACCCAGCCCAGTAAGAGGTTTTTGAGACTCTTTTGCACTGCTTGATTGGGACCGCTAGCTGTGCCTCTGAAGTGATCATCCTGAGTGGCCTTCAGGACTCTGGAGGCCTCTACTAAGTATACACTGGAGACATTTACAGAGTGCATGGCCTGCTGCTCTAAGACCAATAGATGCACTACCCCAAGTGGCTTCATCCTAGCAGAAGCAGATAGGGCTGGGAAGTGTAGGCCCCTCACACTGCTGTCTTCCAGCTCTGCACAAGGAAAGGATGATAGGCAATCTGCAATGTTTGGCTGCTCTTCGTCAGCACATAGAACAGCCTAAGGAAAGAAACCAGCAACTGGTGGGAATCAGAGGAGGAAATGGAAGACAAACGGCAGGTGGGAGAGAAAGAGGGAGACTTATAGGGAAGAGGGGTTGGGGGAGAGGGGAGAAGGAAAGGGGGAGGGGGAGAGGAGTGAGAGGAATAAAGAAGAGGGGGGAGAGAGGAAACATGGGGAGAGATGGAGGAGGAGAGAGAACACAAATTGGGAACCGACCTAATACAGGGCATGCCCTGTAATTCTGGCTATGTAGGAGACTGAGATAGGAAGATCAGAGAGGAGGAGACGGGGAGAGGAGGAGAGAGGCAGAGAGGCAGAGAGGGAGGAAAGGAAAGAGGGAAGGGGGAGGGTGGGAGGTTAGAGAGAGAAAGAGACGAGGTAGAAGAAGAAAAAGGAAATCAGAAAAAGACAGCTTGAGAACAGTTGGTGATTATGAGTAAGACGTGAATAGCAAGGGGGACAACTGTTGTGGGTTCGAGCCAAGGACAGTGTGGGGGTGGAAGAAAGGGTTGGAGCAGCCGATGGCTTCTGTCAAAGCAAGCAGGCTGTGCTGTGACACTCGTTCCTAATCTCAGAATCCCCTTTGGGCATGTGTGGACAGCCTGCTCCATTGAAGAACAATGAGTTGCTAGGTGGTTTGAACTCGCAGAGACTCAAAGCTATCGAAAAAAAAATTAATGTCGGGCTTAGAACCCACTTTCCAGAGATAAAAATGCTTTTTCTTGTGATGAAACTGCAAGAAAACATGATAACCAAGAAAATGACCATTGAATGTCACCGAAAAGGGGCAGGGGTCGATATTTGTATAAGTCCATGTACATAAACACTTACATATCTATTTCTACCCATCTATCTAGGTCCCTAAGTGGAAGGCTGGCGGTCACTGTATAGTTGGCAAGTGTTGTTGGGATGGACACACACACACACACACACACACACACACACACACACACACACACACACACACACACACACACACACTGCCTTCTTCAGAAGGCACACAGAAGTAGTGAAGATAAATCTCTAGGATTCAGGCACTGGGTCCTTTCAGAGCTGCCATGGCTGCTCAGGAAGTGGCATTACTGGGTACCAAGCAGTTCCAGGGCATGAGGTTCTGCTGTGCACCCTGTAAGCCCATTAAATCTCTTATCTTCCTAACCTCTCTGACTCTACAAGGGAGTGCAGTTCCTCAAGCAGGTGCAAGTCCAGCAAAGTCCCACAGCTTGTGGGAAGCCACTAGCAAGCAGAATTTGAAACCAGCCCTGTTGACCTTCAAAGCCTGCCTGTTAGCTGAATCAAGGAGCTATGTCCCAGCTGAGTGTATTTTTCTCGAGCTGACAACGTAAGACAAAGTGTCATTCCCCCTTGCCACTCGTGCTTCCTGCTAGGATTTAATCATCAACTTCTCCATCCGGGCAGCCAGGCACGAGTAGCCCAGTAGTGAGGGCAGACCCCCACACCCTAAGCCCCACTCAGGTGGGCCCAGAAATCCTGGGCTCAGCCTCTGCCTAGGGATATCTCTTCCAAAAAGGAAATGGGGCCAGGTTTTCTAAGACGTCAATCTGCTCATACCACTTCCAACAAAAGTCCTTAGCAAAGTGAAAACCAAATGCAGAGAGAGGATTAATCCTTACTCCTACATATATTTTTCTTTCCTGGGCCTTCGCTGTGGTACAAAGATGAACACATTCAAAGGCCGATTACGCCTTCCTAAGTGGCATCGTGTGTGATAAGTTTAAATCACAAAACCACTGTTTTCAAATGCAGAGAAACATGGGAAACAGGAAGGATAATGGGCCTGCTATTCAGTGGTGAAAAATAATGCTGTGCTCTATAATTGCTTCCAAAATCAGTCATTTAACAATACAAAGAAAAATTAACTGAGATAAAATTCCCTTTGGGGGATGTAATTATGATTATTCTAAAGCAGTCATTATTCATTTTACATATTGGGAAGTTGCTCCCCAAATATGACCTGTTTGGAGATAGAAAGCTACTTCAATGTAATTCGAATAAAGGATTTTGATTCTGTATCTCAAATTCAATTCCATTTTAAGAAATCAAAACAACTGTAAGAGTTTGGGGAATTAGAATTATGAATTATGATTGCCTCATTTTAAAAAGGACATTATGTAGATTGGCTGATGCAATATTTTATCCTTGTGTGGGTTATGCTTTATTGTTGCCTCACAGAACTCAAGGTGTATTTTTAAACCCCCAACTAGACAAAGGAAGGATGAATGAATAGAAGTATGATTTGGGATGGATCAGATGACAGAAAGCAGAACTGTCTACCTCCTGGTTACCTTCTGTCTTTGACAAGGAGTGAAAAATGGAAAGAACAAGAAACAAGATACAAAGTGACTACTATTCTGAAAGGGATATGGGTGTATGTATGGGTGTGTGAGGTAAATGGAATGTGACAAAGAAAAAAATACTGAGTGACTATTATTGAAATCCCATGCAAACCCTGCAAGTATGATTGCCCTGAGCTTCCTAGTGGAGATGCTGAAGTTCAACAACTAGGGGCTGAGGTGAGGTTTGATCTGATGTCTGTCTCCTCTGTATTTATTCCTGCATTCATTCATTCAGCATTCTGTGAAGGACTGAGGACACAAAGAGGAGATTAGGGAGAAGAGTCCAGCTGGCTTTCAGGGCACCTCCTGGCTAGCTAGAAATGAACCCCTCTGCATGGCCTAAATAGTTGGGTCTTAAAGTTGCCACATTATAGGAGTGGATTAAGACATGAGGTTAGAGCTCTTGTGAATGGGACTAGTGTCTGCCTAAAGAGGAACCAGGAACTGTAGCTCCTTCTACCACATATAATACCCAGGATGAAAATGGCTGTCTATGAACCAGGAAGCAACCCTCACGAGACAACTGCTGCTGTCTTCATCTTGAGCTTCCCGGCCTCAAAATCTATTTAAAAATGCTAGTTGTTTATAAGCTACCCAGTCAATAGGGTTTGCTAGAGCCACCAGAACAGACCAGGGCAGTCTCCTGTTCTTTCAAGCCAAGTTCAGGATTTTCAAGCCTGTTCCATTCCTATATTGTGCAGGAATTTGTAGTCATAGTCATTGATCCTTTGGGCCACAGTGGACAGAAGATACACCAAACAGCTGGATTGAAGCAAGACTCTACATCTGAAATAAAGGAAGTAAGGCACTGATTCAGCACATTGTTGTATTAACAGCAAAAAGAATAGACCTACTGTCAATGCTTTACTCAACGATGTATTTCCAAACTCTCTCTAATGAATAGCAAGCAGGGGTCAGGGTATCTACTCTTTGTCTCCCAGAGATGAGGAAATGGATTCAAAGGGATTAGATAACTTGTTCAAAAGAAAACAGTAGAAAGCCTACTTGGTTTGTCACATGTTTTTGGTGAGGGCCAGGGACTGGGGATTGAACCTAGGACACTAAATACCCACTTTGTCATTGAGCCATACCTCCCCCATATCAAGGTCCCACTTCTATGTGGATATTGATATTGATAGGTAGGAAGGAAAGGCATGGAGGAGCCCTTGCAAATCAACTCAAGCAGTTCTGTACTAGTCACCTGTGATTCTTTTTTTTAATGTACAAAGCATGTATTCAGCTCAAGTATTGTTGAAAGCTATACATATACAACTTTACACTGTCTGTATTTAGATACTTTATTTCTGGATAAAAAGAAATATATATAAAAATAAACCCTGAAAGTTGACTTTCAATATGTATGTATATAAGATGGTGATTTAAATGGTTCTGGAAAGAAGAATGTGCTAAAAACAGTCATGTATCTCATGTCTTTACATTTGAACAGAATTATCTAAATTACTATTAGTTGCTCAGTCAAAACAACTTAAGAGAGGGAGAGGAGTATAGCTGTGGAGGTGGGAGGGAAGGGATGGTAGGGGAAAACAAAAGAGGAGGTGACAATGCTTGATAGGAAATTTACTCATTACCTTGCTCATGTAACTGTCTTTTCAATAAAAACATATAAAATAGTTAGCATGACAATAAACCAGAAATGTGTGTAATGCTGTATGCCACAATTATTTCTCAGGCCTAAAACTGAGGAAACTCACCCATGATTCTTATCACCATGGTTAAGATACCACTCCATTCTAAATTGTAATATTCTCTTCTGCAAAATTTTGATATTGTGTTCCCTGCATATTTCCGCTTCCTGGGTCCAGTGAGGAACTCTTTCACTTGGTGTATATATATATATACATACACACACACACACACACACACACACACACACACACACACACACACACAAACACACACACACACCATATATATGGTAGACTCTCAAACTCTAAGTTTGAGTATATTTTCAGCGAAAGACATGGTCATGGTGAAGCAGAATATATTAATTGATATATTAATATATTAATTGCAGTCTGGGGATGGTATGTTACCCATATCTAGCTTTGTTGCTTTCCCAGATGGAGTTTGTAGATGGGAGAATCTGACATGTCCATATCATGTCTGAAACCCCAGCAGGTGTTTAAGCCATTCACAGAGAAGGCAGTCCTGGGCCATATCACATGGTCTTGTTGGAATTGCAGAGACCATTACAGTATGGTTGACCTGACCTTAGTTGCAGTGTGGTACAAGAACCAGATCCCTTTCCAGAAGACAGTTTCTGAGCATTAAAATATAAAGTGAATTGCATGATTGCTATATCTGTTCCCCTTCTGTGGTTTAAGTGGACCATGTTCACTTGCATTTTGGAAATCACCCGGTTAACAGGTGCCTTTCTCAGTTGACAGCTGAATAAACCTAGAACTTCATGTGTGCTAAACAGAGGGTGGCATTTTTTCCACAACATACTTTGTTATTTCTTTGTGGACAATAGAAAAATGTGTGCAGCACAATCAAAGATTATCCAGGTGACTGGAAACAATCGTGCTCAATAAATTAAGTCAACTTGAATTAAGGAAGTATTATCAGCATCAATATTTTATCTACAAGGCAGATGAAAATTTAGGTATATTTAATCAAAACTAGGAGGAATGGCTGATAGGTTAAGTAGAAAACTAAAGATAAAGAATGATGCATACAAGATAGCATTTTTTGCTAGGTGCTGGTAACTCATGCCCAGCTACTCATGAAGCTGAGATCTGAGGAGCATGCTTTTTTGGGGGGGGGGTTATACTTTTTTAAAAAATTATTTATTTTTTTATTGTGAAAATACCGTACAGAGGGGTTACAATTACATGGGCAAGATAATGAGTACATTTCTTATCAAGCATTGTAGCCTCCTCCTTTGTTTCCCTTCCCATCCCTTCCCATCTCCCCCTCCCCCCACCCTGTGCCAAAGTTGTAAAGTTCATTTTTCGACATAACCACTTGTACGTCTAATTGTTGCAGTGGGTCCACCTGTGTCCCTATTTAAACAATTTGTTTTTCCCTTCCCCTCCACAAATTATACCAACATCAAATACAATGAAAACAGGGGTTATACCATGGAGGAGGGACATACAAGGCAACAAAGAAATCCTCTTATAAATATGTTAAAAAAATCGCAAAAAAGAAAAAAACATTTGAGCCCTTATCTTGGGGTTCATTTAGCCTAACATTACCTTATCTGACCTTTTCTACTTGTCTCAGACATATACTAGTTATGGCAACTAAGGGAAACCATGGGACCCATGTTTCCTTAGGCCTGGCTTACTTCACTTAATATACTTTTTTCTAAGTCTTTCCATTTCCAAACAAATGGGGCAAAGTCATTCTTTCTGATGGAGGCATAGAATTCCATTGTGTATCTATGCCACATTTTCTTGATCCATTCATCTACTGAGGGGCATCTGGGTTGGTTCCATATCTTAGCTATGGTAAATAATGCTGTAATAAATAGTTGGGCTGGTGGCTTTAGTATGGTCTTGTTTGTGATCATTTGGGTAAATGCCCAAAAGTGGGATTGCTGGGTCATAGGGGAGCTCTATGTGGAGTTTTTTGAATCCAAAGTGGTTGAACAAGTTTACACTCCCACCAACAATGCAGTAGGGTTCCCTTCTGTCCACATCCCCTCCGGCATCTGTAGTTATTAGAGTTCTTGATTATAGCCATTCTAACTGGGGTGAGGTGGAATCTCAATGTTGTTTTGATTTGCATTTCTTTTATGGCTAGAGAGGTTGAGCATTTCTTCATGTGTCTATTGGCCATCCTTCTTTCTTCTTCAGAGAAGTTTCTCTTTAAGTCTTTAGCCCACTTATTTATTGGGCAGTTGTTTCTTTGAGGATTTGTTGGGGGATTTCATATTTTAAGTTCCAGGTATATTTTAGCTATAAGACCCTTGTCCGTTATATGACTAGTGAAGATCTTCTCCCAATCCGTGGGCTTTCTACTGATCTTGCTAGCTATGTCCTTTGCCATGCAGAAGCTCTGCAATTTCATGCAATCCCATTTGTCCAACCTTTCTTTGATTTGTTGTGTTTCTGGGTCTCTATTAAGAAAATTTTGGCCTGTGCCAAGGAGACCTAGGGTTTCTCCTATTCCATCCTGTAATGTTTTCAGAGTGTCTGCTTTGACTCCAAAGTCTTTGATCCATTTGGAGTTGATTCTGGTGTAGGGTGATATATAAGGATCTAGCTTTAGTTTTCTACAGTGATTAACCAATTTTGCCAGCACCATTTACTGAAGAGGCTGTCTTTCTTCCGTTCTATTTTTTTCCAATGTTCTTTTTTCTCTCTTTTTTTTCTCTCTCTTTTTTTTAAATTGTGAGAATACCGTACAGAGGAGTTACAATTACATGGGCAAGATAACGAGTACATTTTTTTATTGTGAAAATACTGTACAGAGGGGTTATAATTACATGGGAAAGATAATGAGTACATTTCTTATCAAGCATTGTAGCCTCCTCCTTTGTTTCCCCTTCCCATCCCCTCCCATCCTCCCCTCGCCCCCCCACCCAACCTCCCCCCGCAACAAAGTTGTAAATTTCGTTTTTCCACATAAGGACTTGTACATCTCATTGTTGCAATTGATCCACCTGTATCCCTATTTAAACGATTTGTTTTTTTCCCTTCCCCTCCACAAATTATACCAACATCAAAAACAGTGAAAGTATGTGTTATACTGTGGGGGTGGGACATACAAAACAACATAAAAATCATCTTATAAATATGATAGAAACAATTGCATTAAAGGAAAAAAAACATTTGAATACTTATCTTGGGGTTCATTCCCCTAACATCAACTTATCTGACCTTTTCTGCTTGACTCAGATATATACTAGTTATTGCAAATAAGGGAAACCATGGGACCTATGTTTCTTTGGGTCTGGCTTACTTCACTTAATATAATTTTTTCCAATTCTTTCCATTTCCTAACAAATGGGGCAATGTCATTCTTTCTGATGGAGGCATAGAATGCCATTGTGTATATATACCACATTTTCTTGATCCATTCATCTACTGAGGGGCATCTGGGTTGGTTCCATATCTTAGCTATGGTAAATAATGCTGCAAAAAACATAGTCATGCTGTTTTTTTAGCTCCCTTATTGAAGATTAGATGGCTATAGGTCTGTGGGTTCATTTCTGTGTTTTCAATTGTATTCCATTGGTCCTGAGGTCTGTTCTTGTGCCAGTACCAAGCTGTTTTGATTACTATGGCTTTGTAGTAGAGTTTGAAATTTGGTATTGATATTTCTCCAGCACTGTTCTTTCTGTTAAGGATCATTTTTGCTATTCGGGGTCTTTTATTGTTCCATATGAATTTTTGGATTGCCTCTTCTATTTCCTTGAAGAATGAGGTTGGCATATTGATAGGTAATAGCATTGAATTTGTAGATAGCCTTCGAAAGGATTGCCATTTTCATGATGTTGATCTTTCCAATGCAGGAGCGAGGGAGGTTTTTCCATTTTCTAAGTTCTGTTTTGATTTCCTTTTTCAGGTTTGAAGCCAGCCCAGGCAGGAAAGGCTGTGAGAATCTTATCTCCAATTAACTACCTAAAAGCCAGAAGTAGAGCTGTGGCTTAAAGTGGTAGAGCACTAGCCTTGAGCAAAAAAGCTAGGGACAACACCAAGGCTCTGGGTTAGAACCCCATAATCTAAAAGAGAGAGCATTTTTAGAAAAGGAAAACAGGGATTTTAAAGATTTTTGTGTTTGGACTTGGGTGTAGCTCAGGGGTAGAGCTAGGATATGTGAGACCCTGGTTTCAAACTCCAACAACCAAAGCAAAGATACTGGTATTCCAAAATATATAAATAAAAATGGAGGAGATATTTGGTTATCCAACAGATTAAATATCTGGTACAAGCTGGGTTCAGAAGCCACTGTGGTTCCCAAATTTAACAAGTTTCTTGCCCAGGTGGAACATGTAATCTACTCAGCAAAACCTACAGCAAGGAAATCCAGTGGGGGCTGGAAGTGAAGCTCAGTGGTAGAGCATGTGCTTAGGGAGCCTGAGTTATTGCAAAAGCAGAGTCCTGGGAAGGAGAAAATGGGACGTGAATTTACACAACTATGTTCTAAAGCCTTTCAGATTTCATTTAGTTACAAATCCAAAGTGTCATATGTTCCTCAAAACATTTCACTTACTAATTGGCACATTTTAAGTTTATTCCCACTACAATCATGACCCAACAGAGGAGAAAAACATACACATTTTACATCCACCAAATCCAAAGTAAAAGTACAACTATCATAAGTTTTGGAAGAGAAGGGGAGATATTTAGTACAACGAAACCATTGGATTACTGGATTTAGTGGCCAAGTCAGAGTGCTTCCTAGGGACGTGACATTCCAGCTGAGGAACAAATGATTAGGAAGATCTAGCCAGGCAAAGGAGGTGGGGATGGCATATACAAAGGCCTGAGAGTCTAGAATAATACCAGTGAGCTGGGCACTGGTAGCTCATACCTGTCATCCTAGCTACTCAGGAGGCTGAGAACTGTGGATCACAGTTCAAAGCTAGGCCAGGTAGGAAAGTCCATGAATCTCTTATCTCTAATTAAGCACCAAAAAAGCTGGAAGTAGAGCTGTGGCTCGAGTGATAGAGCACTAGCCCCTAGGACCAGCATGAGAGAGAGAGAGAGAGAGAGAGAGAGAGAGAGAGAGAGAGAGAGAGAGAGAGAGAGAGAGAGAGAGAGAGAGAGAGAGAGAGAGAGAGAGAGAGAGAAACAGTGAGTCTGGACACTGCAGAATCAGGGCATGCAGTGGGAGATTAGGGTTACCTTAGGCAGGCCCTGGAGGACATGCCAAGAGGCCTTAGAACACAGATTATTAAGAATACCAACTTGTATTCACTGGGATAGCTATAGTTAAAGGGACAGAGAATACCAGTGTTGACAAGGAAGTAGAGAAGTTGAAAGCTACATACACGGATGGTGGGAATGTACTAGTCCCACTATTGAGTTGAAGACATTATGGCAGTTCCTCTAAAAGGCAACCCTGGTTGGACACCAGTGTCTCATACCTGTAATCCTAGCTACTCAACAGGCTGAGGTTTGAGCATCAGCATTCAAAGCTAGCCCAGGCAGGAAAGTCCATGAAACTCTTATCTCCAATTAACCACCAAAAGCCAGAAGTGGAGCTGTGGCTCAAATAGTAGTGTGCCAGCCTTGACTGAAAAAGCTAAGGCCCAGAGTTCAATCCCCAGTACCAGCAGAAAAAAAAGTCTAGCCCCAAATAACATTCTTTCTGAGATGCTACCATGCATTGTTACTAGGCAATCGGGAAGTAAAGGAAGATCAATACATTTTGAGTTCTATGCATGGCTCAGTTTTAAGTTTCATCTATACAAAGACACAGCCCAAAAGTATCTTTTTTGTGTATCCTGCAAAATACTATTAGTATTTAGTACAAGTCAGTGGCCCAGACTTGTAGATTGAAATGCTTAGTACAAATCAAAGAAAAATCACTTGTCATGTTCTCCGATTCATAGGAGATAGTATGGACTGATCCAATCTAGGCCTCCCTGGGCTCCGCTGGTTTCTCTTTTGCCTGTATTGTCATTCTTGGCCTGCAGTTCCGTAAGACCATCGCAGGATGTAACCATTCTCCTTGTTCTCTTCCCTATCGTGAGCTGGATGCTGATTCTAAAAGCAGTCCTCAGAATGAACCCCTGGCAGAGGTCTTTCAGCTTGTCTCTTGTCACCCAGACCAGCAGTAATTAGAGGGAATCTACTGTCCTTGCCTGCTATGCAGGTGAAAGCCCAGAGCACAGAGAGCCTGGGCACTGCCATCTGTCACCTGGAGACTTAAAGAGCCACCAGAAAAGCCATGACAAGCCTTGTTTTCTTCCTCCCCAGAGGAGAATCCTTAAACATCTCAACTGGCAAATACCAAATATTATCTTCCATTTGGATGTGGTAAGATGTAAATGAAGGCAAAGTTGATCTTTTATTGCTTTTGTTTCCAGTTCTTTTTGTTGTGGTTTGTTTGTTTTGGTGCTTGTCCTAGGGCTTGATCTCTGGGCCTGAGAGCTCTCCCTGAGCTTTTGCGCTCAAAGCTAGCACTCTACTACAGTACTTGAACCATAGCTCCCCTTCCAGTTTTTTATAGTTAATTGGAGATAAGAGTCTCATGGTGTTCCTTCCTGGGCTGGCTTTGAACTGTGATCCTCAGACCTCAGCCTTCTGAGTAGCTAGGATTATAGGCATGAGCTATTGCCACCTGGGCTGTTCTTTCTGAGGTATGTTCGTTGTATTTGTATATGTGTGAATGTGGGTGGGTGTGTCCTGGGGTTTGAACTCAGGGCCTGAGTATTGTCCCCATTTTTGCTCAAGGCTTTTACTCTACCACTTGAGCCATAGCTTCACTAAAGCTGTTTCTTTTTTTTGGTGGTTAATGGACTTTCCTGTCCAGGCTTGGCTTTGAACCATGGTTCTCAGATCTCAGCCTCCTGAGTAGTTAGGATTACAAGCATGAGCTACTAATGTCTGTCCTATTTTCATGAAAGGCCAGGATCTTACTATGGAGCCAAGGTTGGCCTTGAAGTAGAGATCCTCCTGTCTTAGCCTTTTACAGATGTGCACCACCTCTCTCAGCCAATGGTAATCATTTTGACAATGTTTCCATCTTCACTTCGGCTTCCTCTCCTCCCACAATAACTCCCATGAAGGGTGTTTGCTTGCTTCCCTGCCATGGAGAGCTCAATCCTTTCCATTGCATTTTCTGTCGCCTTCCATTAAATTCACCTGGTCTCTGAATGGCTGGTCTCATGCATTGTGAAAAGAAGCAAGCAAACAAACAAAACTTCTTACTTATTTTTGAAGGCATAAAAAGGCATACAATTAAAACTAAAAACTGCATTAATTCCACATCCCAGAGATCAACCCAATGTATTAGTATCGATTAATATATTGACCTATTACTAAAAGTTGGTCACTCCTGTAACAAAGCCCCTAATAATTAATTATCCAAGTGTAACATCAGTGAATAGATCACAAGTGTGCCTAAGTCAGTTCCAGGTTATTAACACGTGGAAGAATAGGCAACCTTGGTTCCACAAAACTATTCAGTGTACTAGGCTGATGGAAAGAAGGCTATTTTAACACACATATTCCAAAGTTACCCCAGATGGCAATGTCTCTTTCCATCTGGGGAAAAGGTGGGTCAGACAGAAGTGTGTGTGTGCTGAAGGTTTTCTAGGGAGGGCCTACATGACTCTCTTCTGACATTATGGGCTAGAATTCAATCATATTGCCCTATATAAGCGCTAAGGAGTCTGGATCATGTGTAGCCAGATAGAAGAAATGCTTTGGTTGAGAAAATAATCATCTCTACCACTGTATATTCTCTTACAGTCATTTTCAGTTCAGATATGTGTACATATGCATATATTTTGGATTAGAATGTATATTTAGCATTTTACTTGGTTTTCAAAAACCTCAAAGCTCTGAGCATTTTGCCACACAGTTCCTTGTAAATGAGGAAGGATCCATGATAGGCTGTTTTATAGATTAGGGATGTCAAGAACAAGACCATTCTTTTTCGGGGGGTTGAGGGGTGACAGGGGGAGAGGATAGTACAATGTCCTGTTAGCATCCCTAACCTCTCCCTTCTGGGCCCTAGTAGACCCCTTCCCACCATTGTGATGATCACAACTGTCTTAGGATGCTGCTAAATGGCTCTGGACATTCAGTTGAGAAGCACTGAGCTAACTCCACAACAATTTTATGGAAATACTTTATTCCTTCCCAGCAGTTAAGCAATTGTTGATTTCCTGACTTGATTTTTCTTTGTAGTTTTATTTGCTATTTTGCCTCACTCTCTAATAAACATCCTTTCACATTAATTTGGACTTCAACAGTTGTTATTTATTAGGACAGAGTCCCTGGAGAGGGGTTGTTCGGTCAAAGAATATGAATATTTTTTAGTCTCTTGATATCCATTGCCAAATGGCTTTCCAGACAGGCTTGAGTGGTTTATTCAACCCACTTGCAGTGTATCTTGCTTTAATTTGTAAAGGGTTTGGTTGCTTAATAGGAAAATAGTATTATTTTAAGATAGTATTTCTTTAAATAATAGTGAAATCAAATATTCTTGTTAGCCCCTCTTCAGCGCCCTCCTAGTAGCCTTTGTTAATTTTCCAACTGCTGTTTTGGTTTTCTCAAGGGTTGTGGGGACAATTGCTTGTTGAAATCAATCCATGACGTTTCCAAAGTGAAGAAAATTTTCTATTAGAATGTGGCTTTCCTTTGACATTGTGTACACAATTGTTATAACTTTTTTTTTAATCACAGTATCCCATTGTGACTAGATTCAATATTTGGACAGCTGTTCTTTCTTTTCTTTGGTTAAAAAAATCCAAACCTTCTAGGGAATGACAGAAATGGACCAATGGGTTTACTTTTATCTCAGTGCACAAACCTTTCCAGTTCTTGGTCCCAGAATGGCTCACAGAGGCAGTGTCTTGCCAAAATGTTTCTTCTGATTGTCATGCCCAAATGCTGTTCTGGTGTTATTATGAGTTAGGAACCTGATAAAATGTAGGGCCATACCAAACTGTTTTCTCAAACCAGGACGTGGCCTGAGTTCCCCATTGCTCTCCCTCAGGCCTTCTTTGTTTCTCTGTCCTTTTCCAATAGCTTCCGTTGCTGTCGTGTGCAGTTGGATTCCCACATATGCACTCAGGAATCATTCAAATGGATTATTTTCCTGTAATGGGAGGACAAAAAGTTAAACCTATGAGCTCCCTGCTGTTTTATTACTACATGAAGATTGGTTTGGAGTGATTATTCCCGTGGGATTGTGAAAATGAGCCAGTGATCCTCCTAGCACAAATCTCTGTCCTTTTATGTAAAATATTATTAGGCTTTCTGGAGCTCTGTCTTGATAAACCCTTTCTTAATCCAATAAATTTCAATAGATGAAATGTTTGTTTCCTCCTCCCTTTCTCAGTCCCAAAGCCTCTCTCTTTGGGCTTAAATGTCCCTTAAATCCATTGTTACTGTTTATGTAACCCTCTGTTCAAGTATCTCAATGTATTTCCAAAACAATAAAGGAACACAACATACAGTACAAGGGGCAAATACTGGGCTCAAAAAAATGTCACAGAAAGCATTAGCTCTACAGAAAACTGCAATGGTCTTACAGCTTTTTGTTTTTTAATACCTCTGTTGACAAGAATATTCTTCTCAAAGGCAGTACAGGAAACTTAAGCCCTCCACACTGTTAAACCATTAATTTGCTTAAAGGCTCAAGCTCTGGGCCTGAGCAGCAGGGAGAGCAGTTGGCTGGAGCTAGAGGGAGTCTGGGAAGTCTCCAAAGGCCATTCAGAGGTGGCCTTCTGGGAATCAAGTGTGCTGACTCCAAAAACCACAAATCGGGTCCCATCCCAGACTAGAGTGCCACCTGCCCCCTTCTAAATTATTTGTTAGCTACAAAGTAACCTCATTCAGTGGTCTGCAGACTTACCCTCACACAGGAATCACCATGAGAGAGGCTCTGATGAAATTCTGTTTCCCAAAGCTCCCCAGCTGATTTGGTTAGGCAGCCAGGATGGAGAGCTGTTACCACCAGCAGCCCATATCTGAACAAAAGGATTCAGGGCTGAGGTAATTCTGCCAAGTACTGAATGTCCTCCGGTCAATAGGTCAATAGGTGGAGCATCAGTTCTTTTCCTTTCTTTTATTCTTTTATTCTCTCTCTCTTTCCCTCTCTCTCCCTCCCTCCCTCCCTCCCTCTCTCTCTCTCTCTCTCTCTCTCTCTCTCTCTCTCTCTCTATCTATCTCTCCCCCCCCCATCCCCTTTTGGTGATGGTACTAGCGCTTGAATAAGGGCCTGGGTCCTGTTCCTGAGCTTTTGTGTTCAAGGCTGGTGTTTTACCACTTGAGCCACAGCTCCATTTCTGGCTTTTTTGGAGTGATCAATTGGAGAGAAGTCTCAAGGACTTATCTGCCCAGGTTGGCTTCCAACCTGTAGCCTCAGATCTCAGCCTCCTGAGTAGCTAGGATTACAGGCGTCAGCCACTAGGCGCTTGGCATCAGTTTCTTTTATCTGTATAATGGGTGGTGGCTAAAACCGCAAAGCAGCTTCCAGCTTGGGGATCCTAAAATCCCACTGCCCTCTTTCCCCATTGTTCCACAAGCACCTTAGACTTCTTTGCGCGCCCCCCCCCCCCGCCCCCAGGGCTCATGTCTGGGTCAGGGAGAAAGCCTTAGGCTTGGTAGGCGGCGCAGTCTGCCTGCTGCCCCCGGTGGGGCCCTCGCTCAGGGCGCACAAAGCCCCCGGCGCTGACGTCAGGGCCCCTCTCGGCGTGACCGGCCCCCAGTGCAGGCGGAGCCGCGGCGCGCTCCCACCCCAAGCAGGAGCACGGAGCCAGCGGTCAGCCCCAGCGCAGCAGCCCAGCGCAGCCTGCCCGGAGCCCAGCCCGCGCACGCGCCCGCCACACCTGCAAACTTGTGCCACGGGCTCTGTCCGTCCCCAGGGAACCCGAGCGCCCGCAGCCCGCGCCCCACCCCGTCTGCTTCCAGCCATGGGTAAGCGAGCGCGCGCTGGCACCATGCCACGGCCACGGCTATGGCCTCACGCCCCCACCAGGGAGGGACACTCCCAGTCCAGGGGCCCGCCCTGCCCTTCCCCCTGTTCAGGTAGCACCTGATCAGCCACCTCCGTGACCTGCTCCAGTCCGGGGCGGGGGTGGAGGGATTGGAGGGGGGGTGAAGATGGGCGGGACGCTGCGCAGGTGTGTGGAATGCCCTAGTGCACCTCCCCGCCTCATCTTGGGGACATCCTCGCTCTGGCTGTACCTACGCTGCATCCCAGGTGTGCAAACCATCGGAGCTTGGGAGGTGGGCCCCCCCAAAGGGTTGTGGGGAGAGCATACCGAACGTGTCGGGCTGCGGGGCTCCTGCTTTATGTTAAGGGTAGCAAGGAGTTGCTGGCCCATTTCCCGGGACGATCGTCCGGTCACTGTCCCAGCCTGCGCCGCCGCCTCCGCTCTTCTCTTTCACCCACGTGGAACGCACCCGTTTCCTTCAACCTGGGGTCTTCTCAGAGCTTCCATCGGAGCCCTAATCCGTGAAAGCAAGAAATCGGGAGGGAAGGGGTTAGGGGACAGGATGGGACAGAGGGGAGAGTCTCTGTTCTTTGTCCCTTTCTTCCAACTATTGAAACGCCACCGCCCAGGCACAGGTACATGGGGTGTGAGGCAGCTTGAGGTGCAATCGGGGAGATCTACTAGCGACGGCCACGAACTCAATTCAGGAAAGTGAAAATCACCAATGTGTGTGTGTGTGAGAGAGAGAGAGAGAGAGAGAGAGAGAGAGAGAGAGAGAGAGAGAGAGAGAGAGAGAGAGAGAGAGAGAGAGAGAGAGAGAGAAGCGGCGGCAGTGGGATCCTTTCTGTCACGTCCTAACGCCCCAAAATGCTGGCGTCAGCAACGTGTCATTACACGGGAACTCTGTGGGGAGGAAATTAACCTAATTCTTTACCATCGCTGGGAACGTCTGAGGTATACCCTTCTCTAGTGACATGCAACTCCAGTCAGGGTGCCAGGAAGATCTCGAAGAACACCTCTGAAATAGGTGTGCTTATCCACTGTGGGTTAGTGGTAAGGGTTTGGGAATTGCTTGTCCCCGCCCCCACCCCACCCCACCCCACTCCCCATTTATCTCCTCTCTCTTCCATTCATTCCACTATTAAGATCCTAGATAATCAAGACGCTGAGATCTGAGGATCACGGCTTGAAGCCAGCCCCAGCAGAAAAGTCCCTGTGAGACTCTTATCTCCAATTAGCCACTCAAAAGCTGGGAAGTGGCACTGTGGCTCAAAAGGGTAAAGCACTAGCGTTGAGAAACAGAGCTCAAGGACAGCACCCAGGACCTGAGTTCAAGTCTCAGGACTGACCAAAAAAAAAAAAAAAAGAAAGAAAGAAAATAAAAATAAAACTTTGACCAAAGAGATAGGAAGGAGAGCATGTTATTTAAAAGGAACCTGAGAGAATTTTATAGCGTTGAGGGTTCTTTCTTCACTTTTTTCTTTCTTAAAACTTACTAAGATGAAACTTGAGAGGAAACAAATCCCCTCTCCTAATCTTCTCAAAGTCAAGTGAGAGGCAGAATATGAATCTTGCTTAGAAAAGGCAGAATTGACGAGCCTGTAGCTCTGGCTTCTACTTTTTCTAATGCCTACCTGTAAATAGTCAAATCTCTCTGGTTCCTCTTTAAGTAAGGCTCATACATAAAAGTCAGATGTTCTTTGTGGGTCAGCTTGTGGCTGCTTTGGCAAAAGTTGTTACAGATGTAGTAATTCCACAGAAGTACAAGAGTGAGGAAAGCCATTTGCAAACTGTCCTAAAATATATTGCTGATGTTTGAATGCAAGACATTTCGATTCATATGTTGAATTTGAGCATAGAATTACATGGAGACTTTCTTCACAATGGCTTTTACAATACTCTAGGCTTAATTGTGGGTGGGCTTTATTTTTAAATAGGTGCAGAAGGTAGATGCACTTCTCATGAAGCAAATATCCAAGCCAGGGGCCTGTTCTCAAGGAAGTACTTTGTGTCTTGGACAATTATTGGTTCTACACTTTAATTGCCAATTTATGTTAATTTGTGCATACTTCACTGGTTCTGGAAGTAGCCTTGGTTTTAGTTTGTAGTTTTATATTAAAAAGAAACTTTCCTTCATGCCAGATTTCCTTTAGAATCTTAGTAAATACACCACAGGGCCATGAACTGGTTTTATTTTTCCAGATGTATTTCATTACCAATCATACCCTTATGAATGTTTTAATTACAATGACTTAATGTTGGGAAAACTCTCAGCATTGGTCTATTGAGTTGGTTCAGTTGTGTACATCACTGGTAAAATGAATGAAGATTGTAAAATAAAATCCCCTTTGGATCCCCACTTTCAGGTATTCAGAAATATTTACAAAATAAGATGGTGTGTATAAGTCTATCTTTCAGTGCTACTTAAAAGAAAACACTTTATTATTGAGCTGCTGGTTATTCAGCTTAAAATATCATATGCATATAATTTACATATTTAAGTGTATGAGTTTTAGTGCAACTAGTGAGAGTGTAACTATCACTACTAGTTAATATTAGAATATTTTCATCACCCTCAAAAGAAATCTTGTACTCATTAGCAGTCATTCCTCATTCTCCCCAGCCCCTAGCAACCACTAACCTACTTTTGTGTCTGTGGATTTGCCTTTTCTGGATATTTTATGGAAATAGAATGAGCCAAGTAATGTTTTAAGTATGTTAAATGGTTCAGTTTCTTTGTTTTGCACAATAGGAAGATGTGCATGTATTTGTATGCAGTCCACTACCTAAATGACTGTGCTGAAATGCATTGCTTCTCTAGTGGAAGGGTCCTTGAATCAAAGTCATGCCCTGTCCTCATCAGCCTTTCTCTGGTTTTATCTGAAAAGTACACAGCGTGGTTAGCTGGCTAAGAGTTCTATTGCTTTATTATTCATCTGCCTGAAGACATAGTCATTTAAAAGTTTTAGTACATTAATATTTTATTGGAGGGGCAGTATTTGGACTTGAATTAAGCACCTCACCCATTGTAGGCAAGTTCTCAACCCTTTTTTGCTCTATTTTCCACATGATATCTCAAGGTTTTCCCCCTAGAGATGGCCTCAAAGTTCTATCTTTCTACCTAAGGCTGGGATGACAGTCTGTGACCCACCATACCAAGCTATTTTTGTTGAGATGGAGGTCTCAAACCACCGTCCTGTACATCTCTGCCTTCTGAGGAACTGGAACTACAGGTGTTAGCCCTGATGCCTGGTCGCAATAACTTCTCTCTCTCTCTCTCTCTCTTTTTTGGCAGTCCTGGGGCTTGAACTCAGGGCCTTGGCACTGTCCCCAAGCTTCTTTTGCTGAAGGCTAGCACTCTACCACTTGAGCCACAGCACCATTTCTGGCTTTTGCTGTTTATGTGTTAGTGAGGAATTGAACCCTGGGGCTTCATACACAAGCACTCTACCACTAAGCCACATTCCCAGACCCACAATAACTTCTTATGAGGCATTTATGGAATACCCTTTCACTATGGTTCATATACTTCAGAAGAAATGCTGATTTCCTTTCCATAGCTACAAAGAATTTTAAATGAAATCATATGCATAAAATCAAAATAGTTCTTTTGACTCATTTTATAGTAAGGAAGATTTTTTTTATTTTTGTTGTGTTTTTAAAAAATATTATTTTCTTTAAGTAGTTGTACAAAGGAGTTGTCATTGAACAGAACAGTTTATGAATGCAGTGCCTCTTGATCAATGTCTCCCTTTTTTTTTGTTGTGTTTTTGAGACAGGTCTTCCTTTGTGGCCCAGGCTGGCCTTGAATTCATGGGCTCACGTGATCTTATATCAGCCTTCCAAGTAGCTTGTTGACCACAAGCTCAAGCCTCCATATTTGGCTAAAATAGGAAGTTTTTATGACTGTACAAATCAAATCATTTAATGAAAGAGAATTTTTAAAATACTGGTTTAATGGTGTTACCTGGCAATCTCGAAAAAGGCACCTGATTCAGTGGCCCTGGACAGGACCTGGGTTTTCTAACATGCTCCAGGTACTGTTAATGTTGCTGCTGGTCTACGATCCAGGAAATAGAGGAAATGTCCTGCAAGCCCCAGAGATCCGGTTCCTGCCCAGCTTGTCCCTAACTTGTGTGATGAAGGATAAATCACTTTCACTTCTTAACTCCTTTCCTATCTTTCTAAAAAGGTGAAATTCCTTCTTTGGAGATCTACAAGTATGTAATTTAGAGAAAAAGAAATGAGAGAGTAATGTTATGCTTGGAAATACATGAGCAAACAGCTCCCTAATTGTTTAAACACTGGCTCCATGAAAGCTGCAACACAGGCATCATTTGTAGTTCAGTTAAATGCTGACACCTCCTATGTGCCCTCCTTCAGGATGATTGGCTCTTCCTCAAGGCAAGTGGTAAAGGAAGCCATCCTGTGTATCCTCTAACACTTTCAGCTTTCGCCTCTTCCCTGAACTCTTTAGAGCTATCTGTATCAGAGAACTTTTCCTGACTTCATACCCAAGACCAGAGGCTGTGATCAAAAGAAAGCACTGAAGGACCATACTTGCAACTTTTGGTTCAGGAGGTTTTCTCTAGAACTCAGATGTAATTGGAAACAAAAAACGTGGTATCCTAGCGAATAACTGGGCAGGAAGTGGTCTCAGCATGGGTTAGCCAGCCTCTCTCACAGTCTAAAGGTCTCATGTGGAGCGTGCTACTGGTCTTGAAGAGCATTCCTTTCAAAACAGGCTGAAATATTGAGTGAACCAGTGAATGCGCTGATGGCTGTTTGTGACAAACAGGAAGCAATTAATTCTTTATGTATTTTTGCTCTAGCAAAAGTTGTTACCCAAACCACTTGGCCCCTCTCATTGGGACCAAGCTGTGGGGTGGTTTATTGAAAATGCCAAAGTGGTGATTCATGTGTCCTAATATTTTAGTTAACTCTAAGCATGAATTCGTTGAGATGTTGTTGCAAAGTCAAGTCCTTTGCTGTGAATGTGAGGTCCTTATTGGAGTTTATTGAAGCTTTTTTCTAACATGAATCACAGTCAACACCCATTGGCTTCTTAAATCCATTTTGAGATTCTCTTAAAGGAGAATAAGAAACTAAAGGCACTGGGAACGAATCTATGCATAATCCTTTTATATCTTCTACCCCACTCCCTATAAGTCTTTCAAAATTGTCCAAGCTATAATATTTGGCATCTATTTCCCAAGTGACTGATTTTGTTAAGACTTTCCAAAGAAGTGGACCTGGTTTTCAAAAAAGAAAAACTTTCTTTTAGTACCCATATTCTATTAGTTTATGTAATATCAAATGACCTTTCATAATCGTGATAAATACGACTAGCATAAACAGATTCTAGAACAAAGAATCTTTTTTTTTATGTGTGTGGTGGGGTGGTTACTGGGGCTTGAAATCAGGCCTTGCACTGTCCCTTAGTTTTTTTGTTTTTTGTTTTTTTGTTTTTGTTTTTGTTTTGCTTAGAGTTGGCACTCTACCACAGTGAGCCACAGCTCTACTTCTGGCCTTTTGGTGGTTAATTGGAGATAAGAATCTCACAGACTTTCCTGCCTGGGCTGGCTTCAAACCACGATCCTCAGATCTCAGCCTTTTGAGTAGCTAGGATTACAGACATTAGTCTCCATCGCATGGCTCAGAGGTCTCTTAAGTACATGATTCAGCTGATAGGAGAATGAATTCAGACATCTTAGAGAAAAAATCTCCTGGAACCACATTATGTGGATAGTAGTCAATGTGGTTTAAAAACAGTGGAGGATACTAGGTAACTATGTGGGGTACATTAGGTGAAATTACAGTTTCTATTTTATGTTAGAAACATTCCACCCATTTGATAATTGTGACAAGATTTTTCTGTTTAAATACCAAATTTATCAAGAGTAGAGATTATTTTACTCATTGTATTCAGTATTCATTTGAAGGATTGGCATGTTGTAATTGCTCTACAGATACTTGTTTAAAAAAACACATGTGGATTTTATCACATAATGCAGTTTATGCAGGTCTGTATTATAAATGTATATATTTCAGTGTATGTGAAAATAGAGCTTATAAACTGATAATTAAATAGTACAAATGACATGACTATTCTTTAATAATATTGATACTTTCAGTGAAATTTTTCACTGAATGACCGAATTTTCCCTCTTGATGTCACTTTAGAAGTAATTGGGTCACTTCAGGTGCATTAGGTATATTAGTGTTAAATAAGTGCCCATCATGGTGCCACATAGGTACCATGTGCTGATCGAAGCCTACGTTTCTGTGTTCCTCTTACCTACCTGTTGCCCAGGAGACTCTCAAAGGAAGGTGAGCCCCATTCCTGTACGCTGAGAACCATGAAGAAGAAGCAAAGAAAGAAAAATAACTAAGCAATGCTGGGTGCTGGTGCCTCAAGCCTGTAATCCTAGCTACTCATAAGGCTAAAATCTGAGGATTGAAATGATCCAGGGCAGGAAAGTCTGTGAGACTCTTCAATCAGTCACCAAAAGCAGAAATGGAGCTGTGGCTCAAGTGGTAGAGCTCCAATCTTGAGTAAAAAGTCTAGACAGTACCCAGGTCCTGAATTCACGCCCTAATGCCCAGTACTGGCATGCGCGTGCGCGCGCGGGCACACACACACACACACACACACACACACACACACACACACACACACACACACACACACCTGTTATCAAGCAAGACCTGCTATCAGATAACCAGTTATTTCACAAAGGCTTATAAACAGTTATAATAGGCATGCTGTAAGGTCTTGGAGGAAAACAAAAACCAATATCTAAGGACAAAAGGTGGAGCAAAGCAGTATTTTAGAGGGGTTTCCTGAAGAGGAAGATACATCTGAGCTGTCTTGAACTATTGCCAGATGCTTGTACAGATGTGTGTAAATACAGGAGCCATGACAAAAGCTCTTGGGTGGAGATTTTGAGGAGTTGAGAATGGCCAGAGGTGGGCAAATGTGGAGAAGAGAGGCCAGACAGTGAATCATTACTTTGTTGACCCTAACAAAGTATAGAAGGAATTCTCACAAGGGTGAAAGCTTGTGACTTTGGTGAAGCCTCCACTGGAAACTTGTATCTGAGTTGTGTTGAGTGGATGTGAAGGATTGGGATAATCTGAGAAAGAGAGATATTGGAAGTTAACAGGTTTATTGGTAGGATCCAGAAAATAATTGGCCCCAGACATAGCAAAGAGAGAGTATGGGGATAGTAGAAAGGAAGAGCTGATAAGTGGAATGAAAGTCAGCTGCGAGTAACAAATTCTAGTTGATTACAAATGGACACATAGAAACGAATCTTTTACAAATTGCTTGAAGTCTGGTATATTGTGTTCTCCCTTTCAAGGATAGAGAAGGAAGTATGAACTTTTGGGATCAAAAGAGATACAAGTGAACTTTGATATGATTCTAGAAGGGTGTAAGTTGAAGTGTCCTATCCTAGTCTGTTTGCTTTTTAACTTGAAAAGTGGCATGATTTCTTTTGTAAATATTGGCAAGAATTCACCCATGCAGTTCTTTATGTTTAGTATTTTCTTTGTGGGAATGTTTTTTAACTTAAAAATTATATTTCTTGAAGCCAGATGCTACTGGTTCATACCTATAATCCTAGCTACTCAGGAGGCTGAGATCTGAGGACCTTGGTTTAAAGCCAGGCATGGACAGGAAAGTCCGTGAGACTCTTATGACCAATTAGCTACCAACAAAAGCTGGAAGTGGAGCTGTGGCTCAAGAGATAGAGCACTAGCCTTGTTCACAAAAGCTCAGGGACAGCACCCGGGCCCTGAGTTCAAGACCCAGGACTAACATGCATGTATGGGTGTATGTATACGCACATCCCCCCCCCACAAACACACTTACATTTCTTGAACATATATAGGACTATTGATACTTACATTTTGTTTCCTTTTGGGTAAGTTGTATTTTTGAAGGACTTTGTCCATTTTATTTTATTTTTTATTGTGAAAATACTGTACAGAGGGGTTACAATTACATGGGCAAGATAATGAGCACATTTCTTATCAAGCATTGTAGCCTCCTGCTTTATTTCCCCTTCCCATCCCTTCCCATCCTCCCCCCCCATCCCCCTACCCAATCCTCTTCCCCCCCCCACCAAAGTTGTAAAGTTCGTTTTCGACATAACGACTTGTACGTCTCATTGTTGCAATGGGTCCACCTGTATCCCTATTTAAACGATTTGTTTTTTCCCTTCCCCTCCACAAATTCTACCAACATCAAATACGGTGAAAGTAAGGGTTATACCGTGGGGGAGGGGACTTTGTCCATTTTAATCTAAGTTATTTAACTTATTGGCATAAAGTTCATAATCTTACATCTATTTAATCTTATTCATAGACCTTGTACATGACTAATGATATAGGTATCTGTGTTATATTTTTGTAACCTAGCTTTCAATTTTTATTTTGTTTTGTTTTGTCTTGTTTTGAAACAAGATCTTAGTCTGTAGCCCAGGCTGGTCTGGAACTCTCTATGTAGCTGAGACTGATCACATACTTGTGATCCTCCTATCTCAGTCTTCAGAGTGCTGAAATTATGGACATGTACCAGCAAACCTGACTTTGAACTGTAATAGCTTTATATATTATAATTATATCTAGCAGAAAATGATTCATTCTTTGGAGTCAAATGTGTAAATCATCTCAATAAGCAGCGAACCATTTCCTGGAAATAAGAGTGCCTGGTTTTCCTTGGTACCTTGAATGCTTACTGTACTTTCTCTATGAAATGATTGAGTCTATGAAGTTTGTTTTGCTTACTAAAACCATTTTCATGGTCTTCCCATCTCTTCATTAAGTAGTAAGACATGAAGGATTTAATCACATCCTTAATTACCGTGATAGCTTTTCCATATTTAGAATTCATCTTCTTAACTATAATCAAATCTTACTCAGATGAAGCTTTTAAGGCATCCTTCCTGGAAGTTCTGTCCTTATAATATGTGGTCAGATGTTTGGTAGTTTACTCCCATGTGTTTGAGAGGCGCAAGAGTTGGATGGGACAGGACTGATTTCCCCCTTGTTGCTTGCAGAGCCTTTCCCTATAGCCCCTGATCTGTCTGCTCTTCAGGTGTGCCTTAACCCCACCCCCAAATGGAGACCACAAGTCACTGTTTACCCAGACATCTGGTCACCCTTTCAAAAGAGTGCTAGTGTGGAAAAGAGATGCATCAGGAAAGAAGGTCAGAAAAAGCGTAGCAAATTTGCTGTTTTGTATGTGCATCAAGTCACTGTACATCATCTCTCTGAAAAGGCTGTTTCAATGGTGGATTTTAAAATGGGAGCCAAAATTCAGACATCTGTTCCTTTGCACAGTGAGCAAAGAATGAAGGTATAATTAGCAAAGTAATTCAAATACTTAAGATAACTTGATGCAGCCTTTTATTTTGTATTTTCCTTTTCGTTTTCCCATTTGGCATATTCTGACAGTTTCCATGGTAAGTAGAACAGAATTCAGAACACTAAAAGGACACATTTCCATTGCAGGAATTATTACCATTTTGTAAAGCCATTGTACTGGATTACCAAAAACTGTTTGGAGCTCTTTATAGGGTGATAGCTTGTCACAAATATTTTAAGATGTTTTTATAAGAGGTATGAATATATCAAAATCATTAAAATTTTGTTATGGAAATAAAATATGTATACAAAAAGTGAGCAGATCATAAAGCATACAGCATGACTGTTTTATATAAATGCTTAAGAAGCAGAACATGAGCCAGGCACTGGTGCTCACGCCTGTAATCCTAGCTACTCAGGAGGCTGAGAAGTGAGGATTGTGGTTCAAAACCAGCCAAGGCAGGTAAGTCTGTAAGACCCTTACTCCCAATTAATCACAAACAAATGCAGAAGTCAATCTGTGGCTTGAGTGGGTAGAGTGTTATCCTTGAGCAAAAAAGCTAAGGGATAGGGGCCAGATGCTGAGTTGAAGCCCCATTACCAGCATAAATATATAAGTGTAAATAAATAAATAAATAAATATACATTCTATCTATTTACCGAATATTTATTGGCTGAGTAGTGATAGAAGGAGAATCAACATGTGATTTTTCTAGCCAGGTGCCAATGGTTCATGCCTGTAATCCTAGCTGCTAGGAGGGTAAGATATGAGGATCGCAGTTCAAAGCCAGCTTGAGTAGGAAAGTTCTTGAATCTATTCTCTTCAATTAACCACCAAAAAAACCTGGAAGTGGCACTGTGGCTCAAGTGGCAGAGCACTAGCCTTGAGCTTAGGGACAGTGTCCAGGTTCTGAGTTCAAGCCCCAGGAGCAGAGGGTGTACGCACTTGCGTGCAAAGATGTGATTTTCCTAGTTTGTAAATTATTTTTGTACTTCTATGTATTCACTGTAGTATTTCACACATTTATATGTTGTATTTTGATCTAATTAACCACTCTATCGCTTTTCCTCTTCTTTCTTCCTTGTCCCCCTACTCCCTACTTTTTTGTGTGTTTGTGTGTCAGTCTTGGAGCCGAAGTAAATCTGTGGCTTGAGTGCGTAGGAACCCTAGATGGTGAGCCAAAGTGACAGGTGGTATTTTTACTTAACCCAAACATTGACATTTATGAGAAAAGAAAAATCCTCAATATATTAACATGTGACTTTAGAAAACTACAGCCTGATTTGCATCATTTCAAACCCAAGTTGACATTTAAGATGCAAATTTCTAGCTAAAAGAGAAAAAGACCAATTTTCCACTAATATCTTTAACTGATGCAGCTAAGGTAACTCAAGAAAAGATTTCTTCAGTTCAAGTGCTATTTCCATGTTTGGTGATGTTACTTGGGAAAATGAAAATTTCCAGGTCAATTCAAGATTACCAAGTTTCCCTCAGTAACTTAATGGAACACTTCTTGTGGAATATTTTACATAGCTGGTCACTCTGCAAAGAGGAAGCAGAACACTTAGGCTATAGCAAGATCTTGATTTATTCCAGAAAGCAGTGTATTCAGCCATCAAATGAGATTATGTGTGCAACTCTACTTGTTACTTCACAGAAATATTCTTATTCCTCAACAAGGCCGCAAATATTTATTTGAGGGCACTAGGATTCCAAAATGTAATTTTTCTAAAACATATCTTTGGAAGTATATATTTTTTGGTGAGGATACTGGGGTTTGAATTTAGGACTTGCATACTTGTCCCTTAGATTCTTCCCCAGGGTTGGTGCTCTACCACATGAGCCATACCTGCACTTCTGGATTTTTGGTAGTTAATTGGAGATAAAAAAAAAAAAGTCTCACAGACTTTTCCCTGCAAGCTAGCTTCAAACCACAATCCTCAGATCTCGGCCTCCTGAGTAGCTAGGCTTACAGGTGTGAGCCAACAGCCCCTGCCTAATTATTCTTAAATATATTTATAGTGTTGTAACGGTACACAATTTCAATTGGTTCCTCTTGCTTTAATTATGTTGGATTCATCTTGCAAAATTTTACATACTGAGACTTCTAAATCAACTGAAGTGCTATTTTAAAATTATTTATGCAAAAATATTAAGCATTGACGAACTTTATTTGAAATAAAAATAGTAATATTCTTTGAGGGTAAAGTTAATAAAAGGCAACCTAGTTCCTTGATTTCCTAGAATTAAGGGTTTATCCTAATATAAAACAGCAAATATTCAGAATATTATTTATCATAAAATTTAATTACATTTGAAAGCAGGTAAAAGTAATAGGCAAAGCCCAGAGCTACATAGTGGCCAGTCAAGAAACTGTCTTCTAGGTTGGAGTGCCTATCCAGCAACACAAGGCCCTGAGTTGAAATCCCAGTATAGGAAGAGAAAAATGCAAGAAAGAAAGAATGAAAAAAAGAAAGAAGTAAGAAGGAAAATTTGACCTCTGTTAACCATTCCCTGCAGTTGAAGAGGTTAATTTCTAAATAAGGAAGTAAAAGAAGTAGAAAAGTTAAGAAAGTGACGATGATGTAAGAAGGTAGGTCCCACTGTAAATTGCCTGCCCAAGAAATTTTCTGTGTATTCATTCTCACAAGCAAATGTCTCTATACATGACAGAAGAAATGTCTGCTGTCTATCTTGTGATGATCATAGTTGGCTACCCCAATGTCTGGGGAGAAAGAAGATGCTACAGCTGAAACCTGGTCTCTGAATGTGCACAGTGGCTGTGATGTTGCTGCTTTTCTTTTGTTGATATCATCTGACTCATTTGAGGCCTAACTTGCTTCCCAACTAGCCAATTTTCCAACAGTCCCGGTACACACTCATTACCCAAGTACAACTGTTTGGATTTTTATTTTAATTTTTTTGTGCTGGTCCTGGGGCTTGAACTCAGGGCCTGGGCACTATCCTGTGCTTCTTTTGCTCTAGGCTAGCACTCTACAACTTGAGCCACAGCTCTAGTTCTGGGCATTTTGGGATAATTTACTAGAGATAAGAATCTCATGGACTTTTCTGTCCAAGTTGGCTTTGAACTACGATCTTCGGATCTCAGTTTTCTGAGTAGCTAGGATTACAAGTATAAGCTACTGGTACTAAGTGTAATTGTATGTACAAAGGCTAAACACATGGCCCTTATATGCCTACAGCCCCTTAGCCTTCAAGGAGAGCACATAATCTGGTGGCACCTGTACCTACAAGCAAAGAAATTATGAGAAAGGCTAAAAGCAAGATGATAGAAACGAGTTCTTCTGGTAAGAGGGTACTGCTGATATTAGTCTGTGTTTTTACCACAAATATGTGCACATATGCATTTTTGTCTTCTTTTACATAATCATTGGCTGTTTTAATGACTGTATTAGCAAATTTCAGGAATTCTTTATGTTTAATGTTGCTCCTTTTGCTAGTGAACATCTTGCTAAAATGTATTTAGTTGGGAACAAGCCGACCTTTTTGAAAGGCCATTTTCTGAATGTAGCAAATTATCATTGATAGTTTAATGCAACTAGGAGAATAGAGATGGGTGGGAATAAAATTGGTCAGAACCACCAATCGTGTCACAGATAAACCATAAATGTCAGCAACCATAATAACCTGATGAAACATCATTATTGCTTGCTACTTTCTTCTTCAGAAGCCTGGCTACACCGTCATAGGTGTCTGAAAATGAATTCAGACATTGTTCAAATGCTGAAAAACTCTAGCCTCATATATTTGAGTCTCAAACACAAGGATTCATTTAATTGCTTCTATACACTTATTACCTGTAAGAAGTTATCTTTCCGGTCCTGGAAACAGGGTGTATATTTTATTGTTCCCATGGTAACTGTACTTAAAGTTGTTAACTGGGCTTACTTGATTTAAAAATATCTACAGTTTGATTACTGTAAAAACCTCTATACATAATTTGTTCCCAGGCAGTGACTCACTTCTCATTTAACTGGCATAATATGTCCTACTTTGGACATGGCAGCGACAAGGCCGCCTTCTTTTGTTTGTTTCTGTTTAGCTACCTATTCCAAAACCTTGGGGGGGGGGGGCAGCGTAGGGAAGAGAGCTCTTTTGTCCAGTTCTGCTGTTATGGAAACATTGCATTGGCAGAAAGTGACTGTATTTCTGTGTTTGTATCTTTGATGGCTCAGGCAAACTCCCTGGTTCACTGAGGGAATAAAATTATAGTTGAAGCCCAGAGACTCCTACCTGAGGCACCCTTCTTGATCAGTGTGTTGGATGCAGCCCCCGCGGAGGGTGGCCAGAGGAGCTGAGAGGCCTATTGGGAGATGGATAAGTGGCAGACCCACTTCATTAGTAGGGACATTACAAATGCAAGAGAATGCGCTTTGACAATGCTTTAAGTTCAGGACAGAAGGACGCTTTATCCTCTCTGGAGTCACTTTGAAGAAAACAGTGGCAGTGTCACTGGCTATATTTTTGAAACTTAGTTTTATTGATTTGTTTATTTTTGCACTGATATTGGGGCTTGAACTCATGGCCTCATACTCTCTCTCTCTCTTGGTGTTTTGCTCAAGGCTGAATCTAACCTGAAGGCTGAACCTTACCATGAGATCAATTGTACTATAATGATCTAGAAACACTGGGAGGATGGAGATTTGATATGATTCTCTTGAAATGTATTGATCCACTGATTTATTAATTAATTGATTTATGCATTGCGGAGGTTGGCCCTCAGGTTGGCAAGGCAGGTGCTCTGCCACTGAGCTACAGCTCAGCCCCCGGTTTTGTTTTGTTCCTTTAGGATAATGATTCACATGCCCTCTGTAATAGCTAAACGTATGTGTCTTTTACCCACACAAACTTTTGGTTACAAATCTTTAACGCTTTTCATCCAATTAAAAGTACTAAAGTACATTCTTTCTTCACACTGCTCTAAGATGAGGCCAATGATGTTGCAGGTCTCATCTGTAGTTTTCTTCAGGCCAATATACAGAAATGAAGGAAACAGATTAAGCTGGAAATGTTTAATCTTCCACTTAAGTAGCCATATGGAGAGTGAGTTTTAAGTGGCTGTAAGCATATTAGATACAGCAGGTGATGAGGATCCTAGATGTCAGGTCTATCCTTCAACTGATAAACGTAAGAATTCAAGCCCTTATCCAGCAAACTACCCCAGCTATTGCTTTCATTACCTGATTGAATTCTCTTTGTATTCATATTATTGGTTCTCCTGTTTAGAGGAATATTTTAATTAACTTTTTCAGATTTGAAATAATACTCATATTTTCTGTTATGCTTCTCAAAAGGATTGCTTCTCAAAGGCTTCCTATTCTCTAGTTTTTTTAAAAACTGAATTAGTCTAAGCACAAGCCTCCTGTAAACATCAAAATCATAGGGAATCAAAATAATGGAAGTCAGATGGCTCTGGGTGTTCAAATGGGTTTCTGCAATCTTGTTTGAGATGCTAATTAATAAAGCACTCTAAACTGTGACAACATGAAATGTTTGCTGACTAAACTCTAGAGATATTTTTTCAGCAGTGGATTATATATCCACTGGAAAAACTGCAGAAAATCATTGTCATATTTTCTTTAAGCATCGCTTTACAGAATGGCATTTTAGAAGTAGGCAGTCAGTATTTTGTGTTTTGCTCTTAGATTTCCTATGAATGAAGCCCACAACTAGTGTATCTTCACCTAACTTGGTGTTAGTTTTTTATGTACAAAAAGATAGGGCAAAGGAAATAATGCATATCCTCTAGGATTGGTGGCGTGGGGGGGGGGAGGGAAGGGCTTGGGCTTGGGTGTCATCTTCCATGTCACAATTTGTGGCCATTGGTGAGTGAAAAATCACATTTATCTTAAAACATTTTTCTATTGAGTGCTAATGGCTCACCCTTGTAATCCTAGTTACTTAGGAGTCAGATCTGATGATCATAGTTCAAAGCCAACCCAGGCAGGAAAGTCTGTGAGACTCTCACCTCCCATGAACCACCAAAAAGACAAAAGTGAAGCTATGGCTCAAGTGGTAAAACACTAACTTTGAGTGAAAAAGCTAAGGGACAGTGCCCAGGCCCTGAATTCACACACCAAAACAAAAATTTCCTCCTCGTTGGAGATGAACTCCATCCTCATTGTGCAGGACATCGTGGAATGGTTTCTTTTCAGGAATTACTGTTGTTGACTTAGCACTATTTTGTGAATCATATCTTCCATTCGACAGTAAATCCTACTCTGGTAATATTGCCAGGCAAGTACCCAGTAAAAGCGTGGAGTTGAAGCTTGTATAAGCCCCTTGGTGGTATTTTATTTCAATGGACTTTGAGATGGACTGATGAGCTGTTAAATGATCCCAGAGATGGAGCCTGGATTTGAAAGGGAATTGTGGTGGAAAAGGAATTGTCAGGGGCAAAAGTGACAGACCTTTTATAGCTTTTATTACTGCCTTTTCAATATGACACTCATTAACCATTTTAAATTTGAATTAGAAAGAAAATGAAATTAAAGACAATTCTCTAGACACACAAAATGCTGAGTGGGTTACATATGGCCAGAGGGTTGTCCAAGTACATTGGTCAAACAAATCCAGTAAATTTCCATTATCACAAAAAGTTACACCAATCAGCACTAGTCAGTAGGCATCTAAAAAAGAATTCATTATGCTATAGCAAATACAAAGCTTGCGATGGAAGAAATTATTCTTTTCCAATTTGGGTCCTAAAGAGCTCCAACACCTAGTCTCTAATCACTCTAGGCTTCAGTGAACACATCAATACTCTAACTGTACACTTACTCATAGTGGTAAAATGGTGCTAACCTAGTGATCAGTTGTAATTGTGTGTTACACTATAAGAGTGACATTTTCAGTCACAGTGCTGGATTTAAACACTAGTACTGAAAATTACTTCTCTAGCTCTCGCTTTTCTTCATTTTCCTTTCTTTTTTTTTCTTTGGTGGTCATGGGGCTTGAACTCAGGGCCCCAGCTCTGTCCCTGAGCTCTTTTTGCTTAAGGTTAGCACTCTACCACCTTGAGCCACAGGGCTACTTCCAGTTTTCTGGTGGTTAATTGGAAATAAGAGTCTCACAGACTTTCCTGTGCATACTGACTTTGAGCCATGATCCTCAGATCTCAGCCTCCTGAGTAGCTAAGATTACAGGTATGAGCCACTAGCATCTGGCTTTGATTTTCTTCTTTTTTTTTGTGCTGATACTGGGGCTTGAACTCAGGACCTCATGCTCTTGCTAGCATTTTCTGCTCAAGGCTGGCAGAACTCTACTACTTGAGCCACACCTCCACTTCCAGCTTTCTGCGGGCTAACTGTAGATAAGTGTATCTTGGATTTTCCTGGGCTGGCTTCAAACTGGGATTATTAGATGCCAGTCTCCCCAAGTAGCTTGGATTACAGGCAAAAGCCACCAGTGCCTGATGAGGACTTGATTTTGTATGATATATATGGCTTCATATATGTAAAGTAATAGACCAGTAGTTAGCCTATGGAAACTAGTCAGTGTTTTAGTCATGATTATTTATATCATGTCTTGAGAGAACAAGATGCTATGAAAACTTTCGGTTACAAACAATGTTTTCACCTTTCTAGTATTTTCCAGGTTTTTTTCAGCCCCATGTAAAAGTGTCTGCAGAGATTGAAGTATGCCACGTTGTAGCCTGTTGATGTTAAGAAATCCTAAGGCAGCTTCCTCTACTGATGTTTATGTACTCGTCTCCAAGTCATTACAGTTCAGAGTCAAGCCCTTCACAGGGGCCAGGATTCTGTTGAGAAGGGTTTAAGCAAACCATGCAGGTGACTAGCATCCTGTTTGGGTGGAATGATTTTAACGTGAAGACAAAGGTAATGCCAAGACCTGTGTCCATATTCAGCATAGTTATCTATGTTTTCCTTTAGGATGAAGGGACAAGGTGTACCACATCCTGTGCTTTTCAGCCCCATTGTGCACTGGCTTCACCTGGAGAGCTCTGGGACTGCTGGTGTCTGGTCTCATCCCCAGAGATTGTGGTGTTACTCTCTTGCATACTGTCTGAGCATGGAACAAGCAGCACATGAGCTCCACATGGTAATCTAATGTGCAACCAGGGTTGAGAAGCACTAGCCTAGCCTTAACCTAGTAATAAACAATGGCTACTTTTTCAAGTGTGGCCCAGATATTGACACTTAAAGAGCCCATATCAGCCTGGATAGAGGTAGCTGATGGTTTTACCAGGGACTTGTCCACATCTACATTTTTTTAGTTAAAAAAAAAACCTTTTTGAGACATAGTCTTACTATATAGCCTAGGCTGCCCTCAAACTTACAATCTTCCTTTGATCTTGCTGCCTCAGCCTACTGAGTGCTATGATTACAGATAAACTCCACAATACCTGGCCCATGTCTGTGGTTTTATTAGTGATATGAATCCATGTCAAGAACATGAATCTGACCCACTAATGATGAAGTTAAGCTAGAAAGAGAGAGCAGATGCTGGAAGACAGGTGCGGAAGGCATTATTGATAGGTTTGAGAAAAAGATGTGTATATCTAAGGGGAAGTCTCAAGAGGAAGAAAGAGAAAACCTTTTGATTACTTTAAATAAGATGAACTGAACATGTCTAGGATCTGGGGAGCTTAACTAAACAGCTGCAGGGGGAAGGAGGGAGTTAGGTTGACTGACAGCTGCAGGGGTTAAGAATGTCTCCTTGGAACCCAGTCTGGTACTTGAATCTGGCCTTCCTGTGTCTGCTGAGGTGATCCGGAGCATATTTCTTAACCTCTCTGAGCTTTATTCTCCTCCTCTACTTAGTGGGAATAAGAAAAAGCACCCACTTAATGATGATAATTAGATGATTTATGTAAACAGCAATATCAAGCCCTGGCCCATACTCCACACTATGATTATAAATAATAAAGACATGATTAACATTAAGTTAGTCTTCATCATTCTCAGAATAATGAGGCTGCCCATGGTGCCAGCAAGATATGTTGCTGCATAAATAGAAGTATCACCAACGGCTGGTTAATAAGGTAAACTGGATGGAAGGTATAAGGAATATCTTCAATAATTTGGTAAATTTAAGAGTCGTAAAAATGGTTTTAAAAACTTATTGTCAGCACAGTACTATCTTAGGAATTGCAAATGAGATATTTTATTCGTTTTCAACAAATATTTGTGTGCTAACTGTATATTTAGTAAGCCTGAATTTTATTCTGTTCCTAAAGAACCTACATAATTTTAAAAAGTATTCTGAAACAGACACTTCTTCCTTTTTTTTTTTTTTGGTGGTCATGGGTCTTGAACTCAGGGCCTGGGCACTGTCCCTGAGCTGTTTCACTCAAAGCTAGTGCTCTACTTTGAACCACAGCACAACTTCTGGTTCTCTAGCGGTTAATTGGAGATAAGAGTCTCACAGACTTTCCTGCTTGGTCTGGCTGTGAACTGTTATCCTTAGTTCTCAGCATCCTGGGTAGCTAAGACTACAGGCATGAACCACCAGCACCTACTCCCTTTCTTTCTTCTTCCTTTTTTTCTTCCTTCCATTCTCTCTTTCTTTCTTGTGATATTCCTAAGGCTTGACATCAGTGCCAGGTCATTGTTCCTGAGTTTCCTTTGCTCAAGACGTGCTCTACCACTTGAGCCACAGTGCCATTTCTGGCTTTTACTCAGTAGTATATTGGAGCTAAGAGTCTCATGGACCTTCCTTCTCAGGCTGGCTTCAAAGTATGATCCTCAGATCTCAGCCCCCTGAGTAGCTAGAATTACAAGTGTGAACTACCATGTATGCAGAACCAGAATTGATCAATTTAAAATTTTTGTTTATTCTGAATTTTAGATAGAGAAAAGCTATGAAACATTACAAAGCTCCTTTATATCTTCACAAAGTTTTCCCCTAACATTAATAATTTACATACAGTGATCAGAGTGGGAATGTCACCTGGGCACAATGCTGTTAACTAAACCACAGCATTTATTTGGTGTTGGCCACTTTTATTCTTCTAACAGCGCTTTTCTGTCACAGGATCCAATTCAGGATCCCATGTGATATTTAGTGGTCACATTTCCTTCTACCCACCAGTGAGAGTTCCTCAGTTATTCCATGTCTTTTGACCTTGATTCTTCTCTCTCTCTCTCTCTCTCTCTCTCTCTCTCTCTCTCTCTCTCTCTCTCTCTCTCTCTCTCTCTGCCCTTTCTCTCACTGTATATATATATATATATATATATATATATATATATATATGTATGTACGTACGTACATATGTATGTATGTATGTATGTATTATGTTACTAGGGGTTGATCTCAGGACCTTGTACTTACTATGTAGTTCTCTTCTTCTTAAGCCATACCCTCAGCTCTTGCATGTAGGCCTGGCCCATTCTGGACCATATTTCTCCTGTTTCCATTTCCTACATAACAAAAATGACAGGCTCACACCACCACTACTTGTAGTACACTGGCCTCAAATTGTGATGTTCCCAATTCCTACCTCCCATAATAGCTAGGATTATAGGTATCAGCTGTTGATTCCTGGCTCAATCCCAATTCTTTTTTTGAAGAGTACAGGCCCTGTATTTTGTAGTATGGCCCTCCATTTGTATGTGTCTCATGCTTTAATTCAGGTTGCACATGTGGGGTATGAATACCATAGAAACATTGTTGTGTAGCCTATCAGAGGACCTGTGGTGTCAGAATATTTTATTTGGTGGTATTGGCGCTGATCATGTAGTTTAGAGAAGCCAGCAGGTTTTCATCTACTTTTTAAAGGACTTTATGATATAGAACATTTTATTTATTTATTTCTCTCTCACTCTGTGTGTGTGTGTGTGTGTGTGTGTGTGTGTGTGTGTGTGTATGTGTGCGCGCGCGTGCTGGTTTTGGGGTTTGAGTTCAGGGACTGGATGCGGTCCTTGAGCTTTTCTGTTCAAGCCTACTGCCCTAACAGTTAAGCCACAGCTCTACTTCGAGCTTTTTGGTAGTTTATTGGAGATAAGAATGTCATAGACTATCCTGCCTGGGCTGGCTTCAAACTGTAATGTTCACATCTCAGCCTCCTGAGTACCTGAGTAGCTGGGATTTCAGGGGTGCCCAGTGTAGAAGATTTTATATTGACAGAAAAATTATGAGGAAGGTACAGAAATTTCTTAAATATTCCCTCCTACATGGTGCCTCCCTCATTTGGATTTGTTTTTATAAATATCGATGATCACAAACATTGCTAATCTGAATAGTAAAAGTCCTCAAATAGCTATGCATCTGACTTCTGTGTAATTTTCATAATTTTCTCCTTTTAATCTCATTTGTAATCTCAATGTATCTTCTCACCATTTTCAGAGTTCTGCCACAGAAAGTGATTAAGAAAGCAGATAATCAAGCTGTTGTAATTATATATAAAGTATAAAGAAATAAGCTATAAATCCAGACTCAAGAGAGAGAATTCTCGGGAAGTCAAGTACATTAACTTTGATGGGTATTCTTAGGAGCATGTTGTTTCTAAAAACGAAGTGAGGTATTTAATAATCCTTTTCAAAGCCAGTCATTTATGAAGTCACACAAACCTGGATTAAAATTTTGTCATTACCCTTCACTAGCAAGTTTTTCTGCATCTCTAAGCTACAGCCTACACCCCCAGAAAACCTCTACTGGAGTCATAGAGCCAATGACAGGAAGTAAGATGCTAAGTGTTATTAGCATGGTCCTGTGCCACAAAGAGATATTTCTATCTGTTGATGTATATATGTATATATACACACACACACATAGACACACATATATGTATATATGTCAACTGTATACAGATTATATATATTTACTACAGTGGTTCCTCAAGATTAAAATGGAGCTGGAAAATTCCTATCACCTAGTGACACTGAAACTGTTTTTAGAGTAATGTTTATGGTGATGCTGTTATAAACAAACCACCAGTCAAATAAAAACATAGCAAATACAATAATGCACTGTAAGTACTTAGTGTATGATGAGGACAGTAAATGAATATTATTGACATATTTTACTATATTTTTGCTTTGTTTTTGTTTTATGCCAGTTCTGCAGCTTGAATTCAGGGCCCAGGCCCTGAACTCTTTTTGCTCAAGGCTAGCACTCTATCACTTGAGCAGCTCCACTTCCAGCTTTTTGCTGGTTAAATGGCAATAAGAGTCTCATGGACTTTCCTGCCTCAGCTGGCTTTGAACTGTGATTTTTCAGATCTCAGCCTTCTGAGTCTGTAGGATTACAGGCATGAGCTACCAGTGCCCAGCCTACTATGATTGTGTGTGTGTGTGTGTGTGTGTGTGTGTGTGTGTGTGTGTGTGTATGTGTGTGTGTGTGTGCGCGCACGCACTGGTACTGAGGCTCAAGCTCAGGCCCTGGGTGCTTACCCCGAGCTTCATTTTGCTCAAGGCTAGTGCTCTACCACTTTAGTCACAGCTCCACTTGCAGATTTTTGCTGGTTAATTGGAGATAAGAGTCTCACAGATGTGTCTTCCCCAGCTGGCTGGGAACTGTGATCCCCAGATCTCAGCCTCCTGAGTAGCTGCCAACACTTGGATTGGGTAAGTATTCTTCATGAGGTTTGTACAACAGGGATCCTGGAGCATCATTACGTAACACATAAGTGTATGTGGTAAGGACCCAATAAAGGTCAGCTGTTCTCTTTGCCGTTGTCTTACACAGAGTTCTTATGGTCATTTAAAAGCTGACAGAACACAAAAGGATATATTATTAGCTTTACATCCTAATTGATCTGCAACTGGGCTATAGAACTAATAGGAGTTGTAGAAGCAGACAAGCCATATAACTCTTTTGTGCATTGATTGAAGTTAGATAATTCTCAAGTCTGTGGTTTTGCTTTTATGACCATCATTCCAGAAGTTTTCTGGGTATGACTGTAGGACACAAAAGAGTATTTTTACAAAACTACCAACATAACAATAATAAAGGAGTTGTCCATGGTATTTTCAAAGCTTATTCAAAGTATTCTCTCGAGTCAGTTTTGGGGAATAATCTGATCATTGAAAAGACTTATGATCTTAAGCAATTTTTTCTTTCTAATATGAGTTTTTCTTTCTCAGTATTAGATTTTTTAATGGATTTCTTCCTAATATATTAAGGTTTGTAGGCTGGCATTTCTTGAAAAATAAAACAACATAAAAAAATTCATTCTTTGTCTCAGGTTGTTTGAAAGATACAAGAATCACAATATGAC
The DNA here is from genome assembly GCF_024711535.1 of Dipodomys merriami. Classification (NCBI taxonomy): domain Eukaryota; kingdom Metazoa; phylum Chordata; class Mammalia; order Rodentia; family Heteromyidae; genus Dipodomys; species Dipodomys merriami. The sequence goes on from NW_027204492.1 coordinate 113,981,766, forward strand.
ACGCAGAACATCTGTTGAGTTTAAAATTTCATCTAATCATAAATTATTCATTCAAACTAATCTCTTTATATTCTAACTCTCTGAGACACTATTTTCAATATATGTCAAGTCTTCAGAACATAATGGCCAATAGAAACAAATGCAGCAGCCCCCACCCCCAATAAGGACACGGTGTCCTAGAAACAGGCAGACCTATAGTAGATTCCATTTTAATGCTGAGTCTTCAAAATGGGTCTTTAGAATTAAATTTGGCTATTAGCCCAGATTTGCTCAAATTTATAACAAGTACTGCTTTGTATCTCAGCATGGGCCCCCAACTTTGTAGCTGGTTAGGGGAGGGGAAGTGGGGGAGCCCATGAACAAAAAACAAAGACAGCTGCTGGGGAGAGAACCCAGTAAAGGGGGAGAATAAAAACAATTCTGCTGCAGCAGCTGTGCAGATTCTCAAAAGAAGCAGCCCTCCCTTTCCATTTGATCACTGTAAAGTGTTTGAAGATCTCAAGATGTTCGTTATCTGGGGAGAAATGCAACGAAGTATGTATATGAAGCAGGCGGACGCGTGCATAAATGCAGTGGATTTAAGTGACAGTGATTCTTGAGTCAATACAGCCCTTGTCTTTTTCTGAAATTCAATATTCAGCATCAAGATGGTTTCAGAAGACTCTTTAAACTTTCTTGGTATTTCTTTTTGTTTGTTTGCTTTTCAATTCCCTTGTTCCATAAATGGAAGTTGTAGCTGGCTCTAGCCAAATCTTCTCATGCCCAAGGTCAGATAGGGGTTTTGAAGTGTATGGTAAAATAACAAATGTTCCAAATTGAGCAATCTGGGAGGACAGACCATGTGGCAACTCCTTCATCTGTTTTGTGGCACACTATGATTGGGCAGAGAAATCCAGATCTTCAGGGAAATGTAGGAGATGTAGAATTGCTGCCTGGACTGGCAAACTCTCCCTTGGAGTTCATCTCTGTGGTGTATAGATGGCTCATGTATATACAACTTTATGTTGCTACATTTCTTAGCACCACAGGCAACATCTGCATTTTACAAGATGGCTGACTCTGAAAGGAAATCTTTCTTTAAAAAAATTTATTTTTATTGTCAAGGTATTGTACAGAGAGGTTACAGTTGCATATGTAAGTTAATAAGTACATTTCTTGTTGAACATTGTTACCCACTCTCTCATTTTTCTCCTACTTTCCCTCTCCCCAAATCCCCTCATTTGTAAAGTTCATTTCCAACATATTGTCTTGTGAGTATCACTGTTGCATTGGTTCCCCCTTTGTACTTTGTCTCACCATTTTGTTGTTCTCTGTCCTTTTCCCAAATCACATAAACATATATACAAGACACAGGGTACCAAAATGAAATATAGTGACAATGGGGGATAAACCAAAGGAAAAAAAAAGAAAAAAAAAGAAATAACTTCATACAGTGCATTAAAAACAACAACAACAAAGAAAATCCTCTCATTTCCATATCTTGGAGTTCATTTTGATTAGCACAACACAGTAGCCACTGAGTCGAGTAAACTGTAAACAATGAATATGAATTCTTAGCTGGGAGCTGGTGGCTCGCGCCTGTAATCCTAACTACTCAAGAAGCTGAGATCTGAGGATCACGGTTCAAAGCCAGCCCAGGCAGGAAAGTCCTTGAGACTCTGATCTCCAATAAACCACTCAGAAAACCCGAAGTGGCACCGTGGCTCAAGTGGTAGAGCACTAGCCTTGAGTTGAAGAGCTGAGGGACAGTACCCAGGCCCAGAGTTCAAGCCCCATGACCGACAAAACAACAAACAAAAAAAGGGATCCTTCCAGGAGCTGAGTTTGAATACAAGATGATGAAATCTGATCAAAGCACATATTTGAACATCAGATTGTTTGATTTTTTCTTAAAGGTAGAAATAAATCTGAAGTAGAGAAACCTAGCATTCTCTTGGGTCCAGAGACAAACTGCTTTTCAGTCAACTCCTGGCACTTTAAGTTCTGGAAAGTTCAGGTGACCTGGAGGATCTTCCTTGCTTGTTAGGTTGAGCCTTTACGGATTTCTTTAGACTCTTAGACCCAAACCCCAGTCACTCCAGAACTACAACTGGTCCCAGAGATTTAGAGAATTTCCATCTCAGATTCTCCCCTGTTCCCACCATCTTTGTTCTAATTTACTTGAAAAGCCCCTCATAGATCCCTCTGGTTTTTCTTCCTCTGGTTCTACTACGCCTGGTGCCCTCCTTTGTAGAAGTGTTGTATTTGTTTCTGTGTGTGCCCAGGTTCTAGTGAGATCAGTAGTTTTGAAGTGCACTGGGTCTGTGATTTCTTGACTGTAAGAGGGACCCCTTCTCCTGCACAGAGTAACATGTCAGTATGACTAGTGATGACCATGAACATAACCTTGTCCTGCCCTGAACATACTGACATCTCTCTTCCTGGAGGCTGGCTTTCCATTGGACAAGATCCAAGAGCATGCACGGCAAAAATGATAATGCCCAGGAGCTTAGAGGCAGAATGCTGATGCACCTATTCTGCTAACTATGTGCTAACTATGTGCTTTGGGCTGGTGCCTATCTTTATTTTCTCCAAAGCTCAATTTCATCATCAGTAAATCAGGCATTTTACTTATTTGGTAGGGTGTTATCAAGACTAAATAATATACTAACTCTAAGGAAAGTGTCTAGCCTGGTATTTGGTAAATATTTGGTACTTGAGAGGTACTATTTGTACTATTTGCCTGGGCTGGTTGATTAGATGTTTGGAGTTAGCCTAGTGTAAATCTAGGCTCTGAAGATGGCTCCATGACCCCAGAGGTGACTTGAGATCCTGATGGGAGATGAAAGGATACAGACAGGTGGGCTTACTATTCAAGGACCCTTTCCTCGCAGAGTCAAAATGGGCAATTCTAGGTCAGGAGAGGAAGGACCCCTTAGAGAGATGCCGTGTGGATCCAAGTCTATCTAACATAATCATCCCTTACGATCCTGATACTCTTGTTAGCTTATGGTCATTTTTAGGACCCAGTGTCCAGCAACAAAAAGAGCCAGGATGACTCCAGGATTATCTGATAGTATCAATAATATAATAAATAAGATAAATAAACTCAGGACATTTCACTGGAGCCAGATCCTCAGTCCCTTTTCTAGGACCAGTGTTTCATGTGGTCCAGTCTGTGGTACTGTATGGGTCCTGAGTTTGGGGGCAGCAGCGATTTGGAAATCATCAAAGCTAAGGAAAGATGGGATTCCCAGTGATAAGATCAGCATTAGATTGTCTAGGAGTCCTAAACCTTGACTAGGAGGGAGACAGAAGCCTGAGGTCTCTTCCTGGTTTCTTCATTGATTTGCTGCTGGCCTTTGGGTAGCTCCTGCAGGTTGGAGTTATGTGACAAAACAACAAATTCTGGACTAAATGTAAGAAAGACTTGGATGTTGGTAGCCATAGGACTTCCACTATCTGATCTGGGGCAAGCCATCGAACCCTTGCATGCTTGACAGTCCTGCAATAAATGAAGCAGAGTTGTGAAATCATTTCATGAGTAAGTTGAGAAACATGCTGGGTCTAGCTTAGTGGGCTGCGATGATCAAATGGCCTAAGTGAGATAAATGCCCAAAAATCCAATCTAATCTGATAAAATGACCTTTTGCAACAAATTGAGGTTGAACATGCCTATGCTTATGCCTAGGGTATTTCCTACTTGTTTTGAAACTATGCCATTGTCAGAAAGGAGTGAAGATCTTGCTAAATAGCCTCTCATTTGCATTTCTCCAGTGGACAATTTTTGCTGGAGATGCTACCTCAATAATAGTGGCCTGAGTTTATTTAGGCAAACCACACCCTTATTTTACACTTCTATAACAAAGCCAACCATTTTTTTGCTCCTGTACCTAGTCTAATGATCATGTATGAGTTATAAACTCAGATCAATGAACGAGACATATTGTGCATATCAAGCATACATTTGTAGTATGTACAGTCATGTGTATAATGCAACTATGTGACAATTCTGTACAATTCTGTGTAACAATTCTTTGCATGTGTGTGCTCTCTGGGGCTTGAACTCAGGACCTGGTTACTGTCCCTAAGCTCTTTTGCTCAAGACAGTGCTGTACCACTTGAGCCATACCTCCCTTCCAGATTTTTTTGGTAGCTAATTGGAAGTCTTGTGCACTTTCCTGTCCAGGCTGACGTCAAACTATGATCCTCATATCTTAGCCTTCTACTTAGCTAGGATTATAGGCATGAGCCACTGGCTCCCAGCTCAATTAAAAAATAAAAAAATAAAAACCTGTAAATTTGAGGTCACTTAATGAGTTTGTAATGAGAAATAAAACCAGCAGGCAGACTTAGGCTGTCTGACTGCTTTCCTGGTTGGACAATCTCCCTGAGAGTCTGAATTTTAATACCTGATGGAAAGGGGCAAATCAATAAGGGAAATTCTGAAGGCATTTCCATGATTCATGTTGGTAAGGTCTCAGCCAGCGTCTTGTGATCTGCCTCCTTCTTCAGATATAGGTATGTCTTAAACCCAGAGTCTCAAGCACAAATCTTGGAGTTTATAGTGTGACCTTGTTTGTCTGTCTGCCTGTCTGGACTTTAGAAACAAGTGGTCATCATTCCTGGCAGAGTTAGGAGAAGAGTGAAAACCCAAGTCAGATGACTCTGAAGCTTTCTCAAATGCCATGACCGGAAGAGTGGATTGAGCAAGAATAATCTTTTAGACTCTGGAGACAATCTTCTTTTTCAGACAAGGAAGTGGGACATTCTAGACAGTAACACAAGAAACCAAGGAGACGAAAGCTCATGAAATCTCAAGAGAGGAAATGAAATTCTCTCTGGGCTGGATTGGTCGAAGCAGCTGTCTTCCCCGACAATGGCCTGTGTCTCTAAACTACCTTAATGTTTGCATGTTTATTTTCTACTTTCTCGGTATTTTCCCAGCTGTCTCGATGACCATTTAATGTTGAGGCAGCAGAGGATGTTCTCAGCTGGGGTCCCTTATGTGTTGGAAAGTAAAGGATGTTTCCCTTGCAATTGTGAGTCAATCTGTGTCTGGATTGACATTGAAAAGCTACTGTTCAAACTCTAGTCGAGGTAGCTTCAAGATGGGTTATCTTACCTAGTCCTCGAAGTAACTTTATTTTTAGAAACTTGGCTATTGAAGCTCAGAGGAATGAATGACTATTGAAAGTGAGGCTTATAGACCTATCTGAAAATCTAGAACCTTCTGCACAGCTCCCTCTCATATTTAGCGTTTTGTATGACTTTTGTGAATTCTTGACCTCTATGGAAACTCAGGACTGGTATGCATACTATTAGTTCAAAGGGTTGTTAAGGAGAAAAGTGAGCTGTCTTAGAAATACAGTCAGTTCTTCCTACAATGCCTGGTTTGAAAGTATAGGCAATATGTGTATGATCAGAATTTCACGTTGGCATCTGTGCCATTTTCTCTTGATGAAACATTAGTTACAAATGCAGAAAACTGAACCCAGCTGAACCAAGTGACTTTTGGTCAAAACACATAAAACTCATACTTGCACAACCTCGTATACCTGTGAGCTACTCCAGTGAGAGCTTTGCATTAGTAGCCATCACTGTAGCCATAGCCCTTCTAATGCCTAATCCACAAGTAAATTTCAAGGCATTATTCAAGGTAAGATGCCACTTATTGTTGTTTCTTAATCATTCCATGTGTGTAAAATGGTGCTACCATTTTATTAGGTTCATATGTATACATCTCTCTATATATACATATATGTGTACATAATAATGATAAAGTTTTTGAGTGTTGTGTCCCTAACTCCATTTCTCCCAAAAACCTTTGTTTTTGTTTTGTTTTGAGTTTTTGTTGGTGCTGATATTGAGGCTTGAATTCAGACCTTTGTTCCTGCTTAGATTTTTCACTCAGGCTGGCGCTATCCTACTTGAGCCATACCTCTACTTCCAGCTTTTTGCTGGCTAATTGAAAATAAGAGTCTCACAGCCTTTCCTTCCCAGGCTGGCTTTGAACTGTGATCCTCAGATCCCAGCCTCCTAAGTAGTGAGGATTATAGGCGTGAGCCACCAGCACCCAACAACCCTATGTTTTGTATTGTATCTTTTGGCGAATGATGTTTTCAACCTTGTGTGTATGTCTCATAAGTGAATATACAAGCTTTATACACCAACTTTTCCATCTAATTTCACACTATTTAATTTTACTTTCAAGATAAGTGATATTTTATAATATGATACAATCAAGTTCTATTTGTGATTATGTGAAGAAATGGATTTATTTGCCTAAGGAACAAACTTAATGACATTTAAAAAGTCATATAACTGGAGAGGATGATTAATGGGAAAAGAGAAAACTAACATTTTATGAAAATTAACTTTTGCCAAATCTTGGAAGGCCTCCAGTAATCACTGCACATTGCATATCCTCAGGGCAACTTGCTCAGATGGGCGGCAGGGAGTTGTGACTTCTGAGGGTGGGAGGCACAACTAAGAATTAGCTCCTGCTTCCATAGCAGTGTGATGCCTGAGTTGGGAGCTTTTGTCTTTGGACACAAATATAGTATTAATGAGGTTGTCACTATCCTAGAAGACCTATTTACATCCAATAAGACAGAAAAGACTGAGCCAGGCACCAGTGGCTCACGCCTGTAATCCTAGCTACTCAGAATGCTGAGATCTGAGGATCACATTTCAAAGCCAGCCCAGGCAGGAAGTCCGTGAAGTGCTTATCTCCAATACACCATCAGAAAACCAGAAGTTGCACTGTGGCTCAAGTGGTTGAGAGCTTGCCTGGAGCTGAAGAACTGAGGGACCATGCCCAGGCCCAGAGCTCAAGCCCCACAATCAACAACAACAACAAAGACAGCACAGACTAATACAATACCCCTGTCCTTGATATGAGTGGTGTTCAACCCAGTGTACTGGTACCATATCATTTGTAGTAAGAAAGCTCTCCAGTTGACACTAATATATATCTCAAATTGATTTTAAGTGGAGGAGTAAATGAATACAGATAAATGCAGTAAAATAAATTAACAAACAAAACATTTTTGGACTCAAAAGCTTGACAAGGAGATCTACATATACAGCAGGAAACTGAACATGAAAAGGTGGAGGACTGTTCATCCTGTAGTATATTTGGGTCGGCTGTACGCTTGGTCAGCACTGTTTATTGGAGTGGTATGCGAGCGAGCCCAGCTGGACATATTTGGAACAAACTTGGGACATTCTTTGAAAATGACTTGCAGCTGGGTAGCAAAGAGGCACAATGTTATGATCCACCGATTGAAGATTCTTTATTATAGGAGAAATAGTGCAGAGCTCACTGTGAAATATTTTTTCCCTTCCAGACTAACAAGTATAGATTGATAAATAAATCTTCGTATACTATTAACAAACCACTCTTGTTTCCTGAGACATATATGTGACATCATCAGGGCTGTTCAATGTATTAATCAATTTGTGTTTGTATCATTTCAAACAATAGCAGCAAGAGATAAGAGTAATGTATTTCAAAATGGATAGTTTGGAAGCTTTTGCTGTCAAGTATAATTTTGAGGATGGGTTAAAAGAAATTTCATATGTTACATCTTATTCTTGAAAGATATTTGTAAGTTAACTACAGATTCTCTGGAAGATCATCATAAATGAATGCCAACTGGATATCAAGCTACGATAGAAGGCAGAAAAGATTGTTAGGTCAATCAAGATGGCTTTAAAAGTTGACTGTGACTGAGTGCCAGTGGCCTATAATTCTACTACTCAAGAGGCTGAGATCTGAGGATCGCAGTTCAAAGCCACACAAGGCAGGAAAGACGATGAAACTCTTATCTCCAATTAATCACAGAAAAAGACTGAAGTGGTGCTGTAGGTCAAGTGGTAGAGTCCTTGAGCCTAGGAGCTTAGGGGCAGTGCCCAGGACCAGAGTTCCAGGCCCAGGACCAGCCAAAAGAAAAGTTGACTGTGGAGAGAAGTATCTAAAATACACAGTTCCAACTACTCTCAAGGCCAGTAGAGCCCAGCTTTTGGGTAAGAATGTGTGGAGTCTGGGTATCATATGTACTTAAGACAAGAAAACCTAGACTTTCCCTCCAACTAAAAATGTATCTGCTGACCAATTAATTCTATCATCTGGAATACATGTTCCTCACTTGTGTCCACAGTAAAATCAAGTTAATTAGTAGAACCATCATTATCTATTTACTATTTGAACTGGTCCTGGTCCTGAGTGCCTTGGTGCTGTCCTTGGGCTTCTTTTTTTTTTTTTTGCTCAAGGCTAGCACTCTACCATTTGAACCAGCTTTGGAGAAGGTAGATTATTGGAGATAAAAGTCTCATAGACTTTCCTATCTGTGCTGGCTTCAAATCACAACCCAATGATCTCAGTCTCCTAAGTAGCTAGGTTTATAGGAATGAGCCATTTTTTTTGAGCCATTGACACTGGGTTCTTATTTAATTCTTAAAACTCTGGACTACGCTATCTTTTACCTAATGTGCTTTTCCTGTGGTGGATTAGACTACAAATTTGCCAAAACATGACCATTTTTATTTGCAAAACCATCAATTTTAGATGGTCTAGTCTAATATTCAATAATGGGTTTGAACACAATTTTGTATCAGATGTAACTTTTACAAGAATGAGGAACAACACATGGATACAATGTGTTTTCTGAACAGTTGGCTCTGCCTGGTGTTTTTTGGTCTCTGTAGGGCTCAGTTTCACATGGGTGGGGAGTGGTACATTTCACACTTGGTGATATGTGAGTCACCTTCAATTAATCCATGAGTCCCTTCCATTATTTTGCAGCCACACAGATTTCTGGCTATAAACTTAAATATTTTTCATAGGTATATTTTTAAATCATAATTTCAATATGTGTTTGTCAGTTGTGGGGGCTGAACTCTGGGCCTGGGCGCTATCCCTTAGCTCTTCTGCTCAAGGCTAGTACCCTACCACTTGAGCCACAGTGCCACTTCTGGCTTTTTTCTGCTTATGTGCTACTGAGGAATTGAACCCATGGCCTCATGCATGCGAGGCAAGCACTCTACCACTGAGCCACCTTCCCAGCCCCTAGCCCCTAATTTCAATATTTTTTAAAACATTGTCACTGGGCATCAGTGACTCATACTTATAATCCTAGCTACTCAGGAAGCTGAGATTTGAGAATCACAGTTCCAAGCCAGAAGTAGCAGGAAAGCCGGTGAGATTCTTATTTCCAATTAACCACCAAAAAGGCTGAAGTAGAACTCAGCCTTGAGCAGAAAAAGCCAGGGAAGAGATAGTAGAGGAAAAACAAAGGAGGGGATGACAATGCTTGATAGGAAACGTACTCATTACCTTACTCAGGTAACTGTAACCCCTCTGTTCAGTATCTTTACAATAAAAAACGTATTTCTAAAAAAGCTAACTGAGAGCTTGAGTATCTGAGTTCAAGTCCCAGTAGCAGCCCTCCTCCAAAACCAAACCCATACTAAATGTTTCCCAACATTTCTGTCCCACTTATTTCCAGATATTGACAGATTATCCTTTTGGGGCAGCAAGGCTCTGGACATCTCATTACTTTGAGAATAATGAGATTAAAAAATAGTTTCTTCTGGTTTTCTAATGTCTGTTGCTACTTTCTGTGATGGAGATACAAATTGTGTTACTTTTCAAATACATTTGACTGTGACACTCCTATTAACATCTCATAGAACTAGCACGTGAACTCCACATACAGTCAGGAAAATCTCTCTCCACACCAGTCCCTTTCCAAAAGGACTTGCTAATAATTGGCTGTGCTTTTCCCCCCTGCAGAATGTTCCCCCCCCTAAGCTTTTGATTCATTCCAAAATACACATGGACTTGACCTAAGAATTTTGCTAAAGGAATATTATTTTCCTCCAGGGAAATGAAAGCTGCATGTCTCAACATAAGGTCTTAAAACTATATATGAAAAAAAACTAGTACCAGATCATTATTAGGTTCTGCAAAAAATAGATTTCTAGGTTTTCCTGTGGCCATTGTCAGTGCCTTACTGTGAGGCAGAATCATAGCAGGAGGATGCTAAAGAGCTTATTTTCCCCCCTGGGTTGTTGTGATTATTTGGGTATATTTAGAAGCTGTAAAGAAAGCAAAGCATCAGCCAAAGAGGCCCCAGTAGACACTCTCAAATGAAGATTTTGTCCATTATGAGAAAAATCCCCAAAAGAAAATATTTGCATGGAAAAGAAAGATGAGCTCTTTTTCTCTGAAATGATGTTGTAATATTTTAGGGAAAACAGTGCCTCTGAGTTACTTATTATTGTCATTTCTATCTCCTAGGGCTGAGCAGTTGTCAGAGAGGCTAAGAAAGAGGGAATATGTGGGAAGCCCACTCTGATTTTCTGCTTATATAAATCTCTACATGCTAGCAAGTTTGTATTTTATCCTTAAAATAGGTTAAAAGTGCCAGATTCTTTCATTTCAGGTACAAGGCATAAAATGCAAAGCAATTCCGCAGCTAATCACCATTCAGAAAAGAGCCCAACATGTTTGTTAACTATTAAGTCTACTATAATCTTTCGTATGTAGTTTTATGAGTTTTTAACTTGTATGTAATTGATGGCAAGTGAATGCGTGAGACTCTGGTTTAACTGGCTACAATTTATAGTAGACTACATCACCATGTAACTCAGTTATTTTAAGAGGAAGAATACGATAAGTACTAATATTTATTTTTTACCCTAATGTAAATGAAATACCCCCAAGATCCATGGATGAAAAAGCTTGTGCAAATTCACATTGATCAAATGCAGGTAATGATTGCTTGATACACGTCTACACTTCTATTGTCTAGATTGATTGGCTATATTTTATAGAATTATGTGAAGATGCGCTAGAACAATATAGCATGTTTTTCAAGACTTATGATCTCAGAGGAAAGGTTTGTTTGGCAGAGGAAGAGTTCTGAGTCTTTCATCTGGTGACTTATGTACACTCATTTAGTCTGTGTATTTGTTTAGTGCTTTCATGGGCCAAGACATTCTTGGGTCATTTGGAGGTGATCAGTGTGGCTGGGCTTTGCTTCTTGTCTCCCCTGTGTGCTGTGGAACCAGTGAGTGCTCTTCCATGAGATGTTCTGGAACCAGAACCTTCCCTGTGTGGCAGCGAGCTTCTATCTTGGAACCAGCCCTGCTTAACCCTAGGAAGGATTCAGACCTAACACCACTAAGTGATGCTTGTTGTGGAGTCCCTGAGGATATGAGAGAGGGAACACTCAACCAAATTTTAGCCCATTTCTTCATCCTCCTGGTGGGAGAAGAGGGCCAAGGCCTTCATCCATACAAGATATCCCTTCACAGAGGGAAAATTGTGGTCTCCTTGGACCCCACCCTTCTGACAAAGGTTCTCATTCCCTTCAGCAGATGCAATCAGCCAGGTCTGTGTGAGGCTTTCTCCTCTGACCAGAGCACCTCCAGATCGCGAATGGACGGAAGACACCAGCTAATGTGTGTCTTTTAGTTTATGAACCTCATACACTAATGAAGACCTTGGACTGTCCATGGTCCGAGAACCCAAGACATGACCTTTTTTTAATTGTCCCTAATCTGCTCCATGCTTGCCTGTGGTCATCCAGTACATTTGAGCATTGGTTTCCATTTGTATTGAGCCCTCACGTACTGAACAAGGAAAGTAAGTGGAATTTAGGCTTGTACATTAATAAACATTGACTCTTTATAATTTATTGGCCAGAAAGAAAGTAGAAGTTAGTGTTTGACAGAAAAAAAATGTTTTGTTGTCAATTCAGTGTTGGTCATCATACTGTCTCACTCAATTCTATTGAATCTAGGAAGATCTAGGGTTTTTTTATTTTTTGGGAAACCAAGGCAATTACATACCTATAAAATAAGGTTCATAGATGTGAAATGTTGAGAATTCCTGAAACATTCTGTAAAGGAAAGGAAACTTGGGAAAACAAAATGTCATGAGACAGATCAGAGAACAGCAGTTTCATTGCTACCTCTGAGTGTATCTCCTCAGTAAGATCCAGGAATGGAGTACAAGGAAGGGCATATTCACCAAAATGAGATGGAGAAGGTGGTTTATTTGGTACAGGATGAAAATAGTGACCGTGCCATATTTATTTTAAAATAATGAAGTTAAACTACTACATCTAATATACATACTTCTAGTACTTTGGATGTATAACCTGTGCCTACATTTACATGTATTGGAAATTCATTTTTTAACTAATAGAGGTATAGCAATAAAAAAAACCCTGGGACTGTTAAAAGAAAAGGAGTTAAAGTGATTTCTTCATAACCCTTGTGAACTATCTACAAGGCCACTCAAGTTCTTTGTTGAACCAAAGGAGCCTCTGTCTTATGTGTCTCCAAGCTGTGAAAAGAGGGAGAAAGCAACATTACCACAGATGACAAAATCTAGCTACCATCTATTCAGATGAGAAGACTGAACTAAGTGAAGAACATCCTACGCCCGTGATTGAAATTGTTTAAGGGTTTAGGAAACAGACTTTGCCAAAGGCCCATGTCAATCTGTGACTGAAGTAGTTTCTTGATGTGGAAGAAACTTTGTGGAGCAGTAATTAAAATGAAGCTTCATCTTTTACTGAATAAATAGCATTCATTTAGATACCCCACATTTTGTCTGAAGAAGTCAATAGTCCTCAACTTCACACAATGCCAGTGTGAGGACAATCTTGAGAGGCTACCTGGTACATAAAGCATACATACCCAATGACAGTATGAGTTTCTATTTTGATATCCTATGCTAGTCTTGTCACTACTTATTTATGAACAATCCTGACATAACTTGTCAAGTTAGCCAACCCATACTGACTCTCAAAGGCAGCCTGATGATGCTCAAGCTGTGCCTAGGAGATGGTTGCATTGGCAGGGACACTCTTGAAACTCTTTTAAATGTCAAAATTCAGCTAGCAAGACAACTGCCACAGTCTGGGACATACCCTTTTGCTTGAGTTCCAGAAAAAAAATATCCTATCATCACCAAGAGGTATACTAGATAGGAGAATCAAGGGAGGTGAAGGGTAAACAAAGGAGGAGGCTGCAATGCTTGGTAAGAAATGTATGCATTATCCTGCCAATGTAATTGTAACCCCTCTGTACAGTATGCTCTCAAATAAAATAAAATAAAATAAAAAAAAAAGAAATGTTCATTTTCCTTAGCCCTGAAATGAAATATTTCATAGGTCCACAATTTGCTACCTAGGTCTAGAGGACAACTGAGAAAGAAAAATGCCCAGTGCATGGTCGGCAGAATTTTCTGCCTGTGGACATTCACAAGGCTGCATTGTGGAAACAGAAGCTGCTCAAATTGTTCATTGTTCAGTGGCTCCAACTTTGGCAGCCAGAAGTAAATTCATTATGCAGCTATTGGCATACTTTTCTTCTGTTTATTTCATGCCATGGGTACAGAAATACATTCTGTGCTCCCTGCAACCTGTTGCTTTGCCTCTTGCTGTTGTTCTGGCCTGCCTCTTGCCTTCTATTCCTCCTGCTCTGCTGACTTCCAAAGCTTGGACACAAGCAGACCTGTGCCTGCGTGCCTGAACGGGTGTGCAATGGGAAGGTGGATGCATTTCCTCCAACTTCAAGTGAAATATTCTTTTTTTCCCCTACATCTGGGCAAGTGAGGCAGCCAACAGGTATTTATTAAGCACCCACAGAGTGCAGAGCAGTGTACCCAGCCTTTGGGGGACTGCAAAGTCACATAAATGTCCATAATGATCAACACGTACTTCTCCCTCAGCGTTTCCCCCCTGAACCTGTGCTCTCCTGGGCTTGGAGGAGGGAAATTGAAAAGCAGCTCTTGCAAAATGACTTCTTACAATTTTTGTTTATGTCGAAATTGCTTCATACAGCTAGAAAACCAGATGAGCGTGACTCCTCACAAGTCAAGGTGCTATTTTTTAAAATAAGTTCTGAAGCAGTTTCTCTAACCAGAAAGTGCATTTTGGAGATTTTCTTACCATGCAGATTCTGATTCCTGTCTTTGTAAGCAACCACTGTCCAGGGAAGGGAGGCTGCAGATCCGGGGACTGCCATACTTGATTACTGTGCATGTGCAATCGGTAGGGCTCAGTGGTGGCTCCATCTTGGGATCATCTGGGGAGCTTTTAAACCACTCCTGCTGGAGCCCCATCTCAGAAGATCCCGGATAACTGTTCTCGATTATGGCATGGGCAGAGGCTGTTTCAAGTCTCTTTAGGTGGTGTGTGTGTGTGTGTGTGTGTGTGTGTGTGTGTGTGTGTGTGTGTGTGTGTGTGTGTGTGTGTGTGTGTGTCCTGTGCCTTGAACTCAGGGCCTGGTAACTGTCCATGAGCCCAGTCTCAAGAGATCTGAGGATCATGGTTCATAACCAGCCTGAGCAGGAAAGCCTATGAGACATCTTACCTCCAATTAACCACCAAAAAGCCTGACATGGAGCTGCAGCTCAAGTTGTAGTGAACAATCTGAAGGATAGCACCTAGACTGTGAGTTCAAGACTTAGTATTGGTATGTACACATGTACACACACACGTGCACACACACACACACACACACACACACACACACACACACACACACACACACACACACACAAAGGTAGTCTATGATTCCTTGATCATAGGCCAGACAATAATATCATAGGCTCACCTGGTTTCTAAAGTGAGATTGCCATTCTGCTTCATGTCCTCATTATACGCAATACTTTTCCTTTGTAGCACTATGGCTAGCATTTGGGGGATTGAATGATATACTGCCCCATGATAGTGTTAGCACCATGACAGTGAATGCCAAATCTGCTTTTGTCTCCATGGTATTTCCCAGATGTCCAACAAGCCTCCTAGGATTTATCAGGAATTCCACAAATACTTATTGATTAGATGGGTTTACTAGCAATGCTCATTTTAGCCTCCCTGGGAATAGGAGTCTGCTAGTATCCTCCTGTTAAAAATTCCCTAACATCTGTCTTCTAGCCTGCTGAGTTATAGAATGAAGAGATTGTGATTATGTACTTTCCTTTTGTGTGCTAGTCCTGGGGCATGGACTCAGGGCCTGGCCGCTGTCCCTGAGTCTTATGCTCAAATTTAGTGCTCCACTTCTGGCTTTTTGGATGGTTAATTGATGGTTAGTCACGTGGGCCTTCCTGCCTGGGCTGGCTTCAAATCATGATCCTCAGATCTCAGCTGGATTAGCTAGGTGTGGGCTTCTGGTGCCCAGCAGTTAAGTAATTTTTGTATGTTACTCTTGGGTTTAGGTTAGAATCAGCTAAAGTAGTTTTTCAGCTAATACCTGGGTCAATCTCCACATAGATTCAGATTCTATTTATCTGGTGTGGAGTTCCTGTATCAGGCATTTTAAAAAGCTCCAGACAGTGCCGATGTGCCCCATATACCACTGCTGAGAGCCACCACCTTGCTTCTCAAAGCATAGTGTCAGTACTAGCAGCATCATTGTCATCTCAGTAGTTTGGGAGAAATACAGAATTTGGGTTCAAGGATCAGAAACTGCCTTTTAAACAAGTCCCAGGTAAATGGCTTGAATAGTAAAGTCTGAGAAGCCTACAGCTTCCTTTGCTGCTAATGGGGAACAATTTCAGTTCGCCTGGAGAACTGTTAGCTCCAGCATGAAGGAAGGCGTTGTGTATTTGTGGAGGCCTGAGAGAGATCTGCAATGTAAACATAGTTCATAGAGAAAGAGGTATTGTTATTGTCAGAATCAGTTGTGATTCTATTTTAGATAATTGGCTTTGGAGACACAAGGCAAAAAATACTCCCTCTCCTCTTCCCTCCCACCTCCCATTTCATTTCTAGTCCCATTTTTTTAAAACCACCACCAAATAGAACATGAAGAAAAGGGGCACAGAAGGTTATAGGAATGAAATAGATCAAAGAATCTTCTTATCCCATATAGAAAAAAAATTAAAAGACCAAGTGTCATCTTTTTCTTCCAGAGAAAAGAATGCATTTCCTGTTTGCCTTCACAGAGAGCCTCAGCATAATAGTTCAGTGTGTGCAGAGCTGCTGAACAAAGAAGGGAGAAATGGCTAAGAGGACAGAGTTAGAACTGCCAAATATTGGCTCAGTTAGAAGCCATGTGACAAATGTAGCCCTTGATTTCAATTACCAGTGCAAAAGAGAATCGTGCAAATGTTTCTCTAGATCTTTTGTGGTTTTGCGTGAAAGAGAAAGGAAGGTAATTAATTTTACCTTCCAGATTTGTGTGTGTGTGTGTGTGTGTGTGTGTGTGTGTGTGTGTGTGTGTGTGTGTGTGTGTGTGTGTGTGTGTGTGTGTCCCCACTGGAAGATCTGTCATGACTTGAAAGCATTTTCCTAGACCAAGCTTGCACCCAAATGGTTTTCTGCAAGAAAGCAGGCTTTACAAGAATACCTGGCTGCATAAAGAAATACAAAACCCTTTGTGTTGCTTGTGCTGTATTGAATGTTGATGTAGAATGTTGATGTGAGATGCTACCAGAATCACAGAAAAATAGTCTTTGGGTTGCGAAAGAGTTTTTAGAGGTCATCTCATTTAGTTGTGTTCAATCTGAATTTCTGGCTCCATCACACCTGTAGAATATAAAGCCTGCAATTAGCACCAGCGACCTAATGCGAGTCTTTTCATACCAACTAGGACACAGCAGAGTGGCAGGAAGAGTGGAGAGGAAGTTATTTTAGAACAAAAACCCCTCAGAGGTTGGAATATATCCAGTCTAACTTCTCAAGTGACATTGTCAGTGGAAATCTACTGCATTGGGTTCCACTCACAGGAATTTCATAGTTCCAGGGTCCAGCCTGGCTGGGGGCTGCTCTAATGTACAGCCAATATTGAAACTCACCTCCTTACACTCCACTGCCCTATCCCTGTCTCCCTGTCCTCTGCCCATCTCTGGGAAGGCAAGATGAGTGTGGATGGAAAGTGACCAGTGCACTCTCTTAAGGGACGGGCAGGGCCCTCTTCCTGTCTGTGTTTCTAGTGTAATAAAAAACGGTGGGAGAGAGTTTCATGGTACAATCTCCCGCAGCTTTAAGTGTGTGTTCACCCAACTGATGAGCTGAACCCTCCCTTCTGTTCCCAACATCATTGGAGTTAGACTTCCTCCTCTGTTCCCAACATCAGAATCAGAAAGCATTTATCCATGGTTGGATTGGCAGGTGTAGGGCAGCAGTTAAGTAACTGAAAAGATGAAGGTCACTATTCCAGGGGATATTTGTACCTTAGCTCTCAGCTTTGTGCATCAAGTGGAGAGTGAGAGCTTTTCTATGGTGGCATCATTTCCTTTTATTCAGTAGTGACTTCAGGTAGAGAGAGGCAGAGCCCAGATCTATGTTGGTGGTCAGGCACTTTAGAGCTGGAGAAGCGATGATTTCAGCAGCACAATCAGAACAGAAGATGTGCTGGAATCTTCTCACAAAGGCAGAGGGGAAATGCTGTAAAATTTCAGGACAGAGGCCCAGGATGACAGGATTATATAGGAACTCTAACCCTTCCATGCCTCGTAATGTCAACAGTGCTGGGAACTTATAAATACTACCAATGTGTGGAAGCATTTTTCATATGCTCCACGAACACAGCTACATCCTGATATATACACTACTCTAAACATAAGATAGAGGAATGCAGTATTTACAGAGAAGTTTTGCAGATTTCTTTGGAGAAAAATACGGAGGACTAGAAAGAGATCGATTCAGTTCCTACAAGTCTTGGGTTAAATTAATCATTGATTAAATGTGGAACTTCTGGATGAGATCTTGCGTTCTAATTCATTAGCTTAAGTTTGAATACATTTATTTCACTGCATATGTAGAATACTAATTTCAGTGAAGTCTTTATCATACATAATCCAGAAATCAATAAGCATTTTATGCTTATGAGTTATAGAATCAGGAGAAGGAGGTAGACTACAAGGTCAGAATTTCACTTCTGTTTCTAATTTAACAAATTACAGGTATATCACAGATGCACACACATAAATTTTTGTCCTTCGTGTTTTGTATATTTTAGCTCTTTTAAATAACAGTTTTTTTTTCTTTTTGCCAGTGCTGGGGTTTAAACTCAGGGCCTCATGCTCGCTAGGCAAGCATTCTACCTCCTGAGCCATACCCGTATCCCTTTTTGCTTTATTTTAAAGATAGGATCTTGCTTTTTTTTTTTTTTTGATCCAGGCTAGTGTGGATCATGATCCTCCTATTTATTCTTGCCACTATAGGTGGGATGAGAAATATAAGTTAATAGCTAAGATATGGAACCAACCCAGATGCCCCTCAGTAGATGAATGGATCAAGAAAATGTGGTATATATACACAATGGAATTCTATGCCTCCATCAGAAAGAATGACATTGCCCCATTTGTTAGGAAATGGAAAAACTTGGAAAAAATTATATTAAGTGAAGTAAGCCAGGCCCAAAGAAACATAGGTCCCATGGTTTCCCTTATTTCCAATACCTAGTATATGTATGAGTCAAGCGGAAAAGGGCAGATAATGTGATGTTAGGAAAATGAACCCTTAGATATGTATTTTAACGTTTTTTTCTTTCATGCATGTGTTTCTAATGCATTTATAAGGTTATTTCTTTGTTGCTTTGTATGTCCCTCCCCCACAGTATAACCCCTGCTTTCACTATATTTAACGTCAGTATAACTTGTGGAGGGGAAGGGGAAAAACAAGTCGCTTAAGGATACAGGTGGACCTGTTGCAACAATGAGAAGTACAAGTTGTCATGTAGAAAACGAGCTTTACAACGTCGGTGCGGGGTGGGGGAGGAAAGATTGGGGGGGGAGGCTGGGAAGGGATGTGAAGGGTAAACAAAGGAGGAGGCTGCAATGCTTGGTAAGAAATGTGCGCATTATCCTGCCCATGTAATTGTAACCCCTCTGTACAATATGTTCACAAATAAAATAAAATAAAATAAAAATAAAAAAAGGAAAAGGTCAAGTGGTGTATGTGTGTGTGTGTGTGTGTGTGTGTGTGTGTGTGTGTATGTGCTATGAAGCCATTGTGGTTACGTTTGAAAGCAATGTATGTGAAAAATGAAAATAACTAGAAAATCCTACCTAATATCAGACAAGCCTCTTGCTTTTCTGCTCACTGCAGTCAAGTGACTATTGATTGCACCGTTTAGTTCTATCTATCACTACTCTTTCCAGCTGCTAGCAGCTATTCTATTCTCTATTTTTATATGATCAACTTTTTACCTTCTATGTATGAGTGAAAACATTTAGTATTGGCTTTCTGTACCTGGCTTATTTCACTTAACATTCTCCAGCTCTATCCTTGCTATTGCACTTAAGTTTTTATGGCTGAATAATACTGCATTTTGTGTGTGTGTGTATGTGTGTGTGTGTGTGTGTGTGTGTGTGTGTGTGTGTGTGTGTGTGAATTATTTTCCAAGAAGCAAGAGAAGACATCTACCATGTAGAATTACAGATGATGGCAGTGACTTTCTATCCTAATACAACTTGCTGTCCATCTAGAATGTCCCCTTTAGAGGATGAAGAACAAATTGTGATGTAAGACAAAGCAAATGTAAAAAATCCTAAGTTCTTTCAGATATAAACTGAGTCTCCCAAAAAGTTTCAGAAACAGGGGGATTTGACAAGAACCCAGAACTAGAGTTTCCTCAGGGTGCCTGATCAACCCAGAGTGAGAGAATACAGCGGAGTTTGGAAGTAGCTGGGGTTGGATGGGCAAAGCAAAGAGTTGCTTTGCATGGAGTATGGCCAGGGAAATGGCTTTTCCTGCCCTGTGACCCAAAGCCTTGAAATGACATTGAAATAAATACACAGCTACAAAATGGGTACCCTAGAGAATGGCCTTGCCTGTATATACATATGGACTTCAAAACTCTTTGAAGTTGAGATGATGTTCCCAAGTTACTCCAGTGGCTTGTCCATTATTCTAGGGGTGACACAGAATCATGGCATGTGTGTAATGTCATGCTGAATGCTGCCAGGCAATAGGTGTGTTCATGTAGGTCATACACACTTTATCATGCAGGCTGGGTTCCTCTGGGTTGCTAGTTGTTCTCTTGTTCCCTGTGACCAGCTATTATAGGTGCATATCCTATATCTTGAGCTTGCACAAGCTGGCTTTCAAGATCATAAAAATAGGCCATTTTGACAAACTGATTGTTCCACACCACCGCAGACTATGCTGCTGGATCCATTTCTGCACAGCTATATCTTATTGATCCCTGTGATCATTTCTCCTGAGGCAGAGATTTTGGTGCCACTTCTGGGTACCCAATATGCCATGAATGTGGGATTAAGTAGGTTAGTCGCAGAGTATTTGCATGTAGAAAATGGGGGGAGGGGCATGTTGTATTGGGAATGGATCCCAGGGCTTCCCACTTGCAGGTCAGGTATTCTATCACTAAGCCACACCCAAGCCCTTCATTTAGAAAATATATTGACAATTGAGATTTAAAATTTTAAAGACAAAGATGAAGACATCTTCTTTATTTAATTGGTCTTCCTTGATGAATAAGCCATCAACAATATATCAATACCTTCCAAAGGACATATACTCATAGGGTCATGGGTGATCTAGAGGTAATGTAGAGCCCAATCTGTGTCTGTGAGCTGTAGAGAGACTTGAGCATGGCCATGATGTGTTCCTTATGGCTTCGTCCTTGATCTTTGCTTAAGAAAAGTTTTGCCATAGTGGCTTATAATGGTCTTTTCTTCCCATATAACAGATCACTCTAACTGATCATGGCTTTTTTGTTGGTCCTGTGGCATTTTTCTTGCTTTTCTTTTCTTTTTAGTTTTATGATGGTAAAATATAAGCTAAAAGTCACTGTTAAAGTTTGAATATGAAGTGTCCACACAGACATATGTGTTGAACATTTGGCTGCCAGAAGGTGGCACTCTTTTTAGAGGGTGTGGAAACTTTAGGAGGTGGAACCTCTCTGCAGGAGATAGGTCCCAGGGGGCATGTTTTTGAAGGTTACACCTGGTCTCTGTGTTTCCTCTCATTCTCTGTTTCCTGGCTGCCTTGAGGTAAAGAAGCTCCTCTACCACATTTCTGCCCCCATGATATTCTGCCTCACCACAGGCCAGAGTCAAAAGAATGTGGTCTAAACCTTCAAACTGTAAGCAAAATAGATCTTTCCTACCTTAAGTTATTCCTGACAGGTGTCCACAACCACTATAAAAGAAATGAACACATTTAACCACTGTAACCATTTTAAAGTAATAATTCAGTAGCCTCTAGTACATTTTCAGTGTTGTACAAGCATCAGCAATGCAGTACCAAGACATTTTCTCATTTTTTAAATTTTTATTTATTTTTTATTGTGAAAATACTGTACAGAGGGCAAAATAATTTGATCCCCAAAAGGACAGTCCCTCCTTGTCCTTCCTCTCCTCCCAACCGCTTACAGCCACCAGTCTGCTTTCTGTCTCTAAATTTACTTATTCTGGACATTTAATATGGACAGAATCATGCAATGTGTGGCCTTTCTTGTCTGGCTTCTTATATTCAGTATCATGTTTTCAACATTCATCCAAATTGTATCATATTACTATGCCATTCCTTTTATGGTTGACTGGCTAGACTATTGTGTTGATAGACCACATTTTATTTGTTGATTTATTAGATGATGACATTTGGGCATTTATTTCCACCTCTTGGTTATTGTAAAGAGTACCATATCACATGCATCCCAGTTTTTGTTTGAATCCTTTGTGTTTAATTCTTTTGCATTTATACCAAGAAAACAAAATTGTTGGGTCACATGTAACTGGATATTGTGGCCTTTTGCTCATGCCACTTCTCTATGATATATCAGCTTTCTTTCAAACCCCTGTTGGGAATTGCCTTCGTCTGGATTCCTTTCCCTGATGGTTTCCTGCATTTTCTCATGGCTCACCTGGGCATCCTTGAGAATTCCCTATTTAAATACTCCATGTTCTGCTCTTCCTGGAGAAACTCTACTTCTGACTTTTCATCTCTGTATTTGTGTTGTGCCTATCTCCTTTGACTTCCTTCCTGCCTGCCTGCCTGCCTTCCTTTCTTCCTTCCTTCCTTCCTTCCTGCCTGCCTGCCTTCCTGCCTTCCTGCCTTCCTGCCTTCCTTCTTTTTTTTTGTCCTGGTACTGGGACTCAAACTCGGGGCCTCATGCTCTTGTTTGGCTTTTTTGCTCAAAGCTGAAACTCTACCACCTGAGCCACACTTTCACTTCCTCTCCTTTGTCTTTGACCATGTTTGTTCTACCTGCATGCAGCTGTCAGCTTCTCAAGGACAAAAATGGATATAATTGTCTGTGCTCAAAGGCAGTTGTTACTATTTTTGCCTTTGTATTGTTCAGTTATTCTAGTAACAAGTAGAATTACAGAAATAGATTGTGGGGCCTAGGGGACAATAGAGCTCAGTGGTAGAGTGCGTGCTTAGCATGTAGGTTCTGGGTTCCATCCCTAACATCAGTAATGAAAGAGAGAAAGAGAAGGAAATAGATTGTGATTTTATTAATCATCAAGCCTAGACATTCACTGACATAGGCACAAAAGAGTCAGCTTAAAAAAGAGAAATACAACATGAACCAAAGACAGGAAGAGGACTTGAAAGGAAGGACTATTATATATAGGGTACAAACAGAATTTTCAGAATAACAGTATTACGTTTGATCACATTTACTCTTCATAGCAACCACGTGAGGTGTATTCTATTAAAATTTCCACTTAAATGCAAGGTAGTACACAGGGAGCTCAGAACCACACAAGCAGTTAGGGTGGAAAAGTCAAAACCTTTGTCCCCAGAGTCTGTGTCTTGGACCGCTCTTCTACTCAAACCTCATGGCCCTTTGAGGAGGGTAAATTTAAGGTGTTTCATCTCGTCACAACAAATCCTAGGTCTTTGAATACACAAACATAGGACCTGTTGAGTATACTCAGGGTTTAATGAGTATTTGTTGAATCTAATTACCAAGGATTATGCCAAGTAGCCGGCATTACAGGTGTATGCCAACTATACTCAGTGAAAATGTAGGCTCTTTTTTTTTTAAAGAAAAATTTTCATTTTATTCTTAGAATAAGCTTTATTCTTTATTTGAATATATTTACAAGATGTAAAACCAAAGATTTTGACTGCCTCATAATGTCTTTCTTAATGTTGTACTTTTAAAATAAAAGTAGCATTAATATATCCATTGTAAATGGCTGGCAGTTCAAGTTGAAATGTGTCTGCACAATGTGTATGATTAAATATTCTCATATGTTGCTGTTCGGGGTAAGAAAAGATGACATGGTGGGTTTTGTCATTTAAAGTAGACCAGTCCTTTTTTTAAAAAAAAAGAAAATGTTGTATTTAACTTTTAAAAGACAAAGTACAGGGCTGGGAAGGTGGTTCAGTGGTAGAGCGCTTGCCTTGCATGCATGAGGCCCTGGGTTTGATTCCTCAGCACCACATAAGCAGAAAAAAAAAAGCCAGAAGTGGCTCTGTGGCTCAAGTGGTAGAATGCTAGCCTTGAGCTGAAGAGCTGAGGGACAGTGCCCAGGCCCAGAGTTCAGGCCCCCACGACTGGACCCCCCCCAAAAAAAGACAAAGAACAGCTTAATGAAATGAGAATATGCTATTTTGACTATGGAGTGGGCAAAGGACAGAAAGATACTTCAGACACATTCTAAAAGGAAATGCACTTTAGATATAAATATTTGGTTTCTAATCACTCATCAGGCAAAAATTATAACCCTTGAGTCATCAAGATCCTTTGAGCACATCTTCATGACACATACATGGCACATACCATTGGAGGGAGGTCTTGGTGTATGGCCTGTTAATTGGCCTGACTAACCCCAAGTCTGTCTTATAAAGGCTAGACTACTACCCTTGCTTCCCATGTTGTGTGTGTCTGTTGTCCCAGAAGATAGATTGTTGGGTTAAAGCATCTCCATGATTTCCAAGCATCCCACACAGTATTGTCTACTTAGACTCTATTAACCACTTTGGAATCTCTTTAGAATTAAGGCAAGAAATGCCCCCAGAGTCCCAGAAGGGGGAAAATGTGGATTATTTTATGTGCAAATCAATAATCTCTACTTCATGGAACTGTGTAGTGAATTGCTTTATTGAATAAGTGTGAGAAAGAAAAGATACTGGTTGTCCAAGAATGCTATTGCCAAACATTTGGAAACAAAATCTTTTCTGTGGAAATAGCATACATTACTTTCTGTGCCATGGAATTTCCCCTCATTTGACCCAACGGGTAAAGGAAAACTCTTATGCAACCATCATATTTTAGAACTTAATCTTTTGTATGTAGGCTGGTTAATAACGAACAACAGACAATTTTATCTAAGAGGATGACTAAGATCCTGTATTTTGCTTCTTGTGAGAGCTGATTTACATGTCTCATTCATGTTCTATTAACAGAGTTCTCGGAAATAAATCCAAGTTAAACTTAAGACTTGTTTTGAAGCTGAGTTAAAAGTCCTGTAGTTATACTCAGTTGTGGAGATTACCTTCCAAAGGCAAAAATAGAATAAACTTCATCAGTTTACTCTACTGAGATGTTAGCATTTCATTTTTAAAGTCTAGCAGTATTCAGCTGTTGTTAAAAGTGAATTTTAACACAATGTAATAGTGAACATTATTTAAATTGCTCTTTTCTGTTGTATCTCTAAATGCACACTTACAATACAAATACTTATGAAGAGCTACTCACTTTCTGGAAAATTCTTTACCCAAATTAAATCTTTCTCTGTTTTTTGATGTTACACTCAGAGATGAAATGGAGGAAATTTATAGGATCTAAGAATTTAAAAAGAGATGCTGTCTAGGTACTTGTGTACATAATTTCCAATCTACTTATTAGCCCTTTCATACAGTTACTGGATTAGTTGTTACAGAAGTGCACATCAACATCTGATATCTGGATTCTTTTTTGTCATTGTCAATGTAAGCCATAAATGATTTTGGGGGGTAAACACATCATTTGAAATTACATTATATACATACCAACTAGACTTGTCACCTCATTTCCTTTGCCTCCACATTGAACTCATGCATTAATGCATTTGGTTCCTTAGACTCAGATTTAGGATACAAAGTGTGTCCCCATGACATTCACCTTTTTCATTTTTCTGACTTGTCAAGTTCCTTTGGGCATCTGATGATTTTGTCACAGAATGGGTAGGATTCACTTCATAGCACCATGACATCCATAGAGTTGATCAAGCAAATGTTGATTTCATTGGCACCATTGATAAGCCTACTAAAGTAAGGAAAGACCAACTCCAATCACTAGAGTAATGAATACTTTCATCACCACTTCCATACTCAGCTTTGAGACTTGCTGGAAACTAACCTCACTCAAAGGTTCTTTCTTCCACCTTGTTGTGGTATATGATCTTATTTGTTAATTAGATTAAGAGACACCTAGGAGAATAGTAAAGCACACATCTGGATGTGTCTGTAAGGCATTTCTAGAGTTAATTAACTAAGGGATAAGACCTACTTTGAATGCAAGTGGCCCCGTCCAATAGACTAGAGAGCCAAATGAAATATGGAGAAGGAAGCCCACCTGCACAAGTATTTTCTCTCTGCATCCCGTCTGCTATGTGAACAGATTTGTTTCACTTAGCCCTCTCTACCATGATAGGCCCAGAACCAAGGGAGCTAAGTGACCATAGACTGAAACCCTGAGCCAAAATTAATCATTTCTAAATCATTTTGCTCAGGTATATTGTCATAGTGATGAAAAACTGGTTAACACACTTGTCAAAATCCAAACAGTTCATGTCCAGAGAATTTCTTCAGCTTAACTGTCTAACCTCATCAGAAGAAAGCAGGAAAGGCTGATTTTGCCTTTAGTGATCACTGTATCTTCCCCTAAGTACTCACAATCTATTCTTGACTCTTGACTAGGATATATGTCAGATTAACCAGTCTATGGCTTTTAATGAATATATGTCCTGTCCACTCTTGAAAATTGCAAATACATCTCCCTGACTCCATTTATATTACATGAAAGGATTTAGTTATTTTATCTTCAAGTTCTTCAAATGTCTGGGGCTGTAATTTGTCTTCCTAGAAATGCTTGAATTCATTTAGAATGTCTTCTCATCAGTTTGGACCTCAGTTCCATCCTCCTACAATTACTTTTCCACTTCTTTTCTGGTGAAAAGTCATTGTTATTGTCCAAAAGAAACTAGATACAGAATAAAGTTAAGAAGATAATAGGATTTTCTTTTACCTGTTAGAATTGAAACATTATCTCATAAACTTGGCCCATTAATTAATAATTGATTAATTAATTAATTTGAAGACAGGATGTCACTATTTAGACCCAGATTAGCCTTAAACCAACAATTTCCTGCCTTTTGAGTGCTGGGCATGTACATAGTACTGAGTTCTCTTTAGTCGGTTTTTCTTATGAAGTTATGAACTGCCTTACAGTTTAGAAAATGCTTTCATGTGGATGAGGTCTTTCATTCTATAGCGATTTTACTGCCTGCATTTTAGAAATGAGGAAACAACACTGAACTTCTATTTAGTGACCTGGAACGTCAATTGATCTGTTCGTAACAAAACTGGATGTCTGACATTCTGTACTTCAAAAGATTTGAAAGCTTAACTTTCTAACTTTTTTTAAGGAATTACCAATATTTTATCTTATTGTAAAAATACTGTACAGAGGGGTTACAATTACATGGGCAAGATAATGAGTATATTTCTTATCAAGCATTGTTGCCTCCTCCTTTGTTTCCCCTTCCCATCCTCCTCCCGCCCCACCTTTCTAACTTAATTCTTTGAAATTCTTGTTTGTCCTTTGATTCATGCCATTCTCACTATTCACGTGTATGTGGCATGAGAAGGGTGATTCCCACAAACCATTCTAACTTCCTGTTTTTCTCATTTGCATTTCTGTGCAGCTCTTTGGTGAATATAACTCCAGAGCAGAATTTCAGAGATCACTCCAGTTTGCTAAAGCAGTTTTCCTTTAAAATGTTTGGCCCTGGTAGCAAATTCATTTATTTGGAAACCATTAGAAAATCCTCAAGTAAAAATTACTCCCTTCTGTGTGCTTTGGTACATGCCCCTACCATCTGGCATGAGAAATATGCCTTACCAAGTGAGTAAGTATTTGGTGTAGTGCAGAAGTCTCCTTATCTACCTTCTACAAGAAGAAACTGGTGGTTGTGCTAGGTTGGCAAGGACATCTGCAATTATTTTTAGGATAATACCATTATTCATTTATTTTTATTTTATAGTTTTTCAAGTTATCTTTAGTTGTACAAAGGGGGTCCAGTTCAAAATATCAGTTCATGAGTACAATGCATCTTGAGCCACAGATAATCAGCTATTCATTTTTGCTAAATAAGATTCTCCATCGGCAGGTACTGGTGGTTTATACCTATAATCATAGCTACTCAGGAAGCTGAGATTTGAGCATCACAGTTTGCAGAATCTTATCTCCGATTAACTAGCAAGAATCTGGAAGTGGAGCTGTGGTTCAAGTGGTTGAGTGCCAGCCTTGAGCAAAAAAAAATAAAAATAAAAATAGCGGACAATGCCCAGACCCTGAGCTCAAGCCCCAGAACTAGCATTTTTTTAAACGGATATTCCATAGATCTTCACCAATTTATTGGTATTACTTTACATGTCATTGGAGAGAAGCTAAAGGCATCCATTCTTTGAAATTTGTTAAATCTTCGTGATTTCCTTTCTACTTCAAAGTACAGAATTAAGGAACAGATGATCATTTTATCATTAGCTTATTGGTTCCGTTTACAGTCTTTGCCTTCACTAACATCTCACTGTTTTCCA
This sequence comes from Dipodomys merriami, assembly GCF_024711535.1. Classification (NCBI taxonomy): domain Eukaryota; kingdom Metazoa; phylum Chordata; class Mammalia; order Rodentia; family Heteromyidae; genus Dipodomys; species Dipodomys merriami. The sequence continues at coordinate 114,009,500 of NW_027204492.1, forward strand.
CAAAGGAATGGACTGCAGTCTGACATCTTTTTCTTGTCAGTTTGAGAGATAGTAAGATGCCATAAAGAACTGCTTTAGTAAAATACTGCTTATTACATATGAAACAGCAACATGAATATATGTCTCTGGTTTCTTTCACCATTTCATTTCAGATTTGAAAAAAAAAAAACAGACAAGGATGGACAAAAGGAAATTATTCCTTTATTGTTTTGCCAAAGACCTCGTCTCTTTCCTTACAAAACATCACATATCCTGGAGTTTTGAAAACTGCTATAATTGTCACAAGGCAGCTCATTCTCTGGGAAGAAAGTGAGTGAATTTCCCATTAGGAGATCATGGTTAAAACAACCAATCGGTGCTGGGACCAAATGTAACTAGCAAGTGTGTTCAAAAGCTGCATTCATTCAAGAGGGTGAAAGAAAACCTTTCTCATAATGAGCCCTGGGAAGCAGCCAGCATGGGAAAAGGGCACACAATTGCCAGTTTGGCATCTGAGTAACTCCTACCAGCTTGCATTCATTTGTGGTATTATAGCTTTTGTGGCTTTTCTCTGGGGCTGAATCCCCTGTGTCTTTAAGCAAGGTTTCCACGTCTGTTTTTTTTTTTTTTAAGGACTGTGCATAATCTTACAGTAATCTACCATTTTTAAAGGAAATGGAAACAATTACTATGTCCTGAGTGACTGAAATAGAAGTTAGTAAACATTTCTTTCAAATGTTCTAGCATGTGGACAGGACATCTGTGCTTAGGTAGGAATGAGATGGACTATGATTGTGTGAAATTATCTGTATTTTTTGTGGTGTTTTTCAAGGGTTGGCCCTCTCCGATGTTTTTGATGAAATTAATTATGGAATATACAAACATATATAAGTTTCTCTATCATCAGAGCAGAACAGAGAAGAATCCTGAAGATTCTGCTTGCTGCCCCCAAATAAGATACAAAATGTTGCTGGGATTGAGGGCAGGGGAAGGGAAATTACTTTAAGGCTCTTTATGGCTTTGTATGATTATGTTAACTTTTAAAGTCTACTTCCACAAATTAAATCAGAAGTGCAAGACATGCAATACCTCTCTGGACAGTGTGTGGGGGGGGTAATAAATTTTCTCATTGGATAGTTTCCAAAAGCTCTGTACTGGACAGTCATCGCTTGCTATCTGAGGATGATTGCCCCCAGGACATTCTCAGATACACCTCAATCTGTGGATGCTCAAGTGCATGGGATCTGCATACAACTCTTCCCAGAGACTTCAAATAATCTCAAAGTCACTTTGAATACCTACTATGAGGGGAATACTGTATAAATAAGGGTTATATTATTTGATGAATAATGACAAGAAAAGGCTGAATGTGTTCAGTATGATATGTTTAGAATATTCTCAATCCTTTATTTGGTGAATCTGTAAAGAATGAACTTATAAATACATAGGATTGATTGTACTTTTATTTTTTATCTTTTTAATTTTTTGTGTTGGGATGAGGACTTGAACTCAAGGCCTCATGCCTGTTTGACCTTCTTGCTCAAGGCTGACGCTCTACCACTTAGGCTATGCCTCTAGTTTTGTATGGGGTCTGGCACCTTTCTGCTGTAGTTGGCTTTTAATAATGATCCTCCAGGTCTCAGACTCCTAAATAGCCAGTATTATAGGTATAAGCTATTGGTGCCCAGCTTGTGCTTTTATTGGTTTATTAGTACTGCTTTGTGGCATTTGTAATGGCTACCTATCTAGCATGCTACTCTTATCATACTCTTATTATTTAATGGTATAAAAATACTGTCTGAGATTTACAGCAAAGACCCATGTATTGAGTTTTTTAAAGTTGCATTGTATAAGCCAGGTGCCACTTACTCATGCCTATAATCCTAGCTACTCAGGAGACTGACATCTGAAAATCATAGTTTGAAGCCAGACTGTACAGGTAAGTCTGTGAGACTTTTTTTTTGGTCAGTTGTGGGGCTTGAACTTAGGTCTGGGCACTGTCCCTGAGCTTCTGAGCTCAAGGCTAGTGCTCTATCACTTTGAGCCACAGCACCACTTCCAGTTTTCTGATGGTTAATTGAAGATAAGAGTCTCATGGACTTTCCTATCTGGGCTGGCTTTGAACCTCGATCCCCAGATCGCAGCCTCCTGAGTAGCTAGGATTACAGGCATGAGCCACTGGATACCTGGCGTCTGAGACTCTTACTTCCAATTAACTACTAAAGAGTGTAGCTATGGCTCACGTGGTAAAGCACTAGCCTTGAGCAAAAGACTCAGAAACTGCTCCTTGGCCCTGAGTTGAAGCCCCAGGACATGTACAAAAAAGCTTCAGGGACCAAGACTGCTAAGTGATCTGTTATGTCCACCAGAAAAAAAAAAATCACTGATGCCAGTGAGCATCCTGGTGAGTGAAATTCGCTCTCCAGGAGGTAGGCCAATGACCTCTGAGAGAGGGAGGGAGGGACTTGTGCCTTGTCTCATTGTCCTTCCTCATTCAGCTTATATCTTGACTGTGTTACAGTCAAATGCAAACAAATTCATCTTTGGTTTTTAGCTTTCAGATACCAAGATCCACTTGATAGGCTAAGTGATTTTTGACATTATATCACTTTTGCCTTGTCTGTTAACTTGAGAACTTAATCCATGACTCTACCACACACTCTCAATACCCCAAACTTGACTCCCCTGAGTTATGCTAAACCAAATGAACTGGACAGTTGATTTTCATCGTTTCCAGGTCATAGGCTTCTGAAAAGCCTGTTGAGAACCTATAACCCATCTCTCTTATACAAATTCAATACAAATGTACGTAGATTTTTACCTACCATTTTCCAGGGATTCATAGCCATGAAGCACATTCTATTTTCCATATGTAGCTTTTATTTCTGTGTTGATTTTTATGTTACTATCTGAATATATTACTTTTGTTAATTGAATGTGTCCACTTTTTTAATTAACAAATAATTAGAAGAGCAAGAACCGAAAACCAGATTTATTTCTTATTTGATGAGTACAATATTGCATCCTGAGAGCCATTTGAAAGCACAATATTTATCACTGTTATTGCCAGAAAGCATCCTTGAGAGCCAAAGTAATATTAAATGATTATCAGTTAAAATTTTATCTAAAATATTTTGAGCATACCCTATGAAACAAAAAAACTTCATGCTGCATGCCAGTGGCTTATGCTTATAATCCTAGCTACTCAGGAAACAGATCTGAGGATCACAGTTCGAAGCCAGCCCAGGCATAAACCTCTGTGAGACTCTTATTTCTAATAAACTACCCCCAAACAGCCAGAAGTGGAAATGTGGCTCAAGGAGCAGAGTGCTAGCCTTGAACAAAAGCAGCTCAGGGAGTTCAAGCCCTAGGACCAGCACACACACACACACACAAACTCACTTCATTTGTTTACTTGAGGTTGGGTCTTTCTACATTTCTCACATTGGTATTGAAGTGCTGTGCTCATGTGATCCTCCTACCTTAGCCTCCTCAGTAACTGGGACTTACAGGCATGTGCCTCAGTGGCTGCCACCCAGACATATAACAACAAAACAGCTTCTCCTCCCAAAACAACTTACTTCAATGAAGGAAAAAAAATCTTACACTTCGCAAAACTGAGTGATTGTTCCCTTCAGGTAACAATGGATAATTGCCATATCACAAACATTCTTATGTAGCTGTTTTTAAAAACCAAACAACCCTACTGGGAAATGTAGAAATGCTTTGCTTTGCTTAGGCTCTGTGCGGGAAATTTTTAGACTAAATCTTTCACCATCTTAGACATTATTGTAAAATTCTTCTGTATTTTAAAGGATAGTCTTACTCTTCCCAGAGAGGTTTATATCACATTTTTGTGCACTATTAAAACCCATAAAACTGAAATGAATCAAGGGAAGAGAAAAGAGGTTGGTGGTAGATGGAAAGCAAGAAAACCCAATAAGGATTATCTTGTTGTTGTTGTTTTTCTTAAATTCTAAGTATAAAAACCACCTGGCCAACCAATAGGATTTTCCTTCAACTCACTGTGAAATACTTTTTTCAGTCTGTTAGCACTGAGTGATGTTTCAGTTCTTGTTACTTTTGTGACATTGGTTGCTGAGAGGATAAAGCTTGAATTTCTTTTTTAACCTGGCACGAATGAAGGACAGGGATGAAAAGAGAGCCAAGAAAAGGAATGATGTAGCCAACAAGCATACATTGGTAAGGGGAATTATTCATTTATTTCAGTAGCTGTACATCATTACTTTCAAGCACTATTGAAAACTCTGTGGGTGGTAGGATCGTGTGTGGGAAAGAGCTTAGTTATAATAGCTGACATTTATTGAGCGCTTGCTATTCTAAGCACATTTATATGTATTAGCTCATCTAATCCCCATGACAACCATATGGATTAACAAGGTTCAAATCCTGACTCGTCTGCTTCCTTGCTGTATAAGCTTGTGCAACTTCAGTTTTAGATGCATTACAACTATCCTTTACAGTTATTGTGAGCATTAAATGAGATGGCAGTCATAACGCATTTATAATTGTCTCTAGTATATGAAAGAACTCAATAAAAGCTATGAAAAACAATGAAAGTCTATTTATACAGAGACTTAAAAGTAAATTTTCATAGCAGTATTATCACAATTGCTCCAACTAGGGTGAATATGGTGTGTTTCTGCTGGTAATGGATTAAAAAATAATAGTCATTGTTTACACCACAGATTACTGCTTCATAATGAAAAGGGAAGACATATGAGGCCAGGGAAGGAGATTGGAGTGGTCATTTTTGTATAAATGTGACCAAATATCCAACAGAAACAACTTAAAAGAGCAAGGATTCATTTTGGATCACAGTTTCAAAAGGTTCAGTCCATGGCTTCATTCACTTGAGCAAAACATTACTGTGGCAAAGGAGCTTCTTCACCTCATTGTGGACAGGAAATAGAAAGGGAGACAGAAGAAGGAGCCAGGAACAAAATTACCCTAAGAACCTTCCTTGAATGACCAGCCTTTTCCAACTAGGTTCCCAAAGTTTTCTAGAAACTCCCAAATAGTGTCTGTAGCTGAGAACTAAGTCTGTAACACCTGAACTTTTTGGAGGGACATTTCAAATCCAAGGCATAGCAAAGATGAGCTATAGATAGGTACTAGGACATGTTTGTAAAGTAGGGGAGTTATCTCAGTATCTTGCAAGTTGGTGATTATAAAACTGCATACAACTATTAAATTTTATAAAATTCTACATTTAAAAATGAAGTTTAATGTCTATAAATTATACCACAAAGCTACAAAAACATACTTGCTGCAAATTATAAGGTTGGATAATAAGACTTTCTTGTATTTAGAGCAACTGAGTGAAAGTTCATAGAATAGGTGCTATGTCGGGAACTCCTGGGATGATTTCAAAACAATATTAATTCAACTTTTATTGCAACCTTTTCCTGTACCTTTCTACCATGAAAAATACAGAAAATGATGCCAAAGGGACCTGAGGTTATCTATATTTATACAGAAATCATAGCGAAGTTGCAGACACATTTTGTATCCTACCCATCAAGAAATCCTATGAGATTCAAGATACGCTGTTACTGGCGTCTTGGGACAGACACCCAATTCTGAGGGTGTCCTGAATTTAGGTCTATATACTTGTCCCAGAAATCAGATAAAAAAGTACTGATGGAAATGTAGAAAAGAAATTTAATTAATACAGTCACATTGGAATGATGGAAAGACAGCCACCATCAGTGGACTGGAAGGCAAAATTGTTGTAACCAGTATTTTTATAACATTATAGCAGACAATTGTGTTGCTCCCTCCCTCAGGGACCACCAACACTGCCAAAAGCTTAACCTATTTCTCACCGGACCAGACTTCCGAGAGCCAGCTGAAATGATGAGAAAAAAAAAAACAACAGCCAACCAACCTCCACCACCAACAACAAACTCTTCCCCACTTAGTGCACCAATTCTTGAGGAGGACATAAAAAGAAACTTCAAAAAAAGCTGGGTACTGGTGGCTCAGGCTTGTAATCATAGCTATTCAGGAGGCTGAGATCTGAGGTTTGTGGTTCAAAGACAGGTAGGGCAGGAAAGACCATTATAGACTCATCTGCAATTCACTACAAAAAAAAACCAGCAGTGGAGTTGTAGTTCAAGCAGTAGAGCACGAGCCTTGAGCAAAAAAAAAGGAAAAAAAGGTCCAGGATAGTGCCTAGGCTTTGAGTTCAAGCCCCAGGACAACCCCCCAAAAAAGTAGCCAAGTAGCCAAGATTGAATCACTAGCTGTAGTACTGTGTCTGCCTCCTAGGTAGCTTTATCCTTCTCTTTGCAATGAGCTTTTCTTCTGCTTAAGTTTTTCCACTTTTCCTGGCTTTATTTCTATGCTGTCCAGAGACCAAAGCCCCACTTGCCCTTGCTTGCCAATCAGGAAAATAAGAGAAGATCAAACATCTTGGTCCCATTTGGGGGATAATGACATGAACACTAAGAGAAAAGAAAAAAATGGAGTAGTGGATAAGTATACATAATTAAGTAGTCTTGGTCCAACTGTGGTCTAGTTGATCATTATTTAAGTTCTAGTTCAGTGAGTGTGCAGAAAAGAAGTTGTAAACCTTCTCAGTCATCTTTTGAAGGGACAATCTGATACCCACAAGATGAAATACCTTGAAAATAGCTTAATTGCTCTTTTCTTCATACCTTCAGTCTTGAAGGGGGTGAGATAGGTTAGGTAAACTTAGGGCTAATCAACCTTGTATTACCAGTTTGCAGACAGGTACTTGTTAAGTGATTGACATGCCTAAGCTTAAGGCAGAGTAGGAATTTGACCTAAAGGATATAGAAACCAAATGGAGGTAGAGATGTCAAGCTTTGTCTTGCTTTTAGTTACTCATGAGGCATCTGCTGGCTCAAGTGAAGAGTCAGTGCTCTTACCAAAGCTATCTCCAAGTCCTTGTTGTAGTCTTACTAAATATTGGGGCAGATCACAGAAATGGGAGTGGGAAAGGCCAAGGAAGGCCATGGCAGAGGCAAGACTAAGTATTTGATAGATGTTCTGGAAATAATTTGAGCAGAGAGGTGGAAGCCGCAATGTATACTTGAAAATGGCTTGACTGGGGAGTGTTGGGAAGATTCAAGATGGAGGACTTGGAAGTTTGTCACCTTCACAGAGGCTGCAGAGTTTTCCTGATTATCCAGTACTGTGCAGAGCTGGGTTGTACTGCTTCTTAACCTTGATTGTGTCTCCTTTAAGTTCAATATCACCTCAGTTGTTTCCCATTGGATGGCTGTGGTTGAGCATTTACAGGATGAAAGTAAACAAATGCCACAGAATCTGATCTCTTTCAAAGCCCAGCAAGATGATAGGGCACTCTTCAGGTTTCTGGCCCCTAGAAGGCAATTATAGTAGATAAAATCACCCACTAATCCTTATCCCTGTATTACTCATACTGTAAGCTTGGTGTACAAAACCTTGCTCCCTTGTTTGTCTATCTCATTAATGTGCAGACTTCAGAAGAGCCAAGAATCCTCTATCGGTGTATCCTAGCACACTATATATTGGAGATACGCTCGTTGGAATAATGAATTTAGGAAATTTCCATTTTAGATTACATGCAATTATCAGACAATCAATGAGCATCCTATTGCATAAAACCAACCCGAGTCTTCCCAAAAGCACTGAAAGAAAGAGAAAAGGTAGCCTTATGTGGTGTCAGTCATAGGGCTCACCTGCTAGTAGGAGAGTATCAGTCTGCCAAACATGTCAGTTTCTTTGTACACTATGAACATCTAAATAGGTTACTATCAGGTTTCTTCCAGGTCTAAGATGCTATGATTTTAAGAGAAGAAACTGGAGAGTTGTGAGTTTAAAATCAGAGTTCCGTTATTGTTGTATATTAAGGTGAAATGCTATTTATTACGTATACATTTCCTGTTCTTTTGTTTACTTTCTTCACATCACATTCTATTACAGATCATTGATCAGTGAGTAGCGTTGACTTAAATTGGCTTATTCTAGCATATTTCTTTCTGCTTGGTCTATAGAAAGCAGAATAATGATGCTGCTTCTCCGCCTCCCCCCTCCCCAGATATCTAAATCATGCTCCTGAGAAACTGAATATGTCTCCTTATAGGGAAAAAAAGATTTTTGCAGATCTGATTAAAGATCTTGAGATGAAGAGATTATCCTGGATTATCCATCTAGGTGGGCACAATAGCCCCACAAGGGTCATTATAATAAAGGGGCAGGAGAATCAGAAGAGGATGTGAGGATGGCAATAAAGAGGAGAGGGACAGAGATTAGAAATCCTTGGAAGAGTGGCCACTAGAAACTGAACAAGGCAAGGAAATGAATCTCCCCTTGAGCCTCCATTCCCATTTAGACCTGCCTGTAGCTTCATTTCAACCTGTTAAAACTGATTTCAGATTTGGCCTCAAGGATCTAAGAGAATGAATTCATGTTGTTTAAAGCCATTAACTGTACAGATATTTGGCACAGAGCAGCCCTGGGAAACTAGGGGACCAATCTTTCCAGAAGGTATCTACAGTATCCTTTGCCTCAAGGTATATAGGGGACCCCCAGCTCCTGTTGCAATGAAGATTCTGGTGCTAGTCAGTGGAGGAAAGATGGATTTGCAGTTGAATGAAGACCCCTGTGCTGTGAGATGTGAGGCTGTTGTCCACTCCCCCACCCCCAATGAACTCTAGGGGAGGTATTCTTATCTGTGCCTCTCTTTCCTTAATTGCCTTTGGTCAACTTGACTAAAATATTATATCCTGTTGGAGATCCTTAGTTTCTAGCAGCAAACAGAGAATTAGGGAGGAAAAAGTTTCCAGACAAGCCACAAAGACTTGGAGTAGAGCCAATATGGGGAAAAATAAAAGAGCTGCAATTATTCAACCTGAAGAATAGAAGGCTGAAGGATGATTTAATAATGATATGTGAGAAACTAGAGAGTTAATAAGTGGGAAATGGTGCTTAACTGTTCTTTGTCTCTACTGAGCCAACTAGAGGATAAAATAACAGCAAGAAGAATTTGGGCTTAAGAACTCAGTACTGGCAGGGAAGATTGTGGTTTTCTTTGACTGATAGAATTTTGCAGCTGCAGAGGACCCTGGAAGCTATCGGGTTCCATCCCCCATCCCCTACCCCATCCCAGTTGCAAGATGTTGAAATCTAGGCTGAGAGTGACCTCCGGAAGGTCATAAGGAATGGGAGAGCTGAGTAGAACTATGGCTAAATCTGGTAGAACCAACAAAAATAAGAAAAGGGGAATATTCAATGTAGCTAGCAGAATAGGGCTAAACTTGAAAGGCAGGATCTCCCTGTAGAGAAAATCTCCAAGCTAGTCATTCCAGAGACAAAGGCCTGGGTAAATTAGGGGATTAAACACTGTGTTTCTGGAATTCGTTAAATAACAGTGAAACTCAGAAAGAACTGGGAAACCTGGAAGGTGGTTTGATTTGGGGTGTGATAAGTAAGAAGCTTGGAATGTGTTCTGGTAAATGTCAGCTAAACCCTTATTGGGAATGAAACAAAGGGGGAACCTGGAATGTGGTTCTTGCTTCAATTGAAACTGTAATTGTTACGTGTAATTACTAACTGCTGGTTCTGCTTCTGTACACCTGCTTGCCAACGCGTACATTGCCACCTGCCCAACTGTTTGTGGCTTTAAAACCCTGCCTTAAGAGAGCTTGGCTGCTGTTCTTCACTGTCTGGATAGTAGGGGACAGTCACCGTGCTGCTAATAAATATTCCTAGCCCGATTGACTGAGTGTTGGTGACTCTTTCGCAAATCATGTGTTCGAGTCCCACCAGCCCTGGGAAGTTGGGATACTTCAAGATCATGGTCACCACACCTCATTGAAGATTGTGCTGTGCATATAAAGCTTTGGGAGTTGCTTGGTCTTTGACAGTGATTGTAACTTGGGGTTATAAGGTACCCTTGGTTTTTGTTAGGTTGGTATGTGTGTGCATGTGTACCATGTTCATGAACTTAGATACTTGACATTTGTGTACTTGACTTTGTGTCAGATATTTAGAAATTAATAACATTCTTACTAGCATTTAGAAAATGAACATGCTGAGCTCTTCCTAATAGCCAAAAACTAGAAAAAAATTCAGTACTTTTTATGTGTGGCCTGTGCTTGAACTCAGGGCTTGGGAACTTAGCCCTTTCATTCAAAGCTAGTATTTTATCACTTGAGCCACAGCTTCACTTCTGGTTTTTACTAGTTGGTTGGTGATAATAATCTCATGGACTTTTGGGCCTGGGCTGGCTTAGAACACAGACCTTCAGATTTCTCCCTCCTGAGAAGCTAGGATTACTGGTGTGGGCCACCGGTGCCTGGCCTGAATGTTTTCCACAGTAAAAGTGGATAAATCAATTGTGTATTCCTATAATGGCTTTCTATACCACAGAGTAAGTGAACTACTAAACACATTAAACAAAAATAAGTCAGACACAAAGAGAACATTTAAAGAGGTTCCATTTATAGAAAAATGACAACTGAGCAAATAAACAATTATGTTTAAGGTCAGGGTAGGACTGGATATGGTAGTGTGTGGCTATAATCCCAGAACTCTGGAAGCTAAGGCAGAGGATCATGAGCTCAAGGCTAGCCTGGACTACATAGTGAAGACTCTCAAAACAAAAAACAACAACAAAAAACCAGGACAAAACAAAAATCCACAGCATCCTTTATTTTTCCCCTTATTTCAGCATTTTGTTATTTCTCTTCCCTTCCCCAAATTAGAAACATGTATATACAAGATGTGGGGCACCAGACTCAAATACAGTGACGACAGGGGTTGTACCATGGGGGAAGAACACACAAAGAAACAAGTATATTAAACAAGTATATTAAAAAGGGGGGGATAAAGAAAGATGGAACATTACTTGATAGGAAATGGACTCATTTCCTTGCTTATGTAACTGTAACCAATCTATACAGTATTTTTACAATAAAAAATATATATTAAGAACAAAAAAAATCCACAGGGACACAAGATATTTCTGTCTGGATGCATGAGTCTGTCCAATTCGTGAAACTGAGGCTAGGTACCTGCTTCTTGTTTGTGTGTTTTATGTGTATTGTATTTCCATTACAAAGTTTTCTTTAAAATGGAACTTTGAGAAGACTGGCAGAAAGAACTTCTTACAAGCCCTTCTACTATTAAACTTTGGAGAAATTTGTTTTGTGGGTTATTTTAAAGAATCACAAATATTATAAATAGGGATACTTTTATAGAGTCCCTAAAAATTGCTTGGTTCAGAGAGAAACATCTTGTTGAGAAATTCACATATTGAAAATCTCACTTTTAAAGGAAAAGAAATGTATTTTATAGTCTGCATTCTCACTGAGCGGGTAGAACATTCTGTCTTTCATGAAAATCCCTGAAGCCAGTACAGCCCTCCGTTCATTTGTGGCCCCTTTGTCATGCTGCAGAATGAAAGAATGGGGTCATTTTTTAAACACAGCAGCTTGTGATAAATAGTAATTTTGTGAGGAGACAGTTTTGTCATGCCAAGCACATTCCCTTGCGGCAGCGCCTGGAGAATTGCAATTGGGTTCAGATGGTGTGAAGTGGTTCAAGACAAGCAGCCGGCCAATCAGAGCTCATCACCCTGAGCCACAGTTCACTCAGAGCCACGCCCACTTCCTGCCATTGGTGGTATAGCTTCAAACTAGCTGGCTGGCTTATGAGGAATGATTTCATCCCGTGAGACAGTGCAGAAAAAAGTGGACCTGGCAGAATTGAAACTGTCATCTTTAAAAAGGCTGTTTGTAAGGCCGGCCCTTGGCTGGTGTCTGGGAACTTGGATGGGAAACTGTTCCCTACAGTGACATGCCATTTGCCTGGGTATTGCTGGTACAGGGCGCCTAAGAGCATACCTTGCTTGTAGTTTATGATGGAGCCTGGAATTGAGAGAGGTTTGGACAGACGATGTCTAGATGATTGGTTTCACCCCAATTTATTTATTTTGGTGTCAGTAATGGGGCTGGAGCTGTGGGTCTCACAGGCCTCATGTTCTTGCTTGGCTTTTTCACTCAAGGCTAAAGCTCTACCACTGAAGCCACACCTCCACTGCCAGCTTTTTGCTGGTTAATTGGTGATAAGAGTCTCATGACTTTTTTGCCCAAGCTAAGTTCAAACCCTGATCCTCAGATCTCAACCTAGAGTAGCTACGATTATAGGCATGAACCACAAATGTCTGGCTTTCAAATATATATTTTTAATATAAAAATGAAGCCTGGTGCTGGCGGCTCATGACTGTAATCCTAGCCACTGAGGCGGCTGAGATCTGAGGATCGTGGCTTGAGTCCAGCCTGGACAGAAAAGTCTGTGATACTCTTATTTCAATTAATCACTCGAAAACTAGAAGTGGAACTGTGGCAAAAAGTGGTGGAGCACTTGCCTTGCGCTAAAACACTCAGGGACAGTACCCAGGCTCTGAGTTCAAGCCCTAGGACCTACAATAAATAAAAAAAGGCAGGAGGTAACAAGTTTGACAAGAAGTGTACTCATTACCTTACATATGTAACTGTGACCCCTCTGTACATCACCCTGACAATAAAATTAATTTTTAAAAAAGAGCGGAATAAACAAGCAAGGTTAGGTCAACTGGGTGCCAGTGGCTCATGCCTATAATCATCAGTACTTAGGAGGCTGAGATCTGAGAATAGCAGTTTGAAAGCTGCCAGGGCAGGAAAGTTCATGGGACTACTATCTCCAATTAACCACTAAAAGACCCAGAAGTAGAGCTGGGGCACAAGTGGTAGAGTGTTAGTCTTGAGTGAAAACACTCATGGACAACACCCAGGCCCTGAGTTCAAGCTCCAGGACTGGCACAAATTAAAAAGGTTGGGTGGAATTAAAATATACCAAAATTCCTCTATTCTAACTGAAAATAAGAAAAGAAACCCAGTACATTCTTCAAACTGCTACCTTTGCTTATAAATCAGCCATCTGTTTTTGTAAATAAAGTTTATTGAAATACAGCACGCACCTTTTTTGTGTTATTTGTGACTGCTTTTGTGCTATAGTAACAGAGTTAGCAATTGTAACAGAGACCATATAGCCAATAAAACCTAAAATACTTAGTATTTGACCCTTAATAAATGTTGTATATGAAGTCCGTTATTGACTGAAACATCATTATAGAGTATGCAACTATACTTTCATGTATGTCATGCCCTCTAAAGGCTATATACCCTTTTATACTATCTTCCATTGTCTTTGTGAAAGATGAATAGTATCTCGATTTTTCAAAAGATCTAGAGGTTATATAGCTGAATTGTCTTGCCAATTATTGTATGTGTGGTTTAGCTGAGATCCAAACTCCCATCCTTGGACTCTGTTCTGTGATACCGAAAGCTTAACACCAATAACTGGCAGGCTTTCCATCAGAATGACACAATTCCACATATAATATTTATCACAAATTTTGCTTTGGGCTGACTTCCTGATTCTATTTTCTAGTCCCTGCTTGCCATCAATTATGGTGGTTATGTTCTAACAAATTGATTTTTACTCTACTATTGTGTTGATGACTTTAGCAACTCTGATGTAAAGGTAATTGCTAGTTTTATTGTCTTAACATTGTGATGACTGTTAGTATAATGGAGAATAATCAATGATATTCAGCCTCAAGCTGATTATGTTCAATTGTTTCACCATTTGTTTCACTCATGTACACATCCAGTCTCTAGGCAAAGACAGTATGAACAAAATTATCAACTGATAATATAAGGCAATATATGATTATGTCAGGATGAATAGCAGAATGAATAGAAGAGAATGAATAGAAGAGAATGTCTGAGCCATTAGAGGTCATAGAATGCTGGCATAGTGAAGAAAAGGCTTGGTGGAAATCCCAACAGTTTTTATCTCAGTATCTTTTAAAATCTTTCTTCTAATTCTGTTCCTATCTGGTCTGGGGCAGCAGCATCTCTGACATAAATACTATACCAATTCTACAGCTTAAAAAAAAAAGAACACTTGTTTTGAGGTATAATTTACAAACCAATTCTCCATTTTTAATGTACAATTGAAACACTTTTTAGTAAATGTACTGAGTCGTGTAGCCATTACCATAATTTAATTTTACACCATTTCTATCACCCAGTAGACTTATTTAAGCTTACTTACAGTTAATACCTGTCCTTACCTACAGTCCCAGGTTCCTCAGGGAACTAATTTACTTCCCATCTCTGCTGTTTGCCTTGTATGCACATTTTGACTAAATAGACTTAGATGTACTTCTTTGGGATACAGTTTTTTCATTGGTCTATTCATGTTATAACATGTAAATATACTCTGTGTGTGTGTGTGTGTATGTGTGTGTGTGTGTGTGTGTGTGTGTGTGTGTGTGTGTGTGTGCATGCGTACTAGTATTGAAGCTTGAAAATAGGGCCTGAGTGCTATATCTGAGCTTTTTTACTCAAACCTAACACTGACACTTGAGCCACATCTCCACTTCTGGCTTTTTATTAATTAGTTGAAAATAAAATTCTCATGATCTTTTTTGTCTGGCTGGCTTTGAACTGTGACCTTCAGATCTCAACCTCCCAGATAGCCAGGATTACAGGTGTAAGCCACCAGCACCAGGCTTATACTTTATTCTTATCACCAAATAATATTCCACAGTATGGTAGATGGCATTCTATTTATGTACCAGTTAGTGGACACCTGTTGGCAATTCTTGGCCTTATGAATAATGCTGCTATGAACATTCATGTACAATTTGTGTTCAGTACTGGAGATTGAACCTTGGGCCTCACCCTTGCAAGACAAGTGCTCTTCTGCTTGAACTATGCCCCTCAGTTCTTTCATATATATATTTGCCAGCCCTGGTGCTTGAACTCTGGGCCTGGGCACTGTTTCTAGGCTACGTTTGCTCAAGGCTACCTCTCTAGCCACAGAGCCACTTGCAGCTTTTACTGTGATTAATTGCAGAAAAGAGTCTCACAGACTTTCCTGCCTTGGCTGGCTGCAAATCACAGTTCTCAGGTCTCATCCTCCTGCATAGCTAGGATTATGGGCATGCATTACTAGAACCCTGCTTATAATTTGTTTTTGAGATAAGATCTTGTTAACTTTGTTTAGACTAATCTTGAACTCATGATTGTCCTTCTCCACATCCTGAGTAGATGGGATTATAGTCATATCACCTGGCTCACATACAAATCTTTTGAGTGTTCACTTATATATGCATCTAGAAGTAAGATTTCTCATTGGATATATCTGAGAAATTTCCATATTATTTCCCAAAGCAAATATATCATTTTACATTTTTTCCAGAAATGTATGAGACTTCTAGATTCTCTAAATCCTCACTAACATTTACTATTGTTTTTATTGGGCCATTCTAACTTGTGTAAAGTAGTATCTCATCCTGTCATTCTGTTCCTAGAAAAACCAAAATGTTTTTTTAAAAGAAATACATGTCTGCTATCATATGTCCTATTTCAATCTTTTTTTTTTTTTTTGGCCTATCGTGGGGCTTGAACTCATAGCCCAGGCGCTCTCCCAGAGCTTTTGTACGCAAGGGTAACAGTCTACCACTTTGAGACATAGTGCCACTTCTGGTTTTCTAGTGGTTAATTGGAGGTAAGAGTCTCATGCCTTTTCCTACCTGGGCTGGCTTCAAACCATGATCCTCAGATCTCAGCTTCCTGAGTAGCTAGGATTATGGGCATGAGTCACTGGGGACTGACTTATTTGACTCTTTTTAATGGGTATGAATAAAAAAGAACAGATAGACTCTTTGACCTGTTTGGTTCTCTAGAAAGTTGACTCTGAAATAGAGTCTGCTCTCAGGATAAATACCTATGTTGGAGTAAAGGAAGCAGGATTTCACTAAGAAATGGTGCAAAATATTAATCATGATAGTGGGCAAGATCTTTGATTTTTCTGTGTTTCACATACTTTTCCCCCCTTTTCTTCTGCTCTCTTTGAGCAGTTCAGTTATGTTTTCAACGTGGACTGCTCATCTTGCATTTATAAATCATTTTTACAGTCACGTGAGAGCTGTTTGGGTAGTCTATTCGCATATCAGTTGTTTAGAAGTTGGACAGTTTCTGAATCCCTTCTCCATGCAAGGAAAGGGCCATCATGGAAAGAAAAAGTCTCAAGGTGAAAGTGTCTATGACTATGTTTGGAGGCCAGGAAGTCTAGCTGCAAAAACCTGTGATAATAGAATGGAAGTTGGTGTTTTAGGAACTATGTTTGAAGTTATTAGTGTTTTTTTTTTGGGGGGGGGGAATAATTTCCTTAACGTCTTTATAATGGCCATTGAATATTAATGTAGCTCCTGACTTAGAAAGAAAATATAGGTATTTCTTCCCAGTGTCACCTTTTATGTCTTGAAACAAATATGATTACAAAGTGACAGAGTGGGCTGGAGTTGGAGCTCAGTGGTAGAGCATTTTGCTTCTCGTGTGCAAGGCTCTGTGTTCCATCTACAGCACTGCAAAGGAAAAGTGACTGAGAATTTCAAGAATCAATTAATACTTGAATCATTGTATTAGTAAAGAACTTTGTTATTAAGCTAGTGTTAAAGCTATAATTTGGAGGGCTCTTTTGGCTATATTCTGAAGTCCAATATTGGAAATTACTCATTTGATGTGATACATGGGAACCATTTCCTAATGCACTAGCATTAATCCACTTATAGCTGAGTGGCTAATGGATTAGAAAACACTTCCATTTTTCTATAAAGAAATGGATATTGTGAGAGCCTGAGTGGTGCCCAAAAGGAGCCTGAATAGGCCCAGAATTCATGTATTGAAGCATACAAAATATAAGTAGGATTAGTATTGCATTCAAGTTTAAATGGTGGTATTTATTAATCCTATTTAGAAATAATATACTGAAATCTATGACAAGCAAGAGATATCCTTTGATATAGACTTGGAGAAATTCATAGGTAAATATTGAAATTTGATGTCTGAATAATTATTTTTCTTAATTGTTGATTCTAATTAATTATTAAGCTTTAAAATTACCTTTTATCTTTAACTGATTTTTTGGTCTCATGGCACTATGGATCAGGCCCAGAGACTTAAACATGCTAGACAAATGCTCTACCACTGATTTACATCCCCAGCACTTCCTCAGTTTTACTTTGAAACAAGATCTCCCCAAGTTGCCCAGGCTGCCCATGAACTCATCCTCCTGTCTCCACCTCCTGATGGGTAGTTGATATTACAAGCATGTACCACCACACTCTTCTCTTAACTGATTTTTCCACATTTTTTTCCCCATTTAGCACTTAGAACTTTGATAGCAGATTGTATGTAGGGATGTTGGCAATTTTATAGGATGATATTTTCCTTTAGCTCAAGTAGTTTCATAAAGAATGATTTTTATATTTTTTATAATATATTATTACTTGAGTCTTAGATTTATAATACCATGTTTTAATGTCTGATATATGGAAATGTGGCCAAAGCTGGGGAGGATGGGCTCAGTAAATAGACAAATTGACTGATTGAGCAAACCCATTTGCTTGTCTCTGTCCATTAGTGAGAGCTGCATTGGTGTAGGCCATGGAGAGCATTCACCTTTATCAGACATGTGAGCTCAGGCTAAGAAATGGGTGATTGTTTTAATGGGTGATTTTTTTTTTATCCGAAGTGTTCCATGAATGAATGATGACATGCGCTACATATAGACAATAAAACTCTATGTATCCAGAAAAACAAAATCTTGTCATTTTTCTGTGCCAACATGACTTAAAATAAAGGATGGGATGTTACATCAAGAAATAAGCTAGACTCAGAAAAACAGATACAGATACTGCATGGTTGGAAATTTTACCACCTGCTAATGATAACAAATTTTCCTCTTTTTTTTTTGGTGCCAATCCCGGGGCATGAGCTGTTTTTGCTCAAGGATAGTGCTCTATCACCTGAGCCACAGTTTCACTTCCGGCTTTTGGGGGGACATAATTGGGATCAGAGACTCACAGACTTTCCTGCCCTGGCTGGCTTCCAAGCACAATCCTCAGATCTCAGACTCCTGAGTAGCTAGAATTACAGGCATGAGCCACTAGTGCCCAGCAACGAATTTTCTTACAAACTTACTGGATGTACATAGTCTTTAGAAGTTGTTGCATCCTTGTGGGTAGGGACAGAAAAAAAAAACCAAACAGGAAAGAGCGACAGAAGGGGAGACATAGTTCAAAAAAAATTGTAGAATTGTACTCATTACTTTACCTGATTCTTGTAACTGTAACTCCTCTGTATATCAACTCTACAAGAAGAATAAAAAAGGAGCTGTAACATCATATAGAAGTGATGGAATGTTGAATATTTCAACAAACCTTTTTTAAAAAGTCATTTATATAACCACTGTTTAACTAAAAATCTAAATTACTTGTCATTGGAAATCCAAAAGCCACAAAGCAGAAAAATTTCGCTCTTACCTTAGTTTTCCATGGAAAAATACAAAGCTGTCTTCCATGTACACTGGAAACATTTTAGTTGTTGGACTAATTAGAACGGACAGCTATTTCATTCAAAATGAACAAAAATTCTGTGAGCTGAAAATTGGCAGTTTCTCTTAAGTAAATACCAAAAGGCCTGGATGCCTTTCAGGTACTCAAATTTCCACTGTACAGAACATTCTGGCAAATACTAGAAGCTACCTGAGTAACATGAGGCAAGAGAAATTTCATCTCTCTTGGACTGGCTTCATATTAATGACAAAGAATTGTCTTTCTGTTTTCCTGCTTTTATTTATACTCAGTAGTAAATAATAACTAAAAAGTCTAAGCCACAGATATCTCAGAGTCTAGGAAATGTGTTGGCAAGTTCTGAAGAGAACCACCTGTAGCTATAGACAACTAGAAAACACCATGGGTGACACTCATATATTTTGCCTTCCTTGCAATTTGCAAACCTTTCTGGATCCCAATATTGACTGAATAATGATATTTTCCAGTTACTTGGCCTCCAACTTTCTTTATGTTCAAACTTGGCAATCACTGTATTGTATCCATCTGGAATAATCATTCTGATGCTATTTGTTTAAATAATTCTGAATTACTAAATTGATGGAATTATTAAATGGGATGTTTGTTCATAGGATGTGATGTGATTGATGAAAGCCCCCTTTAATAGAAGTTTGAGATGCTATTTTTGCTATTTTAACAAGCATGAGTGAGATGTAAAATGCAGGGTTTTTCAGTGACTTTTTATTCTATTATTTACATATTTATTTATTTGTGCCAGTCCTGGGGTTTGAACTCAGGGACTGGGTGCTGTCCCTGACCTATTTTTGCTCAAAGCTAGCACTCTGCCAACTTAGGTCACAGATATGCTTCCATTTTTTTGGTAGTTAATTGAAGATAAGAGTCCCACAGACTTTCCTGACTAGTCTGACTTTGAGCTGTGATCCTCAGATGTCACCCTGCTTAGTAGTTAGGATTACAGGTGTGAGCCACTACCACCTGGCTCTTGTTTTATTTTTGAGTCAGAGTCTTACTATGTAGTTCAAGATGACCTGGAACTTACTATGCCCACACATAGACTTGTTCACTAAGCTCATACTAGTATTACAATATCTATCAATTATAACAAAAAGTAAAAACAACCTACCAAAATATCCATCGGTTGGTGAAGGGAGACACAAAATTTGGTGTATCCTACTATGGAACATAATACAACAATGAAAAGAGAAGAAATACTAACACATACTAGATGTGGGTGATGCTGAATGAAGGAAACTAGTCACATCCATATAAAGCAACTTTACAGAGAAAGTCTATTAGTGCTTGCTTAGTACCACAGCATTATTTATTTATTTACTTATTTATTTATTGTGAGTTAGTGTTAGAATAGGGAGGAATGAGGGTTGAGTAGCTGTCGGATCAATCTTTTTTTTAGGGAGGGAAGAAAATATTTAAAATTCAATTCTGATAACAGTACAACTATACAATTTGAACAAGTGGATAAGGAGGAATATAATGAAAAATCAATTGTACATTGTAAGTAATGAGTTATGAGTAATGTCAACTGTCAGTAAACCTATTTTTTAAGTGAATATTGGCGTTGAATCCCCAATACCTCTCAGAAAGGAGGCCGGGAGTACTTGGCTTAATCATGCATCATAACCAGTGAGAGAAATGGGTTGAATAAATGTTAATAATGCGTGCTTCTATGCTGTGCCCAATGACTCGTATTTTAATTCAGGAAATATGCATCTCTAATTACTGCCATTGTGTACCTTAGGCTGATGTGTTTGGATAGATCTTTTGACCATGGAAATAGTTGTTCTTTAATCAGGTCAATAAAACAATTGCTGTTGGCAGTCCTTGGGCTTTACTAATCAGAAGTGGAAAATTAAAACTGCTTAGCATTTTTGTGGATTGAGCCCTACCATTATAACATATTTGCTGTGTAAATTTGTACTTTATCATTAGCCAATTTTTTCCTTCCTGGTAATGGAAGGTAATGGTTTTTTTGTTTTGTTTTGATTTGTTTTACTTAACATTACCTTCATTTAATTTGAGATTGGGCTATACTATGTTGCTCAGTCTGGTCTTTGAACTCCTGGACATAGTGATCTTCCTGTCTCAGCCTCCAAAGTAGCTAGGACCACAGGCACATAACCCAACTAATTAACACTTTCTTGAAAGATATGATACTGTGAGGATATTTATTATTTCAGACAAGAGAAGATACCTTTAAAAATAGCCAAATGGCATAAACATTGCAGATGTTCTACTAGCTGTTATTTGAAAAAAAAATCAGTGACTTCGCACTAAATTTGTGCATGTTTTCCTAAACCGAGGCTAACTGCTGTGGCCTGACAGCACAGAAGGAACATGTGGTCCCAATCCATCAGGGATGAGAGTCTTCACCGAATAGAAGACATACATAAGTGGATGTTTGGAGAAATAGAATGTCACAAGGGATAAATTGGAGGGACATGGACCTGAGATACAGTGAGAATCAAATCATGGTTTGACAGAAGCTGCAGCCCCTGATTTGTCACTTGAAAATGAATAGAATTCTGGGGGCCTCCTCAGCTGGAGGGATGCTACAGCTTGGCTGTGGGCTGAGTTAGCTCTGAGTGGGAGCTGGCATTTAGGGGTCCACTCAGCCTCCTGCTAGCACTCAGATGCCTAGGAAAGCTAGTGTGACAAACAAGAGTCAAAACCAAAGCGAGGAACTAAGACTTCCTCCCTTAGATTCTGTAGCAGCTGATCCTAAAGGGTGTGTTTCCATAGCCATCCAGCCAAAGATGGTGTGAAGGATTGATCTCAGTTCAACACTTCTTAATTCAAAATGTGCTCAGCCAGGAAAATGCAAACTCTTACATTTCCTCACTTTATGAAGAAAAAAAACCCTCAGAGATAAATCTCACGCTACTGCATTTCAGATTTGACACCCAAAGCTATAAGTAGAGCCAGCGTAGCACTTCTGTGGGAGGATGAAGCTGATGTTGAGGTCTGTCCATGATTCTCCAAGATCTTATGATGTGGTTTTAGCTAAAGGTGGCAAATCTCATTAAAGATTGATGAAATTTTGGGCCTCTACAACTCCAGAAGAAATCTTAAGAGAATTTTATAAAAGAAACAAAAAATAATAAGCAAAGAATTAAAAGTTTATCTTGAAGGACTTTTTATTGTTAATGAAGAAGCTACTAAATAGTAAAAATATATGTAAATATACAAACAAACATGATTGTAAACCACAGTGCTTCTGGAATTCTAGAAACTTCCTTGTAATACAGTTTACAACTGACAGAATAAAACCTGTCATACTGCTCTGTAGTCTCGATTACCTTATATTTGAAGGTGCTTATCTAAATATAGGAATATAATTTTACATCTTTTTAAACAAATGTGGAAGAATCATATCCAATTAATATATTTTGTAGGAAATTTTTGCAAGCAAGCACTCTAGCACTGAGCTACACCCTAACCTATATTGATCATACTTTAAAGAGAGAGCATACATGTATCTGCTTAAAAGAAGAATTTTTTTCAAGCCCCACACTGAGAAAAGAAAAAAAAAGAACTGTGTGAACTTTGATTGACTGTTGCAAACAGTATGGCAATATGGGAACAAATTGCTACCTTCATTATGCAGATATAGAAATGGACATCCAGAGGGAAAAAAGTTGGATAACTTCTGAAAGGAACTTAGCTGGTGAATAACAGAGTTCCAATTCTGATGTTTGGAGATAAAGATATTGGGAGAGTAAGAATTTTGCCTTTGATATTAAGAAAATGAATTTACCAGATGCTGGTGGTTCATGCCTATAATCCCAGCTACTCAAGAGTGAGGTCTGAGGATTAGGGTTCGGAGACAGCATGGGCAGGAAAGTCCATGAGACTCTAATCTTCAGTTAACCAGCAAAGAGCTGAAAGTGAGGAGTGGCTCAAGTGATAGAGATCCAGCCTTCAGCAAAAAAAAATCTAAGGGACAGCACCCAGCCCCCGAGTTCAAGCCCTAGTATTGGTACAAAAAAAAATAGGTGAACTCAACTTTGCATATTTTGAGTTCAGAGGAAGTGAGATATTTAAATGATAGTGTGCACATAAATATATATATATGTATATATATATAAAATTTGTGTATGGAAGTATATATGCAAATGTATACACATGTTCTCCATGCATGTATTTATATATATACATGCATGCTTTCATTCATGTGTATATGCAACTTATCTATTTATATATGAACACATACATTATACCTGTGTATATTCATGGATGTTTATACAAGCACAAACATATATATCCATGCATATACTTAAGTATTTTACATTTTTCTAAATTCAAAATGCTATAATTTAAATACATGTTTCTTGTGCCCGTGAGAGTCTCCCTTCATTCTTCTCTTCATCATATATGTATATATGTGGATGCATGTATCCATATGTGCATATGTGTTCACACAGACATATCTTTGTATCTATATGTGTTATAAATGAGTAAATACAGCATAGAAAAAGAAATCATATTCTACAATTTAGAATTGAGAAGTTGGGGCCTGGATGAATCATTTACATCTATTAGAAAGGGAGAGACAGACAGAAAGGGAGAGACAGACAGAAAGAGAGAGACAGACAGAGACAGAGACAGAGACAGAGAGGGAGAGGGAGAGAGGGAGGAGAGAGACAGACCAAGCGAGCAGCCTTTCATACATTTACAGATGGATCACGGGGGAGGAGGCATTGCTTTTCTGTAGGAGCCCACCAAATGTCATCTGAATGTGATGCTGTTTTCTTTCCTTCTTTCTTTCTCTATCTCTCTGCTTTCCTCTCCTCTCCTCTCCTTCATTCCTTCCTTCCTACCTGCCTCCTTCCTTCCTTCCTTCCTTCCTTCCTTCCTTCCTTCCTTCCTTCCTTCCTTCCTTCCTTCCTTCCTTCCTTCCTTCCTTCCTTCCTTCTTGCTTTCTTGCTTTTGCTGGTCCTGGGGCTTGAACTCAAGGCCTAGGTGCTGTCCCTGAGCATTTTTTTTTTTGCTTAAGGCTAGTACTCTAGCATTCTACCACAGTTGCCACTTCTGGCTTTTGGGTAGATAAAACTGTCTCACAGACTTTCTTGCCTAGACTGGCTTTTATCTACTGCCCTCAGATCTCAGACTCCTAAATAGCTGGGATTATAAGTGTGAGCTGTTGCTGTCATGTGTTGTGTTTTAAAAATAATAGTTGTGGTCCTGCTATAAACCAGGTAGTGGGTGAAGACAAAATGGTACCTCAAATATGGTGGTAGACCTCAGAACCCCTAGACAGGCAGGAGGATGAATTTAAACTGCTGGTTCAAACACATGGAGGTGAGGGACAAACAGCTAGCTTCCCATGCAGGGCCACTCATAGTACCATACGTGGCTGATTTACTAAAAGGGATCACAGAGGCAGGTCATCAGCAATGAGCGGGAGGTGAGGAGGCTGGATACTGAGCCAGCTATTCTTCTTGGAGGAAAAATTCCCAAACCCTCTCTAGCCTTGTTTGGAGTGAAGTATTCCACATATGTCCACTAGCTACTTAAAACAGATATCTTTAAAACTTTTAAGCCCAATATTTATTTGTACTGTGTGTGTGTGTGTGTGTGTGTGTGTGTGTGTGTGTGTGTGTGTGTGTGTGTGAATAGTACTGAGATTTGAATTCAGGGCCTTGTGCCTACTATGTAGGAGGTATCCCACTGAGTCTAAACCCAAACAAAACTGATCTTTTTTTGTTAGTTTTGTGGGTAAAATAGTTACTTTGAGGATTGGAAAAGGGTGGGAGGTGGTATTGAACTTTTCACCAGGACAAGAACACTCTATATCTTGATTTTGAAGATGTTCTAAAGATTCCTGATGATGTTTAGTTGCCATTAAAGGGCTCAGAGCTCTTTGAAAGAATTCATTCAGAGCTAGATGAATTTTCATTTGTCCTTCACACATTGATAGTCAATCCTTGGATAAATAAATATGTACTTGCTCACGAATCATTTCTTCTGCTGGCCTCTTAAGAGATTTAGTAGATTGACATCGTTTGTAAGATGTTTCAAATGTGCCAGTCTGGCTTGCTAGGTGGAATTGTTGCATTACGGGTGTCAGGGACAGTCTTTGAGAAGGACGGTCAGGAAGAGCTTGCTCACATCCATAGGCAAATCTTATGATAAAGCAACCATGTTACTTTTCAGTCTTTTGATTTTCCCCCTTCTTTATTCGTGGAGATGAGAAACAAAAGAGCATCATGACCAGAATGCCCCTACTGAGCTTTACCCTTTAGTAAGTATTTATAATAACTAGACTATTTTTTCTTCTTTGTTCATTTCTTTAGGAAGAAGTATACCATACCACTACAGCAGGATTGGAGGAAGGGTTCAGAGTTTATAGTAATTTTTAATCAAAGAATTTAATTGCAACCTAACAACAACAGGCTGTTTATTTCACAGTGGCCCAATAGGTACTTTCTAATAAGTATCTAAGCCACTGGAGAGAAGAGGTTTGCTTTGAGAAAATTGAAAAACCAGGCAAAGCTGCTTTGAGGGAGAGAAATCATTGTATTTCAGACACTGTTGCTAAGAGCAGCCTTGCTTTTACCCTACCCACCCCCCAACTTCCCAGCTTTTTTTTTTTAAAGCAGAAGCTTAAAAGCCTCTATTGTGTGGAATGGGGGGTAATGCTAATTTGAGGCCCATTTCCCATAGTCTTTTTAAGCTTGTCATAGCTGAGATATGAATGATGATAAAGAGAGGAGAAGGCAGCCAGGCAGCTTTCTGAGGGCTCCATGCAGTTCCTTATTGTGTTCAGAGAAAGGGGATAAATAGGGTGGCAGCTCTAGTCACCCATGAAACCCCTGGGCCTGCGGGCTGCCCAGAGTTCAGTGGGTTCTCATGGATAAGCTGTGCCCTCCCCCTAGGCTCTGCCCCCTATCATCCTTGCTAGACAGACACATCCTACTGAGGATTCCTTCAGCCCTCTTCAAAGAAGGCTGTGTGCTCAAAATTAATAAATGAGCCAGGGTGGGAAGTTAAGCCAGGGAAAGGACTAGAGTCGGGGGGATGGGAAGAATGATGTTGGGCTGCCATCTCCAAGACAAGACTAAAAGAAATCAGTGTTTCTCTGGTTGTTTTGCTTTTTGTTTTGTGCTGGTATTGTGGCTTGAAGTCATGGCCTGGGCACTGTCCTTTAGCTTTTTTTTTTTTTTTTTTTTTTTTTTTTTTTTTTTTGCTAAAAGCTGGCACTCACCACTTGAGCCACAGCTCCATTTCCAGCTTTTTGGTGGTTAATTGGAGATAAGAGACTCAGGGACTTGTCTGCCTGGGCTGGCTTTGAATGGTGATCCTCAGATCTCAGCCTCCTGAGTAGATAGGATTACAGGCATGAGCCACCAGTGTTGGATAAAATCAGTGTTGTTTTGAAATGGCACTAACAACTTATGATACTAAAGCCATGACTGAAGGGCTACCTAGATAATTGTCCTTTCAAAGTCATGTCTTACTATGCTTTAACACCATTTGAGTTATTTATTTTCGCCTTCAGCTTAAGTCATTGGCCTTCCCAATCAATCAGTAAATATGTCGCTAAACTTTTAGGTCTTTTTTTCAGTGCTAGTCTTGGAGCATGAATTCAGGACCTGGGTGCTGTCCCTGCAATTTTTGTCTCAAGGCTATCATTCTGCCACTTGAGCCACAGCTCTACTTCCGGCTTTTTGGTAGTTAATGAGAGAAGTCTCATGAACTTCCTGCTTGGGCTGGCTTCTGATTCCCAAGTACCTAACATTATCTAGGCTTCCTTCCTTCCTTCCTTCCTTCCTTCCTTCCTTCCTTCCTTCCTTCCTTTTTCTCTTTCTCACTTTCTCTCTCTCTCTTTCCTTCTTTCTTTCTTTCTTCCTTCCTTCCTTCCTTCCTTCCTTCCTTCCTTCCTTCCTTCCTCCCTTTCCTTCTTTCCTTCTTTCCTTCTTTCTTTCTTTCTTTCTTTCTTTCTTTCTTTCTTTCTTTCTTTCTTTCTTTCTTTCTTCTTTTTCTTCAATTTTTTTCTTTGTTTTTGTCTGTCATGGAGCTCTTCAGCTCAGGGCTCTACCACTTGAACCACAGTGCCACTTCTGGCTTTTTCTGCTTATGTGGTGCAGAGGAATCGAACCCAGTGCCTCATGCATGCAAGGCAAGCACTCTACCACTGAGCCACCTTCTTTTTATTTATTTATTTATCTTTTTTATTTTTTGGGTCCGGTCATGGGGCCTGAACTCTGGACCTGGGCACTGTCCCTCTGCTCTTCAGCTCAAGGCTAGCGCTCTACCACTTCAGCTACAGAACCACTTCCGGCTTTTTTTCTTTTTGCTTATGTGGTGCTGAGGAATGGAACCCAGGGCCTCATGCATGCAAGGCAAGTGCTCTACCACTGAGCCACCTTCCCAGCCCTGAGCCACCTTCTTAATCCCTCTTTTCTTTATTTTTTTTGTGGAGCAAATTTACTGAGGATTATTGTATAATGAGATTGACAACATTGGATACAACACTCCTGTGCTTAACAATAAGAAAATATGTTTTCTTTTCTGCTTTGAGTGACTGGTTTTTATCCAGGAAGTCACACTGATTAAATTCCTTGTGGGCACATTTTAGCTTAGTTAGGTTATTAAATTTTATAACTAAAGAATAATGTAATCATTAGCAAATAGCCATAACGACCAGCAAAAATGCTTCTAAATTGAAATTTCCCATGAATCCTTGGAGGCAATTTGTATATTTGTCATGTGTACATGTAGTATATTTTATGTTGTTTATGAAAATAAACCATCTGAAACTAAGAAAAAAGTGGTAATTGAATTCAAGCTGTGTTCTGAATACTTGATAGATATCAGTGGTATAGTATGTGTTAAGTGTGAAATTAAAATATAAGATGTCTTATAGTAGTCTGTAATTTTATATTTTTAAGAAAAATCAAACACTGAATCTTTGCTGCTTTTCATTGTAAATTCCGAAAAGCTAAGCTATGACAAGTCTTTTCACTATAAAAATAGGAAGTTACACCTAGCATAATAGTGTGCACTTGTGATTGAGCATTCAAGAGGCAGAGACAGACAGACAAATTGGTAGTTAGAGGGCACAGCTTGAGCCATATAACAAGTTCAGGGTCAGGTTAAATTGCATAGGGAGAAACTGTCTGAAAAAAAGCAAAACAAAAAAAAGGATGAGTAAGGGGTTCAGAGTCATAGGCTGCATAATCATGCTTCCCATAAGATTATACCACCTAATGATGTAGCCATCTTAGTTTGTGTAAATAATACTTAATCTCACAACAGAGCAATCATCTAGTCATGAATTTCTCAGCACAAGCCCTTGGTGTGAGTAAGGGTCTTCATTGCAGAGAAACTAGGGTTGGTTTAGAGCTCATTCACTCACCAGAACTAAGGAAAGCTCATATACATTCACACTATCTTGTGTTGGGTAGGCTCTGCTCCCTGGTATGGTAAGTATGACTTAGCATTAGAATCACAGCCCATTGATAGCATTGGGATGGGGGGTCAGTTTGAAACCATAACAGGTCAGGTTGTATCACAGGGAAGAATCAAATCAGCCTTCTAAGTTAGTGATGGAAAGTGCCAGTCATTAACCTGTCTTGTTGATGTGTGTGTTTAATCTCAATAGGTGGTGTAAGATCAGAGTTTAAGAGCCACATTATTCTGAGTAATATCTTACATTTGTTTCTGAGTCAGCTTTGGCACACTGCTTACACACTGCTCTGTTCATATCTCCACAATCTGGAAGCTAATAAATAATCTCTTTCCCCATCTATCACTTTACTACTACAATGGCAAAGTTGAACCAAAATAAGTGAAATGTGAAAACTACCAATTACAGTTGGAGGCTGGAGTCGGGAGAGTCACACAGGTGGAATGGCACATACTTCTAACCTTTTGTTTTCATACTTCTAGGTCTGAATTTTTGTCCAGATGTTAGTGATCACTGTGTTCCTAATTATAAACGGAAGAGAGGGGTGGGGGCATGCAGTACCTTTATTGAACCCCTTCATCTCATCCCCAGATTACCAGGAGTCATGGAAAACATTTGAGGTTTCAGGAGTGACTCTGAGTTACCTTTGAGAATGGTGTGCTTCCAAACGTGAGACTTCTTGACACAGATGTGGAACTCAGTGATGCATGAAACTTTCGCAGAGCTTTTAAAGTTTCAAGCAGCTTGCTGCTGATGGTGCTACCAACTGGAAAAATGTCTTGGATATTGATAGCTTTTTTTTTTTTTGAGACAGTGTCTCACTCTGATTTCTAGGTTGGCTTTAAACTTCTGAACTCACGCTGTTCTCTCAGCCTTCTGAGTGCTTGGGACTACAGAGAGCCTACCATACCTAGTCCATTAGTCAATAATAGCTTTCAAAAATGCTCCAATATTATTATTTGTTTTCGTGTGGAATCTCAATATAGTTTTGATTTGCATTTCTTTTATGGGCAGAGATGTTGAACAGTTTTTCTTGTGTCTATTGGCTATTCTTATTTCCTCTCCAGAGAAGTCTCTTTTTAAGTCTTTAGCCCACTTATTAATGGGTGGTAGTGGGGTTTTTTTTTTGAGGATTTGTTATTGGGGGTTAGCTAGTGAAGATATTCTCCCAATCTGTGGGCTTTCTATATCTCTTGTGAGCTATGTCCTTCTGGTGGGGATGTGGCCAAAAGGGAATGCTACTACACTCTTGGTGAGAATGTAAACGGACTCAAGCACTCTAGAAAGCAGTATGGATATTCCTCAAAAGACTCCACATAGAGCTCCCCTATGACCCAGCAATCCCACTCCTGGGCATTTACCCAAATGAACACAAACAAGGCCACACTAAAGCTACCAGCACAACTATGTTTATTGCAGCATTATTTACCATAGCTAACATATGGAACCAACCCAGATGCCCCTCAGTAGATGACTGGATGAAGAAAATGTGGTATATATACACAATGGAATTCTATGCTTCCATCAGAAAGAATGACATCACCCATTCATAAGGAGATGGAAAGACTTGGAAAAAATCATATTAAGTGAAGTAAACCAGACCCAAAGAAACATAGGCTGCATGGTCTCCCTCATTTGTAATAATTAGCATATGTCTAGGATAGTCCTAGCAGTGGATCACAATAGCTCAATAGTTATGCACGTATGACAATATCATATGATGCTAATTGAAATGAACTCCAAGATATGGAAATAAGAGGGATTTTTTGGTGTTTTTGTTCCCTGTGTCTTGTATGTATGTATGTTTATCTGATTTGGGGAAGGAAAGAGGAATCACAAAATGGTGAGACAAAGGACAAAGGGTGAACCAGTGTAACAGCGATACTCACAAGACACTATGTTGGAAATGAACTTTACAACTTGCAGGGGGGAAGGGAGTTGGGGAGTGGGAAAGTGAGAGAAAACGAGGGAGGGGAAAACAATATTCAACAAGTAATGTACTCATTACCTTACTCATGTAACTGTAACCCCTTATCCTTACAATAATTTTTTCCAGTTAACTATTTTATTTTTTATTTATTTTTTTCAAATTTTTTATTGTGATTAAGTGGTTTCATAATTTCCCAAATTTCACAGTATGTGGGATAATGAAGCTTAAAGTCACAAACACATTCTAATTTTCATGGAGAAAATTGTCTATCATGTCTATAATATTTATGAGTTCTATGAGCTTTGCAATACAGTTATTTCTTCCACATTGGGTGATATGCACATTTCTTTTGTTTTGCATAGCGTCAGCTGTTCCCTCTTTCCCACTTGTTCCCTCCCTCCCATCGCTGCCATTGAGTTGCTTAGTTCATTTTGATCAATGTCCAGTGTAGCTGATGGGTCCCGCTGTTGTATGATTTTTCCTGATTCCCTCTAGTTCTGTGTCATCCTCCTGGGTTTCCCTCCGGTGTGCACATATATACCATACATGTGATCAGCAGCACTTACAATAATTTTTTAAATGCTCCAGTAGTCAGGTGCTACATAACTACTATTATAATCCTAGCTACTCAGGAAGTTGGGATCAGAAAGTGACAGTTTAAAGCCAACTGAGATGTTGATCCTGGGGCTTGAACTCTGGGCCTGGGCACTAGCCCTGAGTTTTTATTAATCCAGAGCTAGTGCTCTACCACTTGCAGCTTTTTTGGTAATTTATTGAAGATAAGGGTCTTATGGACTTTCCTGCCTGAGCTGGCTTTGAAACATGATCTGCAGATCTCAGGCTCTTGAGTAGACATGAGCCACCAGCGACTGATTTTGTGTCCCTTGTCTGCAGTTAAACAGCAAAAATCCACAAGTGAAACTGTGGCTTAAAGTGGTAGAACACTAGCCTTAATGGAGAAAGATAAGGGATAATGCCCAGGCCCTGAGTTAATAGTGTGCACATACACGCGCACACACACACACACACACACATACACACACATACACGCAAAAGCAGCAGATGATACACAGCACATCCATCCAACAAGATGTTTTTTTTTATATTTTAGAGAAGCTAATTGTCAGGGTGGCTAATGAGCAAAAAAAAACCTGTCAAAATTAGCTGAGCTCATGCCTGTAATCCTAGTTACTCAAGAGGCTGATTTGAGAATTGCAGTTCGAAGCCAGCCCAGGCAGAAAGGTCTGTGAGACTCTAATCTCCAATTAACCACCAGAAAACCGGAAGTGGTGCTGTGGCTCAAGTGGTAGAGCACTCGCCTTGAGTGAAACAGCTTAGGGACAGCGCCCAGGCCTAGAGTTCAAGACCCATGACTAACACACTCACGCATGCACGCACATGTGCGCATGCGCACGCACGTGCGTGTGCGCGCGCGCGCACACACACACACACACACACACACAACTGTCTAAATTATCAAAATATGTTTCTGTTTCATTTTATACCACAATACTGTGCTCAGTCTCTCTTTTATATGTCAGTGCTTAGGATTGAGGTCTTAAAAAGAAATTTAAAAAGCTTCATATTTATATTGGTTTGGGGATGGAAGAATTAATCCAAATCAAGAATTTGTGTTTTGTTCTGTTATCCCAAACATCAGAGAGCATTTCTTTTTTTTTTTTTTGCAATAAAATTACAACAGCTTACATTCTTTCAGCGCTTTCTCATTTCAAGCATGTAGAGGCATTTCTCTCAGAATAGCCATTCTCAGCCATAGCGCACATTACATTTGTGTGTTACAGTTACAGATGAGAATTTCCAATACTTTGTTACTTTTTTGCACCAGTACTGGGGCTTGAATAAAGGGCCTGGGCACTATGAGATTGTACCTTACCTTTTCCCCTGAAGGCTGGTTCTCTACCACTTGAGCCACAGCTCCATTTCTGGCTTTTTGGTTGTTAATTTGAGATAAGATTGTCATAGACTTTTCTGCCTGGGTTGGCTTTGAACAATGATACTCAGATTTCAGCCTTTTGAGTAGCTAGAAGTACAGGCATGCACCACAGGGGCCAGGACTACTTTCTTACTTGTAGGAAGACATGAATGGGCATACCAATTTTCTTTCTTTGTTTTCACAAAGCTTTGCATATTTCTTCTGGTTATATATACAGCAGTGAAGGCCATGTACTTGGAAGTGGTTTTCCTAAATGGGCAAAGCAAGTGGAGCTTGGGAGCTGGGAATTGCCCATCGTTTCGGTTTCTCCCCCCTCCCCCCACCAGAGAGTAGGTGGAGCAGGTGACCATTACCCTCCATTATGCCCTGCAGAGGCAGGGTGACAAGCTCCATCCTGGAGCTGCTTTATTGCCTTCCTGAAAAAGCATTTCAGACCTTACTCTGATCTCACTTATTAATCATAGCAATGGCTTCTTATTGAGTGTTCCTAGGTCTCTTACAAAGTCAGTGGCTTGCATTAGCTCACTTAATCTGATGGCGCCGTTTATGAGTGGCTTTTCATTAAAAAGATAAATTGACATAACCAAGTATTGATTTTCCAAAGATTGATATTTTCTTTTCTATTTTTTTTGCTGTCTTAGCCCATTAAGGTTTTATTTTTAAAAGATATTTTTGGAAATACATGAGCATGTTTTCATCAAGATCTGATGTTACATTTTAAGCAGAGTTATCTCCACTTGCCATGTATACTGTAGATGAAGCACTTGGTCCTTATTCTAGGAAAATGTTTGTTAATTGCATACCAGATATGTAAATGTGAAGACGTTAAGCTAGGAGTCAAGAGAACTGAGTCCTCAATCCTGACTTTCCAGGTAGCAGATTGGAGAAGGAGGAAAGAGCTGGATCATTTAAAAATCTTCCTGGTTTGGAATTCTGAGTATATGTCATTTATTTTAAAATAATACCAGAGGGCTGGGAAGGTGGCTCAGTGGTAAAGTGCTTGCCTTGCATGCATGAGGCCCTGGGTTCGATTCCTCAGCACCACATAAGCAGAAAAAAGCCAGAAGTGGTGCTATGGCTTAAGTGGTAGAGCATTAGCCTTGAGCTGAAGAGCTAAGGGACGGCGCCCAGGCCCAGAGTTCAGGCCCCACGACCGACAAAAAAAAATAAAATAAAATAAGACCAGAAAAATCACAAGAATTGAACACAATTCTTGTATAATTTCCCATGAAGTAATTCTAGATTTTTTTTCCTTTTCTGTGCTGGTACTGGGATTTGAATTCAGGTACTAGCAACTGTCCTTTAGCTAATTCACTCAAGGCTGTTGCTCTACCATTTGAGCCACTCCTCTATTTCTGGTTTTTTTTGTGTGATTAATTGGAGCTTTCCTTCCCAGGCTGGCATCAGAACATGATTCTCAGATCTCAGCTTCCTGACAAGCTAGGATTATAGAGGTGAGCCACCAGTACCCAGTGAGAAATTCTATATCTTTTGATTCCAGTACCTTGGTCTTAAATGGTGGTAAACTAAGAGTGTATCTAGCCTGCATCAGTGATATTATGTAACTTAGTGTCTTAAATGACATTGTCATGTCTTTAGCACAGACCAAGGACAAAGGCAAGTGTGGAGTACTAGATACCTTCCTCACTGTTTCTACATGATAGTTGTATATGATAGTTGTCACCTAGTAGCCACTTCAAAATGCACAGTAGCAAATTCTGATTCCACTGGAGTTTATACCCGAATGATCTCAGGTTAGGTATTGATTAAAAATACTACATGAGCATGGCTTTAAAAATGTGTAGTGATACGTTGTCAACATAGATCTTATTCCTGAAAGTATGGAAAAGGATCGTATCAAATGGTTTGTGAGATCCACATTGATAGTGGCTTTGCCTGATCTAATCAGATTGCTGTGGTTTGGGTATTAACAGCTGATTGATTGGGCCAGGCCTTGCATGTAGAGCCAGGCGCAAATTTTACCCAGCCCAGTGCAAAATCAAAGTGTAGGGCTGCTTGTTCAAAAGGAAAAGAAAAAAGGTTGTTCAAATAGGTGCCCATGGCTTATGCCTGTAATCCTAGCTACTCGGGAGTGTGAGATATAAGGATCATGGTTCAAAGCCAGCCTAGGTAGGCAAGTCTGTGAGACTCTGATTTCCAATTAACCACCAAAATAGCTGCAAGTACAGTTGTGGCTCAAGTGGTAGAGTGCTAACCTTGAAAAAAATGTTCACAGACAGTGCCCAGGCCCCGAGTTCAAGTCCCATGATCAGCGCATGTGCACGCACACACACAAACACCCCTAAAACAAAGCTTTTCCCTATCTTCTATACATAGTTTCTGAATTGACTTGTAGGGTAGTTTTGCTTTCCACTTAATATCATTCTAAGCAAAGAAAAATGAATTTTAAATGATTAATGTTAAATTTCTAGCATGAATCTCACTAATCATCCTCAGATGGTACAATTTTAGATGCAAATATGACAGCACTTAACACATGCAGTCATTGAAATTAACCAATCTGTGTTTTGTAGCTTGTACATGTATCTGTATCTGACTCTAAACAAATAGTGGAAACACTGAAGAAAGCAAACTGAACTGTTTTGATTTTACTCTCCAAGCACTTCCTCCTTTGCTGATACCTGGGGATGAACTGTAACAAAGAACTCTGGATTTCTGTCTTTGTCTTTCCTTCTATGGAGACCCTTTCAGTGTAAGAACTGCCCAATTCAGGAAAGGACCTTGAGAGAAAAAGGATGTGCTAGGTTCCTTGGCCATCCATGGCTCTAAGAATTCCATTGCCACCTTTCTGCATTCAAAACACGTTGTGTTTTGAATGAAAGCATCACTTTTTAGAACTGACTGCCAGCACCAGCATTTACTCAAACCTGGATGGGACATGCTCCTTTTGTACTGGCTTTGAGTCATGCAGTACAGTCCATCAGAATGCTGGGCTAATGGGACACTTCAAATTTGACAGGCAAAATGGAGTGACAAGGAACCCATAACTCTTATGCTCATAT
This sequence comes from Dipodomys merriami, assembly GCF_024711535.1. Classification (NCBI taxonomy): domain Eukaryota; kingdom Metazoa; phylum Chordata; class Mammalia; order Rodentia; family Heteromyidae; genus Dipodomys; species Dipodomys merriami. The sequence goes on from NW_027204492.1 coordinate 114,044,279, forward strand.
GTGTTTGCCACTGTCCCATTGGACTTCACATTACGTTGGGCACAATGGCCCGAGCTTCTAATCCTAGCTACTTGGGAGGCAGAGATTGTGGATCACATTTTAAAGCTAACCTAGGCATAAAAGATGAGAGGTTTGAAAACTCTCATCTCGATGGCTGCATATGTTGGCACCTATTTGTCATTCTCAGAGGCATGGGAGGCTCAGGAGAACTGAAACAAAAGGGGGCTAGAGGCATGACTCAAATGGGAGAGCACCTGTTTAGCAAGCATGAGACCCTGATATTGCCATGAACAGAGATAAAATTCTTAAGAACTTAAAACAGTAGTATGAGAGGCATGCTTGAGGTCAGGACTCCATATGTTACATGCAACGAAGGTGGGCCTGATTCAGTGAGTGGTTTTCTGACATGAAGTGAGAAACTTGTGTTCAAGAAAAGCCAGGCATCAGTGGCTCACACTTGTAATCCTAGCTACTCAAGAGGCGGAGATAGGCGGATACTGGTTTGAAGTCTATGAAACTCTTATCTCCAACAAGCTATTAACACACACACAAAAAAAAACAGCAGTATGGTTTGTGTGGTGGAGCACTAGCCTTGAGCAAAAGTAGTGCAGGGACAATGCCCAGTCACTGAGTTCAAACCCCAGGACTAACACATTCTCTCTCTCTTTCTCTCTCTCTTTCTCTTTCTTTCTTTCTTTCTCTCTCTCTCTCTCTCTCTCTCTCTCTCTCTCTCTCTCTCTCTCTCTCTCTGCCTCCCTCTCCCTCTTTCTCCCTCCCCCTTTTTTTCTCTCTCTCCCTCCCTCCCTCTCTCTCTCTCTCCCTCTCCCTACCCCCCACACACAACTACAGGCAAAAATCTAATTTGGTTTTGAATACCCAAATGTTAGCAACACCCTCCAGAAGATAATTTTGCCCATCTGTTAAAAAGCAAGTACCCTTAGGGACACATCTTTTTAATTCTGTTGCCTTATTCAACTCAGCTCAACTTAATTATCTGCTGTTTAGTTAATCCAAGGCACCATATCCTTAGTGGTCCTCTTCATGAAGGGCTCCAAGGCAGTTTGAGGCAATTCTGACATTATGGGGATGGAAATGGAAAAGTTCTTAGAAATCCAGCCAGAGGTTGTAATCCTGGCTATTCAGGAGGCTGAGATCTCAGGATCACAGTTCAAAGCCAGTTAGGAGAAGAAAGTCCATGAGACCTTTCTCTCCAATTAATCAGCAAAAAAACCAGAAGTACAGCTGTGGTTCAAGTGGTAGAGCACCAGCCTTGAGTGAAAAAGCTAAGGGACAAGACCCAGGCACCGAGAGCAAGCCCAGTACTGGCACACATGCGTGCACACATACGCATGTGCACACACCCAGAGTGCTGGGCTAAGCAAAGGCAAAAAAGTGATTTTGTCAGGGACAGAGAAAGTTCTGGAAGGACATGAAATCTCTATCTAGTCCTTCCTCCTCATTCCCTTTCTTTGGACTTGTGCAATGGTAGTGGGAGCATGAAAACTTTCCAAAACAGAAATAGCATCTTGTCAGTGCGGTGTAGGAGGCACTGTGCTGAGACTCTAACATTTCACTATGCTAACAATAGCCTAGTGGAGGAAGTTCCCTTATGAATCCCTCTAGTAGATGATGAAGTTGAGGTTCAGGAAGGTCACATGGCATCAGAAGGCTGGTTAGGATAGAGCAGGGTTGAAAGGGATGGTGGGTAAGGGTGAGGGTGTTAGATCCTTACACAGTTGCAAAGGCACACAGCCTTGCGTTGCACAGAACATGGTTATTAGGGGTGCTCCAGATTTCCATGTTTTAGAAAAGAAGGACGGGTAGGCCATTCTAAGCAAGGCATTGGTAATGAGCTTGATCTCTGGAGTTAAATAATTGCTGCCGCTAATCATGTCACCTGGGTCTTTGTTTAACTTTGAATCCTTTCATTGTGATTGCCCGCCTCCTGCATTCTCTGCTTTGGTACCCAGTGGCCCAGAATTAGCTCCAAGTTTGACCCCCTGCATGACCTCAGCCATGTCAATTGGGCTCCCTTGGATTTTTTCCCTGCTCTGGCCATTGCAAGATAGATAGTAAGGCCTCACCTCTCAGTACTGTTGTAAAGGCAAAGAAAGAAAGCACATGAGTTGAGATCCTACAGCAACTCCAGTACAGAGATTGACACAGGCTCTGGGAACTGGCCTCTGTGTGTGTGTGTGTGTGTGTGTGTGTGTGTGTGTGTGTGTGTGTGTGTGTGTGTGTGTGTGTGTGTGTGTGTGTGTATGTGTGTGTGTGTGTGTGCGCGCGCGCGTGTGGCGTGTCCTTGGGAGACAGTGTTGAAATCAGTTGGATGTGGATCCCAGTGTTGATTCAACATCTAGCCGGTATCCTTGCCTGGCCAAGTGGTAGTTATGATTTCCTTGGGAGTTGATAGTAGTTTGTAGATGGACATGTTCAAATGAGGGTAAGAATAATATGTGGACTGCAGGGCTGCTTAATGCTTTCTGTTGCTCCGATCACTGGGAAATTAGCATTGTTAGAGGTGGCACTTGGGTGAGGGGGAGGGGAATCTTATTTCATGCGAGAAATAGAGAGTCTGTGTAGGAGACATCTTTTCCTCAAGTAGAACCTTCTTCCTTTGCACATTGACTCCATTTCAAGGGAAAGTGACAGTAACTTCTGCATATGGAGAGCAGGGAACCAGCTGAAATGTCTTGTGGGCAAAGCCAACCCAAAGCAACAACTAGCACAACCTTCCTTAAGGGATTCCCTCATCTTTGTCTCTAACCTAAGGCACATTCCTGGGGGTCTGAACTTCTGAGAATGTTTGACAGCTTGGGTGTGTCCTGATCTCACCTTGAATTTAAATGTGTTCATCTTCCTTTGGCAAAGTAGGCCAGCAAAGTCAAGGACCTCCACCAGATTGGACCGCCTTCCCTGGGGCGACCCTAGTGAACACTATGATTGGTCCAAGTAGTTGTCTCCACTTGGACTCAGAGGCTGGTAAAGACAGACAAATATCCAGTTGGTATTTATCACTGAATCCCCAAGTAAGGGCTTAGGGTTGTGACTTTCAGAAGAGCTGGAGCTCAGATGGTTGTCTTTTGGCAGATCATGCAAGGGCGTTCCTCTATGTTCCTCGGTTTTGTAGAGGAGCCACAGATTATCTGGATAAGAGAATCTCCCAGTCCCTAGGTTTTCTGGTGATGCAAGGAGGAGCCATTCCAGAGACATGATGAGGACCCTGATAGCTGCAGATCAGAGCTAACAAAAAGGTTGGAAGGCCTGGCCCTGTTCAGGTCGACTTGGTCCATGCTGTGTAGGCAAGTTAATTGGGAGCCCTCACAGGAAGAGGTTGTTGTCGGGGCACCACTTTTAATGAGAGACTCTGAGCTTCCCACCGGATGTGATAATTAATCAGAGAGCTTGTTGTCAGCACATCAGCTGTCTTCTGGTGTATGTCTTGTGTACATGGAAGGAATGAAAATTTCCTTTCCTTATCAAAACCATTTTTAACAAACCATCATCTGGTTCTCATTTCCTCCTTGTTTCTCTCCCTCCCTCTTCTGTCTCTCCCTTATTTCCTCCCTCCCTTTTTGTCCCTCCCTCCCTCCCTCCGTCTCTTCCTTCCTTCATCCCTCCCTCTCTCCCTCCCTCTCCCTCCCTCCCTCCTTCCTTTCCTCCCTCCTTCCTTCCCTCCCTACTTCCTTCCTTCCCTCCCTCCTTCCCTCCCTCCCTCCCTCCCTCCCTTCCTTCCTTCCTTCCTTCCTTCCTTCCTTCCTTCCTTCCTTCCTTCCTTCCTTCCTTCCTTCCTTCCTTCCTTCCTTGTTTTCTTTTGGGCTAGATGCTGCTGCTCTGTCATGTTGGGGTTTATTCCCCAGTATGATAACATAATCAGGGTAGTGTTTGTCCCTCTCGGTTCCTGGAATATCTAGTCTTCTACAAACTCAGCCCCATTCAGGTCCCTAACCAACCCAGACTCAGAGCAAGTCACTTACCTTAAGATTGAGACCATTGTGTCATCTGTAAGATGAGGCTGTGACTGATAAATGTCACCTTTTCTGTACATGACACATTGCACTTGTAACCTGCCTGTCACTGCCACTTCCTCTAAGAGGAAATTCTTTCAAGGTTGACAATAGCTAGACTTTTCCTTTTGCCTCTATCTCCTCTTTCCTCACTTCCATGTTGGGAGGAGAAATGTCCCATGCTGTCCCCTACAGGTGGCACTTGCTTCTTCTGTGATCCTGACTCATTTATTCACTTCTACTTGCATGTTCAATCTCTCAGTCCCTGCCACCCTATCGGCATGACACAGTTGAGGAACTCTTTTCTTGCCCATTTTCCTCCATTAGCTTTTACATTTTTTTCCCTTGCCCTCCCCTCACGACATTTCTTTACAACGTGGGCTGCCCTGGCTTTCTCCGCTTCATTTTCCAGTCTTTTCATAGCCCCTCTAAAAACTGGTTTCCATTCCAGTCTTTGTGCTGATGCTGGCAAAGAAATTGGAATTTTCCATTTCAGTGGCCTTTGCCAGCTCCTCGCCTTCTGACAGCTTTGACTGCGGTGTACCCCTCTCCTTAAAATTCTCTTCTCTCTGACAGGGCCCTATCTTGGATTGTTTTCTCTTGTATCACCTGATCTCTGCCTCATTTGAAGGTGATTCTTCCACTAGAGACCCCCTGATTAGGTGGCACCTGCAATCTTTGCTTGTCTGTAACTTCTGCCTCAGTATCATACACATTCCTGCCATTCTTGGGCTCTTCTCTGTTGATATCATCCAAGTCTTCATTTCCAAGCAGCTACACAGATGTGGCCTCATATGACTTCCAGTTGTGATAGCCTGTCTTACTCTTTTCACCTGGTGAGGGTTGAGTTGTGACCTCCCCCCACCCCCTTAAATATGTTGAAGTCCTAACCCCCAGAACCTTTGAATGTGCCCTTAGACATGGAGATTTCATAGATATAGTCAAGTTGTGATGAAGCCTAGTACAATATGACTGGTGTCCTTATGAGAAGAGACACAGTTCTAGGCGAGGATACTACATTATGACATAGCCTCGAAGGGATGCATCTGTAAGCGAAGAAATATCAAAGATGGCTGACTACTGCTAGAATTGATAAGGAAGGATGCTCTCGTAGAAGAAGAAACACAGACCTGCCCACTTTGGACTTGTAGCTTCTAGAATGGTAAGAATAAGTTCTGTTGTTTAAAACTAATGACGTTGTGATACTGGGTCACAGTAGCCCTGGGAAGGAATATGTCACCTGATCTCTTTCTGTTCCCTGTGGCACTTATCTTTTCAGGGATCCAAGCTGTTGTAAGTCCCCAGCTGCTTATTATAGAGTCTCCATCACCTTTTCCTCTGTCAATGGTGCTAACCCTGACCTTGCCTTCTTATCTCTCTCTTATCTACCCCTCAAATGGCCCACCCTCTGTGTAACTCTTCCCAAAACAGCTTTGTGTCACTGTCATCACAACACGTATGTTGTGTGTCCCTACAGCAGGCAGAAACTAGCTGCACATTAGATTTACCTTTTTGTTGGTATTGGGTTTTGAACTTGGGGCTTCCCACTTGTTAGGCATGCATCCTACCACTTGAGCCACTCCACCTTAAAACTTTCTGGATGGCCATATGCTCTTGACACTCCAATCAGAATGTTGGGCTGGGGGGAGGGCCTGGCATCCTTACTGTAAAAACCTCCAGATGATTTCAGAGTGTGCCCAAGCTTGGGACCTATTGCTTGAAAGGATATAACAATAGCCAAAGGAAACAGGAAAAGAAAGATAGCTTTAAGGCAGTAGTTCTCTGCTAGGGGAGACTTCCCTTCAAGGAGTCATTTGACAATCTTTAGAAATATATCCAGTTGTCAAAACTGGGTTGGTTCTATTGGCATATAATGAGCAAGGCCAGGGTTGTTCCTAAACATTCAAGATACTCAGGATAGCCCTGCAACAAAGAATGGCCCAGCTCCAAGTGTCCCTTGTGTGGAAGTCGAGCAAGCTTGATTTAAGAGACTGGAGAGAAGCCATGGTATTGACTTTGACTTTGCATAGATGGATGTGATTCACAGCCAGTGAGGAAAATGCAGAGACTCCCAAGGCGAGCTTTGGTGCTGCCTGTCTTGTGCCCATTCCTCAGCCTGGCATATTCAAACGTCTCATGCTACAACTGTTTCTATCATGTAAAACCCAAGCCTGCTCTTGTCCAACTTACACTTTTGGTCTCTGTTAGGAAACAAGGGTGCATAGAGTTTTGTTTTGCTTTGCTTTGTTTGTTTTACCAGAAGAGGGAGGCTCATCATAGGCGCCACCCCCACCCCCACCCCCACCCCCCCCCCGCAAGCTTTTGGCCAGTTCTACAATTTGTTTCAGCAACTCCTCAAAATCTTAATCAGGACATTGCCTGCCATTAAGTAAGTTACCTGAAATCTCATATGCTCATAATTATTGATTTTATTCAGGTACCTGGCCTGTAACCACTTCTACTATTAAAGAAAGACACTCATGATAATGGCTTCCTAAGCTTTATAATTTTTGAGTGTTTGTATATACCATCCCATTTGATCTGTCCTTTCAGCGCGAAGCTCTAGGCAATGCCATTTCCCATCAGAGAGAATATGGTAGACAGGAGCAAGAGCATCAGAAGGGGAATCATAAGAGTAAGACATCATAGGGCTTGCTGAGTGCTAATGGATCATCTTTGTAATCCTAGTGACTTAGGAAGGAGGCTGAGATCTAAGGATTGTAATTCAAAGCCAGCCTGGATAGAACTGTCTGCGAGACTCCAATTAACCAGCAAAAAAAAAAAAAAAATGGCTCAAGTGGGCGAGTAGCAGCCATAGTGAAAATGCTGAATGACAGCATGAGACCCTGAATTCAAGCCCCGGTCCTGGCAAAGAGCAAAAGAAAAGGCAAGAAAAGAACCAAGAAAAGAAAGGAAAGAAATCAGCAGGCATTTTTCAAAACCCCACACTGGAAGCAAAATTTGAAATTTAATTATGGTAATGAAGGACGAAGGCTCTGCCAAATTGATAGAAATCTAATTATGAGGAGGACTCAATTCTAGACTATCGTATTCTAAATTGCTAGCTATAGTTTTGTATTTCTAGTTTGTGTTTTTTTAATGTATGTGCCATTTTAAGAACTATTGATACTGCAGATAATTCTACTTGATAAAAATATATTTTCTGCCTCAAATATATGACTTAAGAGTTCTTGCTGTAGCTCTAATTCTGTTCTTTCCAAGTAAAGAGAAAGCTCAGATGTTTGCAACCAGAACATTACATTTTAGGTTTCTGTCTTGGGTAGTAATGTGAAAATAGGAGTCACTTAACAGAAAATTGTTTGTTTATTCATTTATTGAGACAGGGTCTTGCTATGTAGTCTAGACTCACTTGGACTTCTCTATGTAGCTTTAGCCTGTCCTAAAAAACCCTGATTCTCTCACCTCAGCCTCCTAAGTGTTGAGATCACAAATGTGTGCCACCACACTAGATCAAAAATTTCTTTTCAAGCAATTTACTTAAAATTCATGCAACTAGGTATGAGAGTTTTTACAGTAAAATATGAAGTGAGGTTCTTTGGTTTTGCAGTTGCTGTGCTTAGTATCGATTTCCTCTGAAGGACAATGAGAATTATAGCAGAATATATTTCATGTTACACAAATGTTCTATGAGCCCTGAAAATTGCAGAGGAATAAGTTGTTAGAAAGCTGATAATACTCCTCTTGATGTTTAATGACTCTTCACTGAAGAGTGATTTTGAGGTCAAAGCAAAATGTAATTCCAGGAAGTTGGAAAACAGGAATTTGACAAAATCTTTGATAACTTCATGGCTAAGATAACGATATGCAGGTAGAACATCTTGTGCAACTTGAATTTTCAATTGGCTGAGCAACCATAATGTATAACATGGAATATTGATTTGATGTCCTGCATACAGTAAGTGCCTAATGAATCCCCTTTTCATGTTATTGGTATTGTGATATTCTACCAGTTGCAGTAGATAGGAACACCCTGGTTTGGGAGAGTTTTGTGTGCGAGTAGCCTGTGAATTGCCTGGAGAAAACAGCATTATTTGTTTGTTGTTGTACTTCCTGTACATGTTAGTATGTAGAAGGTTATACCACACATTTTTACTGAGCTGGAAATAATTCTATCAAAGACTTGCAGGTATATGAGGAAAATGATGTGAACCTCCTGTTCTTTTTAGGCAATGTTAGCAATTTCATTGGCTTTTTCAATCCAGTACATTTTATGTCAGTATGTTTTATTCCTGCTTCAGCTTTCAGAAATGTTCTGACTATCTTACAACATGGGGATCAAAGAAATAGTTTCAGCTCTGGGAGATATTTCCTTTCCTGTTCAGTCTATATGCCTAGCTTTTCTGGTCCCAAATAGATATATACTTTAAAATATTATGAATGTATTTCTCTTTTCGTTCTTGTTGACAACTTTTCTAGCACTTGTTTTTTTTTTTTATTCCAATGGTTTATTATAAACATCAGTGAAATCTGAGGCTGCTTCTGAAGTAGTACAGTGGTAATTTCTAGGACTATCATATATCACTGTTCTAATGAAAATGAAGTTGTGAATAAGACAAAAGTGATGAACTACTCTTTTATCTGTAGTTTTATTCCAAGTAAAAGTAGATGAAACTATTTGCTGGAAGATTTGTAAATGTTTTGTTGAATAGTTTTGTGTTTTTTTTCATTGTGATATAGAACTAAGAGTTATCCTTAAATTGGGAATTTAGGAATATGTCTTACATATTCTGTTTTCCTTATGAAAATAATATTCCTAGCAGGGACAATAGCATTTGCCTCTGATACCAGATTTGAAACAGCTGAGTCACAAGGATTGCTTGAGCCCATGGATAAAGTAGAAGCCTGATGCTAGTGGCTCATGCCTGTGATCCTAACTACTCAGATGGCTGATATTTGAAAATTGTAGTTCCAAGTCAGCTGAGGTGGGAAAGTCTGTGAGATTCTTGTCTCCAATTAACCACCCAAAAGCTGGAAGTGGAGCTGTGGCTTAAATGTTAAACCACTAGTCTGGAGTCAAGAAAGCTAAGGGACAGGGGCTGGGAAGGTGGCTCAGTGGTAGAGTGCTTGCCTTGCATGCATGAGGCCCTGGGTTCAATTCCTCAGCACCACATAAGAAAAAAGGGAAAAAAAGCCGAAGTGACACTGTGGCTCAAGTGATAGAGCGCTAGCCTTGAGCTGAAGAGCTGAGGGACAGCGCCCAGGCCCAGAGTTCAGGCCCCACGACCAGACCCCCCCCCAAAAAAAAGAAAGCTAAGGGACAGTGAACAGGCCCTAAGTTTAGCCTCCAATACCAGTTGTGCATGCATGTGCACGCACACATGCATGCATGCACAAACACATGAATAAAAATAATATTCTTAAGGAAGAGCCAAGATACCATTCTACTCCGTTAGTTCTCAAATTGCATGCCTTTGTTAGATACTTTTGAAAACCCAGCAACAGGTCATCGCTTTTGTCCTGTTTTGTGCTCAGTTAAATTTTGGGTTGAGTTTTCATTTGGAATGCTGTGGGTGGAGGAAACAAGCTTGTCACGCACAAGGACTTGGCACCTTTGTCTGAATGGACTTACATTGTCATTGCCAAACATGTTTAAAAGTGCCCCTTTAGGACACCTGGTAAGTTTTCCCATGAAGGTAGTTATATCACAAATGAACCTTTTATTTTTTTCCCCTAACAAGGCACCATTTTAGCCGGCATGCTTCCCTATCCCTTCACCAGGAGACAATAAACCTGGCCGAAGCCATAATTTAAAGAAATGGTTGATTGTGGGCGCAGCCTTCTAGAACACGGGTCAAAGAAAAAAGTGGGGTGTAAAATTAAAAGAAGGTGTTAAAACAGGGTAAACTGGTTTTCAAAACCTTTTCCTCTTTAACATGCTAGAGGTATTGAATGTAAAAGTCATTTGGAGGATTATCTAAAACCAAATCATTAAAAGATCACGTAAAGGATTTTGAATGCTTTATTTGTTTATATATTTATTTTTGGTGCCAGTCATACAGCTTGAACTCAGGGTCTGAGATGCTGTCCTTGACCTTCTTTTGCCCACAGCTAGTACTTTACCACTTTAGCCACAGCTCCACTTCTGTTTGTTTGGTTTTTATTTTTCTCAGTAGTTTATTGGAGGCAAGAATCACATGGGCTTTCTTGCCTGGGCTGGCTTTGTGCCGTGATCCTTAGTTCTCAGCCTGTGGAATAGCTAGGATTATAGTTGTGAGCCACTAGCTCCGGCTCTTGTTCATTGAAAAATAATATTGAGTGATAAACTCCTAAAACTTGCGAGAGTATATTAAAGAGAGATAGCCTCCAACTTCTTTTTTTTGTCGGTCATGGGGCTTGAACTCTGGGCCTGGGTTCTGTCCCTGCGCTCTTCAGCTCAAGGTGAGCACTCTACCACTTGAGCCATAGCGCCACTTCTGGTTTTCTAGTGGTTTATTGGAGATAAGAGCTTCACGGACTTTCCTGCCCAGGCTGGCTTTGAACCGTGATCCTCAGATCTCAGCCTCCTGAATAGCTAGGATTACAGGTGTGAGCCACCAGTGCCCGGCCTCCCAACTTCTTTTATATTTTCTCCCAAGGTAGATGTTATGCCTAACCAACCTACAAACAGAATATTCTAAGTTAGGAAATCCTTCATCCAGTTGTGATCAATGGTAATCTTTGCATTTGTATTTGTCTTGAGTCTGACTGTCTCATTTCCTCCTTTTCCTTTTCCTTTTCTTTTCCCTTTCTCTTTCTTTTCCTATGTGTATGTGAACCAATACTGGAGACTGAACTCAGGGCCTAACTGCTGTCCCTCTGCATTTTGCTCAAGGCTGGTGCTCTACCACTTTTTGATGGGAATTAGAGATAGGAGTCTCACGGACTTTCCTAGTTAGGCTGACTTTAAACTGATTTCAGACCTCAGACTCCTAACTAGCTAGGATTACAAGCATGAGCCACAAATGGCTGGCCTGGAGAGTCTGTAGTTATTCTCATGGGTCCAGAGAAGGTATGCAGGCCAGCCAACTGCACAACGGTTCTATAATACACAGGGCTCATCGTCTCGACAAAGGCTTACATGCTAAAGTGGGATAGGAACTTTTGTTCAATAGCATCTGCTTGCGCAAGAAGTCAGGTCAGAGGCACTGTTGGTACCTTAGCTATTTTGCAGATATTTAGAATGTTCTTGAGAATGACTTTTGTTTTGAGTGAGAGGATCTAATGAATAAAACAATATCATATTTAAACAATCACATCACAAAACCATTCTGATCTTTACTAACAAAACCACCAAAATGTCAGCTAGAGACACTAGTCATACATTACACTTTTTTAAGAAATAAGAAAAGGTCACTTTTTATTAAGTGGGCTTGAGCAAAAAGAAAAGATCAACTTATCTATCTAGAGGTAATGTGAAAAAGAGGTATTTTTAAAAGCAAATAAAATAGACATCACAGGCATATCTTTTAAGTATATTTTACCGGGGTATGGGCGATAGACAGAATAAATAAGACATTGATGCCCCTAAAGGGATGGCCTGGGAAACACGGCACTTGCCTGAGAGACAACATAGATTGTGGCCCGACCAAGTCACGTGGTGGGAGGGGGCTCTTTTCTTTCTCTTCCACATCCTTTCCTCTGATGTCACAAACCTATTCTTCCCTGGGAGAATTAATTAGTATTCATTGGGTGTAGTTGGCTGGAGGAAAGAAGGGAGCAGAGGAGGGGGCGGAGAGAGAGAGTGAGGGAAAGATCTTAAGAGAGACTGTGAGGAGGAAGAGCTTGGTGGGGGAGCAGGTCTTTCCTGGGCGCCTTGAGAGTCGAGTCTGGGCACAGAGGGGTACAGAATGGCTGTTTTATAACTGGGATCCTCTGTGACGTATTGCTGCCGGCTCCTTGGCACCTATCTCTATGGAACAGTAGGCAGAACGAGATTGACGCTGACAAGACTTTTACATCTTGGAAGGGGCTGTAATCTACTGTAGTGAAGAACAGAGCCTCTCAATCAGGCGGTGTAAATACGAGACCGAGGGGAGTCCAAAAGAAAAGGAAGAGGAGGGGAAAAAAGTGTGTGTTGGGAGAAAGCAAGGAAAAGCATTTTTGGTGGATGGTATGAAGCCAGCCATGGAAACTGCAGCCGAGGAAAATGCTGAACAAAGCCAAGAGAGAAAAGGTACCCTGTACTCTGACAATAGCCTGTTTAAAGCTTTTCACTGAGGGCGCTTGGAAAGGGTTAGCCTGGTTTTGTGTCTTTTAAAATGACTCTGAAACAATCCCTATGGCATACTCTTGTTTTAGGGTGTTTTACCCCCTGTGGACTGATATTCAATTGATAAAGCAGCCTGTCTTCAATCTAGTCCTGTTGTAAATCTTCCTGCGGAACAACGTATTTCATAGAAGGTTGTCCACAGTTGTCACCTTGGGCAGCTGCATTGGGGAGATTGCCTTTTTTTTCTGCTATAATTAATGAGAACTTAGATCCGATGTTCTGCATGTTATATTCTGGGGACATGGAATATACTGTTCTCTGCCAATCCTGGGGAAAACTAGAGGGTATGCATGCTAATTATGCTTTTCTTCCATTAAGAGTGGAATGATTTGGACATTGTCTAATTTCCTTCCTCTAATATGATTGTTCTTTCTGTGTACCAGGCTCTGGATGTGACACATAATAAAACATTTACAGTTGGAGCTTGAGAGAGAGGGGACATAAGCTCTGTCACCTAGCACTGATGGAAAGGAGAAAAGGGGGGGTCTTATGCTCATTATGGTTTAAAGATTTGGGAGAGGAAAATGAATAAAGGTCCTGTTGATCATGTCAAAATTTTGATGCATAGATTAGGTCTTTGGAGAGATCAGTATTTTGCAGTTAAAAGAAAAAAAAGGGGCAGAAAATTGAAGCTATAATTAAATTTCCTTTTGTAAATAATGACTGATGTCAAGTTTGACACCCCGTGGAATCAGCTCAGCCACTGTTAGGTTAATGACATCGCACTGCATTGTAATTGATCTCTCTCACCCAAAGATAGAAACTGTCACAAATGCACAGAAACGTGCTCTCTAACTGCAGTGGCTCAAATAGCAAAAGCCCTCATGTTAAGTTCATTTCTCATAGCCTTGACGCCTAATGACAGTTACTAAATAATAATAATTCTTCAGGATGAAGGCGTAACTATTTTCCTTATGAATAATTTGCAGTTTGAACCATATGAAATTGCTGAGAGTTAACCATTTTAAACCTACAAAACCAGCATCCATATGTAGGCTCGACTGCATGCTAGGGTAGAGGCTGCATGTTATGTAAAGGATTTATCTACATACATTGACATTGATTCCGAATAGACCAATTTCATTTCCAAAATTCAGTTTTTAGAAATATGAGAAAATCCACATAGCATGAAATTTTCCATTGTATTTTTAAGTAAATGATTCATTGACATTAAATGCATAGCATTTTAACTTTAAAGTTGCTAGTTTAATCCAGTTTTTGTACCAAGCCGACCTTTTCCTCAACCAGAAAAAAAAATCCATTTTTTTTCTTGTATGTGTCTGCCCTCCCCCCTTAACCTATGTGAATCATGAAAGAGTAATAAAAATACGAGACACTCGGGAATATTTGTCAAGCTAAAGAAGTAAAAGTTTGAAGGTTCATTATTATTAATTAGTAAGTTGATTACATGCTTTAGGATAAAAGAACTACATGGTCCTGAAAAAGACTATCAAATTTGTAGCATTTTTCCCCTAAAGTAGAGATGATTTCGTTTTGTACATGCTTTATGTAACATTTACCCATGACAGATAGAACCATTTGGGCCTCTGCAACACATTTTAGTCTATACAAGATCATACTACTTGTAAGTATGTAAGTAAGAAAAGCACATATAACCTATATAGAAACTCTACATTAAATTTTCTCATCATTATTTAGTCTCATGGGTTACTATTATGTCAATTAAATGTTTAATAACAGGTCTACAGGTCCCCACTCCACCCATTACAATTGGCATACGAAAAATTTTAGCCTTAGCTTTAGAGGCAAAATTAGAAACGAACGATTATTCTTGAAGGAACTTTAGAAAGCACCACAATTTATAAATATTAGATATTTGTTAAATAACACAGAACTAACAAGCTACCAAAACATAGCATCATATATATAACAGAAGCTAGAATAAGAAGATGGGCCAGGAAATTTGTTTTTACTGATCTGCAGCATCATTATGGGAAACACTAGCTTATCTTCAAATCTTTATTTAGAACAAGTTCAGCTCCACAAGATTACAACTCACCCGTTTCTTCCTAGTTCCCCAGTTTGTTGGACTCTTATCATTCAGGTGCACCTAAAACAAAAGCTACATCAGGTCATGTGTGCTTGTCATTCCAGGCTTACTTCTTCAGGTTTCATTTTGTTTAGAAAATAAATGTATATTTCATTAACATTTAAAAAATTGAAATCATAACAAAAAATGTATCCTATAATTCTGGACCTGGTAGAGTCCCTCCCTCCCTCCCACCCTTCCTCCCTCCCTTTCTTTTTCTTTCTCTCTTCCTCACCCCTTTCAGCAAGGGTTCTTATTTCCTGACTACAATCCTAGGCATGTTGCAACTATACACAGAGGTTTTTTGTTTTTTGTTTGTTTGTTTTTTATTCCTGTCAGTTCAGCTCTTCCTTTCCTACTTGTTTTCAATTGTTGCTGATAGGGAAAAATGCCCAACTTCATTTGGGGTGTTACTGCCCTATGGCTAATACCCAATAGCTTGTGAACTAATAGGGTTGTATAATTATTGCTGTGTCTGTTAAATTAAACTTGACGTTTCTAGTTGGTGTCCTCTCCTGGAGGGAGTTTAGGCAGGACAACGCCTCTGAGCTATTATGATTCAGTCACTCCTACAGAAATCTGTTTCTTTAGAAAGTCAATCGGAATGGTTTGTTCCTAGTTCAGACAAGAGTAATCTAAATCTTTACAAAACCAAAGCATTTGCACTTTTGAAATTGTGTGTTCTTTTTAACAGAATACTCTATCAACCAGAATTCACACAAGGTGTTAGGCAGATATTCAGGGATTTTTATGGGAAGCAAGCAGGTTTTCTCAGATGGATGCGTGAAATGCCATATTACTGAAATATGATTTTTAAATTGAGAGCATTAAAATATAAGGATTGAAAAGCATATTCACTGAAATGGAATAAGTGGAGAAAATGAATAAGACAAATCAAAGGAAATAGATAATGGGATCCAGTAATAAAAAGATATGGTTAGGTTTCCATTTATTTCAGTGGAATATTACTTGATGTCAATTTATTTGTGAAAACAGATGCATCTAGAATTGCAGAGAGTACATGTGGTTAGTGGGTAGACAAACGATTGAATTATAACAACTCTAGTTGTTCTATTATGTACAAATAAATGTGAGTATGATGAAAATTATTTTATTGCACGTAGGAAAATGGAATTTACTCAAATAATTATAGTCAGGGTAGTTCACTTCCTATGAACCATTCTGAACTCAATTCCAGAATCCAGACATTAAATTAAGCTCTTAATCACATAGGAAGGAAAACATAGTATGTTGGAAAATTATTTAATTTAAAATAAACTGTAGGATATGGTCTGAGTAAAAAATAATGGATTTCAATGCTTGATAAGAAATGTACTCATTACCTTGCCCATGTAATTGTAACCTTCTGTACGGTATTTTCACAATAAAAAATAAATAAATAAAAATTAAAATTAAAAAAATAATGGATTTAAATAATAGACTTATTTACAAGATTAACAGATCTATTTTAACCCTTTTGATCAAATACAAGTGATTACATATTTTTTAATTTATCAAATTGTATCACATCAGGCTCTTCTTTTATTTATTTGCTTATTTTTTCAGGAAGAAAAGCACGCCTTTAAACTCTATCACCTGTATGCTAAAAATCCAAAGGGACACATTTAACATGTTGAATAATGATTTAATGATCTAAGCTAATATTTTTTCCTTCCCTCACTCTCTCTCTCCCAGTTTTTCCCTCCCAATCCCACCCATAAGTTGTATAGTTCGTTTTCTTCATTGTGTCTACTTAGTACCATTGCTGCATTTGTTCACCCTTTGTCTCTCCATTTCTGTGCCCCCCTTACACTCCTAAAGACATATAAATGAACAAATAGAGAAAAAGGAAAGAAAACAAAAACAGCAAAAAAGAAAAAAGCCCTCTTATTTTCATTTCCTAAAGTTCATTTCGATAAATATTATTTTGTATCAGATACACACAGGCATTGAGCCTCTCTGTTCTTCTCCTAAGAGTAATGAATTTTTATTGACATTGTCTAAATTCTTTATGTGAATCTGATACAGAGAAAGTTTTAGATGTAGTTATTCTCTGTAAGGATTTGCCAAGGTGGACATCTGAAGAGATGGTATCTAGAGAATAGTCTGTAGAAAAGAGTGTGTAGCCAGATGGTGCAGCACATATGTGGTAGGTGTGATATGGCATCATTTGATTTTTTTTAAGAAAATTTAAATGTGGAGAAAGATCTTGATGAGCCATCTGATGTATCTGCTACTTTATTATCAATTCTGTGAGCATGCTTTTTAAGGCTTAGCCTCGCTATTTCATTAGAAAAGAAGAAATCTGGCCCATTTCTGGAAATGTCTATTTGGGGTTTTTTTGGGGGGGGGGGAACTGAGTTGTAAATCTAAATTAAGATTGCAATGCAGATCACATTTCTCTGATACTTGGAAGCACAGGTCAATTTAGAGTAAGTGATCTTAATAAAATAATTGCTCAGTCTTGCTGCATTTAAGAACATGCAGAACAGCCAGGGTCACCCTGACATAAACTTCCCTTCACTGAAGATGAATTAATTGGATTGTTGCAGAGATCCTCCCTTGCTCTTTTATCCTTTGGACCCACTGAGTATACACTTGAGGTAGTTTGACAGAACTAGGGGTGGCTCTGAGCTGGAGGTAGAAGGCGCCACACATTGGCTTTTAAGAGGAGGCTGTAATCCAAGCTTTGCCAGTGCGCATTGTTGCTCATCATTTGTTCTCATATTCATTGAATAATGTTCTTTTCTGAAATGTCATCCTCTGTCCTCTCAGCTCACATAGCATTGAATGGGCACTCACTCAGGCATCCTTAGGAGTAGTATATAATACTGGGTGTAACCACAATTTTGTTGGTTGGTGGCAAATTAAATAGCCAACAACTGTGCCACAGAGAAGACTTTGGATCAATAGCCAGCCCAGTGGTATTTCTTTTTCACTGAGCATAGAATAAGAGCTAATAAAATAATGCTCTATTTTATAGTTTGGCTTATTAATTAACTTTTTTTATAGATTCAAACCTTGCTAGGCTCTATCAATATACATTTTCTGTAGAAGACCAGGTAACAAATATTTTGGCATTGCTGGCCACAGATTTCTATTGAGCCTTCTCACATCTGCCACCAACTTGTAAAAATGTCCATAGATAATAAGTGGGTGTGACCAGGTTCCAGTAAGAATTTATTTATAAAAACAAAAGCCCACTGGGCCAACCTTTCCTCTAGTCTGTTGTATTGTTATGACTTTTCTTTAATGTTGTAACTAATAGCTTAAAAAGAAAGATGACAAATATGGCTTTGAAAATACCAGGGAATGTCTTCTTTCCAGACAGCAGTGCTTGTTACCTAGTCATTTCCAATGATGATTTCCTAGATGCTGAGAAGCAGTCCAACCTAAGTTCATTTGATTAGCTTTGTCACCAGATCACATTAAAAGGGCGATGGCAGCTTACACCTGTAATCCTAGCTACTCAAGAGGCTGAGATCTGAGAATCTTGGTTCAAAGCCAGCCCTGGCAGGCAAGTCCATGAGACTCTTATCTCCAACTAACTAGTAAAAAGCTGGAAGTAGAGCGGTGACTCAAACGATAGAGTACTAGCTTTGAGTGAAAAAGTGAAGGGACAGTGCTTATGGTCTGAGTGAGCTTGCACAAAAGATCATTCCTTTCTTGCTACCTCTCCACTCTTCATTTGCCATGATAAAATAATACTTTCCTAGGATGACTGTGACAAATGAGGCTCCAGGCAACACGTGCTTGCTAACACAATGGTCAAACACATTGTAAGCACTGCACAAATGAGAGCAACTAAAACAACTTCATCGTACCCAAATAGGTTTTCCTTTTCTTTTGAAATCAGACATTATCTTACCCTGAAGCCAAAAAGGTTTTCTCTAAAACAACACCTACAAAAGGACGTCTCTGCTTCTCTACCTAGTATTTCTTGAGTGACCAGAGATCCTGGAGAGTGGAACTGGGATTATGTAAAGGCTGAGATTTTCGGTAAACAAAGCCAAGGCCTTTGCTTATTTTGTTGATTGTGCTTATTCACTTGGTCTTTATCTACAGAGACCTGAGGTGCCACAATGAGCATTGGGATCCTGTCTTCTGCTGGGATCTTTACCTCCTTCCATGTCAGAGGCATTTCTTAATCCTTAAATAACTGTACTACCCCAGAGGACCTACCCCCTTATTAGGTTTTATGGAATTTTCAGGTATAAACTGGCCATACTGACCCTACTGTTGTGCAGGTAATAGTTATCAATAACCTTCTCTGTACTAGGCTATTTGGTAGGTATTTTTCTCTCCAACCCTCTAAGAGGGAAATGTGTGACCAGAGAGAGAACTGAGTCCCTGGAAGAACAATTGTCACCTCAGTAGTGAGCAAGAAGAGGTTTGAGCCTAAGATCAGCAGCCTTTTCTCTATAATACACCAAAAGAACATTGAAACACGGTTTAATCCAGAACATTGAAGGCCCGACTTCCTGAGTTGAAGATGAGGTGACAGAGAATGCCACAGGTGTCAGGGAGGGCAGGCGTTTCATGCAAGATTCATCAGGCCATGGAGTAATTTGCCAGCTTTTTAGGACTGGAACTGGGTACCATTAGAGAGAGAGAGTCTCTGCTTACCTTTGCCTGTGCAGCTGGCAATAATTATAGTGCTCTGCTGGTCTCAAAAGGAAATCAACAGAAAGAAAAAAAATATTGTAAGGAGCCCAATTTTATCTATAGATAGTATCCTCCCCAAATGAGCATTTGATGTGTGTAAGGGTGTTGAGGGATGGAGAAAATAAGCAAAGGAAAGAAAATTTTGGTGATTTGTGTAAACTCCAATTCAAACACAGAGAAAGAGACTCCATTGTGAACTTACCATGCTAAGTTGAGAACCTGATATGGAAAGTTTGCATTTTGAGAGCCCAGAGTTTTAACTCCCCATTTCTTTAACTATGTAGTAAAAGAATAAATAAAAATGCTGATATAGAATCTTTGCTGGAGATAGACACTGACTCTTTGCCACTGAAATTGGCAGTGAACAGCAGAGCTGAAATGGAAATTGGCAGGTACCACTGGATGTACCCAGGCTCAAAGAACCACCAGTACCGTCCCGTGCCAACCCTGGGGGACAGGGCTGGCCCCTTGAGCAGTCCAGGTAAATACAGCCTTGGGTTGAATGCTAATAGCAACTCAATTGTTATCTTTACTATGATTTGTGATGGCTCTTTCAGTGTGGTGATATTTTATGTTTTGCCTGATGCATTCATTTGTTGACAAGGGTGTGGGTAAAAATTAAGCTCTTTGACATTTTAAAAATCATCTTTCATTTTCTCTCCCCCTTACCATTCCACTCCATCTTTCTCCCCTTTTCTCTTTGCTCACCCCCGCTTCTCCATCTCAAAGGGAGCAGTGTACAGTAAGACAAGCCTTAGGGTGACCCACAAAATTTCCTCTGTCTAAACCAGTAACAAGGGAGTGGAACCACACAGGTCCCCACCACTGGGGCCCCAAAATGGGCTGGAACAGTCAAGAAGCTTTAGCTTCTTGGGGATCCTGAGTATCTTTCTGACAAGGTCCAGGCATCTTTCAAACCCCTTTACTTTGCACTACCCTCTTTTGATTGCCTTTGAGAATGAAAAATCACAGCCTGTGAAGTTAGAATTGGTAACTGTGTATCGGACTCCCACCAGGTAGGTTCTTTGGACTCAGTTGCCATTCTCCTTACTTATGAAGAATGCTGGTCTCTCAGATCACTGGTATCAAGTCTGAATGAAATGTGTATGAGTTGATTTGAGGACTTAGGGTGGGGAGGATGCTGAGTGGGATGAACATTCACCCACTTGAATCCCCAAAGTCTACATGTGTTCATATTCAGCTCAGTGATTTTGCCAACATACAATTGTAGTTCAAAGTGTAAAATGCAATCTTCATGGGCTGGTGGTGAGTCGGATAAACAAAATTGTAAGCTTAAAATGTTGCTATGATTTTGTGTCAACCCATGTCATTTCTTCCAAATGGGTGCGTACTTTCTCAAGCTACTCTGTGGACAGAAGGATCATGGTCCAAAGTTAGTGTGAGAGTCTGTATGAAGAACAGATTAAAAACAAAAGGACATACAAAAGGCTATCAAGTAGTAGTGCATTTGCTTAAGCAAGCAGGAGACACTGAATTTAATACCCAGTACCACAAAAAAGGAGATTGGATTGAGCATCCATTCTCATAGTTTTTTTTTTTTTTTTAAGTAATAGAGGTGTAGAGTGGCTAGAATCTGGACTTACAATTTTCTATTAGATACGATATATTTGTATTAATATTCATCAGTTAAAAGAATGAAGTACTAATATATACTATGACATGAATGACCATTAATACATGGTACTAAATAAAAATAAAAAGTCAGACCAAATGAGTGACTTTGTTCATACAACAAGTAGATTGGGCTGGGTGCCATCAGTTCACATCTGCAATCTTAGCTGTCCAGGAGGCAGAGCCCTGGAGGATCCTAGTTCTAAGACAGCCTGAGTATAGAATAGTCTAGGAGACTCCCATTTCCAATTAGCAAAATGCTTGACTGGAAGCTTGGTGGTAGAGCACCCGCTGTGAGCAAGAAAACCAAGTAAGATCACAAGGCCCTGAGTTCAAGCCCCCAAATTGGCACAAAAAAAAAAAACCAAGAGGCTAGGGGAAGTGTGGATGGGCACATGGATCTCTCTTGGGGTGAAGAAAGCATTCTACAATTAAATTGTGGTGACAGATGCATTACTCTATAGACATACCCCAAACAATTGAATTGTACCATTTAAAACGCATGAATCTTGCAGTACCCAAGTTATATCTGTGTGCTTTTGACCCAATCACCAAACTTTGGAATATGCACAGCAGTTCTAAGCAGCAGTTGAAGCTGAGAACATACAAGGTTCCAGTTAATCTCCTGAAATAGGTTTGTTTGAGAATCCTGAGGCGATTGTGGTTTTTGGAAGGTATCGTTGTGTGAACATGGTGTTCACATGATCCATACATGAAGCCTGGCACCAGCCCCTTGGGCCATTCAGGTTGAGGTTTGGCACCAAGGAAATTGTGGTTATCATGTTTGTGTTTTATTTTCCCCTGCCAAATGGATTAGGCAGTAAAATAAAATGTTTTAAAATCCTTAGTCCTCTGGGTTTGAGGAATTCTCGAATAGTGTGAGATTTTGCCCAATTCCCACAATATCAAGTTGCTGGGATATTACAAGGAAGTATCCTGTGAGCAAATAGCTTCCTACAAGGGGAAAAAAGAACTAACTGAATTTGATTTGAAGAAGTGTCCTCCTAGATCCTGAAGTAGTCTCCATCCATACACAGTTTTAATTTTTGTGGGCACTGACTGCAATTTTTGTTTTAAAAAAATACTTCTAAAGCCCAAGCCATTGGGGTCATTTATGTCTGAAACTGGCTGCAGAGATCTTATACTTGATAGTTTAGAGACGATGGCGCAGGCCATGGACTGAGAGGACCTGATTCAGGCATGTTATCACCTTCCTGGGCCATTTAGACATTTTATTGGCTTCCAAACGAATGCAGTTGCCATTCTGCACTTGCATTCCAAACCAGATGGTGTGAGGAGAAAAAATAGATAATTCCATATGGCTCTGGTGTGCTTTCTCCCTTACCTCCCCCTGCCCTCTTTCTTTCCATCTTTCTTGATTTCTTTCTATGGGGGAAAGGGGATTTTGATACAGTTTAACCAGAAACCCTTTCCTAAAGGAACATGTCTCTTAGCCATGTGGTCACTATACTAGAGATGTTATCTCCTTGCCCCCCCCCCACATCTTTATTTCCCCTGGGAAGATCAAAATGATTCCAGTGCCCTTGGCCTTGATTGATTTTTTCCATTTTTGTTTGCCTTTTCTTTCTAATGTAACTTCCCAGTAAAAGTTATATGTTTAGGACTTGACTAATTACTCTTTTACCATCTGTTTCGATTTCTTTATGTATTTTAGCTCCTTGGGGCAGGCAGTGTCCACATTTTGGCTAGGCCACATGAACAACCCCCCGTCAGGTTGCCTGGGGTCCTAGGCCTGGGATGGTGGTCTGACACAAGTGACAAAAGGAATATCTAAGAAATGATAGGAGCTTAAGAGAAATGTCAAGTGTCTCTCATCTGCCTCGACATAATTCAGCGACTTGAAAGATGCTATTACTTAATATAGGCTATAAACTAATGGACTGAGACTGACTATTCAGCCAGGTCCTGGTAGCTCATGCCTGGAATCCCAGCTATTCAAGAGGTTGAGATCTGAAGATCACAGTTTGAAGCCAACCCGGACAGAAAATGTGGAGATAATCTTCTCTCGAATTAGCTAGCAGAAAGTCAGAAATGGAGGCATGGGTACCAGCCTTGAGTCAGTGTGAGGCCCTGAGTTCAATCCCCAGTACTGCTCTCCTCCTCCTCCCCCCCTCAAAAAAAAGAAACCAAGAATGACTGTTTATATACTAGTGCATCTTCAGAACTTCAGAATTCAACCTGAGAAGTATGGAGCAGAATAACCACCCACCAATTCCCTGTCTTCCAGATTCACATTGCTCTAATGCTTGGGTTGAGATGGCTGTACATAACTCCACAAGTCCAGACTCCACAAGTCCAGACTCCACAGGTCTCATATGTAGATCACACAGGGAGTGGGGAGCTGGGTGAATTTGGAGATTTAGTAAGAAGCCCCAGTGTGATATGCGCTGCCAAGTCCCTGCTGGGACTCAGGTCTCATGGTGGGAAGGGTGTGTTATCTGCCCAGGTGCAACCTCAGGCAGGCTCCCTGAGAACTGCAGCCTTTATCTTCCTGCTCCCTGCGCTGTGAAGCATTGGACTTCCCTCTCAATAATGCACTCTGTAGCCTGACACCTGTGGTGTGAGCCCTGGGAAATGCTATTTGATTTTTGCTATTGTTCTTTACTTATTCTTTACCTCCAGTTGCAAGGCCACTAAATTTAAGGTCTTTTCTGAAAAAAATAATAATCTATTTTGAGAAAGAAATCTCTTATCTTTGCATGCACCCTTGGCTCTCCATCTGTGGCTATATGTCCACTGTGACCCATAGGCTGATCACATGAATCGTACTGTTCCACAGAGGCTGGGGTAGAAGCTTTCTGAGTGGATACAGCTGAAGCCAGGGTAGTGCTTGGTCTGAGGGACACTTCCAGTCACTTAGAATTTCTGGTTCGGTGGAAGAAGTCTCAAGCACAGCACAAGCACAGTGTAGTCAGCTTCACGCTGGGAACTGCCTTAGTTTTGCAGAGTTGTTTTTTGTGTTTGGCTTTTACAAAAATGTGAACTGTATTATAGTAACTATTTAACAAAGACTCATATAGATATACTGCATATAAAATAAGCAATATATAGTACATTATAATATCATATAGATATAATAAGCAATATGTTTCTAAATATATTTCTTATGAATATACTATATGTATAAACATATGCATTATTATATATGTTGCTTATTTAGTGAAGATAGTTATATATATATATATGTACATATGTATAAATCACAGACACATATGAAACCCTCCTTGATTGCTTCCAGAGTTTTATATGCTGTACTGTCAGTGTGTATTTCAGTGTTGGTGTGACTGGCTTGCTGGGCATGCGTGGTATCCACTTCTGTGGCCTCTTGAACTTGTATCTGCTCCTTGTTTCAGACGTAGATAGCAGAGAGGAGAAGCAAATTAATCACAGTGAGTCCTGACTTGGAGCTGTTTGTCAGGGATGATTATAGCCTGAGTAAATTCAGTCTTTTATAAGTAGTGACATCTGGCCTTTGTTTTCATTATGATATCCGTCATGCTACATTTCCAGCTAGACTTAGTCATTTTCCTTTGCAATCTTTCACACACCCGCCTTGAGGGGTAAAAGTAGCTGAGGCCGGGTGCCTGTGGCCTATGCTTGTAATCCTAGCTACTTAAGAGGCTGAGATCTGAGGGCTATGGTTCAAAGCCAGCCTAGACAGGAAAGCCTGTGAGACTCTTCAATTAACCACCAAAAAGCCAGAATAGGAGCTGTGGCTCAAGTGGTAGAGTATTAGCCTTGAGTAGGGACAACACCCTGGCCCTGAGTTCAAACTCCAGGGCCAGCAAAGAAAAAAAAGTAGCTGGGAACTAGATGAAGTGGGCCACTTGTTTTTCCTTTATATCCAGTTTGTATGTTTTCAGATGTTCTGGTTCATTCCCAATATATACAACTTGTTTCCCTGTATACAGTTAATACCTGTGTACAGTTAATCAAAGTGGGTTTTGTCCTAAGTGGAATGGGCTGGGTATGACAAGTTATGTGCTTTCTCTGAAGAGCATCATGTGTATTTTATCTGCACTGTCCTTCCAAGAAGTCCTCCAAAGTTCTACATCAGAGAGGTGATCGCCTATCACTTTAAGTCCTCAGAAAAGGGAGCCTTTGTGGTTCTCAGCACAGCACAGAGGATGACTTATGTTCTGTCTTAATGATTTGGGGCCTCCTGTCACCTGCCAGTCCACACTACTCAGTTCATATGGCTCCTGCCTTTCGCCACCTTCACTCTGTAAAGGGTTTCCCAGCCCTTTTAACTTGCTCGTATGTGTCGTAGAGTTCAACTTAACCAACATTAAAACCACCAACAACAACCACCAAAGGCTTGTTCTGAGGGATAATTGCACTACATCTATATCAAGTACCCGTTTGGTAAGTCTTGACTTCCATGTGTACCTAGATGACTAACACCACAGGCAGGCTGCTGAGGGGCCTATCAATCTCCAGTTTCCTCTGGGTGCCCCCTGTCCCAGTAACTACGAATTTGCCCTGTCTCGATTTCTTTCTGAACTTATTTGCCTTTTCTAGAATGGCCCTTAGAAGATTGGTTCCCATAAATCCTCACCTTTGCTCACTTATCCATTCCTATAAACAATTGTGTTACATTGGTTGCTTAATAAACTCCATGACTTTAATTTTTATCCTTCCTGCTTCTTTTGACGATACCCTGCCCTCTTGGAATAAAACTCAGAAAAACCCATTCTGCTACCACCTACTGCTGAAGACTTTAGTTTGCACCCACGCCAGTCCAGCCTACACAGCAGTGCCAGATTAGGCGCTTACAAGCACTTCTCACTCAGATGATGTCACTCGCCTGCACAAAATCTTTCCCCCTCCCACGGCTGCAAATGAAGCAGGAGTCTCAGGCTGGCTCAGACGCCTCCGCCTGATGGGGCAAGGCCCACCTGCTTTTCCAGCTTCTCCTCACACCACCCTGGTGTCCTTGAGAAACGCAGCCCACACCATGATCCCCATCATCCACTCTGCTCTCTGTATCTTGCCACAGGACATTCTGTTCCTCCAGGCCCATCCATGCTCTTGCTATCCATACATCCTTTCAGTAGCTCTCGGTCGAGGACATCTCCCCCAGTGCCTCTATGTCACAGCTCTTTTTATTCTAGTTAAAAGTTATCCTTCTCTGGGCACCTGTGGCTCAGCCTATTATCCTCGCTACTCAAGATGCTGCCATTTGAGGATCACAGTTTGAAGCCAGCCCAGGCAGGAAAGGCCATGAGACTCTTACCTTTAATTAATCGCATAAAAACCAGAAGGAGAGCTGAGGCTCAAAGTGGCAAAGTGCTAACCTTGAGTGAGAAAGCTCAGGGACAACATCCAGGTTCTGAGTTCAAGCCCCATAACTGAGCAAAGCCAATTTTTGGGGGTTCGGTCGTGGGGCTTGAACTCTGGGCCTGGGCGCTGTCCCTCAGCTCTCCAGCTCAAGGCAAGTACTCTACCACTTGAGCTACAGTGCCACTTCCAATTTTCTGTGGTTAATTGGAGATAAGAATCTCACAGACTTTCCTGCCCTGGCTAGCTTTGAACGGCGATGTGATCCTCAGATCTCAACCTCCTGAGTATCTGGGATTATAGGCATGAATCACCAGCGCCCAGGTCAAAACCAATTCTTTTAAAGTTATCTTTTATGTTTGTGTGTTGCTCCCCCATCAATCCCCAAACCCCAACACAGTGTCCCACCACAGCACTTCCCACGTAGCAGTGGCAAAATCAATGGACTCTCACTCTATGAATGAGATCAGGAAAATGGAATTCTGTCCTCCAGAAGGTCAAGAAAGCTGAGCACCATGAAAGTTCAACATTGCTTCCTAAAGCTCTTCCTGCTCTACAATATGTTATCTGAATTTAGAACTAGCTTTTCCTACTTAACATCAGTCTTCCCCAATACCCTGCTACTCTACTTTGCCAGGTTAAGAGAAAACATGTGATCTTTCGGAAGCAAAAGCCAAATTTCTGGTGGGGGGGGGGGGGAGGGAGGAGGGGGGGAGGAGGGGGGGAGGAGGAAGGAACTAACAAGTCTTTTGTTTCTTGAATTTATTTCCAGTGATGTGTGTCTTTCTATTTCTCTGCTTTTGCTCATTCCTTATTAAAGTGTCAGAGGCCAATCTATTTTAAGACTTTCACAGTATGCCACCAAGTTCTTTATTAAATAGATTCTGGACTAGCTTCTAGAAGAGTCTTCTAGAAAACCAATTCTCTTTATGGCATTAGAAATAGTGATCAAGATACATTGTACTCCCAAACTAACGTGTTGAATTGAAGCTCCTTTGCACAACTACTAAAGGAAACTAACAAAAGACACTACAATCAATGTAATTAACCAAAGATTTTTAAAATAAGAAAAAGAATTCATCTCAGTTTTGTTAGCATTGTAGGGCTGTAGGAGAATCAGAAGTCAGTGAGAAGCTAATCATTTCAGTGTCTGCACTTAGCTGTTTAACAGGAATCCTCTATGAATTCACATCATACCTTCTCAGTTCTTTTTACCAGTGGTTCTCAGACTGTTGTGGGGTGTTAGCTCCCATTCTAATCTTAAAAATAGAGTCCCTCCGTAGACAAAATTTTGCTCATGAAGGTTATACCTACAAATATTTTCCTATAGTAACAATTAAACTAAGAAATGATTGTAATGTCATGGTTTTTCTTTAATATTTTTGTTTTTGTTTCCTGTCCATCAGTGGGCTTGAACTCACAGCCTGAGTGCTGTCCCTGATATTTTTTCTCTCTCTCAAGGGTAGCACTCTACAACTTGAACTACAGCTCCACTTCTGGCCTTTTGGAGATTAATTTTTTTTTAATTGCAGGTAAGAGCCTGCGGACTTTCCTGACCGTGAGCTGGCTTCTAACTGTGATCCTCAGATCTTAGCCTCCTGAGTAGCTAGGATTACAGTGCCAGGCTTGAATGTAATGCTTCATAATAAACTTTGGTGTGTGATGTTTGGGATCTGCCTTGCACCTGGTAGGCAAGGGATCCACCACTGATAAAGTTACTTATTCAATAGGCCCATTATGTTTTATCCTAAATAGTGTTTAGAAAAGATACGTTTTCCAAATCAAAATAATACTTAAGGAGAAGTATAAGTACTGTTTTAAATTTTTACAAATCTTTTCAATATCTAGCTTAATATCAGACTAGATTTTGCCTCTGCCGTCATTTAGAAGAATCCTTGGATGTCTTCCTTTCGTTGAGATCCATGAAGAATACTCATTCGCACAGGTTTGTAGGTGAAGAAAGGAGGAGTATTTTAATGGTTTCCCAAATAATTGTGGGTGTGTTGTTCCATCTTGTACTTCGATTGGCTCTTATATTCAAGAAGGAGTTTGTAAAACCGTACTGGTTGGAAAGTGTGGGTTCTCTGGGCTGTCCAGCTATTCCAAATATAGACACATATTATTACCCCATGACAAAAAAAAAAGATGCCGATTGGTTCTTATCATGGCTGCTGTCATCAAGGTATCTTCCAAACTTGGGAAGCTGTCAGTCTCACTCAGGCAGGTGCAAGTTTTTCTAGTTTCACTGGCAACAAATACTATCAGTTGTTTTTGTGGAAATGGCAAGCTACTAAGTGAGTTCAATTTGAAAAGAATTTTTGCCAAATACCAATGTTTGAGTAACTATAGTTTGTCACTAATTTTTTTTCAAGAAAAGAATGGCACTATGAAAAAAAAAGATACCAGTTGTTTGTAGGTCATTGTAGAACTTTCCTGAAGATCACATACCCTGGAATGTAGCTGACATGATTTATGAATCTTTCTTCCCATTTCACTATACAGAATATTCAAGAGGGATATGCTTGTGTTGATGTTTGCTGTTTTTGTTTTGGTCGATCATTGGGCTTAATTTAAGCTCAATGCCTTAGTGCTGTCCCTGAGTTTTTTCACTCAAGGCTAGTGCTATACCACTTGGAGCCACAGTACCACTTCCAGATTTCTGGTGGTTCACTGGAGATAAGAGACTCATGGATTTTCCTGCCTGGGCTGGCTTGGGACCATGAACTCTCAGATTTCAGCCTCCTGAGTTGCTAGGATTACAGGCATGAGCCACTGATGCCTGGCAGAGGATGTTTATAAGTGAACATCACTTTATATTTTTCTTTTTCTTTCTATGAATGCATGGTGGTAAAGGATATGATACTACTAACTACCTTTTTGGACTACTCCACTGCGTCTACCTAAGACATCAAGAAATTTTACTATGCAAATGTCAATGAGTGACAAAAGTAAATGACAGCCCTCTTATTTTTTCAGTGTAGAGCTCACAGATCTCCTGAAAGGGATCTAGAGTCTCCCAGAGCTTCGCGGCCTATTCTTTTTTGACACCAGGGCTGCTGTTGGACTGCCCTAATCAGAATTCTGCATTTTTCAAGTTTGTATTAAAGTTTGCAGACCACTGATCTTCCACAGAGCTCTGCAAACTATTCCTTGAAAGGGCTTCGGTACTTGTGGCAACTGCAATCTGCTTCTCTGGCTTGACGGGAGCTATAAACAACATGTAAATGAATATTTGTGGCTGTGTGCCAATAAAACTTCATTTATGGATACCAATTTGAATTTCATATACTTCCCATGTGTCACCAAATCCTTTTTTGAGATTCTCTCTCTCCTCCAACCATTTAGAAATGTAAAACTCATGCTTAGTTCCCAGGCCACGTATAGAGAGAGCCGGATTTGGCCTGTGGGATACAGTTTCCTGGCTCCTGTTCTACATAACCTGTTTTCCAACTTGGGCATTTCTTGAAATCACCTAGGAGCTTTAAACATGAACCCTTTCATTTTGAATCCTACCCCTGGAAACTCAAGCTTAACTGGTCTGGGGGTAAACGCTAGCTTTTCAAGGGCTTTCTAGATGATTCTAATGTGTCAGAAAAAATATAAGAACTTTTCTATATTTGAAACAGAGTAGATTTTTTTTGGGGGGGGTCCAGTCATGGGGCCTGAACTCTGGGCCTGGGCGCTGTCCCTCAGCTCTTCAGCTCAAGGCTAGTGCTCTACCACTTGAGCCACAGTGCCACTTCTGGCTTTTTTCTTTTTTCTTATGTGGTGCTGAGGAATCGAACCCAGGGCCTCATGCATGCAAGGCAAGCGCTCAACCACTGAGCCACCCCCCCCAGCCCAAGAGTAGATATTTTTGTAAGCCTTTATTTGAAATTTTTATCATTTAGTAGTGTCACCCGCTGTCTAAGCTCATGGTGGAGAGTTGTAACCTCAGAGCAGAGTTTCTAACCCTTGACACTATTGACATGTGGGGGCTAATCCTTCTTTGTTTGGGGATTAGAAGTATAATCTCTGGCCTCTACTCATTAGATGCCAGTAGCATTTCTTTTTCCAGCTGTGACAACCAAAAATAACTCCAGCCATTGCCAGATGTTGCCCAAGGAGCACAATCATCCCCTGTTGGGAATACTCAGCCCACGCTGCATTAGGAAGGTTTCTGTCTGCCGACTTTCCCTTCTGCTTCTCTAAAGTAGGATTCTGTCTGCCTCCATTTTCCCTGTTGCTGTATTTCGAAGTTGCAAGCCTTGGATCTTGCTCCTTTTCTTTTGAATTTTGTGGCTCATTAGGAAGTGGTAATGTGGTAAGGAAGGCCTCATAAAGAGGGGTGTGTGGTGTATGTGTGTATGTGACATTCATTCCCTGTGGAGGAATCGGAGTCCTGGTTTCCGCTGGCTTTCCTTCTGAGCCACCATTAAGTCTGCAGCTAAGATCATGGACAACTTGGGCAAATCACTTGGCCATTATGAACTCACAGCCATGGCAACAGCCATCCGCGAGCCCAGGGACAAAAGATGTTTTATTCAGTTGTTCTGCACAAAAGGTTCTAGGGATGCTGGAGACAAAATGGCCATTGAGAGTTAAAGGCATTGATGTGTATTTTTTTCTCCCTACTGTGTGGCTTATATTTAAACTGCCTTAGGCTATTACACACTGGAGCTTTTGTGTAAATCAGAATCTAAAACTCTTTAGCTAGGGATCAGCTAAATGAAAGCTTAAGAAATTAATTTGGGAGGAATGGTGAAAGGTATCAAAAATTACTAATAAAATGTAAAAACTTAGCATTGATTTTTTCTTTATTCATGAGATCATAATCACTAAAAAAAAAAAAAGACAAAAACAGACCAAAAAAAATACTTTCCTTTCCCTTTCTAGCTCACGTTCATCAATATTCTCAGCGCTAGTTTAAAGCTTGGGAAAACTCAAGTCTGTGGTTTCATGAAAGTATTCAGGCAAAGCACTGATCTTTCTTAGCTAGCATTAGTCTTTAGCAGAGTAATGTTCTGTTGATCCTGGGAGCCACTCCAATGTGCAGAAAACCATCAGCTTGCGGGTGTCTTCTCATACTGGGGACAGCATAGATCTGAGATCCACTTCCTTTGTCTGCATAGGGTCTCCCAGAATACATGGGGTGTTTTTAAGTCCGCTTGCTCACATGACTGCTCTCTACCTGTTTCCTCAGTCTCTGCCTATGCCCATCAAAGCCTCTTTGATGTAAGAAATTCTGAGGTCACCACTTCTTGCTTGGCTCCACAAAAGCACTCTAGCTGCACTCTTTTGGGAGCAACTGAACAACTGGGAACATTTTGTTTTTCTTTTTTGCAGCCCCCTAGAACTTGCCATTTGATTTTCAAGTAGCTCAAGTGTCATGGCCAAATCCTAGTAGGCCATCATTTTCATAGGAAGAAAATGCCAAACACCACTGGATGTGAAAGCAGACACTACATACACATAGACTCAGGGTGCCACAATCTGGAAAGATGCCACAGACGGAAAGATGACACTACTGACTAGAAATGAGCTTCTCAAAAGTTGTCCTGTTCTTACAGAAAGCAGGGATTGTTATATTGCCCTCACAGAGTTGGTTGATCTATGTTAGACCTAAGATGATTCCTGGAAATCACCAAGATATGTGGTAACATAGACTTGCGGGTCCAGTCCCAGAGGTTCTGATCCACTTGTTCTTGAGAAGAGAAGGGGGTCTATGGATTTGCTTTTATTATTCTTTGTGCAGGTCCTAGGTCTTGAATTCAGGGCCTAGGTGCTGTCCTTAAGCTTTTGTGTTCAAGGCTAGTGCACTACCACTTGAGCCATAAATCTACTTATGGGTGTTTTTTTTGGTGGTTCATTGGAGATAAGAGTCTCACAGACTTTCCTGCCTGGACTGACTTTGAATCATGATCCTCAGATCTCCGCTTCCAGAGTAGCTAAGATTACAGGTGTGAGCCACCAGTGCCTGGCTAGAATTTGCTTTTTTCACGTGCTCCCTGTTACTGCTGGTGGTTCAGAGACTAGACTCTGAATACCGACAACCACTTTTAGACATGGTTCTTCAAATGTTTTCTGTAAAGATTTATAGTAGGAGTATCAAGCTTCCCAACCCATGCAGTCTGCCCCATCTATGCACTGCTGCCATTTTAGGGCTAAAACAGCTTTTCAATAGCAATTGATACTTATCTCAAACTTCTTCAAAAAGAAAAAGCTGCTCTGGTGCTGGCGGCTCATGCCTATCATCCTAGCTACTTCCAGTGTGTATACGGTACAGTCCATGATGGTGAGGAGCATTCAGACCAGCTTCAAGGATATATGACTTATGTGCCCTGCAGGAGGGCAGCCCAATGTTCTGATACTGAGCCAAGTCATGTGACCAAAGTGCCTGATGTTCAGTGATATCTTGCACACTGAAGATAGAAGTGACTTCTAGATTGACACAGAGGATACAGTGGGGGAGCAACCCATTTATAAACAGTTGGATATCTATCATGCATATAATATGGGGCTTTATATAACTGCCCAACCAAACTAAGTAAGCTTTTATATCCAGCAGTATTATTTCCTAACAGTTTTTCTCAGGTTGTACACCAGAAGCTTCTAGTCAGTTTGGCTGGCAGGGTCTGTAAGAATTTCATCTGTGTGCATGGAACAAAGACGACTGATATAATTAGTCATTTCAGTTCTGCAGGAACCAGAGTTCTATCAGCCACCAATTAAACCATCTGCTGAAAACTTAAGAGCATTGGCTTCTTCTGAGAGTGTGATTCATTGGAGTGATTCCCCCAGTTTCTTAGAACCTTGGTTTCTCTGCTATTCTAAAATGAGATCCACAGCGTGGTATATATAAATTGTAGGGCAATTTCAGCCTTGATCTAGTGTGCCCATTGGGGATTGGACAGTATCGTCTTCTAACCACACTTGTCTTTTGGAGCCTGGGAGCAGTTGTCATAGTTCATTTGACAGAAGCAGAATACTCTAAACCTTGGATGGAAGATCTTTTGGAGGTGGCAACTGTGAATTTAGAAGGATGAGTTCTATTGTTAAAGGATGAATGCATTGTACCATAATACCTAATCTTAATACCAAATGATGAAAAAGGACATGAGTTTATTAAGTATATATAATGAAAAATATACATAAATCAGTGAACCTTTTTCAGGTTATAAATCACTGCCACCATGTTACTTGTTTATTCCACATGCTATGTCTTTCTGTACAGAACCTTTCCTGTCTCTTCTATAGTATGAATAATATTCCCTCTGTCCTTCCCTCTGGTCCTCTTCTCCACCCTCCTTTGCTGGCCCAACAGTCTCAATCTTGGCTATCATTATGTTACAGCATAATGAGTATGCTACTTGTCTGCCTGTAGCATTAGACTGATTTTAAAAGTGAAGTTGTGGAGCCCGGTGCCAGTGGCTCACGCCGGTAATCCTAGCTATCAGGAGGCTGAGATCTGAGGATCACAGTTCTAAGTCAGCTAGGAGAGGAAAGTCTGTGTGACTCTTATCTCTAATAACCTACTCAGAAAAAGCTGGAAGTGGTGCTGTGGCTCAAGTGGTCTCGAGCCTTGGGCACAAAGAAACTCAGGGACAGTGCCCAGGCCCAGAGTTCAAGCCCCATGACTGGAAAATAAATGAAGATGTCTTATTTCAGATACGTTTCCCAAGCTGGGTGCTGGTGGCTCATACCTGTAATCCTAGCTACTGAAGAGGCTGAGATCTGAGAATCGCGGTTGAAAGCCAGCCCAGGCCTGAAAGTCTGTGAGACTCTTATCTCCAATAAACCACTCAGGAAACTGGAAGTGGCACTGTGGCTCAAGTGATAGAGAACTAGCCTTGAGCTAAAGAGCTGAGGGACAGCATCCAGGCCCAGAGTTCAAGCCCCACTACCAACAACAACAACAAAAAGATATGTATCCCAGATGCTAAGCACAATGGTTGACCCCCACCCAGGAAGGATAACGGGTAATACCTAGCTAGCACTCAGTTCACATGATAGAAAATGAACGTGTTTCAGTTGCTATGACAGAAACCATGACCAGTGAAAATATGTCCTCCAAAGCAGTATTGCATGATGACAAAATGTTTTGTATCTGTGCTTTCCATTATGGTAGCCTCTAGCACAAGAGATTATTGTACACGGTACATTCCACTAGTGTTGCTGAGGCTCTGAATTGTTCCTTTTAAAACAAAATTTTAATAGCCACCTGTGCTAATGGCTACTTAATTGGACAATGCAGTCCTAGGGCCACACAGCTTTGTCCAATAAGGACCATCTGCATTAAGATACACCTGCATTATCCAGGACAATGGGCATCTTGCTCTTAATATCATAGAATGAGAATAGGGGCCAGTTGTAGATGGTGTAACACACAGATCTGTTTTCTCTTCATATAGTATGACACCACCAAGGCTGAGGTTGTTAGGTTTCTTCTTCTTTTTTTGTTGTTGGTCGTGGGGCCTGAACTCTGGGCCCACGCACTGTCCCTGAGCTCTACAGCTCAAGGCCAGCATTCTACCACTTGAGCACCACTTCTGGTTTTCTGGTGGTTAATTGGAATAAGAGTCTCACAGGATTTCCTGCCTGGGCTGGCTTTGAACCATGATCCTCAGATCTCAGCCTCCTGAGTAGCTGGTATTACAGGTGTGAGCCACCAATGCCCGGCTTAGGTTTCTCTTAACTTAGGACTTAGCTGCACTCCTGTCACTTGGAAAGTCATAGGACAAAGTAAGTTTGAACTCCCAACATCCATGTTCACAAATCTCAAGTATCCATAGCTTTTTTTTTTCTTGTGTCAGTGTTGGGGCTCAAACTCAGGGCCTCATGCTCTCACTTGGCTTTTTCACTAAGCTCGCACTCTATTACTTGAGCCACAACTCTACTTTGGGCTTTTTGTTGGTTAATCAGAGATAAGAGTCTTGGTGGGCTTTTCTTCCTGGGCTGGCCTTGAACCATGATCCTCAGATCTTAGCTCCTTGAGTAGCTAGAATGACAGGCATGAACCACCAGTGCCCAGCATTCTACAGACTTTGACTTGCTCATGAACTTGGACCACATCGTGTGCTGGTTTCTATTTTATAAAGCTTCATAAGTCCATTTCAGGAAGTTTGGTCTTCCTGAAAATAGCTGGTTATCTTTTGAAGTAGACAGAAGCACAGGCTTCTTCTGAAAATTGGCATTTTGTACTTTTCAACTAACAAAAGAGCATTCTAGTAAGTCATTCTCCACGGTAGGTTTAAACAAATGCTAGTATTGCATGGACACTCCTCAATGCAGAAAAGTTCATCTCTGGTGTGTCATGCTGGGTTTTCACTCCCTAAATACTAGGATGACCATTTCAGGGAAATAAATTTAACTGCTTCTTGTGCCTGCACCAAAGTAATGAATTGCTCTTGATCGCTGTTAAACATCTTAATGCAGTAAAAGTTCAGTTTGCTCAACAAGTCATTTACTGGAGGGCCTGGCTAATATAAACAGGGTGGGAAGCCAGGAGACATTCTGATGTTATCCTGATGCCCAGCACAGTAAGACTGGATGGGAGACAGAAATGTCTCCAGACTGAAAGTGTCACCTGGCTGAGGCTGTCAGAGAGGCCTTTTTGGACATTTCACGTCCAAGCTTATTTTAAAAATGAAGAGTTTGAGAATCATTTTCTCAAGATTAAGTGTGAATATGGTTCTATCTCTTTCATTTCACTTCATGGATGCTCATTTTGTCTTCTTTTCTTTTCTTTTTCTTTTTTTTTTTCTTCTTCTGTTCCTTTTTCCCCTTCAAGTGCTTAAATATCACCTACCAGGCCTGGGTTCTGACTCTGAATGTCTGTGTGGGGGAAGGGGGAAGATGGAAGTCAGGGAGGAGGAAGTTGAGGAGGAGGAAGACTGAATAAATTACTGGTGCTGCCTGGGGGAGTTGTTATTAAAAGTTTGAGGCAATTTCTGATATCAACTTGAATGAAACTTGAGTGGATCCATTTGAGTAGATCTTAGTGACATGGAATTTCACTAGACTGGGGACCCCAAATACCTATGATCTTTCCAAGAGGATCCCCTTCCCCCTCCCCCTGCATCTCTTGATATTTTTCCAAACCTGGCCAAAGTGTCGTTACTGTATGGGATTCTTCCAGTTTCCCTGGAGGTCAAGGGCTTGGGGGAAGCCATTGGCTGCTCAGGTTATACTTGAAAACTTCCCAAGGTTGAGTCCAGAGAAGACTATTCATTTCTTCATGGAACTGCTGCTTCGTTGTCATTCTCTTTTGGCTATGTTAGTAGAAGGTCAGGAAGCTGTAAGAACCCTTCCAGACCCTGAGCATATTGTTATGGTCCCTCTTGGAGCCTCAGTCCCCAGTGGCAGAATCTGAGACTGTGAGGATGACCCCTCTGCCCATTTGTTGGGATGTTGATATACTAGCTATAGAGCTTGAGATGGAGAAGTAGAAACATCTATGCTAATTGTAGGGTTCATGAAGACCTCTCCCATCAAGGCTGGTTTTCTCTCCCTTGGGTCCAGGCTGCTTCGAATGCTGCATCAAGTGTCTGGGAGGAGTCCCCTATGCCTCCCTGGTGGCCACCATCTTGTGCTTCTCTGGAGTCGCCTTGTTCTGCGGCTGTGGGCATGTGGCTCTTGCCGGCACCGTGGCAATTCTCGAGCAACATTTCTCCACCAACACCAGTGACCATGCCCTGCTGAGCGAAGTGTATGTATTTGCTTCCCTTTGACAAAATATTATTTGAGGTGGGACCATCTGTTTTCTGAAAGACTATTGTGTCTTCTGGCAGAAAACTGATGCTTTCAATGAGCACTCACTATAGATAGACAGAAAAAGTCCAGGACAAAAGCCAAATGACAAGATGCACATAATAGTGATCGTCATGGAGGACAGTAACATGTTATGCTGCTGACCATCTCATCAGAGAGAGTCAGCATGGTTCCCAGGTAATAGGTCGCACCAGTGTTCTTCGAGGAATTGAACACCCCTACAAAGATAAGAGCTCAACTGAAGACTTAACCCCAACCCTTACATATACAGGAGTAGCATTTGAATGTGAATTCTCAGGCAGAACAAATCGCAGGGGACACCTTGTACTCCCATCCCCATGCAGAAATGGGCAAGTCCTGGAGGATTTAACCCACACCTCCACCTTCTACCTCTGGAATCATTCTCAGAGGCATCTTAACAACTGCCAAGCAGAGGCTCATAATCGCTCCAGTTCAGCCACAATATTTTTCTGTCAAATACTTTCCTCCCCCTCCATTTTCCATCAGCACTTTTTCTCTTTAATTCCCAAGTTTCACAGTGTTTATGTGTTTTGTAATCATAAGAAGTGTCTCCCCCAAAGTGGAAGACATTTTTCCAAAATGAAATTATGTTGGGAGAATTTTTAGGGCATCATTGTTTAGTGGTTTACAATTGATATCCAAAGAAATGAGCAGAGTTGAGAAAGTTGGTAGGAGAGATCAAGCAATACAAAGGACTCACTGTATACCAGCTATGCACAGGGAAAGTATTTTTACCAAGACTGAATCTGGGCAAGGTATATTGAGTTAATGACCTAGTGATCTCAGCCTATGACTTTCAGTCTTCTGAGAAGCTTTAAAATGTGTATGCTTGCTGGACACTGGTGGCTCATGCTATGATCTTAGCTACTCAGGAGGCTGAGATCTGAGGATCATGGTTCAAAGCCAGCCTGGGAAGGAAAGTCCATGAGACTCTTATCTCCAATGAACCACCAGAAAACCGGAAGTGGCGCTGTGGCTCAAGTGTTAAAGCACTAGCCTTGAGCTGAAGAGCTCAGGGACAGTGAGCAGGCCCAGAGTTTAGGCCCCATGACCGACAAAAAAAAAAAAAATCTCTTCTTTCTGTAGGATACAACTGATGCAGTATGTCATCTATGGGATTGCATCCTTTTTCTTCTTGTATGGCATTATTCTCTTGGCAGAAGGTTTTTATACCACAAGCGCAGTAAAAGAGCTGCATGGTGAATTTAAAACAACTGCTTGTGGCCGATGCATCAGTGGAATGGTGAGTATAAACCTCAATGTACAACAGAACTCTGTGTGTGTGTGTGTGTGTGTGTGTGTGCAGAAAGCGTCTCTTTGGTTAAAACTGTAAGGATGTGCACATTGATCTTACCAATGAAGACTTAGCAATTTGAGACCCTTTA
Source organism: Dipodomys merriami (assembly GCF_024711535.1). Lineage (NCBI taxonomy): Eukaryota > Metazoa > Chordata > Mammalia > Rodentia > Heteromyidae > Dipodomys > Dipodomys merriami. The sequence goes on from NW_027204492.1 coordinate 114,082,358, forward strand.
GTATGTTATTGATAATAAATGATAAATGTCTGGTAGTACGACAACAAATGTTTCTCTTATCAACCTAAGCTAATAAGTAAGAGATGTCTTTAAATGTAATGTACCCAGTATAGGATGAGATAGCTTCTTATTGTCTTAGTGTTTCCCTTTGTGTGCATGAGTAGTGGAACAAAAAGACATCCATTTCCTAGCATCCATAGTCCCAGTCCTTTGCCAGCATCCAATGTACTATGCACCTCACTGCACTTTGCTCATCTAAAGTAGGCTCTTTGTCAAGGTGCTCACAGTCTAACACAAGGTAATGAGCAATACCTGTGGACCAATTTGGCCTGCTGCTTGTTTTTGAGAGGTGAGAATGGTTTTTATTTATTTAAACAAGATAAAGCCAAATAAATAACATAACATGTGAAAATTACATAAGTTGACATATTGAATATGAAGAATTTTGCTGGTATGCAGCCATGTGGATTTTATCTGTAACTAGTTTTGGGGCAGTGGCAGACTTGAATAGTTATAGCAAAACCAGCCCAAGGTCCTGTCATCTGGCCCTTTATGGTCAAAAAACATCTGCACATATTTACTCTACAGGAGAATACATCTTAAAAATTGAAAGTTGAAAATACTTGGTTAAAAAGTACCCTAGCATAGCCAGGTGTCAGTGGCCTGTAATCCTAGATACCCAGGAGGCTGAGATTCAAAGGATGGTGGTTCAAAGACAGACTGGGTAGAAAAATCCATGAGACTCTTATCTCCAATTATCTGTCAAAAAGCTGGAAGTGGAGCTGTGGCCCACGTGATAGAATTCCAGTCTTTAGCTAAAAAAACAAAAAAGTGCCCAAGCCCTGAGTTCAAACCCCAATACTGGAACCACAAAACAAAAAGAAGAATTCTATCATTTGCAAAAAAAGGAAATAGAACTGAAGTCCATCATGTGAAGCAAAATAAGCCAGATTCAGATAAATATTACATTGTTTTTCTTATGTGTGGAATCTAGAATTGAAAAAAAGAAAAAAACCTCAACAACTTGAAAATCGAAGGGGCCTATTTGGGAAGGGGAAGGAGATGGGAGGAGACCAAACACTTCTTGTATTTTTTCCCCTTTATTTTTGTTATTTTACTAACAGAATACATGTTTTGGTTTATCCCAATGCAAAAATAAAAATAAAAAGAGAAAAAAAGAATGCCATGTGAGAGGCTCTGTTGCAAATTAGCTCTGTGCCCCTACAGTGTATAGTCAACTTTTGGGGCCTTATGCTCTTGATGTTTAAAAGAGGGACCTGAAAAGACCCTCAGATCTCTTGGGGCACTACCATTGAAGATCCTCCATTTAAAGCATGGACAATTTGACCTTCTCTTGCTCCCCCACGCTCTACTGGCATTTCTCTCTTGGTGCCATAGATTAGTGGGGTCCCCCAGAATATATCCTATATCGCACAGGTTGGTACTAGGCTTAGAAATGTAGTCTCTGCTCTGGGGGATGTACCTACTGATTTCAATGACTCTTTCTCTTCTTGTTCTGCCTAGTTCGTTTTCCTCACCTATGTGCTTGGAGTGGCCTGGCTGGGCGTGTTTGGTTTCTCAGCAGTGCCCGTGTTTATGTTCTATAACATATGGTCAACTTGCGAAGTCATCAAGTCACCACAGACCAATGGGACCACCGGTGTGGAGCAAATCTGTGTGGATGTTCGACAATATGGTACTTCCTTTTATTTCTTCCTATGAATTGCTTATGCTCTTTTTTTCTGTTGTTTGTGAAGATTTAACTCAGGGCCTGAATACTGTCCCTGCACTCTTTTTGCTCAAAGTTAGTGCTCTACCACTTTGAGTCACAGCACCACTTCCAGTTTTCTGGTGGTTCATTGGAGATAAGAATCTCACAGACAGGCCGGGCGCTGGTGGCTCACGCCTGTAATCCTAGCTACTCAGGAGGCTGAGATCTGAGGATCGCGGTTCAAAGCCAGCCCGGGCAGGAGAGACCGTGAGACTCCTATCTCCAATAAACCACCAGAAAACCGGAAGTGGCGCTGTAGCTCAAGTGGTAGAGCGCTCGCCTTGAGCTGAAGAGCTGAGGGACAGCGCCCAGGCCCAGAGTTCAAGCCCCACGGCCGACAAAAAAAAAAGAATCTCACAGACTTTTCTGCCCAGACCTGCTTTGAACAGTGATTCTCAGATCTCAGCCTCTTGAATAGCTAGGATTACAGGTGTGAGCCACCAGTGCCTGGCTTTTATTGTAATTTTAAATGTGGAGTAAAGAAGCATTTTACAATATAGAACTTTCTAATATAGTTCAACCCAAAAAGACTTCTAGAGATCTTGTAAAAGAAAAAAAGTTTAAGTGTATTTTCTTCCACTTCTTTTCAGTCTTATAACACTTTCTATCTAAAATACTGCACTTATTGTACAACTCAATTACTTTGCACATTCAACTCTTTAAGTCAATTCCTTGTAAAAAGACTGCTTGAACTTTACCTATTCTGAAAAACTCAACCCCAAATCCAGATGTACTGAGATATCAGTGGCTTATGCCTATAATCTTAGCTACTTAGGAGGCTAAGATCCAGAGGACACAGAAGATGCTGATTTAAAGCCAGCCAGACAGGAAAGTCCACAGAACTTGATCTCCAAAGTAGCCAGCCAAAAGCCAGGCTGGAGGTATGGCTCAAATTGGTAGAGCACCAGCCAAGGAAGTGAGCCCAGTGAATTAGAGTCTTTAACTTCAAACTCCAGTACCAAATATACTTCACAGTCATCAAGGTCATGCTGTGTGAAAACTGCCTTCAGATGTTGGGGGCTGACTCAATAGCTTTTAGATCATTATTTTTGCTCCTGGTGTTTCTCATTTGGCTTACTGTTATCATGAAGCGCATCAAAAACTCTCCATCATATTGATCTCTTCTCCAGACACACAACACTATATTTTTAGAAAAGACTTAAAAATAGAGCCTTTGTTGGTGTTTAAATGTGTTTATAAAGAAATATTTGAGTGTATATAATTTCCCTGCACTTTAAAAATAACTTTCTTCCAGTATTCTTTTTTATTTGGGGGGTGGGGTGTCTGGTCGTGGGGCCTGAACTCTGGGCCTGGGCACTGTCCCTCAGCTCTTCAGCTGAAGGCTAGCAGCGCTCTACCACTTGAGCCACAGCGCCACTTCCAGTTCTTTTTTTCTGCTTATGTGGTGCTGAGGAATCGAACCCAGAGTCTCATGCATGCAAGGCAAGCACTCTACCACTGAGCCACCTTCCCAGCCCAAACCAGTTATTCTTGAAAATCATTGGTTTCAGAGACAATTTCCCATTCTTCTGAGGGATAGTTTTTACTCTTGGCCAATGTCAGGGAAGAAAGGAATAAAAACTTGTTATTATTTTAAATATTCTGTCCTTACCTCCTAAGAGAAGTGTAAACTGAGCAGTGCATAATATTTAAGCATCATCTATGCTTTAAACAAGGATAGGAAGCCAGCATTTACAGCTCATTTCTGTAATCCAAGTTGAGAGGCTGAGATCTGAGGATCTGTTCGAAGCCAGCCAATTCAGAAAAAAAACCTGTGAGACTCTTATCTCAAATTATCAGCAAAAAGGCAGACGTACAGGAGGTATGGCTCAAGTAGTAAAGCAACAATGGTCTTGAGCAAAAAAAAAAAAAGCCAAGTGAGATTTCAAGCCCCCCAGTAATGGTACGAAATTGCACAAGTGGTGCAGAGTTATAGTGAAAGACCCCGGCCTCTGGGTAAGAAGATATTCCTGTTTTTACTATTTACCTTATTGTCTAAATGGCTTATTCTTTATTCCTAAATGACTGCTTTGCAGACAGCAGATACTCCAATTATTAAATGAGGAATGCAGTACTTTTAACTAACAAACAAAAAAAGAACCCCCCCCCCAATCAACCTTGCACTCACATTCTGTTGGGATTTCCTTTGCAGGTATCATCCCTTGGAATGCTTTCCCAGGAAAAATATGTGGCTCGGCTCTGGAGAACATCTGTAACACAAATGAGGTAAAGCTGTCATGGTTCTAGTCTCCTGACTTAGATGGAGAAAAAGGGTTCTCTTGGCTTGGATTGTCCAAAGGCTTTATGTAAACTCTTCATTGAATTCTATGTGGTCATTGTTGTTCATTTTCCACTTACAAAAATGGTCATATTGCCAGGGGTGGTGGCTCACACCTGTAATCCTAGCTATTCAAGAAGCCAAGGTCTGAGGATCACAGTTCAAAGCCAGCCATGGTAGGAAAGTCAGTGTGACTCTTATGTCCAATTAACTACCAGAAAACTGGAAGTGGTGCTGTGGCTCAAGTGCTGGAGCGTTGCCTTGAGCTGCAGAGTTGAACACAGTGCTCAGGCCCCATGACGGACAGGAAAAAAAAAAGTCATATAATCCAGTCAACTAGGTGAGTTTTTCCTTAGAGCAAAAATTTAGGAGGGATCTTGTACCTATCAATCTGAGAGTCAATGCTTTTTGCCTTTCACAAAGTTTCTCAAACATTTCTCACAGAAAACTGGAAAAGATTCCCCTGAATTTGTACATATTCCAAAGTTTTAATAAGAGGTCACAGTCAGGTGGTACATACCTATAATCCTAGCAGTCAGGAGGCAGAGATAAGAGGAACATAAGTTGGAGGACAGGCGGGGATACATAGCGAGACCCAATATCAAAAGGCCAAAAGCTGATGATAGCTCATGGGCATGGTGTCTGGCTTGCATGCATAAGGCCATGGATTTGATGCTTGTGCTCCAGAACATCTTGCAGGTTTTTTCCCTCCATTTCTCAGTCGTCCTTAATTGGCAATATATGCTAACACTTTGATTTAGACTCTCTTGACCTTCTGGTATTCTTCAGTTGTGGGCGTACAACCGTTTATCAAACAAAACTATTTTTTAAATTTACTTTATTGTTATGATAGAGGTGATGTTGAGAAGGGTTACAATTGCATGAGTCAGGTAATGAGTACATTCCCTTTCGTACAGTGTCTTCTGTTCCCTCACTCTCTCCCAGTCCCTCCCTCCCATCTCCACCCACAAGTTGTATAGTTCATTTCTATACCAGGAAGTCTTAATTTCCAGTGTCCAGTGTCCAGTGAGCTTCACTGCTGCCCTTTTCCCCTCAACTTCTGTGCCTTTCCCTTCCTCCCAGAGATAGACCCACGAATGAACCACACAGGAAGAAAAGCAAACAGAACCACCACCAACAATGGAAAAGACATCTCTTGTCTCCATATCTTGGGGATCATTTTGACATATGTATATACATATATAATTTTATATAACTATAAAGAGGCACATAGGCATTGCGCCTTTGCGAACAAAATTCTTAAGTATACTGGCAGGCACTATGCCTATTTCAGGAGGTACTGATGTGTGTTTGGAAAGCACCAAGTGACAAACATGATTGGCCCTTCCGCTATGTGGCTTGTCAATGTGTATATCCATGCAACATGGGTCAAAGCAGAATCTCTTAACCTCAGTCACACTCTGTCGTCATCAGGGGAGGTTTCACTTATTGTTGAGATTCCATTGTTCTAGGTGCAGCTTGGACAGCGGGAAAAATGTAAGGGTAGCCAGGTGATTCCAGTGTGCAACCAGCAGTCTACAGGAACGAAGGTGTGAGCACAGCCTCTCAGAGCCGCTGCTGAGGACGAAGCAGCACTTCTGAGTGCATGTAGACAATTCTGTTCCACAGCCAATGCTCACGCTTGTGCCCTGTGTCATTCTTTCCTAGTTCTACATGTCCTACCACCTGTTCATTGTGGCCTGTGCTGGAGCTGGTGCCACCGTTATTGCCCTGGTGAGTAACCATCCCTCCACTACTCTAGTCTAGCTCCTCTCCTCCCCCAAGCCTCCAAATGACAGATTTCCCTTCCAGCCTATATCAGCCTCCTGAAGCAACAGATCCGTGCGCTCAGCGGGGGGTAACCATCACCTGTGTAAACTTACCACACGTCTAGTTTGCAAGAAGCAGTAGTGGCTGTCTTGGCACTTATGAGAAGTGATATAATTTGGCCTCTGCAAAGAAGAGAGGGTATCAACACCTGGAATTGCATTTTTAGCATTTAGTTTCATGACTTCATTCATGGACAGATGTTCACAGGAGGTACTGACCATTTCTTCACCAGAAAGTCTTAATCTCCAAATAGAAACATGCATACTTCTATGTATGCATGTGTACATATATAGTTGATCTCATTATGCATGGTAGTTATGTTCTATAGTCACTTTGAACTCCAAAGTGTATATATTGAATGAATTTTTCCTAGGAGTAATAGAGGACAGGGTTTCTTAAAGTTCCTGGTCACATCACTTTTGCTAATCTGTCAGTACATAACATTGTTTTATATGTGTTTCAGTAGGAAAACCTTATTTATATATAGCATCAATCCATTACTATTGAATTCACTGTCACTGTTGCCTGAATGAGGTTTTCCTAACACACATGTTATTTCTGCACGGTATAGCACAGCTTTCTTGTAAGCTGCCTTAGTAAAACCAACAAAACATACAAAAGTGGCACTAAACAAATACCTCTAGAAGGACACTTGTTTACTTGTTCATAGCCTGAGAGCTGAATAAAAAGGCAGAGCACTGCCTTATGCAATCTCAGCTGGGAGCATGCACACTAATTGCTCTGTATGGGCTCACTAATGGCTGAGAAAGTGCTTCAAGTATCCATTTGGTTGTTATAGATACATTTTTAGCAAGCAGGCAAATTTGAAATCTGGACATAATGAGAATCAACTGTGTAAACACAGATTGTGTATGTGTGTTTGTGTGTGTGTGTGTGAGAGAGAGAGAGAGAGATGTGGGTGAGCTTGGTTTGTGATTTGAAGAAAACCCAGCAAGATTGGTAGAGCAAGGGGGAGTTCCCTTGGAAATGAGTCATTTCCAGTTTTCCTCATTATTATTCCTTCCCATGACAGGGGTTCCCGAAAACCCTTGTTTTCTTGGCGGAGCAATAGACAGGGAAGAGAATGAATTGCTGCTGAGCAGGCAGATTGGGAAAGATGAGGGGAAATAAGGCACTGAGCTTCATCATTCTCCTGCTGCTTGACCCAGCTCTCCCATCGTATCCTTGAAACACATCCAAGCCTTCTTAATAAGCTGACGGCAGAACCAGGGACTCACATCATAGACGTGTGATCAGAAAGAAGTGCGTGTGTGCCGCATGTAAAAATCATTGGTTGTGCCTGGAAGTGGGGGAAAAGAAAGGCCCCAGACTGTGTATGAGCTGGCACCCATCCCTGCCCCAGCATAGAGTGTCGTGACAGGGGCCTTCACTGCCTGTATCTTACTGTCCTGTTTTGTTCTCTTCCACCAGCTGATCTACATGATGGCTACCACATATAACTATGCGGTTTTGAAGTTTAAGAGTCGGGAAGATTGCTGCACTAAGTTTTAAATTGCATAAGGCCAATAAGGAGCTTTAGCGAGCTCTCCTCTATAGCATGAATATCACTGACCCCTCCAGACTAAAACAGTCTAGGTTTTCTGCAGTGTGGTTACAGTAATGTGTAAATAGCTTCAGTTAACTCCTTTTGCATGGTAGAATAATATTACTTACTGTACATGAATTATGAGCACGAGATCTGGCTATTTCCACATTTTGAAAAGAATTCAGTTATTTACTGACATTGGTGCGCATCCTTTGAGAAATAATTTTCTTGAACTTTGAGCAGTATCTCCAAGGGAAGTATTAATGCTTTGGCATACCTGCATTTTCCGTTAGTTCTTGCTTGCTTGACAACTGGCTTTAATGATGAAAAGGAAAACAAAGTGCTGAAGAGAAAAATGGAAGAGAACTGTTTTAATGTGGATTGCATTTTGTCAGACTCTCTTTCTAGGAAATAGTTCACAAATGAGACTTTCAGTTTGATTTAAAACAATTATGATCACGATTCACTACTAAATAAATGTCCCCTCAAATAAACTAGATATGAAGAAAAAGAAGGGTATCATCCCTGATTTCCTTTAGAACCCACAAGTTGGTAACTTTAAGTTGTGTTTTGGTGAGTAGTAACTGTTTTTTTTATCATAGTGAGTTCTCAAATTGCATGTATGAATTAAACGGCAAGAGAAATTGGGCCCGGATCTGAAGGTGTCTGCTATGTGGAGAAGGAAGTATGAAATGGAAAGAAATTGAGATATAGATTTATTTTGCAGGGAAAAAAAAGAAAATAAATGGGAAAGAAGTGTGTGCCACATCCACTGTAAAAGAAATAAGGAGTTTTACATTGTGTGAACTGAAATGACAGTTACAAAATGAAAAATGTAGTTTCACAACTACAAATATGTTAACGGAGCCTATGCATGCTTTGCTTAGTTCTTCATTTCAGTTTTGACATTCGTTTAATTTTTTTCTATGTTAACTATGTGGTTTTATAATTATTTACACAAAATAAATATTGTTCACAGTTTCAGGCCTTTGGGGAAATTGGTTTTTATCCACAGGTGGACAAGGTCTTTGTACTACATTTATTTACAATAAAACACAGTGTGTTTCTGAGCTCCTGCATCAATCTTTACCCTCAGAATGGTAAAAACAAAAACAAAAACAAAAACAACAAAACAAAAATCCACCATCTTGTATTTCATTTTTGCTTTTTCTTAACAATAACTTTGGCCATTTCCCCTCCCAAGTTCACTCTATTTGTGTACTAACTTTTCTTCAACCTTTTTAATATGAAGCAAATTGGTAGAGTATGCTCTGTGTCTGACCATTCTGCTAGCCCAATGAGTATTAATAGCAAATAACCCTTGGCCCCTTTGACAGTTGAGTCTGTCTAATCTAACTAGCAGCTCGCTTTGCCTTCTTACATGCTCACTAGCCATCATGCTCACCCTTCTTTTCCAGATCCACTTCCTCATGATACTGTCTTCTAACTGGGCTTACTTAAAGGATGCGAGCAAAATGCAGGCTTACCAGGATATCAAAGCAAAGGAAGAACAGGAACTGCAAGATATCCAGTCTCGGTCAAAAGAACAGCTCAATTCTTATACATAAATGTTTGCCAGAGTATTTCAGCCGACGAATTCACAGCTCTGACATATCATCAGACAGCTGCTCTGCAGTACAGATGTGTATCCCACCCAACTAACGTAGACGTACCACCATTTCCCTGTCTGTCTCAAGCTGCTGGGATGTATCTCTAGGGAAAAAACCTTTCCAGTGGGTAAATCTTTTTCTTTAGAACAAATATTGGAGGTTTCATGTTAGCCATTTTAAAAGGAAACACTTTGAAAAAAACGATGGTTTTCATCATTTGGGGCATGTGCACATTTATTGCTAGAGCAATGCTACTGAGCTAGGCCATGGGATACATGATACTTGATAGGGACCTGTGACATGCCAACATTCAAGTATGTGACAATAAATTTACATATGCCACCTGTCCTCAGATATGATCTATGTAAGAAATAAAATGAAATTGATGTGAGGTTCTATTTCTGACAGCTGACCTTGATTAAACTTCGGCCCAACAGAGAATGAGATTCTTTCAACTTGTATTTTTATTTTCTAATTTTTTAAGGTCCAGTCTGATTAATTTCCTGGGCCGAATCAGAAATTTAGTTTTGTCAATAATGCTAAAACAAACTGCTAAACTTACTACTGAAAAATCAGTTTTGTAATAGATTTCATTTTAACACAATGACGATGCCATTTTCATCACTCTTGTTGGGAAAATGTCAGCTCTGCCTTAATAAATATTTGCTTTAAATTTCTAAGAATTTATATTATAGCCAAACACCCACCCCCCTGAAAACCTTCACAGAATTTTGTTCCATATTTTTCTTAAGAAGTGTTACCTTATTAAAATGACCACCAATTCTTAAACCATTTTTAAGTGGTCTGGGTATGAGTTTACAGTTTTCATACCGACTATCTAAAACTTAACTGCAGATTGACCACAAACTTCTAACCTCCTACTTTTATAGACTTGAATACGTAAGTAACTTACATTAGGGTTGGTATTTATTTCATTGTTTTCTTAATTTCCTGGAATAATAATGTCTCATGTTCAGCAAGAAAACTGCTTGAGTTTAAGCCATTTGCAAAAGAAACTTGCCTTCTAAATCATTGTGTTCCAGAACATTAAGTGACTGTAGGTACTGGGTATTAGTGATGGTAAACTTTGTGTTGTTTTCTGAAATGATCCATATAATTGTGGGGGTGCATCAGTGCTTTTCAAAAGGGGCTGCATACTATAGGGTTAACTATGTATATTCATGTTAAGAGTTAACTTGTGGTTTGGCTGTTTCCTGGATTTTAAAACATATACACGTGCAGAAATGTATTCAAATGAAAGGAAGCATACCTTTATCAAGATGCTATTAAAATTGAACATCAAGTTAAATATTTCATTTGAATTTCTTTTTTGGTTAATGCCTAAAATGCCTATTTGGATTATTTTGAATTGGAAGAAGCTCTCTTCTGTGTAGAACAGTTGTTCCAAGTAGCTTAGTGTTTTGTTTTCCTGTTGCATGACAGACTTTAATATTTTTTCCAGCAGTTGAGGTGCTGTTGTAGTCCAGTGTTCTAGAAGAGGCAGTATCTAAAAAGCCTAATTTTACTTTTCTAATTCTGGTAGCTATTACCAAGAATTTTCAAAAGTTTTGTTGAAGTAGTCTAATATTTTTTATGTAAAGAGCATTAAATTTTGCTATGTATAAATTTTTGTAACCTAACAGTGAATCAATATTTTCTATCAGTGCCAAGGGCTTCCTGTAGTTCTATTCAAGTGTTACAATAAATATTTGTAGATAATAGTCAATACTTGTGTATGCTTATTTTAAAGATCTATTTAGGTGGAAATAGTTGTGGATGTACTAAGAGTAATGAAAATAAAATTATAGCTTCATTCGCTTGCCTTTTTACCATACATAAATCCTATCTTTCTCTGTTCTCAGTATGGTGTCATTTTTAAATACGCATAATCGGGATTTCATATTTGTATAGACATCTAGTCCATGAGAGTGCTACACATTTTATTCCTCACAAACGTCTCTAGTTTCAGTGAAAGCAATGAGAAAACATTGTAACCCAGCCGGCTATATTTTGCATAAAATGCCACTAGCCCATTAGAAATCTGGAAGAAGTATAGATTTTTTTTCTGACTTCTTTCTCCAATAAATAAAAGCCATCTACAGGATTAATACAAGGCTTAATCTTGGGTAAAGCAGAAACTTTGGGGAGCCTTAGAAAGAGCTCATATACTGTTGGCTGATTTTCAACCCCAAAGTATAAATGTCTAGTGCAAGATTTATCCAGAAATACAACAGAATGTTCTTCTAACACTTATTTCCTGAAGCAGCCAAACTAAATTTTTTAAATTTCCTTTTTTATTTTTTTAAAACTCCTCCTCTGTCAGGCGGATTGTGCATTTGGAGTTTTCTAACGTCTGACCTTTCTTTGTGAGGACCAGCCTTTCAGTATTGACACACTGACACTTCCAAAGGAGGTGCTGACTCTGGATCACTGCCCTTCGTCAGGCATGGCAGGAGAACAAGCAGGCGCCTAATTGCCATGTTATTTGTCTCATTACTTAGAACATTGTTTAAGTAGCATTTTATGCAATTTCAGAAGCCACATTAGTGTCCTAAATAAACTAAATAATGATTGGAAAAAAATCACAAGTGGTCTCTTTATTAACAATAATCCTACCATAAAATGTAGGAACCTGTGAAAGGCAGAGGTTTTTCCAGTTCCCCTTGTAAAACTCTTAGGAGATGAAAAGCCTGTCCGAGTTATAGGAAAGAGCCTACTGTTTTTAAAAACAACAAACAAAATGCTGTAGATGAATTCAGTAAAAATAAATACCAGGTGGGTGCTGGTGGCTCAAGCCTATAATCTTAGCTCCTCAGGAGGCTGAGATCTGAGGATCCTGGTTCAAAGCCATCCCAGGCAGTAAAGTCCACAAAATTTACCTACGATTAACCATGAGAAAGCTGGGAGTGGAGCTATGGCTCAAGTGGTAACAGTACTAGCCTTGAGCAAAAAATAAAATAAAATCTCAGGGACAACACTCGGGCCCTGAGTTCAAGCCCCAGAAACAGCACCAAAAGCAAAACCCAGAGATTCTACAGTAAAGACATTATCTCAGCCTATTCCTACTGCTGTAACAAAATACCTCTGATTGGCTTTTTTAAAATAAAGAACAGAAGTGTATTTCTTATGGTTTGGTTCAGGGACCCGTTGTGGGCCTGCTTCCACAATGGTACCTTGTTGTATCCTCCAAAGGAATGAATACTATGTCTTCAAATTGTGAGACAACAAAAAGGCCTAGCTAATTCCCTCCAACCTTTATCAAAGGTCATTAATCCTATTCAGGAGAGTTCTGCCCTTATGACTCAATTACTTCCTAGAGGTCCACTTCTTGATTTAATGTGATGATCAGTGGAGTTTAGGTCCAAACGCATGATGATTTTGAGGGACAATTTAAATCACCACAGGTGTTAAGATGACTATTTCTAGAGCTTAGAAAAATCTGTGTCTTTATGCGCAGGGAGAAAACATGAGAGTGCTAGAAGATGGCCTCCTGTTTTCCAAGTCATAGGCCAACTCTGAAGATAAAGGCACATTGCATAGACTTTCAAACTGTTGGCCTAGAGTTTGATCAGTAAGTTTTCATGATGCTTCCAGCATCAGAGTTTTTGCCTGTGAATACAGGACCAGTATAATGAATGAGAAAAAAATTTTCAGTCTTGGAGCTTGAACTCAGGGACTGGACACTGTCCCTGAGCTGTTTTTTGTTTTTGTTTTTTGTTGTTGTTGTTGTTTTTGCTCAAGGTTAGCATAGCATTCTACCACTTTGAGTCACAGCTCTAGTCCCAGTTTTGGAGTGGTTAATTGGAGACAAGTGTCTCATGGACTTTCCAGCCCGGGCTGGCTTCAAACCTTGATCTTCAGATCTCAGCCTCCTGAGTAGCTAGGATTATAGAAATGAGCAGCCAGTAGCCAGCTATGAATGAGAAATTCTACACTTGATCAAGTTACTCTGGGTTCATATAGCACCAAAATAAAATCATGTAAAAATCACACTCGAAGACACAGTTTTTTTTTTTTTTATTGAGAGTTTTGTCTGATTACAGGGAAACATTTAACAAGGAGTCCATGTTGTGTAACTTCTCATTGTTGTACACAAGAAGTTAGGCTGCCAACATGAGATTACCAGATGTCATCTGGCTCTTCCTCTTCCTGAGACATGCCTGTGAGACTAAATTACACAAACATTAGAAATTTCAAACATTCATGTCAAGCTGGAGATCTTCAGAATGTTCTCAATCTTTCCCTGGGGGATTTCTGCCCTGACATATAATTAGTATCAGGATCAGTTTCACAAGATCACAATGGACTTTTCTTAAGTCAGGTGTTTTTTCCTTTGCATCAGCCCAGGCTAGCCTCAAATTCATGATCATCCTCACTCAGGCATGCATCACCACACCCAATTTAGAAGGCAGTCATTTTGGCTGCTTCAATAATTTCTTAAAGGCAACCTCAAATGTTAGAACCATATGAGCAACAAATGTTTGCTTAAAGAACAGTGTTGGGGTGGGGCTGGGAAGGTGGCTCAGTGGTAGAGCGCTTGCCTTGCATGCATGAGGCACTGGGTGTTGATTCCTCAGCACCACATAAGCAAAAAGAAAAAAAAAGCCAGAAGTGGCGCTGTGGCTCAAGTGGTAGAGTGCTAGCCTTAAGCTGAAGAGCTGAGGGACAGCGCCTAGGCCCAGAGTTCAGGCCCCATGACCGACCAAAAAAAAAAAAGAACAGTTTTGGGAAACCATACCTCTCATCCTTGTCAGTAGATGGTAGTGTGTCTACTAGGGAGCATTCTCCAGATATCTAATAGGAAGATGGAAGAAGAATTTTGGAATCGAGTTAATTTTTTGAAACACTGATTTCTCTAAGAACTATCTTTTAAATATATAGGCAATATGAGTCTTAGCATGACTTTTTACTGTGAAATTTTAGAAAAACACCTCAAAGTAAAGTATACATTTTTCAACACCCATAATTCAGATTTAGAAAAAGCATCTTACAATTACTGCATTCATTATCCAATGACAGATGATCATTTCCGGTTTGAATAAGATATCTCAACTTATATAAACTCACACAAATCAACATGTCTTCACCTTTTTGCCCAAGTCAACATGGTGAAATTTTGTTGAAATATTTAAAAGATTTGAGATTCTATGTTAAGTACACATTTTCTATGTTTCTAATTTTTGTCTTTAACAAAGAAGACAGAATATAAACCACTGCTCCTCCACTCCTCTGTTATCTATAGAACACGCCCTGTCAATAGAATAGGAACCTTATTTGCAGATGCTTGTTCTCGTTGCTGCTGGATGACTCTCATGTACTTCTCTAAAGGATTTTCTTCCTGAGCTGATTCGTCGCTCACTTCTTCAACACTTGTTTTTAGTTCTTTTTCCATTTCCAGCTTCAGTGATTCTTCAATCATCCTCTATAAAATAGATAATATACAAATAGGCTTTAAAAGTTTGCCAAGCACTGGTAGCTCACGCCTTTAATTCTAGCTACTCAGGCAGGACACTTCAGAGCTGAGGATCATAGTTTGAAGCCCGCCTGGGCAATAAAGTCGTTGAGACTCTTATCTCCAATGAACAACCAAAAAGATGGAAATGGAGCTGTGGCTCAAGTAGTAGAGCACTAGCCTTGAAAGCTGAGGGACAAACGCCCAGGATCTGAGTTCAAGCCCCAGGACCAGCACACATACACAAAAAGCTTTTCAATGTTTAAGAAACATATTAATAGAATTACAATTTGTGTGCTAGAGAAATACACACATATGTATTCAAAATGAAGCCACTGATACTACCAATGAGACAAACATGTCATCTCAAGAAAGGAAGTCATTAACTTGCCTCAAATGTCCTATGCACTGAGACCCAAACCAGTAAGGAATCTGAGAACTTTCATGTAGCATGTTAAGTGGCAGAATAATTCAGGGCATGGAAGGCAAGAAAAAAAATTACAGTATAGGAAGAAGGAAGGCAGTATGTGTTCCTGGAAGCAGGGAAATGTTAAAGCAAAGCCCAGTCTGCCTTCTTTGTAAGGATTAAGTGAGAATGCATGTCCAGGTGCTTTCACTTTCTTCTGCTAGAAGACAAAGTGAGGCCAGGGATGTTTCCACAGTTGCCTGCCACTTCTCTGCCCTTGGGACACTATTGATGCATCTTCTTGAGCTCAAGGAACCTTCTGAAGGCATCCAATGGAGAACCTAGTACAGAGACTTAAGTCACACATATTATTACCCTCTCCTGATCCAGTTTTTCTAGCTCTCTTCGTTCTCTTTCTAGAGCTTCTTGCCGGTCACTCATCCTTCTTTCATCTCTCTGCTTTAGTTCTTTTACATGTTGGTCCCACGTGTTTTCTTCTTCGCTTTGCTTTCCATACTCTTTCTGATCTACATCTAATAAGACAGAAAACAGGGTGAAGAGCTTCCAGCATCAGGTATATTTTTTTCCTCACTTAATACAGGAGAGGTTGGTAGGCAGACCACTTGATTTTTCACTGATTCTGGTGACCTGTTTCAAGCTTCCCTGTCACTGTTATTCTCTTCAAGCTCCTAGTCCCACTTGTGGCAATGCACCTTATACTTTTCACCTTATACTTTTTACTTTCTTGAGACCAAAACAAGTCAGCAGGAATCACGCCCAACTATCCTCACTCTACGCTATGTTCTCTGTACTTACTGATCTCTCCCCAGCTTCGTGGAGTTCTGCTGTGCTTGATTACAATGTCTTCCCTATCTTTGGGATTCTGATTGAACTATTATCCGTTTATTTTACACAGCAGTTTCATAACTTTTCCTTCTGAAAAGGGCTCAAGTCTCCTCATCCCATCCTGTTGCTATTCATTCTGTGTTTCCTCCACACTGATGGTGACCCTTCCTGGGGTTTTAGTGATCATCTTGATCTGAATCATTCCCTCACCTTTTAAAAAATCTCAATCAGCTGGGCGCTGGTGGCTCACATGTGTAATCCTAGCTACTCAGGAGGCTGAGATCTGAGGATCACAGTTCAAAGCCAGCCAGGTAGGAAAAGTCTGCGAGACTCTTATCTCCAATAAACCACTCAGAAAACCACAAGTGGCACTGTGGCTCAAGTGGTAGAGTGCTAGCCTTGAGCTGAAGAGCTGAGGGACAGCGCCCAGGCCCAGAATTCAAGCCCCACGACTGACAAAAAAACAAGTATCCATCGCTCTCCCTAGCACCATATCCATGTTTCGATGGGCTCCCTATCATCAGCATGCGGAAACGCCACAGTGCAGCTTCATCCCTTAAGTTCTATCAATCCTTTCAGCAAGCTCCTTCTAGGCAATGGTGGTACATGCCTGTGCCTCCAGCTACTCGGGAGGCTGAGGCAGAAGGATTGCCTGAGAACTTGTCTTTAAAAAAAAGAAAAGAAAAAGATCATTTTTGTTTTTGTCGTTTCCTATTCTATAACCACTCAGCCACCGGGGCTGGCTGCATGTTTGAGCATCTCATCTTGCTGGTGCAGAGAGGCTTCTGGTCCCCATTTCCCTGGATTGCTGAATAAGGAAGTCAATGCTCCAGCAACCTGGCCATCGGCTCTATGCATTTCCGTCAGGGACACTGTGGATTCGTGGAACAGTGAGTCTCATCTGGTATCGTCCAACCCCCACAGTGGTTCAGGGTCTGAGAATCTATCTTTCTCCTTCCAAACTGATTGCCTGACTTTAGCCATGGTCTTTTGCTTTGCACCTTCACTGGCTTCTTAACCTGAGCTGCACCCTTCCTTCTTCCTCTCCCACCAAACCCAAATGCTGATGTTCCAGACCCAGTTTAAATGCCACTCCTGATTCCCCAACTGACAAGTAAGCACTGTCTAGCATGTGCTTTTCAAAACTCTCAGGTATACTTCATTTCTCCTACTTCTTCTGGACAAGGCCTTTGTTTTTTTGTTTCTGTTTTGTTTTTGTCAGTCATGGGCCTGAACTCTGGGTCTGGGCGCTGTCCCTCAGCTCTTCAGCTCAAGGCTAGCGCTCTACCACTTAAGCCACAGTGCCACTTCCGGCTTTTTCCTTTTTGCTTATGTGGTGCTGAGGAATCAAACCCAGGGCCTCATTCATACAAGGCAAGCATCTACCACTGAGCCACCTTCCCAGCCCCCCAAGGCCTATGTTTTAAGTACCTACCTATCCCCCTGTAGCTCTTGGTATAGGTCCCTATACCTTAAATGTTTAATTAACTCTCGGGCCCCCAGATGACAACACTGGCCTTTCTCTTTCTACTCTAGCCTGTCCCGAGCAAAGCCAATAAAGCAGAGAAATCCATAGGCTCACCAGAGCTTTTTATCAGCAGGAGGAAAGGTGACTTCCACAGGTAGAAATGTACTATCTGCCTTGCTGGTGAAGGAAGGGCACTCCTGGATGGTATCCCTTCCTTAGGAGGAATAGCAGCCTCAAAATAGGGGTGGGAGAGCAGGGGGGGAGGAGAAGGGAGGAGGCTTCTCTTTGGTCCTGGTACATATTATGTAGCTATGAGTAGCACACAGAAACCTCTATGATGCAAGTCCAGAAGCATGCGTGTTGGGTACCCCAGACACCAGTTATGAGCTAGACAGCGTTATTACAATGTATACTCTATCTGGAGGCAGACTGCCTAGCTCTTCACTGATTTCCCTAATCTACTGTCAGTTTGGTTCCTTCACTCAGTTCTGAGAAGGTGGACACTGCCCTTGCTCAACTGGGGCAGTGCCTCTCCCCTGAGGGCCTTGGAGATGGCCCCTACATGCAAGACCTTCCATAAAGACAGAAGTGTGTATGCTGTAGCCCTGCCCCCTAGGAAAGCACTCAGCAGCAAAGGCTCTTAGTTAAATCTGGTTAAGTGAATGCTTTCCAAAGCACATTTATCCTGGAGTCAGCAAAGTTAACCTATCCTCATAAAACCTCTTGCTTCTTCCAGTAATTCCACACGTTCCTGAGTACTGTGGGTTCAATTAAGAAACGGCTAACAAGAGGCTTTTAATATGTTTGGGGGATCATGTCCCCATGTTTGGGAGGGACTAAAGGTGGCTTTACTTGAGACTGTATTGCGAGTTTGTTGCTGGCCAAAGCTGGACCAAAGTACCAATCTCCTCCCAGCTCAGCTCCCTGCTCCCAGCTCCCACTACCACCAGAGAGGGATGTAGGTGAACTGGAGGAGAGGAAAGCAGCATGGACTGGACAGGAAAAGTCTGACGCCAAGTTTTCTTTCAGAGCTAACACGTGCCATCAACTTTTTTTGGTAAACTGAAATAGGTATGTGTTTGCTCATTTGTTTTGTTTCCATGTAGTACTGGGGCTTGAACTCAGAGCCTGGGCATAGTCCTTCAGCTGTTTGTTCAAGGTTGGTGCTTTACTACTTGAGCCACAGCTCCACTTCTGGCTTTTTGCTGATTAATTTGAGGTAAGAGTCTTATGGGACTTTCTTGCCTAGGCTAGCTTGGAACTCTAATCCTAGCTAGGATTACAGGTATGAGCCACCAGCGCCTGACTGAAATATAAAGTTTTACACAAAGGAAGCAAACAGAAAAAGATATTCACATTACGACAATGACATTAAAGATACAGAATGGGAGTTGGCCATTTTTTTCTGTGTTTCCCTCATTATTCCTCAAGATGATAAAGGTTCCTGGTAATAGACTGTGGAGAGAAGACTTAGGGATATGTATAATTGTTCTGTCAGATGCTGAACAAGAAAACTGTCTCAAAAAGGCAACTGGCAAGCTTCTCATCAGAAGTTTTCCTCAACAATAATTTTACATGTGTATATGGGGAGTTCTTTAGAAATGTCATTAACAATGGTTAACACCCCAAATCCAAGCCTTGGAATCTTGTATGCTCTAAAATGTCCTTCAGGGGATCCAATAGAAGGAATTTACAGAGCACACAGATTGGCATTTGAATGTATGGCTGTGCTGCATGCTCACTGAAAGGAAGTACCACTCACGTGGGTAGTGATATGGGCTGGGGCTGGATATTACAGCAGCTGCGGCGGCATCCATGGGAGGCATATCACCAGCAGGGTGGAACCCATCAGTTTCAAACTGCTTTGACCTGTTCTTTGCATCTACAGGAGGTAAGACAATTGTGCCATGAGTCCTTAGTAACAAGAGCAAGCAAAGGAAGAGCAGGGCAAGGGGTGGGGATCTAACCAGAGGGGATGGGAACTCAGCTCAGACAAGCTGGGCCTTTTCCTATAGGATTCCAGAACATTTCCAACTATTTGACAACATTATCACTTCTCAAGATATGCTTCTATTTTAGAAGATTACCTTCGTTCTCACAAGTCACTTCATTGCCCAGCAAGCAAAATCAAGCAAGGAAGAGAAAATAATTCACTTGGCTTGCTGATAAGTTATTTGAATTCACTTGAAACATCAATGATTAAAAAGTTAAAAAAGTCCTTTTACCTAGTGAGTTTAAAAGGCCACAACAACCTAAGCTTTCTCATTGAATTGTCCAAAACATGACATTTTCAGATTTGATGGTGAAGTTCACAAGGCTAAAAGATAGGTTATATGTGAATGTAAAGTTTTCTCTAGCAAGAAAGAGCCTCAGCAGCAATGTGGTGCACATCTGTTGCCCTTCCAGAATAGACTATGGGGTAAGACAGTCCAAGGCAGGACCAAAAAACCCAGCATATATGCAATTATTTCACTATTCTTTCACTGAGGACAGGGTTTTCTAAGTTTGAGTAATAAACAGAACCAGTCTAAAGAAAAATTACTTGTTTTATTTTAGTTCTTTTGCTGGTCATGAGGCTTTAACTCAGGGCCAGGGTGCCATCCCTGAGCTCTTTTGCTCAAGGCTATCCCTCTACCACTTTAAGCCACAGCTCCACTTCTTGTTTTCTGGTGGTTAATTGGAGATAAGAGTCTCATGGACTTTCCTGCACAGGCTGGCTTTGAACTGGGATTCTCAGATAAAAACCCCCTGAGTAGCTAGATTACAGGTGTGAGCCAATAGCACCCAGCAAAAAATTACTTATTTTAAATCTGAGATAATTCCAAACTTGGCAAATGAAGGATTTGTTGATGGGTTTGCCTGTAACTGAAATTGTGGGTCATCCTGAAAATTTTTAAACAGAGACTCAAAGGCACTCCTAAAAAACGAGATAATACATTGGCATATTTGGTCTATTACAAAATAAAAATACCACTATTGGTTAACTGTTTTGTTTATACGAATGGCTATGTTTCACCAAAAATAAGCTTTCTACATTTTCAGCTAATAAAAATCAGCTTACCAAATATTTATATTGAACTTACATTGGAAAGATGATTCAAATTCTTCATTATCATTAAAAGGTAGCTTGTTCAGGTTTGAAATTTCAATTTTGTCTTTAACTTCAATTTGTCTCTGATAAATACTAGATTGGAAAGACAAAATTCATGAATGGGAAGTGCTAAGAACATAAAAGCTGGAAAGCTTTTTTGTGGCTTAAGAAATACACATACAAAATTTCTTGTTCATTGGCTTGTACACAATGGCTCTGGGCCTAGGCTTGTGGCTGACTGGTAGAGTGCTTGGTCAGCACGTATGATGACCTGTGTTCCATCCCAGCAACACACACACACACACACACATACACACACACACACACACACACACACACACACACACACACACACACACACACACACACACAGTGCCCAATGCGTTAAGTGCTCACCAGGTACTGTATTTTACAATCCATGTTTACCCACCCCTACTTAGTGCTACTACTTAGCAAAGAATGCTTGTGCTCTCACTGTTATTTCTAGGAATTTAGATTTTCAATAAGTAAAAAAACTGTGTGTGTCTGCCAGTACCAGGGTCGAGAACCCAGGGTCTTACACTCTTACTGGGCTTTTTCACTCAGGGTTGGTGTTGCACTATTTGAGTTACACCTTCACTTCTGGCTTTCTGCTGGGTTAATTGTACATAAAAATGTCACAGACATTTTTGCCCGGGCTGATTCTGAACTGTGATCCTCAGACCTCAGGCCCCTGGGTAGCTAGCATTACAAGCATAAGCCAGCAGGGTTCTGCTTAAAAACATTAAAATAATAAATTCTGCTGGCCATTACATATGCCACAGCTCCAGCTGCAACGATCAGCCAGGCTGTGTATCAACGTGGGCTAGCTTGCCGTATCTGTGGCTCTAGCCTTTGCCTTTTGCTCTCTCAAAAGAATGCACAATATAAAAAACAAAGTTAAAGCCCTAGAACCATGATAGACACATGTGGCTGTTTTCAACTCTGTCTGGAGAAATATCGGGTATTCAGATGTGTGCCCTAGACCACTTCTCCCTTCTTCAACAATCACACTGCGGAAATCACTGTCATTTTTTAAAATTTGCTTCCATGATATACAAAGTAGAACCATATCTCTTTATATTTAAATGTCAAAACATTTCAAAAGTGACTTGGTAGCCATGTGTAAAGTCTTTCTAACTTTAAAAATAAACCCACTTTGGGTTGACAAATTTATACATTTGTTTATGATTACAAACAGAACCGATTTCAAGGCCTATAAAGATGTGGCTTAATAACATAGCATGTTGGCCACATCATTCAGATGATTTTCAAACATCACGTGATTTCACTATCTGTCACATGATCTTTAATATCACCTGAAACAACCAAAGTACAAAGTAGCCGTGACATGTTTCAACTGAAGCTCACCAGAAAATGGTACTTACTTGGCCTTCTGTTGCATAGGGCCCAAGTAGGGAGGGAAAGAGAAGCTATGCCTATCAGCAAGTGCTCTGTCAGGACAAAAACTGGGAGAAGCAGCCTGTGACTTAACCATACCTAAAGGGTAGAAGCAATCAGGACAAGAATATTAAAAATACATGGAGAAGATTAACAATGTAGTTTGCAAAAAGCTCTATTAGTTTAAAGACAAAATCTTTTTGTATTGGTGGTGGTAGTGGTGCTTAAACTCAGGGCCTCGGTGCTGTCCCTAAGTTTTTCTGCTCAAGGCTAGCACTCAACCACTATGAGCTGCAGCTCCAGTTCTGATTTTCTGGAGGTTAATTGGAGATAAGAGTCTCATGGACTTTCCTACCCTGGCTGGCTTTGAATCATGATCCTCAGATTTTCAGCCTGCAGAGTAGCTAGGATTACAGGCGTGAGCCGCTGGCATCCAGCTCAAAGACAAATTCTATCTACCCTACAGTATTGTGAGATCCACAAGTAGTAGTAGATTAAAGCACATAAATCTAACAATAAGGTAATGCTAACATGTCAAGGGAAAGCCTCTAATGTTCTCCAGACATGCCTACTTACTAAGCAAATACTACATCTTAAACCCTATATTCCCCTGATGTCTACAACCCTGTGACATGGAAGGAATGTCACTGTTGACCAGAAGGTGGCAGACTGGGATCAGCCACCAATGCTCAAAGCACCTGCCCCCCCTCCCCACACACACACATTGACTGCTATGTGAGCTCCACCCCTTTCTGTGGTCCAGGTGCTATATTCTCATTCAAAAGGTCTTGTGTGGACCAGGGCTGCTTACCTTCAAGAATATCCCACAAGCCTATGAATCAGTGACTTACCTTCCAGATACATTTCATGATCGAGGCTTCTTCTTGCTTTGGGAAAGGGCGTGGAGGAAAAATGTTTGGAGGAAGAGCTCCTGTGTAGCTGACACGACATACTGTCCATCAGTGCTCCCGACGTGTCACTCTTTTCCTCTTTAAGCATGTGCACCGGAGGGGGCTCAGGAGCCACATAGGCCTCTGTGAAAGCGTGCTTTTCCAGGGGACTGGGCGTGATGTGTCTGCACGTGTCTAGCAAGGGCAGAGACTGTGGACTCTTTGCTGGTGAGGGTGGGCTTCCAGGAATGTTTACAGCAGTTCTTCGTCGGTAATTTCTGTAAGCATCTTCCAAGCGTTCAGCTTCTTGCTCTAGCTCTCTTACCCTAGCCTTAGTATTGACTACAAACTCATTGTCAGAGTCAGGGGAACTACTTTCCTTCCCTGAAGGTGGATAACCTATAAGTTTTCCCATGAGGGCATTTGCTAGAGCCTTTCCATGTTCAAATGGCCTGAAGAGGAAACTGGTCCCTATATCACCATTGGGAGGCGGTGTGCTGTCATTCACAGGATGGTTCATCACAGACTGCTTTGGATTGCGGTATACTTCATTCTCGAGGGCTGCCCGTCACAAAAAGAACATTCAACAAATGATGAAAAAAGTCAGTGAATCAAATGTGCTTGCAAATCTACTTGTTTTTTTGAAAAGGGAAAGAAGGTAATGCAGATAAATTTGCCTGTTAAACCATTCCTGAAGTCACAGTAACAAGTATTGACCTTTACTGGCAGCTTATAGATAGATAGATAGATAGATAGATAGATAGATAGATAGATAGATAGATAGATAGATAGATAGATAGATAGATACACACACACACACACACACACACACACATACACACACACACATATATATCTTCCATTATGCATGATATAAGTTCACAAATGGTTATACATGATTTGGACATCCAAAAAGCTCTGAAAAATGAGAACTAATCTATAGTTTATTTGATGGAACATCTAACCAGATGAGCTTATTTGGTTAAAAAGCATAATCTGAATAGACATAGACCCCTATAGTCCCATCAGATGGATGTTCATGTATTTGACTGCAAAATGATAGATGTGTTTCAATAAAAGGGAAAAAAAACACCTCAATTCCCAGGGAGGTTGCAAAATTCATAGTTCATGGCTGACTTTCAGACCATACAGAGGACATTCTCACTGCACCCCTTTCTCAGCTAGGAGATAGAGGCTTACTGAGGCTCAGTGACATAGACTGCAAATCCTAGAGTTTCTGAGATTTCCTAACACAAAGTCACTGCACAAGCTAGATCCTCTCCTGCAACGCAGACCCTCTGGTACTAACAGACGGAAGCTTGCAATGGGCAGTGGATACATGCAGAAGGGTTCTAGCCTTGCTGAATTAATATTCGTGATGAAAGTCTGCTATGATTTCAGCTGCAGACAGTCTGGGAGAAGATGAGGAACAGGAAAATGTAGAGAGGAGGAGAGAGAAAAATGAAACTTATAACTAGGCTTTGGTGGCTCGTGCCTGAAATTTTAGCTACTTAGGAGGCCGAGATCTAAGGACTGTGGTTTAAAGCCAGCCCAGGTGAGAAGTACAAAATGTCATGTCAAAACCAGCTTTACAATGTCGGTGTGGGGGGGGGAGGGGGGTATAATTGGGTGGGGGGAGGGGGGTATAATTGGGTGGGGGGAGGGGGGAGGCGGAGAAGGGAGGTGAAGGGTAAACAAAGGAGGAGGCTGCAATGCTTGGTAAGAAATGTATGCATTATCCTGCCCATGTAATTGTAGCCCCTCTGTACAGTATGTTCTCAAATAAAATAAAATAAAATTAAAAAAAAATAAAAAAATAAAAAATTAAATGTGAAAAAAAAAAAAAAAAAAGCCAGCCCAAGCAAGAAAGTCTGTGAGACTCTGACCTCTACTTAGCTACCAAAGAGCTGGAAAGGAAGCTGTGGCTGAAGTGGTAAAGTGCTAGCCTTGATTGAAAAAGCTAATGAAAAATGTAAGGTCTGGAGCTCAAGCCCCAGTATCTGCGCGTGTGCGCACGCACACACGTACACACACGTGTACACACACACACATGCACACACGCGCACGCTTGTGCTAGTAGAAGAGAACAAGGGAGTGATGAAAAAAAGAGTACAGATGGGAACTAAAAAAGGCTCAGATCAAGAAAGTCTGGGGAATCAGATGAACTGACTCACATACACTCTGAATGGATAGCAACTGAAAAAGAAGGTATACTGCAATACATTCCTTGTGAAGTAGGAGGGGGCAAATAAATACTCATCAACCGTGAAGGCACAGTAATACATCCCCAGCAGCAACTATTTTTTTTAAATGCTGGTACTGGGCCTTAAACTCAGGGACTAGGCGCTGTCCCTGAGCTTTTATGCTCAAGTCTAGAGCCCTACCACTTGAGGCATAACTCCATTTCTGGTTTGGTGGCTAACTGGAGATAAGAGTCTCACAAACTTTCCTGCTTGGGCTGGATTTGAACTGTGGTCCTCAGATCTCAGCTTCCTGAGTAGCTGGGATTACACAGGTGAGTTACCAGTGTCTGGAGGAGCAGTAACTATTCTGTGAGTGTCACTTATGAACCAGGATGGAACCCATGACCCATCTCATTTAATCTTTGTCCACTATGGCCCGGTTGTTATTACTATACCCACTAAAAATGAGGAAATTGAGGCCAAGGGAAATTAAAGTATCATGCTTTGGAGTCCAAAATAAAAATAGGTCTCTAAATCCAACAGGAATGTTCGTTTCCCTAAGTCAACCTGTTTCTCTCACATATTTTTGCATCTGTCCGTCTGTTAAGGCATATATAAAAGTATTGACTGGACAGTCTTATTATTAGGATAACACAGGAAAAAGGGAAAGCTTAAGATGAATTTGCAGACTTCTGTATCATCATTATACCTCTGCAAATTGAGATACCCGCAAAAGCAATCACTTTACCCAATAACCCAGTTGGTATGCTTGAGATAAAAGTTTTATCTCTTGAACAGTACATACTTCTATGGCTTTCCCCCAGTATAAGAATCACTAGGTGATCAGTAAGTGACTATCATTACAATTCCACAAATGTCTGAAGCTTTACACACAGAGATATAGTTAAGGGTTAAAAATGTTTCTAACCTGTCTGAGTCTGTTTCAGTTGCAATTTTAAATCAGTAATCTGAAGAGTTAACCTCTTTACAGATGCATCATAATCTAATATCTGGGCCTTTAGCTGTGCAGAATGTTCGATCTGAAAAGATTCAGAGAAGAAATCATTGTAAAACAAATCTGAACTTGTTTCAAAAGGAAAACATTTTCTTATTGTGTTTATCCTCTTTTCTGTTTTACCAATACCAGTAATCAGTGGGTCTCCATTCAAAAACACAAACAACAACAACAACAAACAGAACAGACATTTTCATTACCTTTTTCATTCATAGAACAGCTACTTTTGGGTATGCAGGCAGCAATCAAAAAGATACAATGGACATTTTTAAGTCTCAGGATGAGAATTAAGAGACTAACGGTGGGTACTATCAGGTCCTCTGAAAAGATTATGTTTAAGTGAGGTTGCTCTCTGTTCAATATATTACTATTAAGAATATAATGCCATAGCATTACTACTTTATGTCAGCTCCTTAAAGAAGGAGCTCTGGGTATTAAAATAGATCTGTGTGGTCTGACTTGTGACAGGTTTGCCTATTCAAACCTGTATTTGAACAAGGATTGGGATACCTGTATACAAATAAGTATTTGACTGGAATGATCCTTGCAAGAGCAAAGAAAATACTCACTTCACTTTGTAGCAGCTTCTGGAGGGCTTGTTTCTGAGTTTTGAACTCCTTCTGCTCAAATGCCATGGTACTTTCGACTTTTTGTAACTCATTCTGTAAAACCAGAATCTCGGGAGATGGCTGAGCCATGCCTAAAATGTAAAAGGCCGAGTCATTATTAATCTTACATTGGCTTTTTTCACTTAACAAAAATAAACTAAAGAGACTTTACATGGTTTTGTATAATGAATCTTGTAACCATCAGGTTTTTGTTGTTGTTGTTGGTGGTGGTGGTGGTCATGGAACTTGAGCTTTTCAGCTCAAGTCTAGCACTCTACCACTTGAGCTGCAGTGCCACTTCTGATTTTCCAGTGCTTTATTGGAGATGAGTCTCATGGACTTTTCTGCCTGGGGCTGGCTCTGAACCGCGATCCTCAGATCTCAGCCTCCTGAGTAGTTAGGATCACAGGCGTGAGCCACCAGCGCCCGGCAACCCTCAGTTCTCTTAAATAGACTAAGCATACAGACCCGAAGACCAATGGAACAGAATAGAAGATCCAGAAATAAATCCACAGGCCTACAGCCAGCTGATATTCGACAAAGGAGCCAAAGACATACAATGGAAGAAACACAGCCTCTTCAACCGCTGGTGCTGGGAAAACTGGGCAGCCACATGCAGAAAACTAAAGTGGACCCCAGCCTATCACCATGCACCAACATCAACTCAAAATGGATTAAAGACCTTAACATTAAACCTGAATCTCTGAAACTACTGCAGGACAGAGTAGGAGAGACACTTGAACTAATAGGCACAGGAGGGAACTTCCTGAACAGAATCCCAGGGTCACAACAAGTTGAAGAGAGACTCGACAAATGGGACTACCTTAAAATAAAAAGCTTCTGCACAGATAAAGCTATCGCAACCAAGCTAGAAAGACAACCAACTAATTGGGAAAAAATATTTACCAGCAATATATCAGACAAGGGGTTAACATCCTGTATATACAGGGAACTCAAGAAACTAATCCCTCCCAAACCTAACAAACCAATTACTAAATGGGCAAGGGAACTAAAGAGGGACTTCTCAAATGAAGAAATAAAAATGGCAAAGAAACACATGAGGAAATGTTCATCATCCCTGGTGGTGAAGGAAATGCAAATAAAGACAACCCTGAGATACCACCTTACCCCAGTCAGAATGTCCCACATCCACAAATCAGCCAACGACAAATGCTGGAGGGGATGTGGAGAAAGAGGAACGCTATTACACTGCTGGTGGGAATGTACACTCATACAACCACTTTGGAAAGCAGTCTGGAGGGTCCTTAGAAAGCTAAAGATTGACCTCCCTTACGACCCTGGCATACCACTTCTAGGCATCTACCCTGAACAACAGGAACCAATATAGAAGGACATGTGCACCTCCATGTTTATTGCAGCACTGTTCGCAATAGCTAGGATATGGAAACAACCTAGATGCCCCACCACAGATGAATGGATCCAAAAATTGTGGTATCTATACACAATGGAATATTATGCAGCCATTAGAAATGACAAAATAATGGCATTTGCAGCGAAATGGATGGAGCTAGAAGGAATCATGTTGAGCGAGGTAAGCCAAGAGCGAAGAGACAAACAGTATATGGTCTCCCTGATAAGTGGATGCTAAATTCAAAATGTTAGGTGATATGACAAAACTAACAGGACTTAAGAAACAAAGAACTCCCACTCATCTGGTTGAACCACTACCAAATATCCCCATGCTGCTGATCACATATATGGTATATAACATGTGAGCACCGTTATATATTACAGACTGTGATAGACAATTTGCTCCAGGAAAGTTAGAATGAACTTGTGACTTTAAATGAGCATCATTATTCCACAATACTGTGAATTTCCGGAAATTAAGTAATCACTTAATCACAATCAAAAAAAAAAAAAAAAGAACCTTGGGGAAGGGAGGGAGGGAGGGGATGGTAGGGGGAAAACAATGGAGGGGGTAACAATGTTCAAGAGGAAGTGTACTCATTACCTCACTCATGTAACTGTAACCCTCTGTATAGTATCTTTACAATAAAAAATTAAAAAAAAAATAGACTAAGCATAATCCTGATTCCCAAAATTCAGAACAAAAGAGTTTAATACACATTACTGCCACTTCATTACTCATAAAGTCTGAGCATTCTTTCAAATTGTCAAATGAACTGAAAAGCTTGCCCCTCTCCCCCCTACCACCCACAAATTGCATCTTAGGCTCTCTCTAGCTGTCTACCTATAGATGACTACCTAGAGAGATCTCATCCAATCTGAACCACTGTCAGCAACAGTCATGCTCTAGCTTGGAAGCAGATAGTGCTCTCAATCCAGTTCACCTGAGGAACTAAAAAAAGGATATCTTATATAAGGGAACCACCGAGGATGGTGCAGCTCACTGGGCTAGAAATAGGATCAGGCTGTGAGTAACCCTTGAGCTTGAAGGGTTTGAAGAGGGGATATGTCCAGACCTGAGAGAATAAGTAAACACAGGAACAGAGTACTACCACCCACAGATGGTGACCTTGCTTGGCTGAGAGGTGCAGCTGGCAGGCAGGCAGACAGCCTAGACTCCTCTTCCTGCCTCCTTCCAAGTGCTTCCTGGATTCCTCCCTGACCAAACTCAAGGAGCAGTCAGAGCACAGGCACCTGTTAACATCCACCAAGCACAGCACTATGTAATGTAGCTTAAATAATACTATTAATTATGCAATAGCAAGCAAAAAGGAAGTCATTCCAATGCAAGAAGCCTATAAACATCTACCCAAGAAGCATTCCTTTCAGGTATAAAGCAAAGGTACAAATGCTGAGTTACAGAAAGGTCCAAATCAGAACAAAAAGACATACAGTTTAGGAGACGCAAGTTTTCATTCCTAGATTCTTCCAGCTGTTTCCTCAGTAATTTATTTTGCGCCTGAAGGTCTGCTTTTTCTTCTTTCACTAGAGAGTAATCACTCATCTCTTTAACCTTTTCATTCAACAAGTGGTTTTGTTTGGTTAATGTTGAAAATTGGTTTTTGACAGATTGTAACTCCACCTGAAATTGAGAAAGGAAAATGGACATTTTAATAATCACCTTACAGTACTGCAAAAGAGCTGGGACATTCGCTTTGTTTGTGCCTGTGCTGAAGCTTGAACTCAGGACCTGGGGCATTATCCCTTTGCTTTTTCAGCTCAAGGCTGGTGCTCTACCACTTGAGCCACAGCTCTACTTCCAGCTTTGAGGGGGTTAATTGAAAATAACAGTCTCACCCCTTTGTATATCACCTTTATAATAACAATAACAACAAATTAAAAAGCGATTAAACAAAAAAAAAAAACCTCAAACTTTTTTGCCTAGGCTAGCTTTGAACTATGATCCTTTAATCTCTGCCTTCTGAGTAGTTAGGATGAGAGATGACAGCCACTGATTTGGGAAGTTCTTTTAATCTGAGCCTTACATCTTAGTGACGATCCCTGGACAGAGCTTGGTTCTTTACAGCAAGACCCTAACTGCCATATATGTGTACTAGTGGTGAGGCAGGAGTCAATAGTGACATGTATCTACAGACCTATGTCCTATGAAGTGGAGGGCTTATGATGAAGGTTCTCTCTACAATTTCTAAATGTACCAAGAACCAATAACAATCACACACTGCTACAAGGTGATCTACTCTAAAGGTCAAGTGCCTTCCTTTTCCTAAGTCTAGTATATCTCATAATTGGATACAGAAGGCTATAAAGGTCTTAAGTCCTCACAGTTGCAAAAGTAAATTTTATATAAAGAACATACTTTAAGTATCTAAAGTTTCAACTCCTCCCTTCAGCCAGCAAGCACACTAACAAAGAAAGTAGTAACATGGTATGTGAAAACTTGTCTCATCTTGTCTTAATTGATAAGCTAAAAATGATAACAATATGTAAATACTGCTGACAGAACAGAAGAGGCTGAGACAGAAACTATTACCTACTGGCCATCAGCTATGAGCTAGTTCATTGAATTCCTTCAATACCTTTGTGATATGGGAAATAGCTCAGAGTCTACAGAGCACAGGCACATAATTGTAAGAGAAACAGGATTTCAGCAGGACTATAGGACCCAAAGCTCTTCCCCCATTTCTTTAACTTTGATTGAAATTAAGAACTAATAAATCTACTTATTCACCTATCACTTTTAGTCTTAGAATAACCAGTCCAAACTTGTCAAGACAACATAAGCCAGGTGTGGTGGGTCAACCTTGTAATCCCAGCTATTCAGGAGGTAGAGATTAGGGCACTGTGGTTAGAGGCAAAAGAAGTTTGAGAGACCCCCATTTTAACTCATGGCTGCACACAATGGCTTACACCTATCATCCCCTGTGACATGGGGAAGCCCAAGTAGGAGGACTGCAGCTCAGGCATACAGCAAGACCTTGCCTCAAAAATAATCAAAGCAAAAGGAGGCTGCAGGTGTGTCTCAAGTGGTAGATCACCTGATAGAAGGTGTGAGCGCCTGAGTTTAATCCCCAGTTCTTCCAAAACAAGAAGAGAGAGAATATGACAGAAGATAAACTATGAATGACTTAATCTGAAATTTTATATATTGCCTAAAGTCTATTTCAAAACACAATAGCTCAATAAATACCTCAAGATCTTTCATCTGATTTACAGATTTACTGAGTTCTTCTTTTTTTAAATTAATAACTGCAAGCTCCTCTTGCAGATGAACAGATCTTTCTGGGGGGAAAAAGAGCCTATGAGTTAAACAATATTTTCATAATGAATACAAAAACTAGTAACTTATGTGCAGTATAAAAGACTAAATGATCATTATTTCCTAAGCTAAAGCAGCAAATGTTGGAGTCAAAAATTTATTTGACAAGTAATAAATAAATTCTGTTACCCAACGGGTGATATGACGTTACAACTGTCATATATGTGGTGAAATTCTTGCTACAAGTTTAACAGAGTTATAACATCTCAGAGCACAGCATTCTAATGCTGACAGTGACAAATTTCCTTAAAGATAAAGATCTGGTGGTTACCCGTTTTGTAGTTTATACTTCCTCTAAGAAAAGTCTATAGTAGATATATCATCAAACAACAATTTCTTAAATACATAATGGACAAATTCATAAGAGATAGTGGCAAATGGAGTAATATCAAGTCCCCGGCTCTTACAATTACTCGAGAATTTGGACAAAGGGGCTGGGAAGGTGGCTCAGTGGTAGAGCGCTTGCCTTGCATGCTCGAAGCCCTGGGTTCAATTCCTCAGTACCACATAAGCAAAAAGAAAAAAAAGCCGGAAGTGGTGCTGTGGCTCAAGTGGTAGAGCGCTAGCCTTGAGCTGAAGAGCTGAGGGACAGCGCCCAGGCCCAGAGTTCAGGCCCCACGACTGGACCCCAAAAAAATAAAATAAAATAAAATAAAATAAGAGAATTTGGATAAAATTTCCACCAAAAGTTCCAATTCTTGTCACAGGCAATTTCCCAGAAATATACTGAGATGTAAAATAGCCAAAAATTGAAAAATTATTCAATTCCTATAGTTTCAGGTCAATATATATATATGCATATATATATATATATATATATATATATATATATATATGAATTTAGGAGGGTATATGTTGTCAAGTACCATGAAACATAAAAATATATTAGAAGCAAAATAAATAAGAGACTTGGTTACAAAAAAATAATACATAAACAAATATTGAAGTCTCTCATAGTAAGAGTAATATTTACCAGGGGGCAATAAGTTGCTGCTATCTTTCTGGGAATCACAGATTTATCAAAAAAAAATCAAGTGTTTGAATTGAATTGGAAAAAAGTTAGATAAAACACTGAAGATACAAGTCTCTGTGAATATGCAAACTGGGAAGCATGGGAGGAGAATAACAGGTGTGATACTGATCATGCTGCATGTATTGACAAGTTGAGTTGAAATCCCTTTGTGCAACTACTTAAATACCACCAAACCCAAATGTTAAACATGAAGCCATCTCAAAAGGTAATGAAAAATAATGTTTTGATTTTGTAACATTAAAATGACAAAAAAATGTGATGCTTTAAAAGTATGAAGTGTAAGCTATCTTTGTAAATAATACAGAACAGACCCAATTCCAGAAAGTAAAAACCTGTATCAGAATTGAAAAATACAGCCAGCTCTCCCTCCATCACCTTTAATTTTCCTTTCATCTTCCATGAGTTTATTACTTCTAGTGATGTACTCATCCTTTAGTTCAAGTTGATACCTGAGAATCAGAATGACTAAAATGAGTCCCTTGTCATCTTCCTAGAAGGACTGTTATAGTGCAAGAGCTTATCTACTACATATTGAGCCGCAGGGCTCAGAACATGGCAGCCCAGAAACTACAATGTCTCTAAATTCTAAGTCCACAGATTTGATCTGAACCTTAAAAGGGCTGGTAGAATCTAGTGTGGCCCCTAAAAAATCGGGTCCAGAACTCAATCGCACACAATAAAAAGTGCCACCTTTAAGTTACTGTAAGAAATTACTTTTCAGTTGATCTCCACTGGCAAAGAAAGCAAAGAAGGAAACTAGGTTAAATTAGACAATACCAACTGACTCTAAATTCCCAAAGATAACAAGGGAGTCACTTGCTTCTAGTGCATCTCCTGCATCTCTCTGTCTCCCAGCAGGAGAGCACCGTAGGCTCTAAGCACAGTAGAGAGGGGCAACTGGCGACAGCATATTTGGGTAAGCAATACTAAAAGACCTAGTTTATGGGTTTTACTTATTTTGCCAGCTGTTTACCAGTGTCCTCCTGGTCAGGATGGGAGGGAGGAAAGATAAACATTGTTGTGAATATCCTCCAAACTCCTGTACTTTACAAAGTCATAGGAGGCTAGGGAAGATATCAAAATGCTGCCAACAGTCCACTCTATTCGTAACTATATAAAATTAATACAATACTTTAATTAATTTGTTCTTAAAAGTTGAACAACTATGACTCAGGTACCAATAGCTCAAGCTTGGAATCCTAGCTACTCAGGAGTCTGAGATCTGAGGATCACGGTTCAAAGCCAGCCTAGGCAAGAAAGTCTGTTAAGACTCTTATGTCTAATTAATGGCCAAAAAACCATTGTGGCTCCAGTGGTACAGTGCTAGCCTTGAGCAAAATAATAAAATAAAAAAGTTCAGTGACACCACTCAGGCCCTCAGTTCAAATCTCAGGACCACCCA
The DNA here is from genome assembly GCF_024711535.1 of Dipodomys merriami. Taxonomy (NCBI): domain Eukaryota; kingdom Metazoa; phylum Chordata; class Mammalia; order Rodentia; family Heteromyidae; genus Dipodomys; species Dipodomys merriami. The sequence continues at coordinate 114,115,914 of NW_027204492.1, forward strand.
AACAAAATAAAAAATAAATGCTTAACAACTATAGATTATTTGGTATTGTTTACATTTGTTAAAGGAACAAAATATGAACAAAAATCTATCATTTTGAAAGTTGCTATCTTTGGGTAATACAATTCATTTGAGATAAAACCTCAAAAAGCCTTTGCAACGTTATCAATAACAAATTATGGGCAAATCAGTAAAGAGACCAATGATTAAGAAAGACCCAGAACAATTGAACTGTCCCTGAAGAAAGCATTTACTCAGCAAATACTAATAAGGCGATTATTCAGTGCCAGACACAATTCTTCTACTGAGAAAGATGGTGTGTGTGTGTGTGTGTGTGTGTGTGTGTGTGTGTGTGTGTGTGTGTGTGTGTGTGTGTGTGTGTGTGTGTGTGTGTGTGTGTGTGTGTGTGTGTGTGTGTGTGTGTGTGTGTGTGTGTGTGTGTGTGTGTGTGTGTGTGTGTGTGTGTGTGTGTGTGTGTGTGTGTGTGTGTGTGTGTGTGTGTGTGTGTGTGATGTCCTTGTACTGGGATATAATTCACTGGTACCTAAAACCAGACTACAGGAAAGCCAAAGTAAGCGGAGGTGTCAGCATGTCTGAAATCCCAATACTTGGGAGGCAGAGACAGGAGTATTGCTTGTCTGAGGCCAGTCTAGGCTTCACAGTGATATCCTCTATTTAGAAGAAAAAAAAAGAAAAGCCAAAATAGCCACAGTTGTCCACATTTTCCTTTCCCTATATCACATTTTACTTATGTAAGTAATCTTAGTTCATTTGTGAAGGCTTGAAGGTATACAAAGCACTTATTCATGGCCAAATACCATAAGATCTTTAATTAGCTAACTTTATAGATTGCTAAGTATCTTCTTAGTGACAGTATGAGGGAGGTGGTGGAAATGATAATTAAAAATAACCACAATTCCAATTTTATAGGACATCAGCTATGAACACTGAGCAAAATCATAGGTCCTCATAGCTGGAGAAGCTATGAGTCAGAAGGACAGAGGATAGGGGATATAATTCTCTACTGTATCTTTAAAATAGGAGGTTTTGTTTGTTGGCTTTTTGGCAGTACTAGGTTTTGAATTCAGGGCTTCATGCTTGCTAGGTTGGCACTCTACCACACTTTTGGCCCTGTTGTTCACTGGTTCTTTTTAGGATAGTGTCTCATTTCCTAACTGGGTGTGCACCTGGACTTCAATTCTTCTACTTTAGGTTTCCCATCAGTGGTAGGATCACAGGCACAAGCCACAGTGTCCAGGCTCTCTTTGTGGAGATGGAGTACTGTGACTTTTCTTTCAGGGCTGGCCTGGAACCTTAGTAACCCTGATCTCAGTCTCTCAGCTAACTTGAGATGACAGGAGTATGCCATCCAGCTATAGACTAAGGAATTTCTCAAGCTTTTCTGCTTCAAAAACTTTTGGCCTGGAAGTGGCACTGTGGCTCAAGTGGTAGAGCACTCACCTTGAGCTGAAGAGTTCAGGGACAGTGCCCAGGCCCAGAGTTCAAGCCCCATGATCGACAAAACAAAACAAAACAAAACTTGGACTTAAATTGCTGTCCTCTGATCTCAGCCTTCCAAGTAGCTAGGATTAAAGATATGAGCCATTGGTGCCCAGATAAAATACAGTTTTAAAAACTATTCTAACTCAATACAGTAAGGAATTGACAAAGAAAATAGGTTATTTGTTCAAACACTAAATTTTACTATAGAATATTGACATTATTTACACATTATCATTTTTCCCATTTCTACCTAATGAATCCAAACATGTTAATTCTTTAAAGACTAATTACTTTAGAAGTTCATTCTTCAGTCTTTGGTCATAGCTCTCTTCAATGCTCTTTATATTTTCCTCCCTTTTCTTAAGAGCCTCAGTCACATTTTTATTTTTTTCCTCCTGGAGCTTTTGCTTCCTGAAATTAATAAAGAATATAAAAAGCAAACAATATGTAATAGCTGAGGCAACAAATGTAGGGAGAAAAACAATATACAGTTCACCAAACTAAATCTATTATGTTACCATTACCATGAGAAGTGAAAAGGAAAAGAGCCAGAAGACTTCCCTATAGTTTACAAAATCACCTAGTGAGAACTAGAGAGCGCACTAGATACATGCACCAGGCTTGCGGCATTTCTGCAAGACTAAAGTAGTTCATCACAGAAGAGAACACAAAAATGTGTCATAGGTGATAAATGGCCAATGTACCAAGTTAGGGGTAGAAGAATAATATTATGAGCTACAAAGCTATAAACAAGTTATGTAATTTACTGAGGTGCTTGTCTCTTCTATAATATTGTTGCTAACTGTGGAATCTAATCCATTCGTTAATTTTTTTTTAAATGGAAGATTTGTTTTTATTATTTAAACTCTATTCATTTAAACTGAACAGTGCTGAGAGAATGGAAGAAAGATGGATTGTGGGTAATCCCAGCTACTCCAGAGGCAGAGATCCAAGGGGACTATAGTTCAAGGCTGGAGAGTCCTCTCCTCGATATATATTTACTTAACAGGGTCTTACAGTGAGAGATTATTTGTGTGTTGGTTATGCATCTTAAACTTGGAACTTGGGTGATATCCCCGAGCTCTTTGCTCATGGCTAGTGCTCTACCACTTAAGCCACAGCTCCACTTATAGCTTTCTGTGTGTGGTTAATTAGAGATAAAAGTCTCATAGATTTTTCCTATCCAGACTGGTTTGAAACACAATCCTCAGATCTCAGCTTCCTGAGTGGCAAAGAGGATTACAGGCATGAGCCACTGGTGCCTGGGTATAGGGAGACTTCAAATCAGTAGTAATGGCAATTTATGAGCAAAGTCTAGGGATGGGTTTTGTTCACAGCTGCTGCTGAGATTAAGCCACGAAGAAAAGCACTGTGTATTGACTCCCTCTGCTGGCTAATCTGAAAAGGCCTGAAGCAGTAAACTACATTTATTTCACTTTAATGTTCAGGAAGGAAGACTAGAGTAATTATAGAATCATGAAGTCTTCGCCAAAATTTTGTTCTTTTCTTGCTTTCTCTTTATCAGTACCTTGTCAGTACTGTCCAAAAAGAAAGGTAGAGAGAAGAAGTCACAAAAATTGAGCCTATAGAAGAAAATCACAGAAATAAAGATGGAGATAATTTCTTTAATGTCCCAAGATTCCTGGAGTATTTATGAGTAGTGTTCATTAGGAACAGATTCCAAATAAGAAAGCTTACTGTACACACTATAGACAAATATCCTCACTATTAATCCCAGATAACATTTGAAGGATGCAACATGTGAACACTTAGAAAACACAATTAGCATCCACTATGAAAAATAGGTTTACCCAGTACAAGTCAGAAAGTTTTTTTGAGTTGTAGAGCAGACAAAAAACAACAGGCCAAGATATCTGGAATTCAGTTACATACACAAAACTATCAGGTTTGAATGACTGAAGATAACTGCAAAATATATGACCCATTCAAATCTTCTTATCTTCTCCAATTCTGGTTTTCACTTAAAGTCTAATATTTTACAAGCAAAACCCTAGTTTTTGTTTCTCCTAACTTATACCTTCCAAAGCTAAGGGGTATCACCTTTTCAACTAAAAAACTGTACTTGACAATCAGCACTAGAATTAATTTAGACATATACTTAAATAAATCCTTTTCATCTCATTCTGAATAACCCAAACAAAAACACTGCAGTACTTACAATTCAAAAGCATCAATTCTTTGCTTCAGCTCCATTTCTCTGCCCCTTAGTGATTCGATATCTTTTAATAGAAGCTGCCTTTGAGCATAAATTTCTTTTGTTTCACTCTGCATAGGAAAGCATTAATTTTAGTAAGCAAGCAAAATACTATAAAATAAAATGGAACTCATACACTGCGTTCTAAATTCCTGAAAAAACAAAGAAGGTATGGACATTTAGGGCGATCAATAAAATCTCCAAGAGATTTCACTTCAAGGTTTGCTTTTTGTCTATTTTAGTTACACACACACACACACACACACACACACACACACACACACACACACACACACACACACACACACACACACACACACACACTTAGTCCCCCATTGCTAAACAACAGTATTCCTTATTCCTAAGAATCTTTGTCTAACCAACTATGAAATTTCAAAATCATAAGATCATCAAGATGACTAGTGGTGGTGGTAGCTGAATTTTTCAGTTCATGGGTCATTCTGGCTCAATGATAGGAAGCTCATATGAACTCCTGAATGAATTGGCCATGCTTCCATTTAGAAACTCAGTGAGTGAGATATAGAAGACACTATGTTGAAAACAAACTTTACAAATTTGTGGTTGAGGGGATAGAGGGTGGAGTTGTGGAGGTGGGAAGGGAAAGGAAGGTAGGGGAAAAACAAAGGAGGGGGTAACAATGCTCAATAGGAAATGGACTCATTACCTTGCTCGTGTAACTGTAACCACTCTGTACAGCATTTTTACAATAAAAATATATATATTTAAAAAAGAAACTCAATGAGCAAGGATTTGCTAGCTTCTTATCATATGTCAAACAGTAACCAGAGAGCTAGATATAAAAAAGCAGACAGATAATGAACCCATCTTGAAGGCTCTTAAAATTTATCAGAGAGAGAGAAAAAAAAACAAGTAATGACACCAGGATATAATTATATAATTAAATGAAGGACATAAAAACTGATTTGAGAAAAAAACCTGTCTGGGAGCTGGTGGCTCATGCCTGTAACCCTAGCTACTCAGGAGGCTGAGATCTGAGGATTCCAGTTTGAAGCTAGCTCAGGTAGACAATTCTGGGAGACTCATCACCAATTCACCGGCAGAAAAGCTGGAAGTGGAGGTGTAGCTTAAGTGGTAGAGCACCATCCTTGAGCAAAAAAGCTAAGAGTACAAGCCCCGAGTTCAAGCCTCAGTACCAATACTATACGAAAACAAAAACAAGGAACAAGGGGTCAAGGAAGACCTCACTGAGGTGAGATAGTGAAATTCTAGCAGTCTGTGGAGTACAGTACAGTCTTATCGAAGAAAGTGGACGGGTATCCCAAGTGGAGGAATAAAGGTATGGTGCTTAGGATAACCATGAAACTTTCGGATAACAGTAAATGGGGATTTAGTCAGCCACTTGATGAAGTTGTTAGTCTAAACATAATCCAATTATCTCAAAGATCTCTGCTTCCAAAAATCTACTTTTATAGCCTCAATATGCCCAATATCTAGAAACACTGTACAACATTATAGAGGGGATCCATTTCATGTTAAATAACAAGGTCTTAATTGGGAATTCTCTTCTTTTCCAAGTTTCTTGACAATAGCAGCTGGCTGCAAGTTGGAAATGACTGCAAAACCAGTTTGGTCTGAGACAATCTGCCTTAAGAGAGGACCAGGATTTCCCTGAAGAGCACAGCAATCTATCCTGCTGATCTATACTCCTTGCCACTTTCCCATTTCTCCTTCTCCTGGACAGCCATTTTCCTGGGTGATGAGACCAAAGGGCTATGTGGATGAGCCTCTCATCCCTGGACTCCTCTACTTTCAGAGACCTTCACCTTCACCCCCTCCGTGGCTCCTTGGAATAGATGCAAACTGTACCACTCCACTCTCATCTGGAACGCTCAGCCAGCTATGTTGAGCTCTTGGTCTGTCCTTAACTCTTCCACTTGCCAGTCTATTAGGACCTGTCCCTGGGTCACTTTGAGGCTGTTACGTGGCCCTCAATTTCCCCTAGATAATGAGCCACTCATTCTCTCGTCCGGCTGCCTTCAGTAATCACAGGCAGCTTTGTTCAAGTCAGTTGAATTACGCTCTGTTCCCCAAAGCACCTTTCCCTTTTGACCTTTGCTAAAAGGGATGGGAAAAAGGTGCTTATAACTTCACCTCCAAACACATGGTTTGCTCTCTTACTGTGAGCCTGTTTTTGCTAGAATCTCAATTCTATTCATCTGTCCTCTCTGCTTTAAACGTCCGCTTTCCTCTCTCCCAAGGAGTGGTACCCTATCTCTGAGCTTCAACTCAAACCCTTATCGATATTCCCAATCTGCCTGAAAGAATGGAGCTTATTTAGTGCATATATTGCCTCCTCTCAGTAGGGCCATTCACCCTACAAGTCTTTCCTTTCCACCATCTCAGAGGAAAATGTCTGCACTGCCTTATTAGGGCTCATGATTCTCTACATGTTGGGCCCCGGTTTTCACTGTTCTCCTACATACAGCCTTGATCCATCAACTTGCCCACCTGTGTCTTGACCTTAAACCAACATAACAACAGCTTCAGGGAACTGATGGCCTGGAAATTTATTTTCAAATATTACCTCTTGATGTTTCTGAATTCTTTCAAGAGAATTCTTTTCCTGAGAAATAAGTGCTTCGGTTTTTGCTTGGTAAGTTTTCTCAAATTCATTCCGGTATACAGCTAATTCTCTCTCGTATTTTCTTTTCTCTTCTATTTTGATTTTTGTTATTTCAGTATCTTTAATATACTTCAACTGAAAATGAATCACAAACAATTGAAAATACAGTACAAATAAATAGCAACAGATTCTTTATGGATAAGTTTAATATTAATGCTGTCTAAATGTAGTATATTTATTTATTTTATTTTTTTGTTGGTCGTAGGGCTTGAACTCTGGCCTGGGCACTGTCCCTGAGTTGTTAAGCTCAAAACAAGCACTCTACCACTTGAGCCACAGTTCCACTTTTGGTTTTCTGGTGGTTTACTGGAGAAAACAGTCTCACGGATTTTCCTGCATGGGCTGGCTTTGAACCGTGATCCTCAGATCTCGGCCTCCTGAGTAGCTAGGATTACAGGCATAAGCCACTGGTGCCCAGCAACATCTTTAATTTAACACAATTTTCAGTGTTAACCCATCCACCGTACGTTTAGGATTCAATCCAACTGAAATCAATTGGAAATAAAAATAATATGTGTAGCCATATAGTATTCTATTCTTTAATAAAAGGTTATAGGTTGGGTGATAATAGCTCATGCCTATAATCCTGGCTACTCAGGGGGCTGAGCAGTTCAAAGCATCCCAGACCGAAAAGTTCATGATTCTCTTATCTTTATTTAATCACAAAAAAAATCAGAAGTGAAGCACTGGCTCAAAGTGATAGACTACTAGCCTTGAGCAAAAGGGCTCAGGGATGGTGCTCAGGCCCTGAGTTCAAGCCCCACAACTGACAAAGAAAAGGTCTTAGATGTTTTCTCACATAATAGAAAATTAAGATATTAGAAGACAAATAAAATGATCATTTTCATTAAAATCTACAAAAGATACAACTTACCTTCTGACACATTTCTTTATGAAGCTGATGTTGTATTTCTTTCTTATATTCATTTAATTTTTTCTCTAAAGACTCTAGCTTTGCACGTTGAGGATAAGCATCTGCAAATTGGTCATCGATATGTTGAAGCTTTTCAGCTAGCAAAAAATAACATAAAATTAGGATATAGAAACTCATTCAGATGTGCAAGAGATCAAAAACGGAGAGTACACTATGAGAAAAGTATAGGGGTATCTGCCATTTACTTTGAAATATATTAAAAAATGAGACGGATTAATGGATTGACAGCTATCTGATAGAGTAGGTATGACATCAATTTCATGGTGAGTAAAACAACTTTAACTTTAATGCCTATCTGAAAATGTTGATAATAAATGTCGTGTTGGGGAGGTAGCAATAAGTATGGTTTAAATCTCAGAAATTATTGGATTCTGTTCTCAGTTTCTAAGTGCCAAGACACTAAATGGACTTTTTTTCTTTTCTTTTTTGCTAGTACTGGGATGCTAACACAGCCTCGGTGCTGTTCTTTAGCTTTTTTTGCTCAAGGTTGATACTCTATCACTTGAGCTTACTTCTTGATTTTTTGGTGGCTAACTGGACTTCCCATACAGGGCTGAGTTTGAATCATGATTCTCAGATCTCGCCTCCTGAGTAGCAAGGATTACAGGAGTGAGTCACTGGCATCCAGCTACTAAATAGACTGTGATTAAAGTTGGCATACACATCCAAAGTAATGACTTAAAAGAACCACAGTCCATATATTTTAATCCCTCTAGATAAGGAATAAATGCCCAGATGGGTGGTAAAGTGACTTCTAAAAGGGTAAGTAACTATAGCATATCTACTCCTAAAATAAGGCCTGGTGATTCTCTCACGACAGTGCTCCTTCCAGGAGGCCTATAGCCCTCAAACCAACATGGAGTAGAATCTGCCAAAGGACTCATTGCAAACCTGAAAACAGAGGACGCCCCCAACCATGTATGATACTACCACAACCAGAAAAGAATGAACAGCTGGGAAGAAGTAGAATAAAATAAGGATAGTGTTTGTCTATGGTAGTTGTTAATTTAGACCTGTTTCCCAGCTACTTTTCTGCATTTGCCAAAGGATTTATAATTGCAGTCTAAAACAAGACTTTTTGGCCACATGGGGCCCTCTGAGTACTTGAAGTGGAACACTTCTGAACTGAGAAATACACTAAGTATAAAGAACATACCAGATTTCAAAGAATTAGTACAAAAATAATTATAAAATGTCTATTGTTTTTTGGTCATGGGGCTTGAACTCTGGGCCTGGGTGCCGTCCCTCAGCTCTTCAGCTCAAGGCTAACACTCTACCACTTGAGCTACCGCGCCACTTCCGATTTTCTGTTGGTTTTATTGGAGATAAGAGTTTCACGGACTTTCCTGCCCAGGTTGGCTTTGAACTGCGATCCTCAGATCTCAGCCTCCTGAGTAGCTAGGATTACAGGTATGAGCCACGGGTGCCCGGCAATGTCTAATATTTTTAATTGAGTATATGGTGAAATATTCATGTATTTTGTTAAACAAAATAAAATACATTATTAAAAGAAATGTCATCTGTTTCTATGTACCGTTTCTAAATTTTAAAATGACATCTGTGGCTTGCATTATTACCCAGCTCTATTTTACAGTATACATGTAATACAACTCTCATGGACTTTAAAACTACATTTAAAAAGCCTAGATTTTACAAATTACAAGCCACAGGAGCTACTATTATTTAAGAGTAAGAGTGGACTGAGAAGTTGATTAAAAACATCAGCTAGGAATTGTTTTCCATTTCTGTTAAGGATAAAAAAAGTGAAAGGGAAGGATGGTATTATAGGTAGACTATGTAATAGAAAAAGCTCTAGATCAGGCAGATATAAAAAGTTCTAGATCATGAGCCAGAGGAGATCCAGGACTCTAACATTAGTCCTGACTCAGACTGTATATTTCCAAGTTGTTCTTCCCCTGAGGACCTCAATTTATTCAAGCATAAAGTGAAATGATAAACCAATGGCTTCTCTAGCTCTTCACAAAGCAAATAGTCTATGAGGTTGTAACTTAATGTTCACTATAAAATGGACACGATGAGAGAGATTAAACCCAACAAGTGAGGAAGAATGTACTCCTTGAGATCCCTGAATGGTTTGCTCAATGTGACTACGGCATTCATGAGGACAGGGATGACAATGAAGAGCAATTCCTGCTCTTTTTCAGCAGTATCATTCTAGAAGCAATGAACTTTTTGTCACCTACAGATTGTTATCTCTGCACTTTAAAGAATATACACACAATATGATAAATAAGGTCATATCCTTCATTCAAAAAAAGAAAACCACAGAACTGCAATTACTACAGAAGGCTTAATTACCAAGAGAATCTTTGGTAAGAAATGTCGAACTTGTCTGCGTTTCCACATCACAAATCTCTTTAGCTTGATGAAATTCTGCCAATTCTCTTAAGAAATTCATTAAGAAACCTAGAAAACACAATGTATAATTTGGTTTTAGAAATTTGTCCAACCACTGCTCAGTCATTCTTCATGAATTTTGGTTTTCTTATATGTTTATCTTTTACGAATGATTACCATATGAAGTGTGGTTCTACTTATCAAGTAATGTTACGGTCAGCAAAGAAAAATTAAATGATTTAAGTTAAATTTCCTACTCATCCCCCTAAAAATTATAAGCTTCGCATTTTATGTTCAAAACGCACATACAGCTAGGTGCTGGTGGCTCACACTTATAATCCTCACTATTCAGGAGGCTGAGATCTGAGGCTCTCAGTTTGAAGCCAGCTCTGGCAGGAAAGTCCAGGAGACTCTTCTCTCCAATTAATCACCAGAAAACCAAAAGTGGAGCTGTGGCTCAAGGTGGTAGAGTGCAAGCCTTGAGTGAAAAAACTCAGGGTCAGGGTGAGGCCCTCAGTTCAAGCCCCATGACTGACAAAAAAAAGTACATACAAAAATCTTACTAATTTTTAGAAAGGTGAAAGCTTTTACCTTTTTGGTTTTCTTTATCAAATGTTGAAATCTGTCAAGAGAAAATATTTTATCTTTATTAAACTATTCAGTTGTAAGTAATAAAGCAACGAAGGTTATAAAAACTAAACAATCATACCAGTGATTTGTAGAGACTGGAATTGGGGCTGATTTTAATGAGTTGTAACAGATCGTGCATAGTAAATACCTTAAAGGAGAAAAACAGATTAAGTTGTCATACTTTTATATCAACATTTAAATGATATGTTAGGATATGCTTCTGCATGGATTAAAACTATGCTAATAAAATGGAATCAAAGCCTTTTTTAAACTGTTAAATAAACTGTAGCAAACACATTGAAGTGAAAAGAATAAAATATTTTTTAACCCTGCAATTAACTTCCAAATACTTTAAAGCAAGCATGGTATGCTTAATGTCATATCATTAATGTACCAGAAATAATAGGAACAGTTAATGCTTTACAGATGACACTCAAAGAACCAATGGATACGAGTTGATTTCAAGGTCATCAAATTATATTTTAAAAATATAAGTAAACTAAAATTTTACTATCCTTACTACCATGAATGACTAACGTGTACCTAAAACATTTTTTTGCCAGTCCTGGGGCTTGAACTCAGGGCCTGGGCACTGTCATTGCGCTTCTTTTTGCTCAAGGCTAGCACTCTACCATTTGAGCCAGCTTCATTTCCAGCTTTTTCTGTTTATATGGTACTGAGGAATTGAACCCAGGGCTTTAGGCATGCTTGGCAAGCACTCTACCACTAAGTCACATTCTCAGCTTAACATTTTGAAACACTTTGGGGTTTTATTGTCGTTGTTTTGTGGTACTGAGGACTGAACTCAGGGCCTTGTGCTCTGTTGGCTGGCACTCTACCACTTGAGCCATACCTCCAGCCTATTTGTACATTACATGATTCATTTTCAAGACAGGTTCTCATTTGTGCATGAACCTTCTTGGATTTTAATCCTACTTGTTCTGGGTATGACAGCACCCAGCCACTGTGCTTCCTTATACTTGGGATAAGAGGTACGTACCATTTTACTCACTCACCGCTGTTTGAGATGGAGTCTTAAAAACTACTTTTTCCTGGGCTGGCCTCAAACTATAAAACCCCAAACTCTGTCTCCAAGTAGGATTCTGGTTTTTGAGGGTACTGGAGATTTGCTAAGTTCTTGCTAACACTTTATATTTGAGCCCCATCCCAGCCCTAGCTATTCTTTATATTTCTACTATAGTATATATTACTATATTATTTACTATATCTACACTTAGAACACTAACATAATTTGCTTTAATGTGGTTTTCCTTGCAAGAAAAGTTTCTGGGGCTAGAGGTACATGTCAAGCTTTAGAGAATCTGCCTAGCAAGGTCAAGGCCCTGAATTCAAGCCCAAGTACTGACCAAAGGATAAATGAAAAGATAATGTATAGCATTTTATATTAGTAGAAAACATTAAATATAGTAAAAACTGGTTTAATTATTGTGATAATAATGATAAAACTATTACACAGTAAGCAAAATTATAAAATGTATCATTAGAAAGTTAAATGAACTAAAAAGGAATCCTCAATGTTATAAATTTAGTCCTAAATGAAAAAAATAGCATTTTTAATTTTCAAGATTTCATTTAAATACTAGCATTATTCTTATTTCCTTAAAATGTTTAGAATTTATAGACAGTGAAACTGCAAGTGACCCTGTTCATCGAGAGTGAATATTAGTGCAACATATGAACCATGAGTGATAATGATGTCAATATAGCTTCACTGATTGTAGCAAATGTACCAGGCTTCATAAAGGGAGAAAGGATATGATAACAGTATTTTCCACTCAGTTCTGCTGCAAGCCCGAAATGGCTTCTAAAAAATTAATTCTTCAAACAGACACACATACTGGGGGAAAAAAATTTGCATAAAAATTTTGCCTTTAGGGGGCTGGGAAGGTGGCTCAGTGGTAGAGCGCTTGCCTTGCATGCCTGAGGCCCTGGGTTCGATTCCTCAGCACCACATAAGTAAAAAGAAAAAAGCCGGAAGTGGCGCTGTGGCTCAAGAGGTAGAGCACTAGCCTTGAGCTAAAGAGCTCAGGGACAGCGCCCAGGCCCAGAGTTCAAGCCCCACGACTGGACCCCCCCCCCAAAAAAAAAATTTGCCTTTAAAATAGGGCTGGGGAATGTCTCAGAGTTCCTGCCTAGAAAATGTTGAGGCCTTGACTTCAAACCCCAGTACCATACATTAAAAAAATAGAAAAACTAAGAAACCAGTGCTATTAAAAGTGTGACTAATACATTCAATGGTGATGAAAATAGCATTTAAATCATTAGAAAAGTGAAAAATAGCTGGGCACTGGTGGTGCAGGCCTGTAATCCCAGTTACTCAGGAGGATGAGATCTGAGGATTGCAGTTCAAAGCCAGTCCCAGCAGAAAAATCTCTGAAACTCTAATCCCCAATTAACCACCCAAAGGCTAGAAATGGAACTGTGGCTCAAGTGGTAGAAAACCAGTCTTGAGTGAAAAAGCTACATGACAACACCCAGGCCCTGAGTTGAAGCCCCAGTTCTGACACCAAAAAATGTGAAAAATACAAGACAGGGGTTTTAATATTTGATAATTTTACATTTTTATTTTTTTTATTTTTTGGTCCAGTTGTAGGGCCTGAACTCTGGGTCTGGGTGCTGTCCCTCAGCTCTTCAACTCAAGGCTAGCACTCTACCACTTGAGCCATAGCACCACTTCCAGCTTTTTTCTTTTTGCTTATGTGGTGCTGAGGAATCGAACCCAGGGCCTCATGAATGCAAGGCAAGCGCTCTACCACTGAGCCACCTTCCCAGCCCTAATTTTACATTTTTAAAACTCATGCATTACTCATTTCTCTTTTACAAAGAAGAGAAATACCTGAAGAGACTGTAGCATAGTGAAAAGAATATACTTTAGGAATCTATATTTACTGTGTTGCAACTTAGAATTTACATGACTGCTTAAATCACTCCATCTCTCGAGTCTGAGTCATCCTTTGTAACACATACCACACTTACACTGGTGCCTGGCACAGAGCCAAGTTCACAGGAGACACTCAACAGAAATGGCAGTTTGGAATCTAGTTCAACTATACTACATGTTAGACCAGTAACTCCAAAGCATTCAGTGATTGTAACATCACTGCTTTAGGAAAGAGGAAACGAAGAGCTGAAACATTAATAACATTCAATTTTTCATGTAACAATAATATGAAGGTAAGATGCAATTTCAAAGCAACAAAAATGAACCTACCTACAAAAAAACTTAGCTCAAGTGTACAGAATGTGATAATTATCAGAGGAAGCAACTGATAGTACAAGTTCAAACATGGAAAGACTTTACCTTTTCTTTTGACAAACCGCTTTCCGGAAAGAAAACAGAAAGTGAATATTCATAGCCACATCTTTGTAAGTGATCTGCTATTATAGCGTTGGAAGCACCGACTAAGAGGGCGCTGCCTTCCACTGATATGGATTGAGGCTTCAGTTCTCCACTCAACACAGGATGTACCAATTCCTGAATTAGCTGGTTTCTGAGTTGTGTCTAGAAAGACAGGAACAAAAAAAAAATCAGGACTGTTTCACTGGAAATATACACAGGTTTGTCACGTTTATTTCCAGAATTGTTCCAGACCCATGACCACAAGTTAAGAGCCATTCCCCACACAATCTTTCCCCAACTACCAAGTAATCTAGTGGTCAGCAAGACACCTTGGAGATTCAATTTCGTTTCCTAGGACTCATTTCAGACACTTGGTATTGAGATATGAAGTAAAAGATAAGTTTGTTACTTCATCACACCTCTGTGGAATGTTTGAAGCTATGAAAAGAACATTGAGTCAATCCAATATATTGGGCACACCGATTACAGTAAAACTGGATTCCTAAAAGAAATAATGCACGCAGGAAATTAGTGAGCCCAAAGAAGTCTAAGAATGCACTTTCACATAGAGTGTATTTACATTTAAGCCACTGCGACGCCTATTAATTTTCTCACAAATTATAAATGAGGACATCTAGGCTCAGAGTAGATTATTTTCTCAAAGTTACAACAAAAGCATCATTAGTTGATTTGATTTTAAGAAAATCCTCTACTCAGGCAACTGGATGTTTAAATCTATTTTGTATATAGTTCGGACATACACAACTGAGCTGAGTATATTAGTAAATTGTTTAGATTCATGATGATTAGCAGGAAATAATATATACGTATATTAATGCAACACAAGCAAGCAACAAATATAGATCTTATTTTACTCCTTTTTTATATCCTTTACACTAGAATGGTATAAAATTACCAGGATAGAATGGGACTTACTATACATCTGAAATTCTATATATTTTTATTTTCTTTATTGTTATTATAAAGGTGATGCATGAGAGGGATTACAGTTATATAAGTCAGGTAACAACATTGCTTTTTGTCCATTCTATATTTAAAATGGATAAGCACAATTAATAAAATATACAAGCTCAGCTGTATGTAAAACAATTAACTACCTGAAATAATAAAGCAAAACAAAAGAGTACAGTATCCTACACAAGAAAATTTAGGAGTAGTTTAATTACATTTATAACATACAGAGGAAGTGGTATATTAAGACCAAATTTAAATAATAAACTGATTTAGGGTGTCTTAAATACAGATAAAACATAATATAAGCTGAATGAAAGGAAAATTAGAGTAGAAAAAAATGAATTACATACGAGAATTTCTCTTTTTTTTTTTTTTCTGTCGATCGTGGGGCCTGAACTCTGGCCTGGGCACTGTTCCTCAGCTGTTCAGCTCAAGGCTAGTGCTCTACCACTTGAGCCACAGCGCCACTTCCAGCTCTTTCTGCTTATGTGGTGCTGAGGAATTGAACCCAGGGGCCTCATGCATGCAAGGCAAGTACTCTACCACTGAGCCACCTTCCCAGCCCCAGATGATTTCCCATTTTTAAGAACACAAAATGCATGTCATTTTAGTGCTTATAGGAATCACAAAACTGGACCTTCTCAGTAGCCAACACAAGAAGAAAAGGCTATTCAGAATTAAATTTTGCAATGTCTCTTAAATAAAAAGCATGAAAGAAGGGCATTTACTATGATGGTAGGAAGGAGTGTGAGAGAAGATACTTTGTAAGTACTCAACACATATCTCAGAAGTTAATTTGAAATTAATTAGAAATTAAGTTCTACTTAATCTTCTGTGCCAGTTATTAAAATGCGAATATAAAAATTAGCTCATTGTGAGAAGGTAAAAATTGTGGGGAAGAAATAATCTGGCCCCCCTAAAAAAATAATAATCTGTCCTTGGAGAACTAGTAAATGAAGACAAATAAATAAAGTAAAAATGAAGAAAAAGTAAAAAATCTATCCTGTCATTGATCAAGTTGGAGTAATAGAAACTGAATAGCCAGTCATGCCACAACTGCAAAGTGAACAAGGCCAAAGGTGGATAATGGGAAAAAAAATATATGACAGCAGATATGAAGTAAAACACTAAAAGTGTGGAGAAGAGAGTGGGAAAACTTAGACTTTCTTTAATTTCCCATATTAAACGTAAAATACACTTTTAAATGTATATTGTAAAGTAAATACATTAAACGAATTATATTCCTTGCTGTACTGCAAATATAAAATGCACTAACACATATGCACTCTAATATGCAATATGCAATATTCATAGATTCCAAAACGTTTTTTTAAATTCATCCTTAAATTGTTCCACAGTCAGTAATACGTTTAGGGCTTCCCATACAGTGTCAATGTGCTTTGTCATCCAAATATACTGCACAAGCATTTACCAATTCAGGAACCTGTAACAGATTTATATAACAAGTGCAATCTGATTCAAATGTGTTCATTACATGCTATCTGCTCCTGTCTTAATGGTATCCCAATAAATCTAATATTTGTATATGCTCTTTTGTCTCGAGCTCAATATTATTTATACAAAATATTTCCTATAATTTTTATTACAGACTTTTAAATTAATTTTTATATAAAAATGTAATTCCATGCTCTATATAACTCTTTTAAAAAAAACCCAAGGACAGAATGAATTTAAATGTGGGCTACGTGTTACAGGTTTTACAGGTAACACTTGTAAAAGTTACGGCATAGACATGCCTAAATCTGATACCTTAAGTGTGTCCAGTAAACCTCGATCCTTAAACGTCTGGTACAGCTTTTTGCGCAGTTCATCTTGACTCAATACATCAGACTTGTGGGGCATGCTGGACTGGAAGAGAAAATGGTTACGAGTTACCTGGCCGGCACAGGGGGAAGTGAATTTCTGAAAACAGGCCTGAGGTCTCCCGGGAAACCCCAAGATGCCTAGCTTTAACGACTACAAACAAGGATCCTCATTTCTGCCTGTCCCTGCTAGGTGACAATGTAGCTACCTGAGCCATCTGTCGGTATCTACTGAGCCCGCCCAACCGTAACCAAGAGTTTAAGGTTCGGATCGGGGCGCAGGGTCGGGACGGAAGCCCCGTCCCCTAGTCCTGCTTCTTAGCTCAGTGAGTTGGGAGAAACCAGAATTGGATGCTCTGCCTAGGAATCGGAACTAGAATTTTGGTAAACACGCACACTTCCTTTCTGCGCCGAGCCGCGACACCCAAGAGACTTCCCAATGCAGCAGGAAGGCGGAGACTGAGAAGAGGAGTGGGGATCGGCCTCCCACTTCGGACCCCGTGTTTCCAGGGCTCTGAGCTTATCCGGCCCCTCCCCAGGGCGCAGCAGCCCCACCCTCCTTTGTGAGGAGGGCGATGGCGCAGGCGCCCAACCGCCCCCAGGAAACTCAGATACCCCGCCTATGTCTCGCGAGAACACAGCGCGGGCTCTCGCGCGGTCTACTCCAGCATTCTGGGCTGAAACAGTGGAGCGCGGGTCTTTGTCGCGTGTACTGGGCGGTTCTGCTGTCGGCGTTCCACTTCAGGTAGGGGCTGGAACGTGACGGGGGAAGGGGAGGGGGCGGTCTCTCCGGATGCTTGGGGGACGTCCTAGGCCCGGCGTGACGCGGTTGTTGGCCGAGCACCTGCACTCTTCCTTGGCCGGATCAGCCCCGCGGGTCCCCAATCGGCTGACTCAATCACTAGCTCACCTCGCCAATCCACCCTTGCATTTGAACTTGGACACCTCGCCCGCCCTCTCGGAGGCTTGGTGTTTGCTAGATCGTTTAACTGAGTGTTCCTTACCGCGGTGCGATTGCCACTTGGAGCCAACACCTGTTTTGGAATGCAGTCCGGTGCATGGTAGGGAAAGGTTGAGCGCATCCTTAGTCTGCACCTAATAAATACCAGCAGCGCTGCGCCGCCGCGTGCACGTGGAAAACCCAAAAATGTCTCCAGACATTGCCTGGTGTCCTCTGGGAAGCAAAGATCGCACCCGGTTGAGGACCTTATGCCTAAATTTTATAGCTCCGTCGTGTGCCGTGACAAAGATAACAGATGAAGCAAAGGGCCCAAGATGCATACATCTAATTACAAAAGGAACGAAATGACTCAGAAGCTGTATTGAAAACATTGCCAGCAGAAAACTGAGAAATAGCTATGTATGGTAGAGACAGGCGATTGAAGGTACAAATGGTGGAGGACATAAGCTGTGGGAAAAGTGCCTTACGATTTGGATGGGGAGTGAAAAATAAAGCATTTCAGGGAAACAGAGCAAAAGAATACAGAAGTCAGGAACCGCTTGAGGAACTTCTATCCTGGGTACAGGGTATCTATGTCCTGAAGGAACAAAACTGAATCAAGTTCAGCTTTGTGCTTAGCATTAGAGTACATTGAGTTTTGATCTCTTGCTATGGAAAAAAGTTTCAAAATTTAAGAGACAGTGAGAGTAATAGACTTCATAGGAGGTTAAAAAAACTCATAGGTGTTTGTTGGAAATAATTGTGGAAGAGGCACTTAGACATTAAATGGATACAAGCTAAACACAGAATCAGAGAAGACTCCAAGCTGGAAGAAAGAATAGTAATTTTGGAGAAGTGATCAAAAAGAGTTTGGGAGAAAAAAATACATATATAGACCAGTCAGTTCTAACAGAGATAAGTAATAAAATCCAGAAATGACATGTGAACCACATGAGTCTTTTCCAAATACTAGTACACCATCCTGTAGCTAACAGTGGAGTAATGATGAAACACTTTCAAAAAGATATTACATTGTAAATGCTATTAATAAAACATCAGTACTTGAAGACACACTCTATCCCAAACACACCTTTAGTACTAAAGTTGCATAGAGTTAGGTAAGATGCTCTCCCAAAGCACTTGAGGGAGGGGACATTGCTCATAATATTAACAGGAAATTTTGCTATTGCAGACCTATCAAAAATATTCATACAGTTTCTCATTGCAATAGATATGCCCTGTGCCACACCAGGCCCCAGTCTATGAAACAACTGAAACCACTGCTGTCTAGGCATAGATAGCTCCTTTATAGAGTCTGTTTTTATTTCCTTTTAGTTATTTGTTTATTTTTGTCAGTTGTGAGCCTTGAACTCTGGGCCTGGGTGCTTTCCCTGAGCTATTCAGCTCAAGGTGAGTACACAGCACCACTTCCAGTTTTCTGGTAGTTAATTGGAGATAAGAGCCTTATGGACTTCCCTTCCCTGGGATGGTTTTGAACCAAGATCCTCAGATCTCAGCATCCTGAGTAGCTAGGATTACAGGCGTGAGCCGCTGGTGCCCGGCCACTGGTGGTTTTCTATCAGACCCCACCATACTTGGTCCTGGTAACTTCAACTGAGTAGCTTTGGGCTTGGCATATGGAGCAGTTCCGGATAAGCCTGTCTAGTACCAAGCTACCAAATACTTGGCCCTCATGTAGATAGTGCATTCCCTCCAAACTCATAACAACATGAATAATTGATCACAGCCATTTATTGCTAGACCTTTCTCAGCACCAGGGCTGGTAGTCATTACCAGGTGTTTAGAATTTGCCGAAGAGAAGAAACTCTTTGTCATTCCTAGTCAAACCCCCCCCCTTTTTTTTTTAATGAAAAGTCTTTTTTCCCCTTAGTTTAACACAACTCAGTTTTTCAGCTGTCTCTTGTTTCCAGAGCATCTCTAGCCTAGATACACCATACCGTTTGGAGGAATTAATCCTTTTAAAATGTGATTTCCCAGAAATGAGTACCTTCTCCAAAGATTTTATTAGTGAAGAGGACATGGACATTTTTCCAACTTCTCTTGGACATAGTTTTTCTCTTAATATAGGCTAGGTTGTTTTAGCTCTTTTTCACCCATAGTGTACTTACAGTAAATTAAAATTTGGGCATTTATTTAGATAAATTGCTCTTAAACTAGTCTTTACTCCTACTATTGTTGTGAAGTTGATTTTTTTTGATCAGTCCTGGGCCTTGAACTCAGGTCCTGGGCTCTGTCCCTGAGCTTTTTTGCTCAAGGCTAGTCCTATACCACTTGGAGTCACAGCTGTACTTCCAGTTTTCAGGTAGTTAAGTGGAAATAAGAATCTCACAGACTTTCCTGCCCAGGCTGGCTTCAAACCATGATCCTCAGATCTCAGCCTCCTGAGTAGCATGAGCCACCAGCACCCGGCTCTGTTGATTGTTTTCAAACTCAAGCACAGGATTCATTTTGTTTCATTCTATTAAGTTATGTCTTATTAACCCACCTAACTATCCTAGCCATAGAGATTTTACACAATCCTATTCATTAGCATTATCTTTGAACATGGTAAATTGTCTTCATCCAAGTTACTGATTCAATTCTAGGTGTGGTAGGTAGCACACGCCTTTAATTCAAGAGCTGCGGACCAGCCTGCACTACCTAGCATGAAACTGTCTCAAAAAAAAAAAAAAACCACATAAGCAAAGCTGAGATGGACTAGGTTAAGCTCAGTTTCAAAGCCTCCCCAGAGATGCTGGGCTATAAATTTACCACCTAGAACACACACTGGTCTTTGAGTATTGACACTCAGGTCAGCTGTAGGTCATCCTTTTTCTGCAAATAACAAGTGCCCAGTGTGCTCTTGGGACTGTTGTGACTCTGACAATACCACAGTAAACAGATAAACAGTGTGACTGCTCTCAGAGTACCATTCTAGCAAGACCATGTATCTATCTCCCAGGCTACAGGACTTCAGTTTGTTCTTAGGTAGATAACCAAATCACAGATAGTAATTTGCTGACTACCTACTATATTTCCCTTCCAAAATAGAAAAGGTTTGGTCTGGCTCGTTCTCAGCATAAGTAAAGTATGAATAAACAATGACCTATTCCATTTTTTGTTGTTGTTGGTCACGGGGCTTGAACTTAGCCTGGGCCCTGTCCCTCAGCTCAAAGCTATCACTCTACACTTGAGCCACAGCGCCACTTCAGGTTTTCTGGTGGTTCATTGGAGATAAGAGACTCATGGACTTTCCTGCCTGGGCTGGCTTTGAATCTCTTTCCTCAGATCTCAGACTCCTGAGTAGCTAGGATTACAGGCGTGAGACACTGGCGCTGGGTGACCTATTCCATTTTTAAAAAATAATTTATATTAAATAAGTTTATCTATAGTAAAACTTCCTGGTGTTATATCTGACCCCAAACGGTCATTTACTACATTTTCCTGTTTCTGAAAATTAAAAATAACATCTGCCTATCTCTTTAAGTATATGGCACTTTTCTGTGCCTAAATTACATTTGTTAATCCGAGCTTTATAATTTGCCAGAACCTGTAGGCTTGAATTCAATGAAATGCCTAGATACTTTTAAATATACTTGTTTTGAAGTGTACACTCTACCTAACCTGATTTCTTCCAGGTCTGCTGTTTGAAAGTCATTCTTCAGAGAAAGCGGAAGTGAACCAGATCTACATCCTGCTTGAAGCAGTTGACCTTTCTCCCCTGCTTTTCCTGATCATCACCTAAAAAGGAATTTGTTTTCTTTACCATATTTACACACATTACACCTATAGGCTTTGCTCTTCTGATGCTAGATTGCAGGTCCCTGTTTGTGTTTGTGACTAGTTGGTGGCCTACTTCCTGCATTGTTTATTTCTTCATGTTTAAGACAGAAAGCTCCTCAATCTCACTAAGTTGGTTTTCGTTTTCTCCCTCTCAAAAGGAGTCCAAGTCACCCTAGTGACACCGTGGGACAGTGAGGGACAGCTGCTGTTTTCACAAGTGACAGTCCTGCCACCCTGCCACCAAGTTGGCTCCCTTGCCACTGCAGTAATTTCTTCACAGGTACCTTAACAAACTCCCGCAGCTTGTCACAGGCATGCTGTGAACCACCCGAGCACATGCTTCCTCATCAGTCCTCATGATCCACTCCTGTATCCTCTAAGCATTGGAGCATTCTGAAGGTTCTTTCCAGTAGTAGAGCAACTTAATGCTAAAATGCTACTCCTCATACCTGCCTGCCAGTAGCGCATACAGTTCACACTGCAGCGCTCTCTCTGCAGTTCCTGCTGCAAACATTAAACGGGTGAGGTATTGGGACTGGTGCTGGGAAATACCACAGCCCTGTTCTTTTCCACACTGTCATCCTCATATTGCTACAGCTCTTTTCTAATTGGCACATCATGGCCAAAGTGCATTTAGACTCATATCCCTGGAGGTGAATTCCCTTTGGGCCATCTCTGCATAGAATGTGCCTCCTTCCCCATGTGCTGACACTGCCTTAGCCTTTCCTTCCTTTATGCTCCTACCCATGTGTTTTCAGCTTAGACATATGTATCAGCTTGCTACTTCTGCCATAACAAATTGCTGTATGTTGCTTGTTACAACACACATTTTTTATCATAGAGTTCTATAGAAGGAAGTCTCACATGTATTGCTGGACTAAAATCAAGCTATCATCAGGGCTGTGTGCCTTTCAGAAGCCCTAGAGAGAATCTGTTTACTTATCTTTTCCAGCTTCAAGAGGCCACCTTCACATCCCTTCACTATGTCCCCTTCATTTATTTTCACAGCCATTGATCTTGCATCTTTGTGACTATTCCCTGTAAGCCACACTTCTCCCTGACTTTCCTCTGTTGCTTCTTCCATGTTGTGTTTTCTTTGAGACAGGGATTCCCTAGATAGTCTATGTTGGCTTCCAACTCAGGGTTTCTCTCAGTCACCTGAGTTCTGGGATTACAGGCATGAACCAACATGCCTGGCTCTTTCCTTCCAGTTTTAGTGTTATCTGTGACACCACACTTGACTCATTGAGGTGACCCAGGGTATTCTTTCTACCATGAGCTGATGAGCAGCTTTACTTCCATGTGCAACCTTAATTCTCCTCTGTCGGGAACCCTAACATACGTACAGGTTCCAGGTATTAGCATGTGGACATCTCGAGAAAGGGGCATTATTTATTCAGCAGGGAGTCATTTAATTATTTATTACTAATTAAATTTATTATTCAAGTAACTATTTACTTAGTTTGGAATCATTGATTTAGAGCTGTGCTGTCCTGTGTGTATTGTAGCCACTGGCAACGAGTAGTCATGTAGGTTTAAGTCAATTAGAGTGAAAAACCAGTCTACGGTCACAGTAATCACATTTCAAGTGCTCAGTGGCCCCCATATTGTACAGTGTGGGTACAGCACATTTTCATGCTTGCAGAAAGTTCATATGGTAGACAGCAAAGGCATGCATCATCTTTGCCCAAGGCCCAGCGTGTGGGAAGCCTACAAGCAACTGCGAAATGATTACAGGCATTCCCTTCCAGAGATAGTAGAGTTCTTTTCTCCTAGGATTTTCACTTCTTCCATTTCACCTGTCAGGTTTGTTCTCACAGAATAAATGGAGAATGGTAGCCCTTCCTGCTTCTTCAGCTGTTTACAAAATCAAGTTTTTGGCAACTCTAGTCAAGGACAGACTGTCTATAAAGAAAGCTCTGTGTCATTTTCCCAGCAGGGTGATTTGTCTGTCTTTTGTTTCCCTTTTATTCTATCTTCACACTTTTCTCTCATTTGTGGATTCCATAAATGGACAAGTATGGGGGTGGCACATGGGTTATTTTCCTTATATGCATATATTTCCTATTGCTGCTTGTTTGTGCTGAAGAAAGCCTTTCCCTTGGCAAACACCAGCCCTGAACCTATTCCAGCAAGAATTCATGATTCATGATATCATTGTTTGCTTGGTTCAAATTTCAACTTCCCTTTCCTCCTCTCATCACTTTTCTCTGGAGGATTGTTACCAAATTTCCTAGTTTTCCATAGCTTTTTTGTCATTCTTGGTTGCCTTTGTGATCCAATTTCACTATTTGCATCTTCCCTTCTTCCCTCTTCCCTTCTTCCTCCTTCACTCCATCTGCCTCTCCACCCCTTCCTTTCCTTTCCTTTCCTTTCTGTTCTCTTGGTGTTTATTTTCTTTTTTCTGCCTATACTTGGGTTTGATCTCCAGGCCTCTCACTCTTTTGGCTTTTTTGCTAATAGCTAGGGGTCTACCTCTTGAGTCATGCATCCCACTGCTGGCTTTTTGAAAGTTAACTGACTTGTCTTACAGATTGATCTGCTGGGGCTATCTCTGAACCTCAATCCTCAGATCTCAGCCTCCTCAGTAGCAAGGATTATAGATGTGAACCACTGGTGTCTGACTTCTTTTCTTATACTTTATATTTATCTTTCCCCTTAAATGGGCAAACTTTAATCAGTCATATGACTTGAACTCAGGGCCTGGGCACTGTCCCTAAGCTCTTTTGCACAAGGCTAGCACTCTACCACTCTGACCTACAGCTCTACTTCTGATTTCCTGGTGGTTATTGGAGGTAAGTCTCACAGACTTTCCTTCCCAGGCTGGCTTTGAAGCATGCTCCTAAGATCTCAGCCTTCTGAGTAGCTAGGAGTACAGATGTGAAACACCAGCACCCAACTCAGGCAAACTTTTTCATAAAGAACAAAATAATAATATTTTTTGGCTTTGTAGGCCGAATGTTTTCTATTTTAACTACTTAGCTCTGTCACTAAAGAGTGAGAGGAGTCGTAGTAGTAAGAGGCTGCAAATACAGTGTATGGGCTTCTTCCCCAAATAACATATTAAGTGCTCTTTCATCATATCAAAACAGTCTCCCCTCTCATCTACCTTTACTTCCACAGTCACAACCTCTTCTACTTCAAGATACAAGTGCCTGCTGTGCCTGATTTCTTTTATAAAATGTTTCATTCATTCAGAAACCTATTTCAGGTTTCTTCAAATTTTATTGCATTTTCGGTGTGAGTCAGCAGGAAGCCCAGTGAGGTTTCTTTAGTTCTGGACTGCAGTTGCCTCTGATTTCTAGGATCACTGGTAATTTCCAATTAACTACATTTCTACTCTACCTTGCCTAGTTAACAGTCACATCCTAACATGCATTTATTCTTTCGTTTTAGTCTAGATTAGCAGTTACTGTGAGCCACATACGTGCATTAGATTGTATAATAATCTTCCTAATACATCCTAAAGTAGCTACAGTGCTGTCTCTACTGTGCAGAAGGAGAAGTGGACATGAGAGATTAAGGACGGCTGGTGGTCACATTACTAGTAAGACTTGAAGGCTCCTTTGCTAAAAATACAAATGTAAATCTGTCCATCCCCCTACTGAACCCTCATCCATCTGTCCACCCATCTGCCAATTCAGCTTTTGGACAATACATGTTGAAATCCATGGAGTCACTGCTTTTCTCCTACTTTCTTTAGTCAACCTATCAGTTCCATGGCCCTTCAGTTGTTGTTCTATTTGGATTATTTCTTTTCTCTCTTTTTATTTGTGTGCAGGTCGTGGAGCTTGAACTCAAGGCCTAAGTGAACTGCAATTCTCATCCTTCAACCTCCTATATAGCTAGTATTATAAACATGAGCCACAAGCTCCTGGCTCCTTTTTTAAGTACAGTCCAAATTAAGTTTAACTTACTCTATTAAACACATGGGGTTTAATGTTGAGCTGAATGTTCCAAACTTGGCGGTCATGAGATCATATTGTCTTTATGATTTCATGCTGGAGATATTCCAATTTCCCTCTGACAACAGAGTATTTATTATACTTACTTTGTATGGTCCAAAAGTCATCTATAAGAGTATACTGGAAAGCCTGCCAAGCTCATGAAGATAGCAAGAAGATACCGATTTGGTATCTTCTTCGATGGTGCCAACTTTAAGAAATAAAAAAATTCTAAATTTGCTATCAATAATTTTTGGATCTCAATATTGAGTGCTAAAAAATGTGTGTTATTTTTCATTTAATTAGGAACCACATATTGAAGAGAATGTCTGGAAGCTTCTACTTTGTAATTGTTGGCCATCATGACAATCCAGTTTTTGAAATGGAATTCTTGCCAGCTGGGAAAGCAGAATCCAAAGTGCGTATGAAACCTTAAATGCCATAAGAATTTTTATGCTGTTGTAATGATACAGTAGAAAAGATTTTATAACTGGAAAGGTTCTAGACTGATGAGACAGTTGAAGCCCACTGCAGTTAAATGCTCTGTCGATTCCCACAGACTGAGAAAAGCTAGCCAGGGAATGTCTTTGGAGTCGATTATTCAACCTTAATTCAGCATAGTGTAGCAGAGACTAACTGGAATGGTTGTCAAGCGTCTCTTTCCCATGATATTCAGTTGATTGTGTCACACACCATGAAATACTGCTTCTTAAGTGTGTGGAGAAACAGTCCATCTATAATGGGCCTAGAAGAGCCATCATTACTACCTTGAAATACCTCTAAGTCTATTTGTTTCATTAAATCAGATTTTTCACCAAGATAGACATAGATCAATTTGTATATGAAAGGATTAAAAGAGACCAACCCTTACTCCTCATTGTGCTGGCCCTGGGCCAATAGCACCTTTTTTCAGTGGTTTCTGCAGTGCTGCTGTAATCTTAGCTACCCAGGAGGCTGAGACCTGAGGATCATTGTTCAAAGACAGCCTGGGCAGCAAAGTATGGAAAACCTTGAAAGAACTACCAGAGGTGATGACCCCTCCTCTTTCCCCTCCCTCCCAATTTTCTTATCATCTAGCATGGTTCCAGAGAAATGGCTTGGTCCATACCATTGAGAGCAAACTGTCATCAATTCTTGAGAACAACCCAGTCCTTTCCCTCTTTTTGTGCTAGTGCATGTTTCTAATAATTTGCTGGCAAGTATGGTCTGTTTCCTCCAACTTCCACAAGTAGGCTTTAATGTCCTTTAACATAAGGAGTTGTTTATTTAAATCAATCTAAATATACAATTTAAAGTGAAAGACGTTTTACAACCATTTCAGTCTTGCCACAGAAATACAATAGAGGTGTGTGTGCGTGCGTGCGTGCGTGCGTGTGTGTGTGTGTGTGTGTGTGTGTGTGTGTGTGTGTGTGTGTGTGTGTGTGTGTGTGTGTGTGTGTGTGTGTGTGTGTGTGTGTGTGTGTGTGCGTGCGCGCCCTGGTACTAAGGCCTAACTCGGGCCCTTGTGCTTTTGCTTAATGGTTTGTTCATGCTGTACCACTTGAACCATGCTTCCAGTCTTGCATTTTATTGGTTAACTGGAGATACACGCTTATGAAAACACTGTACTAAAACCTTTGGTTTTGCTTCACACCAGTGGCTCACGCCTGTAATCCTAATTACTCATGAGGCTGAGATCTGAGGATTGTGGTTCAAAGCCTGCCCAGCAGGAAATCCATGAGATTCTTATCTCCAAATAACTACCAGAAAGCGAGAAAATGGATCTGTTGCTCAAGTGTAGAGCACCAGCGTTGAACCAAAAGCTCAAGGACAGCTCCTAGGCTCTGAGTTCAAACTCCAGGATGGTAATCAAAAGAAAAAAAAACACAAAACAAAGTAACAACTTTGTTTTGAAGTATCTCTGTAGCAACAGTTGCTTTGAGGGCATTGCTATTAAGTCAGTTTCTGTGCACCCCAGAGGAGATGCAGCAAAAACAGCACATAGAAAAGTGATCACTTGGTCTGAGTTCTTTTTCTTGTTACCTACCACTTGCCTTCGTAAAGCATTTCTACAGTCTCTTAAAGGTGATCACTCCTGTAAAGTCATAGAAAACACTGCTGTGAGCCGGAAACAAAGTACATCCATTTCTCTAAGGATTCAGTTAGCTTTGTCATGGTAACATGAATGAAGTAAACATACTTTAGCTGTGTAAGGGACTCCAGAGCAACTGGCAGCTTTCCTCTAGCCCAGTAATGGGACCAATCTCAGCAAGAACAATGTATCAGTTTCCTATGGCTATTGTAACAAAGTACTAAACCTGACTAGTGTGGAACAACAATGTATTGTCTTTAGGGGGCAGATGTTTGAAATCAGTGTAGGCAGGCTAGGCTTCAACTGAAGGTAGTATCTGGGATTGTGGCACAAAAATCCCTGCCCGCTCCCCCCCCCCCCCCCCCGCCTTCCCCTAGCCTCATGCTTACTAGTCAGGCAGTCTGCCATTTGAACAATATCTTCAGCTCTTTCTGATTTCAGTATTTTTTGTATAGGGTCTCACTTTTTGTCCTAACTGGACTGCCATTGCCTTACTTAAGCCTATTTTTAATCCATGTCTTACTGTTATTATAAAGGTGATATACCAGAGGGGTTACAGTTATATAAATCAGATAAAGAATACATTTCTTTTTGATAAATGTCACCTCCCTCATTCTCTCCCAGTTTTTCCCTCCTGTCCCCACCCACAAGTTGTATAGTTCATTTTCAACATCATGTCTACTGAGTACCATTAATGCATTGGTTCACCCTTTGTTCCTCTATTTCTATGTCCCCCCTACCCTCCCAAAGATAGATAAATGAACAAACAAAAGGAAAAGAAAATATAAGCAGCAACAAAGAAAAAAACTCTTGTTTTTATTTCCTGGAGTTCATTTTGATAATTATTATTTTATATTTTCAGATGTACATAGGTATTATGCCTTTGTGTTCCTCTCCTAATTCACACAATTAGTGTGTGAATACCTAGAGTCCTGTGTAATTTGTCATGCCCTAGTGTATTTTCTCTTTAACCATCCAGTGTGTTTACTTGTAGATTTTTTTTTTTTGGGTGGGGGGGGTCCAGTCGTGGCCCTGAACTCTGGGCCTGGGCACTGTCCCTCAGCTCTTCAGCTCAAGGCTAGCACTCTACCACTTGAGCCACAGCGCCACTTCCAGCTTTTTTTTTCTGCTTATGTGGTACTGAGGAATCAAACCCAGGGCCTCATCATGCATGCAAAGCAAGCGCTCTACCACTGAGCCACCTTCCCAGCCCTACTTGTAGATTTATAGGCACCCTCCAGCTATCACAAATGAGGGAAACCATACAACCTATGTTTCTTTGTATTTAAGCTTCTTGCATAGCTAGGATGACAACTTTGCACTGCTTGAGATGGAGTTTCATGAAGTATTTTTGCTCAGTCCTCAAACTGAAATCCTCCTGCCTTCCACTTCCAGAGTATCTAAGGTTACTGGCATGAATCACTATACCTGACTTAAATGTCCCATTTTTATAGGGATAGCAGTTATTGGAATAGAGCCCTACCCTACGCCAGTATGACATCATCTTAACCTTATGTGCAGTGACCCTTTTTTTCCCCACCAAGCCTGCCTTCAGAGGTGCTGGGACTTAGGATTTCAGCATATGAAATTTCCTTTCTTTTTTCCTTTTTTTTTGGATGTTATTACTGGGGCTTGAACTCAGGACCTCACACTCTGGCTCAGCTTTTTCAATCATAGTTGCCGCTCTACCATCTGAGCCACAAAACCAGTTCTGGCTTTTTGCCTTCTAATAAGAGTCTCTGGTTTTTCTGCTCAGGCTGGCTTTGAACCACTGGTTATCCCAAATGACTGCCCGTAGCTGAAGCTGAGTTGAGTCTGGTGGCCTCCCATGATTCCCACATCTTTATGTCATATAAGTCCTGTCCACCTGAAGGAGGCCTCTTTGTGAGGTGGGTTCCAGCCTACCTTTCTGCTGCTGCTGCCGCCCAGGAAGCTCCATTCTCCCTGCTGGCTCTGGCCCTTGTCCTGAATGCATGGCACCATTTATCTCCTTCTCCTTCACCACCTACTTGACCTGAAGGGTGCTCTGATCCACAGCCACTTACACAGTTTCCATGTCCTCAATAAACTATGAGACTCATAGTCTGGATCTACCTTTCTCCCCTAAGTATAGTATTTTTTTCCACATGTATAACTGGTTACAGAGTTTACTAACTTCCTTGGAACACACAAAAACCTAATTTTCATGTAGTTTTTTTTACCTAGTACTAGGAATTGAATTCAGAGCCTCAGACTCTAGTTTTTTTTAATATTCACTTTCTGTTCTTTTTAGTTTTAGATATCAATTTAAACTATGAAAACCATAAAGCTTTTGTGTCTCCTGATAAAGTGTTTTATCTCACTAGGAAATCATATATAGAGTTTATAGAATGTGTTGTTGTAATCCTGAGGTGATCTGGAAATGTCTCTTGCTGTCCTCTGTCATTCAGGATGATCATCGCCATCTGAACCAGTTCATAGCTCACGCGGCTCTTGACCTTGTGGATGAAAACATGTGGCTTTCAAACAACATGTATTTGAAAACCGTGGACAAATTCAATGAGTGGTTTGTGTCAGCATTCGTCACTGCAGGACATATCCTTCCTTTACTAGGAAATATATTTAATTAAAGGTTGGGTTTACAAACCATAAGAGCATGGAACAGGGCTGGGATGTAGCTCAGGGACAAAGTGCAACATCCTGGGTTTGATCCTCAGCACCAAAAAAGACAAAAAAGGAGGAGGAGAGGGTGGGAGAGGAGGAGGAGGAGGAAGAAGAGGAGGAGGGGACACAGAGGCCAGAAGAAGGAAGAGGAAGGGGAAAGAGGAGGAATGGGGGAGTGGAGACATAGAAGCTAGATTCTGAACTTGGAGACTTTAAAGACTCAGATCAAAATGGGAACTTCCTTTTGGGGGTTACTTCTATTAGAAAAAAAATAATTTTATTGTATTTAATATAATTTCAATTTTCAAACTAAGTCTCATATAAAAATGAAGGTTTATCTGAATGATACTAAGGGTGAGTTTTCTTTATATATGTTTTTTGTTAGTGCTGGTCTTGAGACTTTTCAACTCATGGCCTGGACAGTATTCCTGAGCTTTTTTAGCTCAAGGCTAATGCTCTACCATGTGAGCCATAGCTGTACTTCAAGCTTTTTGGGGTAGTATTCATTGGAGATAAAGAGTCTCACAGACTTTTCTGCCCAAGCTGACTTCAAACTGTGATCCTCAGATCTCAGACTTCCTGAGTAGCTAGGATTACAGGTATGAGCCACCAGTGTCTGGCTTTATATCTGTTTTCTAACTTTATTTTTTTGCCATTTGAATTTGGGCTTTCATGCTTGCTAGGTAGGTACTCTGCTCTTAAGCTGTGCCCCTAGCTTTGTTTTCTAATTTTAAAGATTATATTCTAAGATAAAACAAAGTTGTCTTTAAACAGTTTATACATTCAACTCTCCCATTGCAAAATAGTACATATGATTAATTTGAAGAACCACTTCTGACTTTTTGGTAGTGAAATAAGAATCTCGGAGACTTTCCTGGCCCAGCGAGCTTCCACCTGCTATCCTCACATTTCAGCATCCTGAGTAGTAGCTAAGACTACAGGCATGAGCCACCAGCCTAGCTAAGCAATTGCTTTTTTCAGTTTGAATAAAAATTATACCTTAATTGTCTCACATATGAGATTTATTATGCTTCATGATGTAAGGCAAGAAGATGGAATAAAGAACTTCTTCACTGATGTCTATGATTTATACATAAAGGTAAGGTCTACAATTTTTAAAAGTCTGATTGTAACAAGGGATTCTAGCTTTGACAGGAGACTGCCCTGTTTAAGCATGTCTCTCAAGATGCAGTTTTCATTTTAGACTAGCTTTCACCTAGTTAGAACTAGTTCTGCCAATTTTCCCAGTGGCCAAGTATTCCCTGCCAAATCAAATGATATTCAGAAAAAGTCAGGGTAGTGAGTTTTAAGTTACTGTGAAGGAAAGTCAGTGTCATTCTTCCCCTTTGGTTAAGAGACTTGACTTTATTATGGATTCCTAAAGAGCAAGAATGCAGTCTACCTTAGAGAAAATGCTTTAAAACTTTTTCCATTGACTTTACAAATCAGTTGCAGTTTACAAATAACTTGGCAGTGATGACTATAGATCACAAATTGATAGGAAGTGGTTTTTGTGGTTTTGTTGGTGGTATATGTGCCACTACTGGGGCTTGAAGTATGCCTCACTCTCTTACATAGCTAATTTGCTCAAGGCTGCTGTTCTAGCAGCTGAGCAACACCTCTACTCCCAGCTTTTTGCTGGTTAATTGGAGATGATTTGTCTTCTCAGGCTGGCTTCAAACCAGCATTGTCAGATCTCAGCCTCCTGAGTAGCTAGGATCATAAGTGAGAGCCACCGGTGCCTAGCAGGAAGTGATTCTTTTATCATCAAATAGCCATTTGAGGACAATGGTGCCACCTGTTTGTTTTTTAAATGGATATATTAAATTGACAAATGAAGTAGTAATAGGATGTCAGACTATAGTGCCAACAACAGTATGTTCTTAAGTATGGTCTAGGCTTATATTTGAGTTTTTTAAATTATTATTGTGAAAATACTGTACAGAGGGGTTACAATTACATAGGCAAGATAATGAGTACATTTCTTATCAAGCATTGTTGCCTCCTTTGTTTCCTCTTCCCTAAAGCACAATAACAAAATTGGACATTCAGTATTTCTAGTCAAAGGTGACAAATACTTTTTCTCACATGTTATAATACATTTACTATTATCAGCTAAGGAACTGTTACTTAGACCTGTGCTAGAATATTACATGCACAGATAACAAGCTATTATACAAGGTAATACATTTCTATAATCGCAGCACTCAGGAACTGAGACAGGAATATCTATAGTTCAAGGCCAGTCTGGGTTACACAGTTAGACTGTCTCAAAAAAGAAGTCCCATTAAGAGTTACTTGCTGGGCACTAATCCCAGTTAATCAGGAGACTGAGATCTGAGGATCATAGTTCAAAGCCAGCCCAAGTAGATAAATACTTCAGTTCACCATCAAAAAGCCATAAGTGGATGTATAGTTCAACTGATGAAGTGCTAGCCTCCAGTGAAAAAGCTAAAGGCAAGCACAAAGCCCTGAATTCAAGCCCTAGTACTGACATAAACACATATACAAAATAAGTTACTATGCAGCAGTATGGTGTCACTGTTTTTTTTTAACTCTAAATGTATGTCAGGTTTTACATTTGTTTATATAGTCCAAAGGGTTTGACAGTCCGTATATTTGTTATGAATACATTAGACTAGTATTTCACAAAAGGGTCAATTTGCACAGGCAATACTTGACACACAACTAGTAGTTTAGCCACAGGTACTTCTCAAAGCTAAAGCACCTTAAGAAAAATTCTCTTTAGGAGATGTTAGTGTTTAACAATGGAACATTTTCAATGAATCTTAAAAATGAAATCCTCAGACTTTTTTTTAATGTCTTTTGAAATTTAAAACTAGAAAATAATTTCCTTTTAAGGACTTGTGATTTGTCATCCTCTGCTTTGATAAGCTCACTAGTCCTCTCTTCTTTTCCTAGTTTGCAATGAACCCATTTTATGAGCCCAATTCTCCTATTCGGTCAAGTGCATTTGACAGAAAAGTTCAGTTTCTTGGGAAGAAGCACCTTTTAAGCTGAGTGCAGAAAAGTCCTGAAAAACAATGATGTCATCACAATAAGGAATACTCAGGAATGTGTGCATTGTAAGTAAATTTATTAAACAACTTGGAAAACTCATCTGTGTCTGTTTATCTAAATGTAATATAATTGCTTAAATATTCATTTTGGGGGGGGAGGGCGGTCTGGTTGTGGGGCCTGAACTCTGGGCCTGGGCACTGTCCCTCAGCTCTTCAGCTCAAGGCTAGCGCTCTACCACTTGAGCCACAAGCGCCACTTCCGGCTTTTTTTCGTTTTGCTTATGTGGTGCTGAGGAATCAAACCCAGGGCCTATGCATGCAAGGCAAGTGCTCTACCACTGAGCCACCTTCCCAGCCCATAAATGCTTAAATATTCTAAAATAATGCAGTCTCATGTTGATTATCAGTATTAATATGCTTGCAGAATTATTAATAATGATGTTTATTCATAATTTTGAAATTTTTATTTCAAAAACTGAGACTAAGCTTTTGGCTTTCTTGATTCAGGTGGCTTGATCTTAATACAACAATTCAAAAACAAATATCCTCAAGGTTTGGTAGATTTTAAACTAAAAGATTCTGCAGAAGTAAGCTGGGTACTGGTGACTCATACTTCTAATCCTAGCTACTCAGGAAGCTGAGATCTGAGGGTTGCAGTTCAAAGCCAGATCAGGCAAGAAAATCCGTGAGACTCATCTCCAGTTAACCCCCTCCTTAAAAAAAAGGAAGAGCTGTGGCTCAGGTGGTAGATTGCTAGTCTTGAGTACAGAAGTTCAGAGACAGCACTGAGGTCCTGAGTTCAAGCCCCAGCAGCAGCACAAACATGCACATAGATTCTGCAGAAGTCAATGAAATTAATAGCATACATTTTGACTTATTTATATACATTTGGAGATGTTATTAAAAAAGGCTTATAATACCCAGTACTACTTAAGAATCTAAAGCCAAAAGCTTTTGCAGTACGAAAATGTTGCATGTCAAATACTGAGAATAGTGATTCTTCTATAGTTTTAGAATCCTGGACATTACAGTCCACAAATATGCTGCATCTGTCACATTATGTTCTTAGATTTCCTTTTTCTTAAACAGTAAACTAAGGGTTAAATGAGACTCGATATCTATTCCTAAAAAAGTGTGATTTGAGAACTATTATTAAAAATAAGCTTGGGCCATGTGCCAGTGGCTCACACCTGTAATCCTAGCTGCTCAGGAGGCTTAGATCTGAGGCTCCTCATTCAAAGCCAGCTCAGGCAGAAAAGTCTGTGAGATTCTTATCTACAGGAGCCACCAGAAAACCGGAAGTGGCACTGTGGCTCAAAATGGTAGAGCACTAGCCTTAAGTGAAAGAGCTCAGAGACAGTGACCAGGATCCAAGTTCAATCCCCTCCCCCTCCCAAAAAAAAAAAAAAACTTGGATTCCATTTATGTTTTCACTTGGCCTTTTAGTTTATAAATCAGTGGGACCCAGGAGAGGTCTCTTCTATGATTTGACTGTAAAATAGTACATCTGTGGAAAAGCAAGTAATATAGCCAAATTTTTATGTGACACTTGAAGAGTGTTCAATACAAAAAGCTTTTGAGCAAGAAAATCTACGCTTTATCTCGTGTGCTTGTGTGAAGTTGCTATTATTTTACTCTATTTATTTGAAATCTTAAATAGATTATGTCCACGCTTGTGGTGACTTAATGTCTTTTTGTGTGTGCTGGTACTAGGGCCTGAACTTAGGGCATTGAGCTCTTAGCTTTTTTCCTTCAGGCTGGTGCTCTACCATTTTAGCTACACTTCTGCTTATGGTATTTTGCTGTTTAACTGGAGATAAGTCTCAAGGACTTTTCTGCCCTGACTGGCTTTGAACCATGATCCTCAGATCTCAGCCTCCTGAGAAGCTAGATTACAGGTATGAATCATGGGCAGCCACTTTTCAAGTGCTATTCAATACCCTTTGCCCACTTTTCATCCTGCTTCCCTATTGAAAGTCTACAAACTACTGTTAATCCATTAGACAGCTCAGATCACCTCCAGCTAGGTTCCAGAGCTTTGGGAACAGGAATGGTAATCATAATGGAGAAATCCCCAAGTGCTTTCAGACATGCTAATAGGAGAGCTGCAAACATGTAGTTACTGTTTATAACTTGCCCCACCCTCACTGAGCATATACTTCTAGCCAACCAGGAACAGCAGCATGTTACAGCAAGATTTAGGGGTGAACACCAGACTGTAGTGGCCTTTTCTCCATGTTTGTGAAGGTGAGATAGTTACTAGGCGTGTACACCATGTAAATTACCAGTAAAGTAGCAATTTTCTCATTTGGCTCTTTCATTGGAGTTCAAGGAAAGAGTCTAGCAGTGAATGGAACCTCAGGTAGATCTCATAGGACAGTGCTATTACAGACAGAGTTGGGTTTGCTTAGTCGGAGAAAACACTGAACCACAATAAGTGTCAACTGGAAAGCCAGGGCACTGAACATTGAAAATGCTAATCTGCCAAAACTTAGATGTGGTACGTAATGTCTCCCCAGATTCTGGAGCACAAGAGTGATGGGGTGAAATGAGTCATGAGAAAAATCAGGATGCACTGAACACATGCATGCCAGCACTACCCTTACACATTTATACTTGGTGTAGATAACGTCCACAAACATGGTTTTACCCTCTTTGTATAGCCGGGAATTTCCTAGGATACTTCAATGTCCAAAATCTGAATATGTAGATATTATCAGTCTCTGCTCTGCTCATACACCTACTCCAGCATTCTGTCACTTCACTTCCTGGTTGTCAGTCTAGGGCATTCCAGAAAATATAGCCAGTCCAGACCTTTCACTCAGTTACCTACTTTTGTCTGTTTTTTTCTACTTCACACTTTTACTGCCTTACAAGACTTTTCCCTCAGTAGTTTCCAATGAGTGGGACTGGGAGAAAAATGTATCATTACATCAAATTATTCAAATTCTACACTCCCTGCATGACAATTATCTCTTGTTCCCTACCTGGCATGGCCTTTAGTAACCCTGCAGCTCCACACACACAGTTGAGGGAGGGTCCCCGACCACATCAACTGCAGTGGAGGCTTTGATTTGCCTCTGGAGAATAGGACTCATTGGTGGCACAGCATATGAACCTGACTCCTGAATGACCAATTTGCTTTCAGTCTGGTCTTTGCAGTCACACCGATTATTTATGGGGTGCGGAGAAGAGGACCCGAAAGCATGTTCAATGATAGAGAAGATACTAAACACATACCTGAGCAAATCAAGTTGTCTTCATTTACCCTCTCACAAAGTACCATCTCTACTGTTTCCTCCAAGCTGTTAGGAAGGGGCTGAGTGCCTGTGTGGCACATGAACGAGGAACAATTGTGAGATCAATTCAAATGCAATGGAGAATAAACGGGAGAAGTAAAAAAAAATGCTCTGATATAAAATAAATATATAAAGCAATGCAACAGAAACACATTAGATTTTAATCTTTAATATTTATTGCTTTAGGAATTATTTCCCCGAACCAAGAATAGAATGCTAATTACATAAAAATATACACATATAAAAGTAGTTTTCCATTTTTCGGGGGGGGGGAAGGACACACAAGTATAACTTCCAGAATATCCAAGATTTTTGTTTGAAGTACAATTAAATTCATGGTCATTTCATTAGTGCTAACTTAACATGTTTAAATTAAAGAAACATCAGACAACCATTACAATTTCTAAGTGTAAGGTGCCATTACTGAGTAAATAGATTTCCCCAGAGTGGATGTGTCCCTTCTGCCACCAATTAATGAAGCAGCAATATACATTAGTTTAATTTTATTAGTAAATGAACACTGCTGCAAACGCTAATTCATTTAGCCACCCTCATGTTTACTGTGTGTAAACATGTGAGCTGGTTAGAATGCATGGACTATCTCTTACAATCAACAGCAAGATGAGTTTGGCTTAGGTTTTCGGTGGAGATTGATCGTGTCTGTCTGGATCAGATGATCTGACCTATCCTCGGTAGCTAGAACTCTTCGAACTGCCTCCTCAAAGGCTGCTGCCACATTGGTGGCATCTTTTGCACTGGTTTCGAAGTAAGGACAGTCGCCGTTTTCTCTGCACCAAGCTTGGGCTTCCTCTGTAGACACCTGCCGTTCGCTTATATCGATCTTGTTGCCCAAAATCACAAAAGGAAAACTTTCAGGCTCTTTTACATCTGCATAATATAGGAATTCTTTCTTCCAGTTGCTCAAGTTCTTGAAGCTCTGTGTATCATCCACACTAAAAGTGAGCAGGCAGCAGTCAGAACCTCTGTAAAATGGTGTCCTCAGGCTTCGGAACCGCTCCTGCCCAGCCGTGTCCCAGATCTGCATGGTAACAAAATGTCCATCCACCTCCAAATCTTTATTTAAAAATTCCACACCTATTGTGTGGAAGAGCTGGGCATCAAACTTATTAGTTACGTATCTGTTCATCAGAGAACTCTTCCCAACTCCACCATCTCCAAGGAGAATTACTTTAAAAAGTGAGGATTTTCCTGCCATTATTAATGATTTTTGACTTCAAAACCCTGGAACAGAAAAAGGTAGCATTACATCCTTTTACATCCAACACTCCTCTGCATGATTGTAGGGCTACTACCACTTAAGTAAAAAGAAAACATACAGCCTGGATTCCTCTTTGTAAAGGGAAGCCCTAACTAACAAGAATTGTCATTTACTGCTAGGTGTGAGGCAATCCTTTCCCATTGTGTCCTGGAAGAGCTAGAAGGGGCTTACTTTTCCCTTTCACAGGTCAACACTAGTACTGCGGCCAGGACCCCAGGCAAAATCTGACTTCCATCCCAACACTTAGAGATAATCCTGCCCAGCTGACTACAGGCCACTCTGCCTGTTAAAGGGACAAAAGTCCACAAGACTCCTTAACAATTCCCAATAGCCCTCTAATGCTGAGTTATGGATGGTGTTCATTGATGGTGCTCCTTGTGCTAGGGGTGTTCTCTACTACCTCTCCCTCTTCTTTCTCCAGACAAAGGAAATGTTAAGCAGAAAAGCCAGAGATTTCTAGAAGCTCACTGACTGGGGTATGAAATGAAATAAACCAACCACTGAGTAAATAGAGTTTCTCTTTATTAGGAGCACTATTTTAAGTTGCTAAAATGAGTGTCGGTAGCAATGGAATTTTTTAATATAATCTAGCATTCTGTATTCACAAAACTCCTTTGGGCAGCTCCAACTCTTAGCATATATGAGCCTGTACAGTTATGAATAGAATGAAAAAGACCTGGAAGGAAGATGTGCTACTACCCCTTTAAAGGAAGTCCAAGGACAAGATTCAACTTTCCTATACTCCAAGAACCAGCCTTGTGGGAGTGGAATCGCTGGTGCCTCTTGACAGCTGCTTCTAAGTGCCAACGAGAGCAATGCTCCTAATGAGAGTTTTTGTTCCATTTTTTATTATGGGACATTTCGAACGTACTGAAAAATATTCAAAACTTCTGAACTCCCATGAGCCCTAATTCCACCTTTATCAATTATCAGTGTATGCTAAATCCAGTTTCTTCCATAAAACCCTAACTCGTTTTTGTCCCCAGTTATTTTGAATCAAACTTTGTATCTATTTCATTACTAAACATTTTAAGTATGCTAAAATTTCTAGAGGAAAATAAACTTTAAAACAGAATTGTATACAATGATGGAAACACTCACTATGACAGTCATTACATGTGATCGATGGGAGGAACCAAATTTGCCCTTTTTTGGTGCTGGGGATTAAACACAGGGAAGGCCCTGTGCATAATTACACTTAATCTTCCAATGAGCTACACCTCAGCCTCATTTTTGTAATTTTAACTCATTTAAATATAGCCACACTTATATCAAAGGTGATGTTCTGTCAATGCCCTGACTACAGTAGTAAAAAGACCTCAACCTTCTTAATTTTCTAGCACAGGTAACAATTCCCTAAATTAGAACTTTTGTTTAATTTTTTTGAAATCTTGCTTAAATAACTACAACAAGAGATGACCAAAACAAAAAAGCAAACAAACTAGTTGTGCCACCTAACAAATGACTCAACATCAGACAAAATATGTAAATATATATAAATAAAATGGTAGGCACAAAGACTATAAAACAGCTGAAAAATTCTTATGACCCAGTCCTCATAGTGCATCAGTGTGTTTGTGATGATGCTGGTGTAAACCAGCCTCCCATGTTACGTGTCATGAAAAATACATCATGTGTAATTATATATACTTAGTTGCTGGTGTACAGTTTAGATGCTAGTAGTTACAAACAGCTACCAAATTAAGTTTTAAGAATCCCTTGAGATTTTATAAGTTAGAATTTTTAATAGGTCACTTTGATAATCACTTTTTCATAATAATGCAGGATTTCCTACTCTCTGTCATTATTCTGACCAAAGAAATTTGGGGTATGCAAACCCCACACACCAGGAAATAAGGAATAATCTTTATGGGTATGTCTGTCACTCATGGGGCCTGAACTCAGGACCTTGGCACTGTCCCTAAGCCTTTTTCGCTCAAGGCTAGCACTCTACCACTTTGAGCCACAGTGCCACTTTCCAGTTTTCAGGTGGTTAATTGGAGATAAGAGTCTCATGGACTTTCCTACCTGGGCTGGCTTTGAACCGCGATCCTCAGATCTCAGCCTCCTGAGTAGCTAGGATTTATAGTCATGAGCCACCAGCACCTGGCAGGAACAATTTTTAAAATATTTCCAATCTACAGTTTGGGAATCCCCCCACACATACCTTCCTATTTGTTAACATAATTATTATATACATTACTACCTCTTTGATTCTAACAAGTTATATACAAACGTACATGGTGGTGTAAGTACACAAATTTTTTTTGGGGGGGGGGTCGGGTCGTTGGGCCTGAACTCTGGGGCTGGGCGCTGTCCCTCAGCTCTTCAGCTCAAGGCTAGCGCTCTACCACTTGAGCCACAGCGCCACTCCTGGCTTTTTTTCTTTTTTCTTATGTGGTACTGAGGAATCAAACCCAGGGCCTCATGCATGCAAGGCAAGCGCTCTACAGACACTGAGCCACCTTCACAGCCCCACAAATTATTTTAATTTCCACTAATAAACATCTAACTAGCCAATTTCATTCAATCTATACATTAACAAAATCACAATGAGCATATGGACGTTAAAAATGTTCCTTTCTGAAATGCAAATAAAGACAACCCTGAGATACCACCTTACCCCAGTCAGAATGTCCCACATCCACAAATCAGCCAACGACAAATGCTGGAGGGGATGTGGAGAACGAGGAACACTATTACACTGCTGGTGGGAATGTACACTCATACAACCACTTTGGAAAGCAGTCTGGAGGGTCCTTAGAAAGCTAAAGATTGACCTCCCTTACGACCCAGTCATACCACTTCTAGGCATCTACCCTGAACAACAGGAACCAATATACAAGGACACGTGCACCTCCATGTTTATTGCAGCACTGTTCGCAATAGCTAGGATATGGAAACAACCTAGATGCCCCACCACAGATGAATGGATCCAAAAATTGTGGTATCTATACACAATGGAATATTATGCAGCCATTAGAAATGACAAAATAATGGCATTTGCAGGGAAATGGATGGAGCTAGAAGGAATCATGTTGAGCGAGGTAAGCCAAGAACGAAGAGACAAACAGTACATGGTCTCCCTGATAAGTGGATGATGAATCCAAAATGTTAGGTGATATGACAAAACTAACAGGACTTAAGAAACAAAGAACTCCCACTCATCTGGTTGAACCACTACTAAATATCCCCATGCTGCTGACCACATATATGGTATATAACATATGAGCACCGTTATATATTACAGACTGTGATAGACAATTTGCTCCAGGAAAGTTAGAATGAACTTGTGACTTTAAATGAGCATCATTATTCCACAATACTGTGAATTTCCGGAAATTAAGTAATCACTTAATCACAATCAAAAAAAAAAAAAAAAAAAAGAACCTTGGGGAAGGGAGGGAGGGAGGGGATGGTAGGGGGAAAACAATGGAGGGGGTAACAATGTTCAAGAGGAAGTGTACTCATTACCCCACTCATGTAACTGTAACCCTCTGTATAGTATCTTTACAATAAAAAAATTTTTTAAAAAATGTTCCTTTCTTATTCTCTAAAAAGA
This sequence comes from Dipodomys merriami, assembly GCF_024711535.1. Taxonomy (NCBI): domain Eukaryota; kingdom Metazoa; phylum Chordata; class Mammalia; order Rodentia; family Heteromyidae; genus Dipodomys; species Dipodomys merriami. Next base: position 114,156,916 of record NW_027204492.1, read on the forward strand.
GAATTCCTTGAAATTTCTTCAAGTATTTAAATAAATCAAAGTATCTTACTATGTTATTCTAAAATTTTAACTAAAATGTAATATGAAATCTCTTAAATTCCAATTTGGAATGATTGTCCAAAGACAATAATCTCCACTATGGTTAAATATTACTTACATTATACAACTAAATTCAAGCAAGTCTGAAAAGAAAAAGATATACAGGTCCTAAACCTTACCTTAACAGCTCAGTTCAAGCATCATTAATCTGCAAAGAAAAAGAAAACAACAGAAAACTCACATTTGTGATATACATTTATTTTCACAATTTCGAGAGTAAGAATAAGAACTACGATGTGAAAGAAATACTTAACTTCTATTACCATCCAGATTCTTTTTTCTTCTTAGGTCCTGGATATTAAATCCCGGGCTTTTTTTACCCCTGCTAAGCAAAATGCTCTACCAGTTCATCCGTACTCACACAATCACCAGATTCTTTATTTCAACAAAAAGTATATCTGCTCACCATTTTTTACTGAGTTGCTCATACAGAGATACCTAAAAATTATATTAAGGAGAGAATAAAATAACCCGGGCACTGGTGCTCACACCTGTAATCCTAGCTACTCAGGAGGCTGAGATCTGAGAATCACGGTTCAAAGCCAGTCCAGGCAGGAAAGTCTGTGAGACTCTTATCTCCAATAAACTACCAGAAATCCAGAAGCAGCCCTGTGGCTCAAGTGTTAGCATGCTCTCCTTGAGCTGAAGAGCTGAGGCACAGCGCCCAGGCCCGGAGGTCAAGCCCCACGACCAACCAAAAAAAAAAAAAAAGAATAAAATAGAAGAAAAGCAATTTGGAAAGCTGTTGGGAAAGCTATTTCTTAGGAGGAGGAAGGGAGGGAGTTTGATAGAGGGGGTGAAATTGATTGGAATACAATGTGAACATGTGTGAACTAACATGAAATCCCTCCCCCACAATAACTGATATACACTAATCAAATATATAAAATAAAATTGAAACAAAACATAATACTTCATGAATTCTTCAAAACTTGCCCAGATTTTGAGTGGCTGAGAATAAGTCATATTCCATAGAATGAAATGGATCTCATACTCAAGGAAAAACAGAGGAACCATGCAGCAAGGGAGAGGTGGCAGCAATGTGGTACAAGGCAGGCTTCTGGGCATCCAGAGCAAAGGAAAACTTCTCTGAGTCACTAACAACCATCAGAAAGAAGAACTTGCTTCTGGCAAGTTCTAATGGACAGAGCACACTCCTGTAGGTGGTCAAGCTACTTAACAGCTTGAACAAGAGCAGCATTACCTACCTCGTAGAGTTTCTGGAAAGATTCACTCATATGACAGGACACAAGGGTTTCATTACAGTACCAGGCTCATTAAAGGAGGAAGGGAAATTCCTGAGAACTGAACACATGAAGCAATCTTTACTGGCAGTTTTACAGACAGGTTCTTTCTATGGCCATTAGTTTTACATTGAACTGTTTAGCTAAAGAGCTAGAGCCAGAACAAGTTACATGCGGTCTCTACATTAGATAGCCAAAGCATCAAATTCAGTGTGAAGGTTTCCCTGTGGTACCTATGTAGAACTGTGCTAAACTACAAGGACTCTTTCTCTAAGTTTCAACCCCACCCACCCATTTGTCACAGCCTCACGCTTGCAAGACAGATCTTCTACCACTTGAGGCACACCTCCACTTCTAGCTTTTTGCTGGTTAGCAAGATGACAAGTCCCTTGAATTTGTATGCCCTGGCTGGCTTAGAACCTTCATTTTCCTGAGTACCGAGAATTTTTGTATGAGCCACAGGTATCCAGCAAAATGTTGACTTTCAGAATTAAGGATAAAATAACAATAACAGCCAACACTGACTGAGCCCTGTTGCCATTTTATTCCTCATACATTTCTTACTAGTCTTACATCATACATGAAGATACAGACTCAAGGGAGGTGACATCAGTTATTGAAGATTACACAACCAGTGAAAGGTGGGAGTAAGATGTAAATGGGGAAGAATGATGCTAAAGCCCAAGTACTTAACCCACTGGGCTACTACAATCACTTCTGCTTTAGCTTTTGTTTCTATGAGTCTTACAGTTGTAAAAGCAGAGTGAAAAATAAATAGTTCCAGACAGCAATAGTCTTTTCAACTGTTTAAGAACTGAATAGGGATAAGTGATCTAGTCTGCCAATATAAGGAATCGGGTACATTTTGAGTATACTCCTGTTTTAGTAGAGCATAAGTAATTTAAAATGTTTTAAATGAAGGGTAAGTCAAATGTTTTCAACTTCTCCACAGAAGCCTAGAGCTCCATAGAACAGGTAGGAAAACAGTTTTTCAACATGGATTTAATGAGTGCTATCTATGAGCCAGACACTTAAGGATACAAACCACACACACATAGCCCTACTCTGAGTAAGAGTGACATAACACACAAAAACCACGTATGTCACACCCCAGTGGCAAGAATTAGAATCTAACTATTCATCCAAAGCCACAGAACTTAAAAATAGTGTCTGACCATCTCCCCCAGTGAGAAGCACAAAGTGCAAACTGAATTCCCTTAATTAGACCTAGATTTTGCACACCACTATCTCATCGAACTATGTGGGAAGACCTACTTTGCATACAACGTGATCCTGTAAACAGAAACCAATTGTTTCACCTGCCAACACCAAAGGGAAACTGGGTTGTGTTACACTGTGCTAATGAGAGACTGTACATAGGTTACCAGTGTGATGTGTCTCAATGATTGTGCTAGCCACACAGTGACCTTAGGACCCAGACCTCACCGACGGAAGAGAGGGGAATTTGACCAAGCAAAGCTCAGCAGCAAGAGGGAAGAAATCAGAAGACAGGAGCATGATGGGCTAGTCCAGATCCCGTAGAATTATGGTTGCAAGTGAATGAGGGAAGGTAAACGAGGAATATTTGTTAAAATCAGAACGATAGATTTTTGTCAAGGTTTGCTACTGTCTTGTCTTTTTTATTTTATATTTTTCAGGGTTCTTTTGGTGGATGAAAAAATTCTGGAATTAGCAGAGATGGTTGTACAAGTTGGTGACTGAAAAACCACTGGACAGTATACTTCAAAATGGTGATTGTGGTATGTGAGAATATATTCATACACATATACATTCACATGCACATATACATGCTATACATACAGAGATACCCTGAGAACTAGAAATTCTACCCTAGAACTGGATTTATATAATTAAAGCTACAAATGATCTCCTTACTCCTTTAGTGGCATCCAAATTCTTTTTTCTGACAGGGCCATTTAGATATTTATAACATCATTCATGGGCCATGTAAACTTATCAACATGGGCAGGCAGTGGAGGGAATCAATGAAAAGCATTCAAGTCTTCCCCGCTTCATATACCAATGTTTCCACGGACCGAGCTTTCCCACCCTGGAATTTCTTTATACAAACAATAGATAGATATACTACCTTAATAGTATGACTTGGGTTGTTTCTTCTACTTTTGGCTACTGTGAGTTATGTAGCTATGAATATTCCCATAAAAGTTTTTACATTAATGTGTGCCAACATGTAGCACCCACACAGCAGAACACCCATCTAAATGGTAAGTTGGATAAGCAGGTCACTGGCAAGAAAGAAAATGAAACAAGTTTTCAACAGCTTCTCCAACTCCAAAGACAAAGAAAAAGCCTTTTAAGTCTCTCTTCTCCTAACACTATTTTCTCAACATTTCAATTATGTGCTTGTGTGTCTCATGTTCAATTGCTTACAAATAGTTTCTCAGTAGCACCCTTTCCTTTGGCCTTCTCTGACTTGTAGATACCAAAGCCCACAACGAAATAAAACAGAGTGCAGAATATAAAAGCGTCAGGATCAAGAAGATACTTAGTTAATATGAATGTAGTCACTAAACATTTGGTACTGGCTATAGATCTCACTGCCTCCATTTTCTTACAGGTATCTAAATCAACTTACTTCATTATTATTACATAGGATTTTGAACATGGCATTCAAAGAGCTAGGCAACCTTAGCTTTAAATCTGTTCCAATTGTATCCCTACAATTCAACACCCCTACCCAAACCTATCTCTGGATTTGCTGATCATGTGTCTTTGCTTGGGCTATGACATCCCTTTCCTAATCAGATAGCTGTAAAAATCTAAGCCATAAGCCAGGCGACGGTGGCTCACACCTGTAATCCTACATACTGAGGAGGCTGAGATCTGAGAATCGAGGTTCAAAGCCAGCCTGGGCAGGAATGTCCGTGAGACTCTTGTCTCACCACCAGAAAATTAACCACCAGAAAACCGGAAGTGGCACTGTGACTCAAGTGTGGAACACTTGCCTTGAACTGAAGAACTCGGGTAGAGTGCCCAGGCCTAGAGTTCAAGACCCATGACCAACAACAACAACAACAAATCCAAGCCATAAAGAAGCCAAGTTCCAATCATTTGGTGCAAGAAGCCTTCAATGGCTACCCCAGAACCTAATCTTTGTTTTCTTAGCACTCACTGTCATTCCCACTTCTGTTATATACTCTCATTTGTTTATATGCTCTATTCACTTTCAGTTACATATGTTATCTGTTTCCCAAATACAGCTCAGTTTCCTGAGAGGGACACACATAACACCTAATGACCCTTTTTGTCTCATGGAGCTTGTACAATTCTCTGCATAGTGAGGGGCAAATAAATGCTAAAATAAATCCCTTCCTCTTTTATTCTTTTTCTATTATTGTATTGTACTTTCTGTATGTATACTTGTTTCTCTATCAGTTCTTTCTCCATTCTATTTTTGAGATCTACTAAAATACATGAGTGGGAACAAAAAAATTGATTCTTATTTGTAAGCTTTAAAATAAGTATTAAAATAAGTATTATTGATTGACTGCAACAGGGAGCTGGCAAACATTAAAAAATCATGTTCCTCTAATGGTCTGCCAAAGGGAGATGGCCTCCTTTGTGAACTCCTTTTTCAGACTACAGACTTGCAAACTCCATTAAGCTCTTGCCTGGTTTCCATTTCCAACATTTTAAGTTGAATATTTCACTCCTACTTTAAAATTACAGAGATTGTTCTTCTCTCAAATTCGTAAGTGCCTTTGCAGTCACCTTGAATGTACTTGTCACCATTCCATTTAATTTCATAGTTAAACGGAGGTTCAAAGTCAGCATGATGGCAGGCACAAGCCTGTAATCCCTATGGGGGGACTGAGTTCAAGGCCGGCCTGGGCTACATGATGAGACTCTGTCTCAAACCAAAACACACAAACTGAAAATAAAAATTTAACCAGGCACTAGGCCTGTAATCCTAGCAACTCAGAAGGCTGAGATCTAAGGATCGCAGTTTAAAGCCAGCCCAGGCAGAAAATCCCATGAGACTCTTATCTCCAATTAACTTCCAAAAAACAGTTCAAGGATAGTGCCCAGGCCCTGTGTTCAAGCCCCAGGACTGATGCAGGCATGTGCACACACTACGCATGTGTGCGCACACACATACACACAGAAGGAAAGGGAAAAAGGGCAAGGAAGAAAAATCTTGGTATTCAAACAAACCAAGCAAAGAAAAGCATGAATAATCTCAAAATTCTTCCTAGATTTGCTTGAGCTGTTTTTATTTCCTTGTATCTTCATTCAGGTGTGCCTCAGCTTAAAGAGTTCCACTGTTGCTTTCTAAAGTCTTCCTGATTGTCCCACTGAATGCGACCAAAAACCAAGAAAGGGAAGCTATTAAGTCAAATGTATACTAGCTAGCTGTACAGCAAAAACAAAACAATAACAAAGCACAATTAAGAAAAACTACAGGTGGGGGGGCGGGGGGGAGGCTGGGAAGGGATGTGAAGGGTAAACAAAGGAGGAGGCTGCAATGCTTGGTAAGAAATGTACGCATTATCCTGCCCATGTAATTGTAACCCCTCTGTACAGTATGTTCACAAAAAATAAAAATTGCAATGAAAAAAAAAAAAGAAAAACTACAGGGATTGGGATGCTGCTCAGTGGTAGAGTGCTTGCCTAGCATGCATAAAGTCCTTGGTTCCAGTCTTCAGTATCAAATATACAGAAAAAAAAAAAACAGAAGTAGCACTGTGGCTCAAGTGGTAGACTGCTAGCAATGAGCAAGAGAAGCTCAGGGACAGTGTCCAGGCCCTAAGTTCAAGCCCCAGCCCCAGGACTGGCAAAAAAAAAAAAAAAAAAAAAAAAAAAAAAAAAACTACAGTAGGAACAGACCACTTTGGAGGTAAAATAGTCAACCATTCAGCATTACCTAACGGCTAGGAAAGGGAGAGATGTTGGGTAGTACAGACCTATAATGTGGTAGTTCACAATTGAGCTTAAGAGAATCAGACGTGGAATCAGGATGACTGTGTGGATTGAAGCTTGTATGCTTAAGCTTTCCTCTAGAAAGACTAAAAAGAGGCTGTGTCAGATTTTTTTGCAGGGGGGCAGCACTAGGGCTTGAACTCAGGGCCTTTCTTGTTCATTATGGCTGGTGTTCCACCATTTCAACCTTCCAGCCTATCATTTTGCTAGTTAATAAAGATGGAGCCTCACAAACTATTATGCTCTATCTGGCTTGGAAACTTCATCCTCCTGAATAACTAGGGTTACAGGTGTGAGCCACCAGCACCTGGCTGCATAAGATTGGAACCACCCACACTTCCAATGATCAATTCATGTATCATTTCTATATCACAAGTGATATTTGTACATCACATAATACTTTTCATCATTATTCAGCATCAATATGTCCCCTTGTTTTCCTTCCCCATGGAACTTGGTTACACTACACTTTGACCACAAACTGTGACAGTTCAGTAAACAGCCTTACTCACAGGAAACTACTAATCTCAGGAAGTGAAGGTGCTTTATTTGATTTAAGGGCCAGGCATAAATCTATGTGTAATAAAGGACTTAAGATGGTTGTTGACAATAAAATAGTGGAGAAAACGTAAGGCTGTACCTTGAAAGATGAATTTAACAAAGAAATACAAGAAGTCAAGATAGGAACACTGAGAAGCCAGTGTAGTAGCTTGCACCTATAATCCCAGCACTCTGGAAGCTAAAGCAGTATTCCAAATTTGAAGCCATCCTGGCTAGATAGCTAGACCCTGTTTCAAGAAAAAAAGAAAAGAATACTGTGAATTATGGCTAGGTAGTTCAGAAAGAAAATTTATTAAAGGAATGAATTGGACCATATATACTAGAAAATCTATTCAAGCAACAAAACATAAACCAAATCCGATTGTTGATGTACAGGTTCTGCTATCACTTAAGGAATGTGATTATTACACCTCTCTTCAAGTTAGATAAGCAAGTAAGTACCTTTAATTTAGATCAGACACGGAGCTGAAAAACTTGTATTCAAAAGTAGGGATTTCCTATTACCTATTGTCTTGCTGGCTCAAATAATAAATGCTAGGGTTATAGTGATATCAGCAGCCAATAGTTACAGAATGTCTACTAAGTATCTAGCATGCAGCACCTTAAAATCACTTCCAAGTTGGACACTATAACCAATGATTTACAGGTTGTAAGTTCACGAAGATTAAATAACTTCCCTGGATCTAATTAAACCGGGAGGCCAAAAGTTAGTTATGTTCATTCCCATCAAATGACAGAAAAAGACTAACAAATGAATGCCCACAAAGGTCACCAACAAGGAACAACTGCAGATTCAAGTCAGCAACAAACCTAAGCTGGAAAACAAATGGGTCAGTCCAGTAGAGACAGCAAAGACTCGAAGAAACCCAATGCTAGAAGAAACAACTGAATTGGAGATTCCACCACAGAACTGAAAAAGAGCTAAACAGTTCACAAGCACTTCTTTGAGACCATAAAGAGGGTTAGGGCTGAAAGCTGGAGCAGTTTCCAAAAGGATGACCACCCCCCATCTTGCCATACCAGAAGCCCTTAAGTTCACATGCAGCAGAAAATGGGAGAGAAAACAGGAAGGAAAGTAGGGTTGGTAGGGATGCAGGGGCAGTTTGCATAGGAAACCTTATCTGGGGTCCTTTGCCCCTGTTCCCTTCAGCTCAGCAACCAAAATGTCAGCATGGGAAACCTGATCTGCGGTTCCCTTCTTTTGCCCCTGTTCTCTTCAGCTCAGCAACCAAAATGTCAGCATCCTCAGACTGCACCCATTAACTAGGGAGGAGCCCAAGGGAAAAGCTCACTGACATGGAAAGGAGAGGGGGAGGGAATTAAAAAGCTGGTTAAATGGACTTTCCTGCTCAGGTTGGCTTCAAACTGCGATCCTCAGATCTCAGCCTCCTGAGTAGCTTGGACTACAAGCATGAGCCACCCGTGAGTGTGCAGCTAACAAATCAGCTTTGATGCTTTATTCCCTTACCATGGAACCTAGCAGTCCATAAACCATCATGGAAAAAACCAGCTTCTAATCCTGTGGTTCTGAAACTGTGCTGAGGTGCCCCCAAAGCATTATGGCAAACTCACAGGGGCAGGGCAGGCTATTTTAAAATTTTTGATGAAAATAGAGATACTCTGAAGAACACCATGCTCCAGGGAGTTCACAATTTCAACAGTAGGTTGCACACATTCCCTTTAATGACATCATTTATTTATGAAACTGGGCTTCCTCGAGGATAGCTGTGATAAAAATCAAGTGCTATGCATAAATTGAATGCAGAATAGGACAGTGGCAGCCATTTGCTCCAAAACAACTATTTTCCAAATTTAATTTAAGAATACTACAACTCATTCCAGAGGATATTTTGCATTCACTTATGTGTGGGGTCATCTAGCAGCTTTTCTGTTTGGATTTTCAACTACATCCTGTGTTTTCAATTATGTTCACCTGGCCAAATACGCCAGCATGAACCTGAATGAGGTAAACTACAGAAGTCCTATAGCTGTAAACGGTAACTCAATAATTTATTTTTTCCTTCCTTCCTTCCTTGCTTCCTTTCCTTCCTTCCTCCCTTCCTTCCTTTCCTTCCTTTCCTTCCTTTCCTTCCTTTCCTTCCTTCCTTCCTTCCTTCCTTCCTTCCTTCCTTCCTTCCTTCCTTCCTTCCTTCCTTCCTTCCTTCCTTCCTTCCTTCCTTTCCTTCCTTCCTTCCTGTTTCTTTTCTGGTGGGTTGTGGGGCTTAAACTCAGGACCTGGGTGCTGTCCTGAATGCTTTTTGCTCAAGGCTAGCTCTCTAACACTTTGAGCCCACCTCCACTCCTGGTTTTCTAGTGGTTAATTGGAAATAAGAGTCTCAAAGACTTTCCTTCTTGGGCTGGCTTTGAACTGCTATCCTTGGATCTCAGCCTCCTGAGTAGCTAGGATTATAGGTGTGAGCACCAGAACCCAGTTTAATCCAATGATTTCTACCTTACTGGGGAGTAAACCCTGAGCTCTGCACAAGCTAACCAAGCACTCTACTTACTAGTAAGCTACAGCCCCAAACCTGACTTTTAAATTTTTTTTGAACTTAGAATCATCTGAGCGCTCTTATCCATCAGTTTTACATAGCAAGTTCTAGAAACAAATCTGTAAGGTTTCTTTAACACTGATAACACATGCACTCTTCTAAAAACCTTCTGGAAGTTACCTTAGTTACTGTAACCCCAAACTTAATCCAATTCAAGAGAACTTGGAATTAAAACAGCTCAGCTCCTTTATACTCTTCTACAGTCTTTCCTTCATGCTTAAAGAATATGGTCATGAAATGAATGTACGGAGTTTTTCTATATTGTTTCTCCATCCCCTGTCAAACAACAGCATATATTTATAACACATCAGACCTAAGACAAAAGAGGAATTGTGTCCACAGAATGTGAAGCCTGGACTGTGGGCTTCATTTCTCAATTTCGTTTTCCAAAAAAATACTCCTCTACTCCTATAGACGGAGCTGTTACCTTACTAGTATTAACCACATCTGGCCATCCTTTCTATGTTCATGATCAGCAACATTTAAGCCCCAACTCCCTATGGTCAAAAGTTAACAAAAATGGAAAAATCCAGAATGTGGAAATACCAGATCATGACTTTACAACATATACAACATCAAGAGTCACACTGGGAAACAGATTTTCCCTCCAAATTATCTAAGCAGCCCAGGCAAACTTAAGCTCCTGGACAGCTGTAAATCTGGGCTCTCTATCCCTCTACCTACACATGGAGGTGGTTCCTCGGTCTCCATCCTCAGCTATCAAGGCCTTCTATTAGCCCAACTTCCCACCAAACTCCCAGAGGTGTTTTTTTTTCTTGGTGAGTTCACTTCAACCCCTCCCTGCAAAATCCTTAATAAATGGTCTCTGTATGACCTACTTAGTCACAAGCTCTATTTTCTTAGGCTAGGTTTTGACTAACAAATTTATTATCTAGATAGCTTTCAGGTTTGACGCATTGTCCAAACATCCGCCCCTAATATGCTGATTTCCCCTTGCTGCTTAACCAACAAATTGTGAGGGACAAAATTTACTGTCCCTATATGGTGCCAAAACTCTTATTGAGACTATGATATACAACCATCTTCTCATTTTACAAAGAAAGAAATGTGGTGATCTAACTTGGCCAAAGCAGCAAAACAACTAAAGATTGAGCAAGAGTCCTCTGGCATCAATTCCTCTTGACCTTTCCCACATAAAACATATGCTTTTTGTTAGGTCCCATGTGACAGCAATCCTTTCCAGGTGTGTAATTCAGCATACTCACTCCTGCTCATCATAGTGGAAAACTGATAAGAGGCAGAGAGCTGGGCATTGGTGGCTCACGCCTATCATCCTAGTTACTCAGGAGGCTGAGATCTGAGGATGGTGGTACAAAGCCAGCCCGGGCAGGAAAGTCCAAGAGACTCTTATCTCCAATTAACCACCAGAAAACCGGAAGTGACACTGTGGCTCAAGTGGTAGAATGCTCACCTTAAGCTGAAGGGCTGAGGGACAGTGTCCAGGTCCAGAGTTCAAGCCCCACAACTGACAAAAAAATTTTTTTTACAAAGAGGCAGATAAATTCCCTCTTAACAAAGAAGATACTGGGCTTGAGTTGAAAACTAAAGCTACCATCAAAAGATGCTCTATTAACTACGTGAGTTAACACTTCCCAGGAATGAATGTCTAAAGAGAGCCAATCTTTTCGATTTCTCTCAACCAACCACTCCTGAAGTTTACCTAACAGTTATAACTGGCATCCGAATGAAGCGGTACATTTTTTTTTCAAATGCCTGGTCTTAGGCATGGAATAAACAGGCTGGAAGACACCAAAAAGAAAATTATGTAAAAGCTATTTTTAAAATTGCATCATTTATTTTTTTTTCTTGATTTCAAAGATACAATACATGCATATGTATTGTCTACTGAAGCTAAATTTAATGAAGAATTGTATGCTCAACTAGAATAGATTCTTGAGTTAGGAAGATTGCAAATGAAGATCCCGTCTAAAAAATAAAAAGAAAAATAAGGTCAGGCACACTGATAGCTCATGACTGTAATCCAAGCTACTCAGGAGGCCTGAGATCTGAGGATGGTGGTTTGAAGCCAGCCCAGGCAAGAAAGTCCATGAGACTCTTACCTCCAAAACATCAGAAGTGGAGCTGTGGTTCAAGTGGTAGAGTACTAGCCTAGAGCAAAAAAGCTCAGAGACAGTGCCCAGGCCCTGAGTTCAAGCCCCAGGACCAGCACCAAAAAAGGCTTTTTTCTGTATTTGGTTCTTGTAAATGGTCACAAAGGGTCAACTGTACGAAGTTATGAAGAATCTATCAACTTTTCCCCATTTCACCTTAGTCTGCCCACAGTAAATTTCAAGACACAGGTATTTCTGTGCTAGGTGTGGAGGTGTTTTGTTTTCTTTGGGGGGGGCGGGGCTTGAACTCTAGGCCTGGGCACTGTCCCTGAGCTCTTCAGCTCAAGGCTAGCACTCTACTACTTGAGCCATAGTCCACTTCTGGCTTTTTCTATGTATGTGGTACTGAGGAATCGAACCTGGGGTTTCAATGCATGCTAGGCAAGCACTCTACCACTAGGCCACATTTCCAGCTCCTGTTTTGTTTTCTTAATGAACCCCTGACCTCTGTTCTTGAGTAGTCCAGGCAATAAATTCTGGATGATGTCAGAACCTGATGACAGTGATTAGAATGTAAGCTTCAGGAAGGTTGAGGCTCCCTCTACCCTACCATTCTTGTGGCATCTTTCTATCAGGTGCTCAAAAATTGTTTGTAGACAATTGGGATAATGGGGAAATGGAATCCACTAAATACACAGATGTGGCTCCCATTACTCTCTCATCTTTGTGTGTGTGCTAGTATTGGAGCTTGAAAAAGTCCCTTGGCTTTTTCCACTCAAGGCTGGAGCCCCACCATTTAAGCCACAGACTCTTCCAGCTTTTTGCTGGTTAACTTGAGGAAGCTGTCTCAGAGACTTTTACGTTCTGGCTGGCTTCTGTGATTCTCAGATCCCAGTCTTCAAGGATTACAGATGTGAGCCACCAGTACCCAACTAACTACTCCATCTTTCCAATCGTTATGCCTCTTAATGGAGAGAATTTCTCCCGTTTGCTTTTATAATAATAAAATTACTTTCCTAACTAGTAAAATGACAATAAACTTGAAGAACTACAGAAACAGTTGAAATGTGAGCCCTGGTTTCTCAAACCCAATACTAGCAACATTTTAGGCCAAATAACTCATTGGAAGGAGGGACAGTCTCATAGGCAATGGGATGTTTATCCCTTCCAGCCTAAAGGAAGTAGAGACCAACAGCACCTCCCCTGCCCACCCCAGGTGGGGGAGGGAGCAAAACTGTCCCCTAGTTGAGAATTACAACTAATATCACCTGCTTTGAAGACCTGCTGTCTTACTGCATGTGTGTGACCTTGGGAAAGTCTTAACCTTCCTGCCTTCTAATGAATTCCTCATCTGTAAAATGGAGCTATTAGCACAGCAACTCAATGAGAATAAAACATTATATTAATGCAATCCTAATACAAGTAGGGTTAAATGGTAAGAAATCAAATAAGTCTAAAAAAATAATTTCTAGCTGGGTGCCAGTGGCTTACACCTGTAATCCTAGCTATTCAGGAGCCTGAGATCTGAGGATTGCAATTCTAAGCCAGTCCTGGCAGCAAAGTGCATGATACCATCTTCAGTTAACCACCAAAAAGCTGAAAGTGGAGCTGTGGCTCAACTGGTAGAGCACTATTCTTGAGCAAAACAGCTCAGAGTTAGTGCCCAAGTCCTGAGTTCAAGTCCCAGGACTGGCACAAAAAAATTAATTGCTAGCTGGGCGCTAGATCTCAGGAGGCTGAGATATGAGGATGGTGGTTCAAAGCCAGCCCAGGCAGGAAAGTCCGTGAGACTCTTATCTCCAATAAAAAGCTCCAGAAATCTAGGAAGTGGCGCTCTGGTTCAAGTGGTAGAATGCTAGACTTGAGCTAGAGCTGAGGGACAGCGCCCAGGCTCAGAGTTCAAGCCTCACAACCGTCCAAAAAAAATTAATTTCTAGAACAAAGGAACTTCCTTTCAGGCTTTCCAAATACAGTAGTGTGTATGGAAGTAGCTGAGGCAGAGAAATAAAAAAGAAGTTGGAAATATTTCCCTGGTCTCCAAGAAAAGGCTATTTTATTTAGGTTTTGCCAGTCTAATGTAACCTTCCACCTAATGATAAACTAAAAATTCTGATATTACGGAAAGTGTCCAAAATAAACCAACCCCAAACTACAAATGTTCTTAGTATAAGCAAGGGAGTTTTACCACAATGGACACAAAACTACTGAAATCACCAGATTGCCACAATTAGATATGAAAGTCTAAGAGGCATTCTACAGAACTAGTGACTAACTTCAATATGAGCTTCTAAAAGACAAACTAAAAGGAGACTTCTTAAAAGTTCCTGAGAGCTGGGGATTTGGCTCAGTGGATGAACACTTCAAGTCCAAGACCCCAAGTTCAGTCCTCAGCACCAGGAAAAAAAAATCCTAAGTAAATAGCTCCGAATTTCTTTCAACTCTTGGCACCCCAGACAGCTTCTGAGATTATAGACCAAGTTGGGATTTTCCACTAGTGGTGAAAGAGAGAAGACAAAGACATTCAAAGAAAAAAAAAAGATTAAATTCTATCGATTTTAGAGTCTGAAATCGTATGGAAAAAAAAATCAGTGGTCACGTGCCAATTTGGAAACTTTAGCAAAGTTATTCCTCAAAAAACTATGATCACGGGATGTGTCATCGCTTAAAAATATATCTCCACCAACCATTTGGTCAGCACTTAAAATTCTCATCTTGCCTTTCTGCTTACTAAGTTGGAAGAAAGAAAGGAATGCAATTTTGAAACCTTAGCCAGTGTCTGCATCAGATACTGCCCTAAACCGCCTGCATCCCCCTAGAAGTGGCTTTACATTCCAAGCTCTTCACCGGCCAGGTCACAAGATGTTGAGCAAACTTTCAGCTAGGTAGCATGTGAGAGGTCACCAAAATCGACCGGAGCGCGTTTGCTTTCCCTGCATTAGTCATTCGGGAGTAGGGTTTGGTCTGGAGCGTGCAGGTATGCGTCCCCTCCCAGGGTGGTTAAAGGAAAGGCTGGTGTAGAACCAGGTCGTTGCATTAGCTGTCCCTGTGGGTGTCTTTATCCAGCCTCTTCCTCCCTTCAATAGTGTTTTCCTTTTCTCTTTTTTTCCCTGGTGTGTGCGTGTGTGTGTTCTCCTTCCGCGGGAGGGAGGGCCCGGTAGGTCCCGAGAAGGAGCCCCGGGTCAACAAAGCACGCCCCACCCCCTGCAGCTGAAGGCCCGCGCTAGCCCAGCGCGCCCAAAGCCCCGCCGCCCAAGCCCGGGCCGCGCTCGTCTCCACCAAGGGTTCCAAGCTCGGCCCCGAAGGGAGTCTCGAGCTTGGCTCACCTCTCAGCCCCAAGGAAGACGCCCCGGGAGCGACTGGCTTGCTCACCTGGGTGTGATGAAGGAGAAAGACCGCCGGAGCCTCGGCGCGTAGAAGAGAGCCGCAGCACTACCGCGCTACAGCTACAGTGGTTCCCGTCCAGGGCAGAGGGAACAACATGGCGACCGGCCGGGGCGGGGCCTTGAGAGGCGGGACTTGGAGGTGAGATCTGGAAGCCAGGCCCTAGGATCGGTCAGGCCAGGAAAAGTAGGAAGGAGGAAGATAGCGGCCAGGAAGGCGGGGCCTGGAAGACCAGGGTCCACCCCACCTCAGCCCCGGACTTTCTACTATCTTGGTTCGGTTGCAGTTTTCTTACTTGTTAAACATTCCTGTTGTGCTCTCGCCAAGCTCCAGCAGCAGGGACTCAAAATTATTTTTTAAAGTTTAGGCAAAGTGAAAATAAACATCTGATGAAAACAATCACAGGATGGTATTACAATAATAAAAACAACTATACAAACGCATAAACGACAGGTAAATAAAAAGGGAATATTTTTCCTTTAATCTTCTAGTGCTACCTCTGTCATCTCTAAGAAGAGAACAGCAGTGGCAAGAGGCGGCGTCTCAGAAGCCCATAACTCCTTGCTTTTTATATGCAGTTGAGCACACGGATAATAATGTTGAAGTCCCTAGAGAAAGGAGGGATGCCTTATGAATTTTCAATATTTTGTGAAGTAGACTTTATTTATTATTTGTTTTTATTTTACTCTTTCACTGACATTGGGGCTTGAACTCAGTGTTCAGGCTTCATGCTCAGATTTTTCTGGCATTCTACCACTTGAGCCACAACTTCACTTCCAGGTTTTTGTCAGTTATTTGGAGATAAGAGTGCCTAGAATTTGTATGCTTGGCTGGATGGCTAAATTCAAATAAGAATCTTCAGATTTCTGCCCCCTGAGTAGCTAGGATTACAGATGTGAACCACCAGCATTTGGCTTTGTTTAACAGAACACTCTCACTTTTTGATGTGGCCAACAATAATTGACTCTGGTCTTTGGTGAATCATTTTCAATTCTAGAAAGTTTTAAATTAAAATCTGTCACAAATAGATAATTTTACAATAATTGTGAAAGTATGGCACATAATACTGAGATCTAGTTTGAGCACAAATGAATTTTCTCATAAAAAAGAAAGTCAATTTTTTTTGGGGGGGTCCGGTCGTGGGGCCTGAACTCTGGGCCTGGGTGCTGTCCCTCAGCTTTTCAGCTCAAGGCTAGCCCTCTACCACTGGAGCCACAGCGCCACTTCCGGCTTTTTTCTTTTTGCTTATGTGGTGCTGAGGAATCGAACCCAGGGCCTCAGGCATGCAAGGCAAGCGCTCTACCACTGAGCCACCTTCCCAGCCCAGAAAGTCAATTTTTACACGTACAGAAAATTCCCCATAAGAAATATGAGTAAAGGTTTATAAGATATAAATCCATTGGAAATAGCAAGCAGGAAAATATAGTGCCTTGTTTTTTAAAACACCTATATTTACATAGTAAACCAAATATGAACTTAGACAATTTTTCAAAAGAAAAACAATGTATAGTGCCATATCCATTGAGACAAATTGAACCAAACTAAGCAATCCATAGGGTCATGAGGGAAACATCTGAAAATCTTGTCATGGGCCCTATGTTTCTTTGGGCCTGGCTTATTTCACTTAATATAAAGTTTCCAAGACTTTCCATTTCTTAACAAATGGGCTGATGTCATTCTTTCTAATGGAGGCATAGAATTCCTATATATAGGTTGGTTCCACATCTTAGCTATGGTAAATAATGCTGTGATAAACACAGTTGTGCTGGTAGCTTTAGTCTGACCTTGGTTGTGGATCATTTCGGTAAATGCCCAAAAGTGGGATTGCTGGGTCATAGGGGAGCTCTATGTGGAGTCTTTTGAGGAACCTCCATACTACTTTCCAAAGTGGTTGAACAAGTTTACACTCCCACCAACAATGCAGTAAGGTTCCCTTCTGGCCACATCCCCTCCAGCATCTGTTGTTATTAGAGTTCTTGATTATAGCCATTCTAACTGGGGTGAGGTGGAATCTCAATGGTTTCCCTTATTTGCAAAAACTAGTACATGTAGAAAAGGTCAAAAAGCTATGTACATATGACAATATAAGATGATGTTAAGCAAAATGAACCCCAAGATAGGGACACAAATATTTTCTTTCTTTCTTGCTATTGTTTCTAACACATTTATAATGCACCATGTGATTTTTTTTGTTTCTTTGTATGTTCCTCCCCCACGGTATAACCCCTGTTTTCACTGTATTTAATGTCGGGGCCCTGCATTTTGTATATACACTTCTTTAATTGGGGGAGGGGAAGGGAAAAACAAAATGTTTAAATAGGGATACAGGTTAACCCATTGTAACAATGAGATGTACAAGACACTATGTTGAAAATGAACTTTACAATTTTGGAGGGGTGGTAATTGTGGAGGTGGGAAGGGATGGTAGGGGAAAAAGAAAGGCGGATGCAACAATGCTTGATAGGAAATGTACTCATTACCTTGCTCATGTAACTATAACCCCTCTGTACAGTATTTTTACAATAAAAATGTACAAAAAAGAGAAAATGTTGTCATGATAATTGTCAAGGACTTTACATAGGAATGATATAGGAGTTTATTAGTCCAATTACTAATATTAACTAGTTATTGATTGAAAGCAAGCCTAGAGAAATCCCACAGAATTTCAGAACTTTATAAAAAGGTCCTACAAGCAAGTCTAAGGTGGTTTAAAAATGTAAGCATGCAGTTGGGTGCCAGTGGCTCATGACTGTAATTCTAGCTACTCAGAAGGCTGAGATTTGAGGATAACAGTTCCAAGCCAGCCTGGGCAGGAAAGTCCGTGAGACTCTTATCTCCAATTAACTATACAGAAAAAGCTGGAAGTGGCCCTGTGGCTCAAGTGGTAGAGTGCTAACCTTGAGCACAAAGAGGCTCAGGGACAATGCTCAGGCCCTGATTTCAAGCCCCAGGACTGGCACAAAAAAGTTAGAATGCATCCAAATATGCAAGAGGAATTTAAGGAGTTACCCGATAACAGCTTGCTTCCCCAAGAACTATCACCCTCCTCTGTGCAAACTTTTTTTTCTGATACAACTTGACCTTTATCTTGGTGGGAAAAAATTCAGACCTTTCTTAGGAGAGCTTAAAGGAGAATGCAAAAGACATCAATAAGCATCTTGACAAAGTATATTTCTAAAGTGATTAAGGGTTCTGGTAGAAATAAAATACTGTAGGTGGATGGGTACACAGGATGGTAAAACTAGAGAAGATATGCTTGTGGAGGTGCCTTATGCCAGCCCTCAGGATAAACAAGCAGGAACAGGAAGGGCTATGGAACAAGTGGTATAAGTTTAGGGAACAGAAGTTTGCCAAGAACCTGACATATAACATCATTCCATAAGAAAATGCACAAAGTAGTAATGAATCTTAATTGATGCAAGCTTGAAATCATGGTTGTTTCTCTTGCCATAACTAGTTCTAATGTGTTCTCTTAAATTTTAAGTTTTCATGTTCTTTGTTTGCCAAACTCTAAACATGGCTTAATTCCATTAAGTCAAAATGGCAGACTGGAAGCAGGCATTAAAATTCAGGAGTGAAGTGAGGAATTTGTTCTCTTTGCTGACTTACTCATGAAAATGAATTTTAAACTGAACTTAACTATTAAAGGCAACACAAAGAAAGCTTTGCAGACATGGTGGTTATAGTTATGTACAAAATATATATTTGCACATATGAATGTTTTAAACTAAAGGATGGAAAAAAATCAAGATAGGTATTATGGTAGTTGAATTATGAATAATTTTTATATAAGTTTTTAATTCCATGTTACAATATTCTTTTGAGCAATAAGTGGAATTTTAAAATTATTACTATTATTTGAACAACAAACACCTTTATTTCATGAGCTAAGGCTGGCGGATGATTTACTTGCCTTTCCAAGCACTGATCATCCTCAGAATTTTAGCTCCTTGCCTTTAGCATATAGCCATGATCAGCCACAATGGCTTGCTCTTAATGCAATGCACTTAATGCAGCTTTCTCTGCTGGAACTGCTCCTCCAAAAGACTGCTGATTTTGACATTCCCCCCTCTCCCCTTTATTGTATTCTTTTGAATTTTCTTGGACTTTTGTTTGTTTGTTTAAATTTCTCCCTAGTGGGCACCAGTTGCTCATACCCATAATTCTAGCTACTCAAGAAGCTGAGAGCTGGGGAATCTCGGTTTGAAGCCAGTAAGGGCAGGAAAGCCCATGAGACTCTTAGCTCTAATAAACTACAAAAAAAAAAGAGAGACAGAAATGGAACTGTGGCTCAAGTAGTAGAACACTAGCCTTGAGCACAAAATCTCAGGGACAGTGCCCAGGCCCAGAGTTCAAGCCCTAGGACTGCGCAACAAATAAAGAAACAAAAAACCCTTTTCTTCCTTAGGAGTCAGCTTGGCCCCTATCTTGCACAGCATGAGCAGAACATCATGGGATTCATATCACAGTCAGTACAGTGTGCTATGGATGGGAACAATGCAATTCTTCACCAGGGTCTTGGTGGCAGAGCAGTATGTTCATTATTCGATACATTGTAGACACCATCAAGGATCCTTGTTTTACCAGTACAACACACAGAGCCCCAGAGAAAAGCTGGCCACATCCAGCCTCAGAGCATGGTACTTCTTGTTGCCTCCTCCAGCTTGGACTGGGTTGTATGCAGCAGGGGCATCCCAGTTCATACTTCTGCTTCTTGTGGTAGAGCTTTCTCTTGTCCCCACCCCAAACGAGTCTTGCAGCGCTTGTGACACTTGTCCTGAGAGATACCTATTTGCTGGACACTGGCTGAATAAGGCTAGGAATTGTTTTCTTCCCTGTTGTTTCCTTTGTTTCTTTTTTTTCTTTTATTGTGAAAATACTGTACAGAGGGATTACAATTACATGGGCAAGATAATGAGTACATTTCTTATTAAGCAATGTAGCCTCCTCCTTTGTTTCCCCTTCCCATCCCTTCCCATTCTCCTCCCCCACCCCCCAATCCTCCTCCCACGCCCCTCCCCCCCACCAAAGTTGTAAAGTTCGTTTTCAACATAACGACTTGTACATCTCATTGTTGCAATGGGTCCACCTGTATCCCTATTTAAACGATTTGATTTTTCCCTTCCCCTCCACAAATTACACCAACATCAAATACAGTGAAAGCAGGGATTATACCGTGGGGGAGGGACATACAAAGCAACAAAGAAATAATCTTATAAATGTGTTAAAAACACATGCATGAAAGAAAAAAACATTAAAATACATATCTAAGAGTTCATTTTCCTAACATCACATTATCTGACCTTTTCCACTTGACTCATACATATACTAGATATTGTAAATAAGGGAAACCATGGGACCTATGTTTCTTTGGGCCTGGTTTACTTTACTTAATATAATTTTTTCCAAGTCTTTCCATTTCCTAACAAATGGGCCAATGTCATTCTTTCTGATGGAGGCATAGAATTCCATTGTGTGTGTATCAAGAAAATGAGGTATATATATACCACATTTTTTTTTTTTTTTGTCGGTCGTGGGGCTTGAACTCTGGGCCTGGGCATTGTCCTTAGCTCTTCAGCTCAAGGCGAGTGCTCTACCACTTGAGCTACAGCGCCACTTCCGGTTTTCTGGTGGTTTATTGGAGATAGGAGTCTCACGGTCTTTCTTGCCCGGGCTGGCTTTGAACAGCGATCCTCAGATCTCAGCCTCCTGAGTAGCTAGGATTACAGGCGTGAGCCACCAGCGCCCGGCTACCACATTTTCTTGATCCACTCATCTACTGAGGGGCATCTGGGTTGGTTCCATATAATGCTGCAATAAACATAGTCGTGCTGGTAGCTTTAGTGTGGTCTTGTTTGTGAACATTTGGGTAAATGCCCAAAAGTGGGATTGCTGGGTCATAGGGGAGCTCTACGTGGAGTCTTTTGAGGAACCTCCATACTGCTTTCCAAAGTGGTTGAACAAGTTTACATTCCCATCAACAATGCAATAAGGTTCCCTTCTGTCCACATCCCCTCCAGCACCTGTTGTTATTAGAGTTCTTGATTTTAGCCATTCTGACTGGGTTGAGGTGGTATCTCAATATTGTTTTGATTTGCATTTCTTTTATGGCTAGGGAGGTTGAGCATTTCTTCATGTGTCTATTGGCCATCCTTCTTTCCTCTTCAGAGAAGTTTCTCTTTAAGTCTTTCGCCCACTTATTTATTGGGCAGTTGTTTTTTTGAGGATTTGTTGTTGGGGGATTTAATTTTTTGAGTTCCAGGTATATTTTAGATATGAGACCCTTGTCCGTTGCATGGCTAGTGCAGATCTTCTCCCAATCCACGGGCTTTCTATTGATCTTGCTAGCTATGTCCTTTCCCATGCAGAAGCTCTGCAATTTCATGCAATCCCATTTGTCCAACCTTTCTTTGATTTATTATGTTTCTGGGTCTCTATTAAGAAAATTTCAGCCTGTGCCAAGGAGACCCAGGGTTTTGCCTATTCCAGGCTAGGATTTTTTTTAATGAAGCAATGTTAAGCAACCTTTAAAAGTTGAGGAGCAATACAAAAATTACCAATAATAAATTAAAATAATAATGATTTTATTATTCTACTTCCTCACCAACATGTACTATTCTCCTCCCTTTTAACAGTTGGATATAGGTGGCTCATGTCTGTAATCCTAGCTACTCAAGAGGCTGAGATCTGAGGATCAAATTCAAAACCAGCCTCGGCAGGAAAGCCCATAAGACTCTTATCTCTAATTAACCACTACATAATTGGAAGTGGGGCTATGGCTGAAATGGTATAGCACCAACTTTGAGCAAAAGAAGTTCAGGGACAATGCCCAGACCCTGAGTTCAAGCCCTAGGACCTGCACAAAAATTTAAAAAAAAACATTCTAAGTGAGTGTGAAGTGGTACCTCACGGTGGTTTTAATTTATATTTCCTTAAGAAATAATGACCTTGAACATCTTTTCATGTGTACCATTTCTGGATCTTTGATCTTTGGTTAAGTATTTATTCAACCCTTTTGCCTGTTTTTAACTTGTACTTCTTATTATATATTTGGAAGTGAACAGATCAGATCTCCTGACTGCTTATAAGGGCAATGGAAGAGAAAGCAGAGTCACTGAGGGCTCTTTATTAGAAATTTGTAGTTCAAGTTGCAAAAGTATGGAATTGCCAGTAAGCAGAAAAGCAAGTGTTGGACAGATGATTGGAAGCTTAGTTTAATCATGCTAAGTTGAAGAAGCTTACTAGTTATGTTATCCAGAGTTAACCAAAGTCAGCTGTTAGATTTTTTTTTTTTTTTTGTCGGTCGTGAGGCCTGAACTCTGGGCCTGGGCGCTGTCCCTCAGCTCTTCAGCTCAAGGCAAGCGCTCTACCACTTGAGCTACAGCACCACTTCCAGTTTTCTGGTGGTTTATTGGAGATAAGAGTCTCACGGACTTTCCTGCCCAGGCTGGCTTTGAACCGTGATCCTAAAATCTCAGCCTCCTGAGTAGCTACACCGGCACCCAGTGAGAGCTGTTAGATTTATGGGCTTGGAATTCAAGAAAAAGAGAGTTATCAGTGAACTGATAGTCTAGAAGCCAGAGAACTAGATAAAATCCCCAACAGAAAGGTAGATATAGAAGGGGTAGAAAGACATTTCAAAATCAAAGGATCAGGAAAGCAAAGAGGAACCAGCAAATGATGCTGAGATGAAATCGCCAGTGAAGTAACTCAGGAAAGAATAACCTACTACAAGCCACAAGAAAAAGTCTTTTCAGGAAGTAAGCCTGTCCATTGGTGCTGATGCACGTAAAGATTATCCCTTACATTTAGTGACTTGGAGGGTAGAGATTCCAGTATTGGTTAAGTACTTTCATTCAAAGGTAGCTGCAGAAAGGTGGAATTCACACTCCCAATTTCTGTGGACAGAAGTTTCACAAATATGAATACACACAAGCATTACTGGAGACTTAGTGAAAATGTAGATTCAGGTTCACTAGGTCTGGGATGGAGACGTTTCTGTATCTGCTCTCAGGTGATGATGGGACTACTGGCTGGAAGTCCTCACTATAACAAGTCAGATTGACTAGTTGGATCTGCAGTTATTCCAAGTTTCTCTGCTGAATACAGATCTAACCAAGAACATACATGGCAACTTCTCAAGGCTAATTATAAAGGATTATCTATTTTCTACAGGATTACTACCATTAATAATTGACTTCAAAGGGATAGCATGAGCAACAAGAAAGAAGCATAAAAAACAATTCCTTTGTATGCACTAGTAGCCCTGTGAGCTGTGTGCAGGAGGGAGAGATGTCCATACAGAAAGCAAATGTCAGGCCCATGAAACTGCCCTCACAGCTTCAGAAGCACTAGGAGACTCATTCTTTACCCAAGTGGTTTGGCTATAGCGTCTCCTGAGAAAATGTGCCATTATCTCTCCATTATCTATTTGCACAAATTGGGGCACTACAGGCTCAGAGTAATTCATGAAGATAAATGCCCAATAGAGACCTTGTCTTCAATCTCCTCTCTCAGTTCATTTGATTTTTTGGTAAATGTTTTATTGATATACAAAGTACATATCATGTAAGTCACCCATTTAAAGCCCACAATGCAACAGTGATTATCCTATTTATAGAGCTGTGCACCCATCACCACAATAAATACTTTTTTTTCCATTTTTTAAATTTATTTGTTCATGTGGTGCTGGAGATCAAACCCAGAACCTTTCACTGACATATTAAAAATCTCAAAATGTATACATATTAGTGGGGTACGATATGATATCTCATTACACATATATATTGTGCAGTCAGGTTAAGCACACCTATCTCCTTATACATGTATCACTTTTTGAGGCAAAATCACTCAAATTCCTTCCTTTTAGTTTTATTTTTTTAGTATATTTTTTATTGTAAAGATCCTGTACAGAGGGGTTACAGTTACATGAGTAAGGGAATTAGTACATTTCCTATCAATTATTGTTACCTCCTCCTTTGTTTTTCCCCTACCAGATACATTATACAATCACTAGCTGTAGTCACCCCTTATTGCTAGGCCAATAGCATACTAGAACTTCTATTATCTAACTACAACTTAATACCTACTGATCAACCTTACCAACCCATTGACCACACTCAATTTTATGATATGTCTATCATTCTCCAAAGAAATCCATGGGCCCTTTACCCACTACCTCATTTTTAAACGATATAGTCCCTAAAACATGATAGATGTCCACTAAAAATGTCTAGAAACTTGCTGTCCAGCAATTTGTATAATACCAAATTGTGGTAGAGGAATGGCACAAAAAAGTCCATCTTAAGAATGAAAACCCAACTGCAAAAATAGAAATTAACAGCATGAAAAAGATAAGAAGGACCAGAGAATTCATAATACTCTAGTAAATGCATAAATATCCACACAGTTCATTTAAATTGTTGAGCTGGGCTGGGGTGCCTGGGCGGCTCACGCCTGTATTCCTAGCTACTCCAAGGCTGAGATCTGAGGATTGCAATTCAAAGCCAGCTGAAGTAGTAAAGTCTATGACATTCTTATCTCCAATTAACTACCAAAAATGCCAGAAGCAGAGCTGTGGCTTAAGTAGTAGAGCACTAGCCTTGAGCAAAATAGCTACGGACATCACCCGGGCCATGAGTTCAAGTCCCAGGACTGGCACACACACAGAAAAAAAATGTGGAAGCAGACTAATACAGACTTCAGCTTTCCTTCACTGAGGTACACATGAATTCACCTGCCATGGGTTAGAGCTACGTGGGACACTGATTGGACAAGTGCCTCCCTATGTTGTGATAGGAGAAGGAAACTAAAACTGGTTTTGCAGCTGTGTCTGCCATCACTCACACAGGCTAAGTGGAATCCAGCCAGATGATTCAGACTCACTGGCACTCTTGGAAATTCCTCGCTTCAGTTCACAAAGGTGTATTTGGTGAACTATGATACCATTTGGATGATTTAAAAGCAGTGGCTGGTAACTATGTCTATGTTTATGTCGCTTCAAAAGGGATGACATTAAAAAAATAGTAAAGAAGCTGGGTGCCATTGGCTCATGCCTGTCATCCTAGCTACTCAGGAGGCTGAGATCTGAGGACTGTGGTTCAAAGCCAGAAAAGTCTGTGAGACTCTTATCACCAATTAACCACCAGAAAACTGGAGCTGTGGTTCAAAGTGGTAGAGTGTTAGCCTTCAGTGAAAAAGGTCAGGGCCAGCACACAGGTTCTGGGTTTAAGCCCCATGACTGACAAAATTAGAAAAAAAAAAACATAGTAAAACAATTACGAATGAATGATATTTTAACTCATGAAATTAGTTCTGTGATTTGGTCATGGCTGTTTTATATATTTTTAAATGTGCCATTTTGAAAGGATTCATAACGAGTTAGATCTTACTTATACTTATATCTCACATTTTGAAAGAAAGCAAGAATATATCTAGTAAATTTAAATCTATATTGTAACCGTCCATCCTGTAAAGTACTCACAAAAATTTATCAAGGGGGGAGCTGAGAAGGTGGCTCAGTGGTAGAGCGCTTTCCTTGCATGCATGAGGCCCTGGATTTGATTCCTCAGCACCACATAAGCAGAAAAAAAGAAGCCGGAAGTGGTGCTATGGCTCAATTGGTAGCGTACTAGCCTTGAGCTGAAGAGCTGAGGGATGGCACCCAGGCCCAGGGTTCAGGCCCCACGACCGGACCCCTCCAAAAAAAATCATCAAGGGATGCAAGATAGCAGAGCCATTTTTAAAAAGTTGATTATTTCCTTAGACCACATAGACAGAACATGAAGATAGAAAAGCTGTGTATTGTGTAGGAAAGGGTATTTGAAATGACATCTATATATTTATCTACTTGGAATTCACAAAAAATGTCCCCCTATTTTTAAAGTCAATCACTTTTCAGAAACTAGATAAATCACAAAATGACACAAAAAAGGTTCCCCTGTATTGGGAGAGCTGACACCTGGCAAAGCCTAATATGCAATAGTACAGAACATTTCCTACCATGCTCGGTAACATCTCTGGCAATATACTTTCAAATAACAATGCAATGGATTGTGGGCTTTTCTGAAAGCAAGAATGTGCCTTCTAAAATCTCATTTTAGTAAATATTTTTCATTTACTATCTGATCTAAAAGAGAGGCCCAGACCTTGTAAAGACAATGGAGCACTGCCAGCTGCAGGCTTCCTGCCTGGCATTTAGAAATGGTGACAGCGAATGAAAGAAGTCTCTCATCACAGGAAGTGTCCAAAGAAGAGACAGAGCTGCAATTGTATCCAACTCTTTATTTTAAAAAAGTAATACAGACAAAGGAGATTGACTCATGAAAACAACTGATGTCCGGGCCCTGCGCTGCTACTCCTAGTAACCATGGCAACCAAGGTACAGGCTATACTTGTGTTAAAGTTGGTATTGTTTTTTTTTTTTTGAAGTATTGTTACTATTTTATTAGAAGCCACAGATGGGGAATTTCGGATTTGGTCTGTATAAGGTTTTATCATGGAAAAGGATGCAAAGAGACTAGTGATGTGACATTTGGATCATTGCAATAGCCAACTAACTGGTGTCCCTGCATCCTATCTTTGCTTCCTTCTTAGTCTAACTCAACATAGTAGCCAGAATTTTTTGTCCTAAAGCACATTCAAAAGTCATCACCATGAGCTCCCTAGCTTCAGTTTCTTTAAAAAAAAAACTCAACATTAGCCAGGTGCTGTTGGCTCATGCCTGTCATCCTAGCTACTCAGGAGGCTGAGATCTGAGGAACGCAGTTTAAAGCCAGCCCAGGCAGGAAAGTCCGTGAGACTCTTATCTCTAATAAACCACCAGAAAACCAGAAGTGGCTCACGTGGTAGAATTAGCCTTGAGCTGAAGAGCTCAGGGACAGGACTAAGCCCAGAGTTCAAGCACCATCACCAACAAAAACAAAAACAAGAAAAAAACAAAAAACCCACTCAACATTATTATCAGACTAACAAGGACCTTCGCGAATGCTGTGCCTTCTTTGACCTCATCTCTAACCATTCTTCCAATTGCCCATTGCACCCTAGTAGTGATGGACTCTTGCTGACACTTGACCATCTTTGACTCCTTCCTACCTTGTGGACCTTAGCACTTGCTGTTCCTGTGGGAAGAATTTTAAATTGGAATCTTTACTCAATAGCAATTTGAAAGGAAAATGATTTGTTTTTAGGAGATAGCACATAGTATATGAAATTATTATTATTATTGCCAGTCCTGGGGCTTGAACTCAGGGCCTGGGCACTGTCCCTGAGCTTCTTTTGCTCAAGGCTAGCACTCTACCACTTGAACCACAGTGCCACCTCTGGCCTTTTCTGCTGATGTGGTGCTAAGGAATTGAACCCAGGGCTTCATGCATGCTAGGCAAGCACTCTACCACTAAACCACATTCCCAGCCCCTATACAAAAGAATTATTGTCTGTACTTAGAAAATGCAATGCTGTTTCACTGACCTAGAGAAAAAAAGCCCACATTACTACTATTTGTAGTTGCAAAACTGACAACATTGATATGAAATGAGGAAGGTCTTGTAAATTTTTATATCTTGGAGAATATGGGATTTTCCATTTCAAGTGCTTTTATTTGTCTGTAAATTTAGTTTTCAAATCCCAATATGAAAACCACACACACACACACAGAACTAAAACACCAACACTAACTTAATCAAAGTTGGTTTTCGTGTGTAATATGTGCTCTTTTCTAACCTCTGAATGGTTTTTTTAAGATCACTCCAAGTCATATGAAACCACAATTTATGAAACTTCAAGTTTTAGATGACCTTGCAAGTTACTGTTTAAAGGACTAATGTGTTGCATCACAATAAGCAGCTCTCAGAAGGCACAGAGAGAAAAAGACATCAAAATAAAATTCAGACTTGATGGTCTCTAGCTGATTTCTCCAAACTCATTTGAAAACATAAATGCTTTTCAGTTTTATGAACCATTTGGGAGAACTGTTATTAGAATGTAAAGTATATACACTGGAAGGGCACCAGACACCAATAAAGATTGGTGAGTTAGGACAAAAAAGACTGCACAGAATGTGCGGGTTGGTAGGTAACTTAGGAGTAAACGTTTTAAAAACAAACAAACCCCAACAATGACCATGCTATGATTTATTTTTAAGGAAAAGGCAGCCATAATACATAAAAGGCTTCTTGTGTTTAAACAGCTATAGAAATAAGTTAAATACTGATTGCAAAGAAAGAGCTCAAAGATGTAATTTCCTCTTCAATTATTAGGTAAATAAATATTGGTAGATTCAAAGGCTGAAGCTGTGTACTTCCTCTGACAGATAAATGCTATTTTTACTGAAATAGAACTTGAACTTCAGACTAACACATGTCCTTGAGAACATGAGGACCTCTAACATCAGAAACTACATGTCTGAAGGAGTTTGTAAAGAACTTGTGCAAAGATAAACAATACAGTTCCTTCAACTAAACAAGAAGTCTCCAAACAAAATCTAACTGCAGGATGAAGTATAGCCTAACTTTTATGATTCAAAAAGACCTATAAAGTAAGAATGGAAAATGAACTTTACAACTTTGACCGGGGAGGATGGGGGGGGGGGTGAGAATGGGAAGGGATGGGAAGGGGAAACAAAGGAGGAGGCAACAAGGCAAAAATGCTAGATAAGAAATGTACTCATTACCTTACCCGTGTAATTGTAACCCCTCGGTACGGTATTTTCACACACACACACAAAAACATTGGAAATTAAAAACACAAAAGACTGATGTTCTAGTCTTCTAAGGTTATGGCCTAAAGACATTATTCACTTAGTTCCACAATTCCAAGAGTATATTTCCCAGATGTCAATATTGAGCCAGTCTCATGAATTTAGATGAGGAAAATCTGACATTGGTGTGAATTGGGTTATTTGTGGTTGTGTAGCTTAGTCAAGTCACTGCAATTCTGTAGACCTGTTTCTTCATCTGTAAAGTTTCCAAAGAACACTAATTTCTTACATATATAGAAAGAACCAAATGATAGCCTATTTAGGAGTAGTTCTCAACTCTGAGTGCATCTTAAAAGTAGCCTGAGTAATGACAAAAGCAACATGTTTGCCTGGGACCTATTCCATAGGTTCAGACTGAAATGTTCCAGGCCAGAGACCCTTGGCACCTTGGTACTTGTGAGTTTCAAAGCTCCTCAGAAGATTCTAATACGCAGCCATTCCTGAGAACCACAAGCCCGTTGCTATAGTAATGATATTCAAAGTGCACATTAAGACTAAAGCAGCTCAGGCCTGAGAGCCTGGATTTCCAACCTGCTTCTAGAATACTGAGCTACTCTCAATCCCAATCTGGGTACAGTAGGGTAACAAATGGTCACAAAGCACATGGAATAGTTATCATTCTCCTTCCTCTCCTCTTTCCTTTCCCTTCTCCCTCTCTCCCCAAATGATAACTTTTAGTGTTGATGGTATCTACTGTGGCAAATAATCTTAAGATTATTTGAAGAATAGCATGTATAAGATTTTAAGAAACAAGTACAAAGGGTCTTATACACACACACACACACACACACACACACACACACACACACACACACACGTGTGTGTGTGCGTGCCTGGGGGTATCTGTTAAGGAAATATTCATATATGATCACAAACACACCCACTTGCTATGGTACCACTGTTCCCCACATTCATTACAAATAGCATAAGTCATCATCTCTTCATCTGGGTTCGAATTTCGGACCCAGCTTGGAAGGAAAAGGGTTCCTCTGGCAATGACGGTGACCTTGCAGTTGTAGTTCTCACAGCGTCTGCATTTTATTTTATTTGTCTGTGTGCCATCAATAGCTTGGGGAAGGTAATGATCCTGGATACAGGATTCCGTGTAGGAAGCCCTGAGCTGTTTCAGTTCCTGGTTTGCCATCTCCATGACAGTCATTTCAGCAAACTGTTTTGCAGACATGGTACCAGACAGCAAATTTTGTTGTAAGTGAACATTTTTGGGGTTCTTCAAGTTGGCAACTTTGCTTCTGACACAGGTTTTGTATTTTTTGATGTTCTTTGAATAGAGGGCAAAAATATGCTCTTCAATTTCTCTTGCAAATTTTTGCCACAAATCATCTTTGGGATGATCTGTGGAAGAACTAGTTAAAGCTATGTAAAGGAGCTCTACACATTTAGTTCTCATGGACATTGTTGGATCCTGCAACCCATTTGATTTCTGCCCAATGGATTTAGAGCCACCAGTTCTGAAATGTTCTTCTTTAGCTTCCATTTGAGCAGCACTATTTTCAGGCACAATTATTGCAGTGGAGTTTACAATGGCTTGAGATGATAGCAGAGAGTTAGAACTACAGAGACTTAAGATCTTATGGTTCAGGTCTTGAGAAAGTCCTGCATGTTCTTCTTTATTACCATCCGAATGGACTGATTTAGGGCTTTCCCTTGGTTTAACGTATATATTCTTATAAACAGCTTTCCACTTTGACAGCAAACACTTGGCTTTCTTTTTCAAAGCCACTGAGGGGCAGTTTTTGAGGACTCGATACACAGCTCTGACTACATCTGTCTCTTGGAGATGTGCCTTAGTCACATAAAACATTTCTAGCTCAGTAAGGTGGTTGCCAAGATCCTCAAAATTCCTTTGAGACATCAGTTGTTCAATAAGGGAAGCTCTAGCAGCTATCTGGGTTTTGTCAGACATCTTTACAGCTGCAAAGAAAAAAGATCATTCTGTTATTTGCAGCTTGCCTTTGTTGGTTAAAGTTCTTGCATAGTGAAATAGCTCTTTCTGCTAGTTACCTATATGCACAACATTTTCTGAAGAAGCAATGTGATCTAAGTGGGTGTGACATGTTAGAAAATGGAATCTACAAATGTGGAACAGTTTAGTTTCAAGCTTATTCTCAATAGTCCAAGGGAAAAAAACACACTGCAGGCTTTCAGCAGAATATTAAGAGGCTTGCTGGAGGATTCACTCTAATTTTTTTCCACCTCCAATTGTGCAAATCAATCTTTGCAGATCAGATTAGTCAATTCATTTGGACAGAATTTGATGATCATGTTGCACACTAAATTATGCCTGAGTCAGCATCAATATGGTAGTGCTGAACAATGTCAGGCTATTTTCCTTCTCATATTTAGCTATGTGTGTGAAATACTTGCTGATTTTATCATCTTAAAAGTGGTAATTTTCTGAATTCAAAGGAATGGAAAAACAAGATAAAGGGGGGAAATGTCTTCAGAAATCTAAAGAAATTGTGAGAGAGCACGTGGTGGGAAGCAGCTGGAACTAGGTCTAGTGAGCCCCCAAAGTCAACAGGATGCATTGTGCTGAAATTGGAGCCTTTGGAAAAATAGAGAAGTTACACAGATGATATAGAACTTTGGGCTAAGTGGTCCCTGCAGAGTCTGGTTTCATTAACTTTTTTTGAATGTGTGCCAGTACTTGGGCTGGAACTCAGGGAGTTGTGCTCACTGATGTATCCCTGATAGGATAACACAAAGATGAGCAAGAATCAGAGCCTTGCATGTAGAAACCCTAGGCAGTCCTTTTGTGTTTTCATTTAAAGTCATTTTTCTAATTTCTGAGAACAAACACTTAAAGATAATTCTTTTTACTTTTAAAAAGTCCACATTTTGAAAACAGCAAAAGTGGTCTTGCTAGGAATCAAAGGCTCAACAAAGAATAAGCAAGATAGCACAGGAAAAAAAAACACACCCTCAATTGTTGAACACTTGTGTCTGAAGTATCTGCTTCAGATCCTGGGAAAGTCAAACAATCACATTACAATGATGAGGTTGCAAGCTGCTCAATATACTTGAGCCCTGGCCCGCTGGTTAGAAAGTTTCCTCATCAACAAGCAATGTTTATATTCTGCCTGGATTCTCTGTGAAGTACTTCTGGAGAAATCAGGAAGAAGGTTGTCCAAATGGGCTACAGGGAGCTTGGGGGGTATAGTTCAGTGGTACAGTGCTTTCCTGGTGTGAAGCTCTAGGCCCCATCCCCAGCACCACAAAAATAAAATGGAGTCCAGGCCTAGACTGCTCACAGGAAATGCAACATTTGACTTGGGTCCAAATTTCTCAACCAAAGGTCTGAATTCTCAAGGCATTGTGAAGGTAAACTTCAGGGTTTCAGAGCTATGAAAGCAGCAGTTCAGATTTATTTGTGTAAATCTATAGAATTTAATGCATAAAACACATTGTTCTTCATTTCATATGTTCGTTAAATTTGCCTTTTCTTCATTTTTTTTTTGGGGGGGGGTCCAGTCAAGAGGCCTGAACTCTGGGCCTGGGCGCTGTCCCTTATCTCTTCAGCTCAAGGCTAGCACTCTACCATTTGAGCCACAGAGCCACTTCGGCTTTTTTCTTTTTTGCTATGTGGTGCTGAGGAATCGAACCCAGGGCCTCATGCATACAAGGCAAGTGCTCTACCACTGGGCCACCTTCCCAGCCCCTTCATATTTATTTAAACATTTTAATTGTGGTAAAATACATAAAACATAAATTTTACCTTTTTACCTTTTAAAAATATAGCAGTCCAGCAGTATTTACCATTATATTTTCATCTGACAAAACGGAAACTTGTGTGCTCTTTAAACAACTCCCCATACCTTAGCCCTGGCAACCCCCATTCAGCTTTCTGTCCCTATGGAGTGGACTAGTCTAGGTATAAGTATAATCACATGGTATTTGTCCTTTTGTGTCTAGCTTATGTCATGCCATATAACAGCCTAAAGGTTCATCCATGTTGTATCACGTGTCAGAATTCCATTCCTTATTATTGCTAAATAATACTCTCCTGTGTATATGGGCCACAGTTTATCTATTTATCTGTTGATGGCTACTTATGTTGCTTCCACTGAAGTGTACAATTATATCTTGGAGTCTCTGTTTTCAATTCTTTTACGTATATATGCACAAGTACAATTGCTAGAGCTTATGGCAATTCCATTTTCAAAGTTTTGAGGAACTCACACTTTTTTCCTATTCTTCTCCATACTTTGAAGAGCATTTCAATTTTGCCAAACTTTCTCTTTTCCCTGTGAGACAATCACGTGACTATAAAGCTTTTATCATACTATAGAAGTTAATGGGACTCAAAATCTTGAGATTTGCCATAAAATGACAAAATAAGCTGCGTGTCATTTTAGTTCTACATAGTTTACTCAACAAATATTTATTATGTAGCTAGAATGTGCTGGATACTGATCCTAAAAAGACCATCTTCCTTGAAGAGACTGACAGCCAAATGGAAGGGATACTCACCAGAAAGTGGATAATTACAATAAATGTAGCTGCTAGAATAAACACATAGTATGGGTACCAAACCCTATTTGGGTTATCATCTGGCCAGCTGCAATTGCTTCTTTACTACCTTCACTGGCTCATGGCACTTTGTTAGAACAACCTCTGATAGAGAACTCGGCAAGATATCCCCTCATTTTCCACGTAAAGCTCTTCAGAAGTTCCCCTAACACTCTTAGGATGGAGCTCAGGCTCCTTGGCTAGATATGAAAAGTGTACCACCTCCTCTCCCTCCCTGACTACTTACAACCCCAGACAGGCATTCTGTTTCACAGCTCAGTGCATTTGCTCTAGCAGCCACCTGAGCCTGGCCTCTCACTATCTCGGTGGTTTTTAACCCTGTCTGTATTACCTGGAGGAAATGAAAGGAATGAACAGACAAACAAGGTGAAGGCCTCACTCCAGATGGAATGAATTTGGATATTTGTTAGGTTCTTCTGTTGATTCTAATTAAAATCACACACAGGCAATAGTGTCTTCAGCAACAGTAGGACTCTCAGATAGGATGTTATTAACCCCCAAATAAGGCTGAGATTCTGCTTCTGGACTAATCACAGAGAACCCATCTGACTTCAGATTTGGCTAGGTGAGTCCTACTATATCTCATATGAGAGCCTCCACAAATTGTACCTGGTGATTGTCATATTTTAAGTGTCATGAGTATACAATTTCTGGTGTTTGCTCCCTTACCTTAAGTCCATGGAAGGAAATATGTATTAATTGAGCAGTTCTGTACCATTCACCGTCATGTCATTTTAAGCCACACAATAAGCCGAAGGTATGAGTATAGCTCATCTCCATTTTGCAAAAGAGAAAACCTATTAAGAAACATCCAATAATCACACAGTGTTTTTTCCCATGGTGCTTGCCACATTAATAAAAACATGTTAGCTTTTCCACCAAGAACATAAGGGAAGAGTCACCCGTTTTATTCAACTGTACAAATCTGCCAAACAATTTATTCAACCAATATTTCCTTTTGTTAAATAAGTGACAAGCATCCTTGATGCTTTCTGTCCTCTCTGTTTGCAAATTTCATTTCCTTTCAAACAAGACCTTGTATTCAGCTTCTTCCCTGGAAGAACAAGCCCATCTTGATTCTAGTTAGAAAAAAATCATACAAAAATACTAGATGAGATAAACCATGGGGTCCATTGTAGGCCAATCAAGTAGATCTAGGGAACCAAACAAACCTTTTGGACGAGCTGACTCTGGTATAATTGTCAGAAGTGAGGGGAGTGTCCAGCAATTGGCTAAGTTTGCTGGCCATCCCTGCGCTCATTTTCCCACCTACAAAATGAGGGAAATTAAGCATCTTATGATTAATGTGATAACTGATATCTTTGTGTGTGTGTATGTGTGTGTGTGTGTGTGTGTGTGTGTGTGTATTGTGTGTATGCACGTGTGCTGGTACTAGGGCTTGAACTCAGGGCCCAGGGGGCTGTTTCTGATCTTTTGTGATCAAGGATAGTGCTTTACTACTAGAGCCACAATTCCACTTTCTCCTTTTTGGTGATTAATTGAAAAGATTCACAGACTTTCCTGACTGGGCTGGCTTTGAACTGTGATCCTCAGAACTCAGCCTTCTGAGTAGCTCAGATTACAGGTGTGAGCCACCAGCACCCAGAGACATGTTTTTTAAATTTTAAATTACTTTTAAGTAGTTGGACAAAGGGGTTCAAATTCAGTTTATAAGTACAATTTATATTGATCTATGTCAACACTTCCATCGTTCTCTCCCATCTCTCTCAGGAGATAGCTTTTTATAAAGTGCTAAGAAGTTTATAACAAGTCTGACCATTATGTGGGTCTACAGTTTAAAAGTATCTCCAAGTGTAGTGACATATCTCTGTAATCAACAGCATTCAGGCAGCTGAAGGAGGATCTCAAACTCTAGGCCACCATCTCAAAACACAAAACCAGCCAACCACACATATCAGGTTCTGGTCCAGAGTAGGGGCTGGCAAATATTTTCTATAAAAAGCCAAACAGTAACCAGACCATACACTCTCTGCCTAAACTACTCGTCTTCAACTCTTGAAGCAGAAATAGCAGACATAGAAAATACAAGAATGAGTGGACACAACTTGGTTCAGACAAAGCTTGTTTCCACAAACAGGCCAACTGAATGTGCACAGGCATGGTTTCTTGACCCTTTTCTAGAGTAGTGTGGCCCCTCAGAAATAATAAGCAATACACAAATATGCTTTATAATTTCTAAAAGGCATATTAAAAATAAAAGTACGTTAAATTATTTAACCCAGTATTTCCAAAATATTGTCTTTTCTTTTTGTCGGTTGTGGGGAATGAACTCTGGGCCTGGGCGGTGTCCCTCAGCTCCTCAGTTCAAAGCTAGCCCCCTACCACTTGAGCCACAGCACCACTTCCTGCTTTTTCTGCTTCTGTGGTGCTGAGGAATCGAACCCAGGGCCCCATGCACGTGAGGCAAGCACTCTACCATTGAGCCAACTTCCCAGCACTGTCTTTACTTTAAAAAAAATGTGGTGTTAGAGATCAATCCCAGTGCTTCATACATGCTAAGGTCTGTCACTGACCTACATTCTAAGGCCTCCAAAAATTGCCATTTCAAAATGCAATTGATAAAAAATTGTTGTATATTAATTTTTTCATATAATTCTCAAAATTTTTGTTTTATGTTTACAGCACCTCTCTGTTTGGACAAATACATTTCAAATGCTCAAGCCTTATGAAACTTTATTGGATAGTCCTAAAACATAGTAATAATTGATCATCCTGAGCTGCACACCTAAGTGTGCTCTAGTTTCTGAGTAAAAATAAATATGAATTTCAACAGTGCCACAAGCTTGTAAATATCAACTCATATTATATACGAGCAAAGTGTATACACATGCACTAAAATAACAGCCTAAATCCTAAGAAGTACAAGAGAAAAGTTCATGGTGAAATTTCCACAAGCTGGTAGCATATTAGCATTAGCAGTAGTCTAGATCTGTTTGTAGATTTTTAGATCTCTTTTAGACCTAAGGAGCAAAAATGCATATGATGGCCCTCACCCACACACAATTCTCCAAGGTCACGGGGAGCCCCTTCTAGGGAGAGTTTTGCTGCCAAATTCTGGCAAAATGAGGCGTTGCAGATCCTACACTAGGGCTCTTCCCTATGATGATCCCTAATAAGCGTGCAGTGGCAGAGGGGAGCAGCCTAAAGGCTCGTCTGGAAATGGTTCGAGTTCCGGTGGGTGGAGTCTAGCACTAAGAAAAGCCCGCAGCTAACCCTCCGGGGACCACAGCCTGACCGTGACCGACAAACCAGCAGCAACGGTCCGAGGGTTCTGCCCACCCCGCTGACAACTAAAAGAGAGGGAAAAAATGAGATGACAGCACCTTAAGGCCTCCTGAGCCCAGGGCGCGCCAGAAAGCCTCTAAGTGCCGGAACCGGCTTCCACAGGAAACAAGGGCTCACCCTTCACCACGCGGAAGCCCCGCAGATCCCAGAAAGAGACTCGCTGAAATGCGCAGGCGCGGGACCGACCCGGTTCCGGAGCTCTCAGAAAAAAATAACTTCCGGTTGCCCAGGCTGAATGACAGAGACTCAACCAATCGAAACCCAGGAACCAGAGAACCAGGGTGTGGGACCCAGTACACCGTGGCAGGGAAATAGAATGCGCAGCAGGAGCTGCAGCCTAAGGGCTGACCCTTTGAAGTTTCCAGTGGGAGGAGCGAAGCTGGCTGCTTGGGCCTAACCTGAAACTACGCTAGCTGGGTTTGGGGGGGGGGGGGTTGTTGTTGTTGTTGTTTTGTTTGTTTTTAATTTCTTAGCAGCCAAGCTTGTTGAACTGCTCTTCAACGTACCCTTTTAACTTTCTCTCAAGACAGTGGTCAGTTTGATATTGACATTATTGTGGACATAAACTTAGCTTATTAATCCAAGAAATATTTATTACACAACAGTTGGTCTAAAAGTTATACACATTCTGTAATTCTGTGTAACCTGAACTTCTTAGCTGTGCTCACTGTTTGCCTGCAATTGTGACAGTGGGCTAGAGAAGGTGGCAGTCTCTTTTTGTTGATTCCCCCACTCCAGAATAATTTGGTGAAAAGTTTCAGGAAACAGAATATCCACTCCAGTTTTTCTGCACCAGATACTGTCAGAAAGCAGGATGATTGTATGATTGAATCATGTGAGAAGTTTTAGCGCGAGGGAGGGAAGACAGTGATGCATAGTGATCAGCATAAGGGGTGTCTGATCATTTTTGTGGTTTGGAAAATGCTATGTTTTTGCCACCATTATGAACAGGACAGGATTACAAAGGAGTCTTGTTTTTGTCATGAATTACCACTGCTACAGAGTAGCCTTAGCTGAATGTCAATGTTTTGTGAAATTATTTATGTTCTACCGAAGAACACCAAGGTCCAGCTGTAAGGACTCAACTAGCTTGGAGCTGTCACAGTTGCTTTTCCCGTTTCTAGACTTTAAGCTATTGCAGGGATATTGTAACTTTAGCTATTGTAAAGTTAGCTATTGTAACTTTAATTTCCACTTCTAGATTTTATATCGTTAAAAAAAGTTACAGCGACATTTATTAAAACATGGCAAGAAATCATTCTCAAGAATGTCATGATAAACGTAAATCGGGTCTTGGCTTAGAGACAGATTGGACTTAACCCCAAATATAGCATGGACAAGAGGGAATTTTTAGTCAAGGAGCAACTGGGAGGCAGTGGATGGAAAAGTACTTATAAAAGAAAGCTTTAGGAACAAGGGAGATTCTGGCTAACCTTACTTAATAGGATTCCTGCCAAAGACAGGCCAGGATCAGAAGTGAGGATGACAGTGGAGTATGTGGAACAGAATCAGATACTGACAGTGATCAAGTATTGAGTTGGGAGGTGCTAAGCTGACTTCCAGGGCTGTTCACTTAAAGTGGGAATTACAATAATGTGCTTAGATAAGGCCTAGGAGTAATTTCAGGAAACTGACTAAAATTTGCCCTACAAAGTATCTTTGTCCCCCCCTTCACTTTTGCCTGTTTAAAGAAAAACTTTGTAGAAGTTAAATTTAGCAAAGTTTACTTGACCAAAAAACAATTCAAGAATTGGTGCTGAGAACCAGAAAAGGTACAGAGAGCTCAACTGGCAGTATTTATAGACGAGAATGGCAGTCAAGTACTGTATAGAAATGTGTGGATTGGATGCAGTTCCACAATTACTTGTGTTTATACAGTCTGACCTGTTGGCAGACTGTGACTAGCTAATGATTGGCTGCTTGTGATTGGTTGAGCTTCACCACTTATTATACTCACAAACAATGTTTGCAGTTTGTTTACATACTACGTTAAGTTACAATTCATTGTATAGGAATTCAATGTACAGAGATAGGCTAGTAGCTTTCTGTGTATTTAACATACTTAACTAGTATTTTTCTTTTACTATTGATACTCTTGGTTCATTTTCTGAGTACCTGTCCTCTCTCGTGGAAACACCCAGTTAAAAATATGTGGCACAGAGCTGCAAATGTAGCTCGGTAGTAGAATACACAGTATTATGGATTCCCCACAGTGGAGGGGAGTAAAGGGTATTATAGGTGTCCAGAACAATCTTTGCTCTTAAATATTGATTTAAACAAATACTCCTTTTGTGATCAGTTTTGTAACATTCAATTTTTAAAATATTTAATATTTATCTAGACAATTGTACTAAGCTAGAGGTGAGGTTTAGTGGAAAAGCACTTGCTTGGTATGTGCTAAGCTCTCGGTTCTATACCCAGCCTGGTAAAAATCAAGTACGTCCCACAAATTGTCCTCAAACTATTAACGAATCAACCTGAAGGGTGAGATTAGATACTGGAAATTACTTCAGAAACTGTCAGTAGAGACCTGAGGGCTGTAAAAACTATTTTCTTATAAGCTCTGTATGAGGAAGAAAAAGATATTAGTCAAAAATTAAAAAAAACAAGATAGTAAGCCAGGCTTTCCCCTTGTGTGAAAGAAAAAAAATTGTGCTAAGGATCAAGCTATAATTACTGCATGCCTTGTTTGCCAAATATGGCTACTTACATTTAAGTTAGAAAAATCAAGCTGGGTGTTGGTGGCTCATGCCTGTCATCCTAACTACTCAGGAGGTTGAGATCTGAGGATCATGATTCAAAGCCAGCCCCGGCAGGAGACTCTTATCTCCATAAACCACCAGAAAATTTTAGAAGTGGTGCT
Organism: Dipodomys merriami; assembly: GCF_024711535.1. NCBI lineage: Eukaryota > Metazoa > Chordata > Mammalia > Rodentia > Heteromyidae > Dipodomys > Dipodomys merriami. Next base: position 114,196,263 of record NW_027204492.1, read on the forward strand.
GTGGCTCAAGTGGTAGAGCACTCACCTTGAGTTGAAGAGCTAAGAGGCAGTGCCCAGGCCCAGAGTTCAAGCCCCAAGACCAACAAAAAGAAAAAAAATTAGTACCTCAGTTGCACTAGCCAAGTGTCAAGTTCTTGGCAAGCACCTGTGGCTAGTGGACAGAACGTAGGGAACATGTCTTTTGCAGAAAAAAGTTCACGGCAAAGTGCAGACTGAGTTCATTTGGAGGCAATCTGTAGTATGGCTTACAGTGTACTAAAAAGATTTGTGAGAAGCTCATTCTTTGGGGCAATTTTTAAGTAGAAGTACTCAATTTGACAATAATTTCTCATACATTGTTTTCAGGCCTTTGTTATAAAATCATCTTTCAGCTGTTTTAGTATTTTGGAATTTTCCTTCATAAATTTCCTTTAGTACAGCAGAAACCCCTTCTAGTCCTTTTTTATGTCTCTGAGTGGCAATATTAATATCCTGAGTTCATACAGACATCCCTTTTCCTGAAAATTCCCAAGGAACAGAGGCAAAATCCTCTCCTGAGGCTAATGTTACACATTTCTTGTGGAGCCATTGCAGATGTTTTCCATAGAATGAAGTCAGAGAACTTCATCTTTCTTAGGTTTGAAGGTGCTGACTGATATTCATTTCCTGATTAAACAGCAGAGCCAGACATAGAACTTAACTCGGGCTGTTCCTATAGGCCACAGAGCATAATAAATGGTGTAAAAAAAAAAAAAGAACAGATACTTTGAAATCTCAGGAGTTACAGAATATCCTGAAACATAACAAAAAAGGCGTAGAGTATAGAAACTGAAACCTTATGTTGGAATTCTGCAGCATAGACCTCAAATATATGCAGGTAACATGAGAGACAAGCAGTGAACATCTCAGAAAAAAACAGACACACTGAAAAAGTTCATTCCTAAGAGGATTTGGCTGTATCAGGATGATGGGGCAGAAATGATTAAACCATTGCTTCTCAACCAGGAGTGGGTGAAGTGGCTCCCAAGTACCTGGGACATCTTTTGTAAAACACATCAGCTGACCTTTCTCCAAGTGACCCAGGATGGAAGAGGTGGAGACAGCAGGGAGGGAAATTGTATTTCTGGTCTGAAAACATTTTGCTCTTCGGTGGAAAACACTTCACTTTTAAAAATCATGTAAGATCTTCCTTCATGGCCTTGATGCTTGAGTTGTGTTTTAGGTTATCATTTGTTGAAAAATAAATATACCAGAGCACATGCATGTTAAGGTTACATTTTAGATAAAAATTATATATACCTAGTTAGTCCTCACCTAGATTAAGATATAAACATTTCCTTTAGAGGTTTACCTGTTTACCCCTTAGACCACAGTGGGGAGCTGTCTGTCTCCATAGATTAGTTTTATCTGTATGAGCTTCATCAAAATGGACTCATATTCTATGTACTAGTTGCATCAATTTCATTCAATAATGTGTCTATGGAATTCACCCTTGTAGTTTTTCTTTTTTTTGGGGGGGGAGGTCCGGTCATGGGGCTTGAACTCTGGCCCTGGGCACTGTCCCTCAGCTCTTCAGTTCAAGGCTAGTGCTCTACCACTTGAGCCACCTTCCCAGCCCCACCCTTGTAGTTTTTCGTTCTGTTGTAATATTGGTTTGTGTATATCTACCATGTTGTATCCATTTTACTGCTGATGGGCACTCGAGTTATTTTCAGTTTTTAACGCTTACAAGTAAAGCTGATAGGATCATTTATATCATATTTTTATGCCTTTATTCTCTTGAGTATATATTAGGAGTAGGGCTAGTATAGGTGTTGGTTTTAGTTAACACCACCAACCAGTTTTTCAAAGTAGTTGTTACAAAACTCTCTCTCTCTCTCTCTCTCTCTCTCTCTCTCTCTCTCTTTCTCACATACACACAACCACAACTGACACTCATCAGCAAGAGCTGAGAGTTATAGTTGCTTCACAATCCACCAATGCATGGATTGCCAGTTCTTGTACTTTAAGCTATTCTAGGGTAACCTACCTATGTCAGTGTCTCTCAACCTTTGCTACATATTAGAAGTATCCAGTGAACTTTTGAAACCCCCAATAACTAGCCTGGATCTTGGGCCAATTAAATCAGTGTCTTGCCTCAAGATGCAGGCATTTTAATTTTCCTTGAGTATTCCAAGTAAGCTTAGATGATTGAATACCAATGCCTTAAGTTACTTGAATACTGTCCTTAACTTCATCCCACAGAGTTAGCCCAATGAGCTCCCTTCCCAGAGCTTAGCATGCTCCTTCCCCTCTCCACAGTTTAGCACGCTCCCTTCCTAGGCAACACTAGGCCCGTGTAGTAAAGACAGTAAACAATCAGCCTTCCCGCCCCCCTGTACCCTGGGATGACACTTCTCTGGGGCAGCTACCACCATGGAAGGCAGCAAGAGCCCCTTAGAGTGACCTTCAGGTCTGGGCAGCTGCAGGGCCCCTTATCTACTATTTGGGCAGCAGCCATCAATCCTAGTCCGCCATGATGAAGCCCCTGGCCCTCACGTCCACACCAGGGTCTCTGCCTCCTAGCCCCTTCTAGCCCCTCCTAAACCTCTAGGTTATCTAGGTCACCCCAAACAATAGCCGGTGCTTCTTCTCACTTCTCTCTTGTGGGAAGGGGTCTTGCCAGCCCCTTTCCCAGCAATAAACCTTCCTTTGTTCTTTGTACCTGGATGTCTGCATGGTTTTCTGGCAAGTCTACAACACACAGTCTTCTCCAAAACCACTGGTTTAGATTAGAATAAACTGAACACATTAATCTTTTAGAGAACTAAAATGTAACGCACATTCTTTTTTTTTTTTTTTTGCTATTTTGTATTAGGATGCATCAGTCATTACAAGAAGAGAATAGTCTTATATAAAATCCATTCCTTTCCCGTGATCTCCTCATGTATCATGATAAACTTGAAGTCAAGGTTTCCCCCAGAGGTTCTGGAAGTCTCCTCCTCTCCTGCCCTTGGGATCCTTATCAAGAAGCTCGTTTAGCAGGTTTGAATTAGCTCAAGGGAAAATTGACTAATAGCTTCCTTGCTGTGTTGTCTCTACTTAAGCTCTGTAGGTTTCTTTTGTCTATCCAGAAGCTTTCATCCTGACTCATACAAATACATATGAGCTAGAGCAGAGCATTATTCCTCCAGCTGAAAAACTTGTAATGTGTGCAGCTGCATTGGATTCCATTTCAGGATGATAGATTTGGGGATTAAGTCTGTGCTGTTGCTTTCCTGTCTGTAAGTTTCCTAACAAACTGTACTTACACTACCTTCGTATGGGCCTCTCACATTGTGTCATGTTACAATTTACCATGAGATACTCAGGGAAAAGAATATAGAGGGGGAAAAGTATGAAAAGAAATGAGGGGATTCAACTCCATTCAAAAACCTCCACCTGTAGGCCCAATTGCCTTTTCTCATTGCTATTATGAAATCAGAGGTGTGTGTATGAGCAATTTATCCAAATGTAGGGCCATATGTGTTAAAGTAGAAAGCATTGCTTGGTGTTGCTTCTTTATTGTACGATGTAGTTTCATGGCGCTTTCTCATAGACTGACACTCTATGCACCATCCACAGTGCTCTTTGTATGATACGATCTGGGAACACTGCCAGAAGGCCTTTTCATAAAGAAATGACAATATAAAGTATGGCTATGTTCTCTTCCTAATCTTCAGTGGGAGGCACATTTGGCTCCAAGTGTGCTGTTCTGATTTATGGTGTCTGAGAAAAGCACTTTCTATTTCAGCCTCATTTCCCCTGTAACAACCTAACACGTTGTACTTGCTGCATCATTTAACTCCTATAATAGTGTTTATATTCGATGCTTTTCATTTCAAACCTGACTCAAAGGTCACCTTGTTTTTTGTTGGCTGAAGAGAATAAAGGTACCATCCTCCTTTGTGGTGAAAAGAGTAAGTACCTTACACTGGTATGTTGGCTGAGATAATGACTGGCCCTAAACCTCAGTTTTTGTAGGATGGAATCTATGGGGGGCCGGTAGCTGCACCACCCCGGTTGGAGTGGGTTCTCTCTCTTGATAGTGAAGCAGATAGCCATTCTGCCTTAGGGAGAGGCAATCTCCTGACAGCACCTGGAATGTTAATTCTGAGCAGAATATTGTGGAGCTTACTACACGTGGTGAGAGTTCATCCAGGCAAGAGCTCATCCTTATCAGTCCATTCTTGCCAAGGCTCTTTGTCTGTTGTTCTGTTTCCAGCCCTGCAGCCTTTTTCCAAGTCTTGACTCTTCCGTCTTTCCATCCACGTGCACACTCCTGCAATTCTCATTGTAATTTGCCTTTGTGTAAGTTAACTAGACCCTGCTTCTTCTGCTTGCGACCAGAAAACACTGACATTATCATTTTAATGTGCTCTGGGATTTGAGGAAAATTAGAAGAGAATTTCTGATGTTACAGTGGTGCTGAAATAGCCTTTGTACTCATTCCCCTGGAATAAGGCACTGATTGGCACTGCTATAAAATACTACTTAGCAAAGGTTATACTTGAAGCTCTTTGTTCCCTGTGTTTGTGTCATCTTAAAAGAAATGTGGCTAGCTGGGTACTGGTGGTCCCATCTGTAATCCTAGCTACTCAAGAGACTAAGGATCTGAGGATCCCAGTTCAAAGCCAGCCTGGGCAGGAAAGTCTGTGAGTCTCTTCTTATAGCCCAATATTCACCCAAAAAGGCCCACAGTAAAGCTGTGGCTCAAGGTGTAGAATGCTAGCCTTGAGAAAAAAAGCTCAGGGACAGTGACCAAGCCCTGAGTTTGAGCCTCAGGACCAGTACAAAAAGAAAAAGAAAAGAAAAAAAGAAAGCCCAAAGAGATACAGAATATTTAAGCATTGGTAAAGATGAATTGAAAGGGAATAAAAAAAGACATGCAAGTTTGAATTCTTCAAAGGTGACCAAATTGGAAAATTTTTGGTATCCAGGGAGAAATAGGAGTTCACACGCCACCAGGGAAGGGGAGAAATGGAGAGGAGACACACCAGGAGATGAAGACAACTTTTTTGGTGTTTACCTGGTGGCAGCCACATATATGTATGTAGCTTGCCACAAGGGGGCGCATGTGGAACATCTTCATAAAACAATGAAGGCTGCAAATACAAGTGTCCTATGCTCGGTTGAAGAGCAGCCTGAGCGTAGCTGACTCATCTTAGAAAGAAAAGGACTGTAAAACAAGCAACAGGATTCAAAAGTGCAGGGTAAGAGTGGAGGGTTGTGGAGACTTTAACACTGTACAGAAAGACCAATAAATGTGGGGGCAGGTGAAAATCCTGACTACTGAGCCAGAGGCATGATTTCCTCAGGCCTAAGGACTGTTGAACTATCTCTGTGTTTCAGGTGGTATTCTTTTTTTTTTTTTTTAAAACCTTTAGTTGTCAGATGGTCACTAATTTAGTTAAAACCTGTCTGGCATTGGCAGATGGATTTATTCTAGGTGTCTCAAGTCATCTGGAATGATGTCAGATACACAAGGCTTATATTAAAGAGGGATGGGATTAACAGTTTTACTTTTTGAACTAAATTCTTATTGAAGTATAACATACATAGGCCATATATATATTCACACATATATGTAAAGTGCACAAGTTATAACTATCATTCATAATGTTCGTAAATTGAATATGACCATGCAGAAGCATTATTAGTTTTCCAGAAATTATTAGTTTTCCTAAAATTTTCTCTTGATATTCCCTTCCTTCTCATACAGCTAAACATATCCCAATTTCTCTACCATAGATTTCTTTGGCCTCACTTTTAACCTTATATAACTAAAGCATATAGAATGTACTTTCTTGCTTTATTTGATTAATATTTTCAAATTCACGTGCCGTGAGTAGAATTAGGTTGTTCATTCTCAAATCTTTCTAGTATATTAATACACCATGGTTTATCTGTTCTACTCAAATTAGAAATTATGGCTTTATGGATTGTTCCATTGAAACTTTTTACAAATAGTGTTACTATGCATTTCTGATAGGTCTATGTCTGTCTAACAGTGAAACTCCAGATTTGTAATGCTGATTTTGTTTATAAATGACACCTAACCACAAACTGATAATGCCAAGTTGCATATGATTTTTTTTGCCCATCCTGGGGCTCGAACTCAGGGCCTGGGCACTGTCCCTGAGCCTCTTTGTGCTCAAGGCTAGCATTCTACCACTTGAGCCATAGTGTCACTTCTGGCTTTTTCTAAGTAGTTTATTAGAGATAAGAGTCTCATGGACTTTTCTGCTGGGGCTGGCTGTGAACCATGATTTTCAGATCTCAGCCTCATGAGTAGCTAGGATTATAGGCATGTCACCGGAGCCTGGCTGCATATGATTTTTATATCCCCCCCCAAAGGAATTCAAATTCAAATGTGTTTTTGGCAACATTGTTAGTGATATATAGGTATAAGCTCTCAAAGAAATTACTGACAAAAGATAACTAACTTTTGCCAAATTACATTAAATCCAGAACTCTTCAGGGATGTTACAGAAAATATTCCCAGAGTAGCAGAAACAATACCAAATGAACAAATGAACAGAACAATAACCTAGAAATGGAAAACTATATGATCTCAAATTGAGTAAAGGTATAAATGAGAACTTTTTTGCACAAGTAACCTTACTATTATTTTTTTGCAGTATTGGGGATTGAACTGAGGGCTTCGTATGCTTACAAGCCAGGTAGGTATTCTACTTGAGCCACATCTCCAGCTTAATCTTGCTATTCTAGGCTTACTTCGGGGCATTCCTTCTTGGTTCCAGGCCAAATTTCCATGATCACACTCCCAAATATGTTATTTGTAAAACATCTTACATATCTTTTTTGCAGTCCTGGGGCTTGAACTCTGGGCCTAGGTGCTGTCTCTGAGCTTCTTTTGCTCAAAGCGAGCACTCTACCATTTGAGCCACAGTGCCATTTCCACATCTTACACATTTTTTGTGTGCACAACACTAAAATTACATTTTAAATGATATTACATTTAAAAACATAGCTCCAAGTCAGGCCTGGTGGCTTATGTATGTCACCTCAGCTCTTCGGGAGGTGGAGATTGGGAGGATTGAGGTTCAAGGCCAACCTCAGGCAAAAAGTTAGTGAGACTCCATTCAACCAATAGTTAGCTTGGTATGGTGGTATGTGACTGTCATACCAGCTACCCAAAGGGGCATAAATAAGAGGATTATAATCTGGGCTACATGGAGCAAAGATGTGAGACCCTATATGAAAGATAACCAAAGCAAAAAGACAGAAGGTGTATTGGTAGAGTGCCTCCTAGCAAGTGTGAAAAGCTGAATTAAAACCTCAGCACTACCAAAAAGCATTTCAAAAATCCAAAATGGTTATAAATACTCCAATCTACAACCCCATTTTCTCATGGAAAATAATTCTTACTTAAACACATTCCCTAACAAGACAGAATGAAGCTATATCTACATACTTTGAATGGAGAAAAAAATGGAAAAAAACTATTTGGTATTTGTGATCAGGGTCTGGTTGAATGGGAGAATCATTTACATGGGCAGTTTTTAGATAGTCACTCAATCTAAGCCTTGAAGGACCTCAGATTTGCCAAAGGAGTTAAAAAAAACTCACTTAAAACATTCAATACAAATAAAAAATTTATAAATATTCAAGTCATAAAATTTACCAGTATTCAATAAAATCCAATTTTAAAATAGAAATATGCTTTGCCTCTATTCTTTCTTGGAGAGAAACTATCGGTGCTTTGGATTACTAGTCTGATAGCATTTCATCTTCCCCAAGAATTGCATTTATCCAAAATGATGCTAAGTAGTTATTATCGAATTCATCCTGTCAGTTTTCCAAAAACACTATAAATGTTCTAAAAGGAAAGACTACGTGAACTCAAAAACAACTGCTTTCAGAGCAGAGTATCAAATTATAACATGTTCTAAAATTCTGATAGTTCTCCCTCAAAATGTGGAATGATTTCATCCCATGTTTATTTATTTTGCTGTTACCTTATGATCTGACTGAGCAAGATTTAAATAGCAGTCCTAGGAAAGCATGTTCCACAAAGTACTAGCTCGCTTCACTCAGAGAAGGTGAGCTGGGCTTGTATCAAAGGAAAGAATGTTCTTTGCAATCCTGTGGACTGGTAAGGAGCCATCACCCCTATCCCAATCTTTCAGTCATTCTTTCAGCTAACAGATTCCAGAAATCTATAGAGTCTGAAGTTGGGAAGTAAAGCTCTATGAGTGCCTTAAAACATATATTTATATTTTATATATTTACATATATATTCATATATCAATATTTTATAAATATTAACATATATTTAGAAATATATAAAATATATTTATATCTTAAGGTACAATATATATTTAAGGCACAAATGCACATATATACGTATTTATATATATAAACCACTTGTTTTATTCACATCACTTAAATAGCTAGCACTATGACATTATGACAATAGTTATTGTCATAATGTTAAACCACTAGTAAATAACACACTTGTAATTGAAACCAAAAGTTTAAAGTCTACTTTAAACCAAAAGTTTTCCACCTGGTGAAAATTTCTAAATACTATCTTCTAATGATAATTTAAAAATCACCTTCAAATGGTTGTTCAAGGTTTGAGTATCTTGTGGTTTTCCCCTCTTTGGCACAAGGGCATCAACAGCTTTTGCTTTATACTGTCTTTTCCAGGATATTTGTTTAGGGAACAGAAGTGGGGGTATGGTTAGAGAATGGAGAATGGGGTCTTCCTTTCTGTTGGTAGATCTTTACTTCTTAACCAAGGTACTGAAGATCTCCCTCCAGTGCAAACTCTCAGCAGGTATTCTATCAGCCCTTACATAGGATTGGGAGTTTTCTAATTCAGACTTACTCAGCTGTGGCACAAACCACCATGTAGAGAGCAGGGTCCATATGTGCACAAGTCAAAGTGCTATATCTCTGGTACACATCACAGGTTAACCTTGTATCTCAAAGGTGTTCAGAATACTTACATTATACTATCATTGAGGGAAATCATCCAAGTTTTGTTTTTATAATAAAAGTGTTGAATACTTCATGGATAGACACAGATGGGTGTTTTGGAGACATGATGGGATGTGAGACAAAGCACGATATCCTTAACCTCCGCAGCAACACAATAGACCACAGAATGTGCTTGTTAATTCTCATGATCACATGGCCGACTGGGAGATGGACCTCAATGCTATGGCTCAGCCTAATGAGGATCCTACTACATATTGATAGCCTGAGAAAATAGAATGATCCCGAATTCAAAGCACCATCATAAAACCAAAAAGTCATAAACCATAATAAATGAGGGACAGTCCAATGCTGCTCTTGAGGAATACAATCAAGATTCCTGGCCACACAAAGCTATTCTTGGATTTGAGAAAAGAGAAATGGAAAATAAAAGCATCAATTTTTAATTTCTGTTTTTAGTCCTTTTACTTGATAATTTATATTTTGGTAGCCCTCTGAGTTCTTGAATTTAACAAGATATGTTAATTTACATTGGAAGATGAGACTTACTGAAGCATTCATCTTCTCCCATAACAGAAATTTAAAAAATAAACAATATGAAGTATTTCCATAATGAAAAAATATTTAAAAACCAAATACTCATACACATAGAATCGTCAACATACCATGTAACGGATGATCATTTGGATATTGTTATTGCAAATCATTCAAATACTCAAGTTTAGCTATTAAAGTTCAGGCTGAGATACTTAGGCAAAGATTATTTTTAATGTCACAATTTCCAAGAATCACCACAAAAGTCAAACAGCTAACCATTTTTCTAAACTGTTTTTGTCTTTATTCCAAACTATTGATTGAGAAATTCATCAAGTCAACTAGAAAAAGCAGATCTACTGGGTTGGGGACATGAACTTCCATCTCCACATTTTATAATATAATATGGAAATCCCGGAAATGAACAAAATGCTACAGTGGTAGTATATTTAAAGTGAACATTGGCACACTTGATACAAGAAAAGAATCTTAAAAATGGCGTTTCCATTGGTACAATATAATTTTTCAGTTTGTATTTCTAAATTGGAGGAGCTTATAATGTAATATAAAAGGAGAATGATATAAAAAGGCAAATATAAAGATATAAAAGTTGATAGCAGCACTCAGCCTTCCACAGATAGAAGTTCATCCGGACAGAAGCCTGGGATTAACAAGACACCGTCCACTGCTATTTCTCCAGTTTTGCCCTTGCCACGTTCTGCTTCAAAAATGATCTAATAATGAAGAGAGGACAAAAACTATGTGAAACATTCAAAAGAATGATACACTCAAACTATTAATAAAGACTAAACTCACATATTCCTACTGCATAGAAACTGGCTTTGACATTGGCTACATAGGACATACAGTAAAGTGTTTTCTAGATGCGAGGTGTTCACATTGACTTCTGTTCAGGCAAACCAAGTTCCCACAAAGCTGAGGGCTTAAATGAGAATTTTGGAGGACCAGGGATATAACTCAGTGGGAGAGCACTCGCAGAAAATGCAGAAGGCCTTCTCTGGGTTCTCCCTCCTTAACATCACATATACATACAAGAGTTCATTCATGGTGGTAGACATCTGTAATTCTAGCACTTGGGAGGCAGAGGCAGGAGGATCTCAAATTCAAGGTTAACCTGGGCTACTTAATGAGACCTGTCAAACACACAAATAAACAAACAAATGGAAAAAAGGATTCTCATCTGAAAATATGAGAATGAAATTACTGAGTAAAAACAGAAAATAAATACAAGTTTAACCATCAAAACCAGGTTAAAATAATATGTAATATGGCTTAAGGATATACAATATAAAACTATATAGTGGAAAGGAAATTTATTTGCTGTATTTGAACTTTGGTTGTTATAGTAGAATACCTAATCTTCTTAAAATTTGGGTTTATGTATTTAGAAAATGTATGAAAAGACATTTTTCATGTGTTAAAATGTTTTACTAGAGTATAATAATCATTTTTGTTTAAGATATCTATTAATAATCAAAGAGAAATATCTTTATATTCTACTTTTGAAGTTTTGAATGCATAGAGTATTATAAAATTATGTTCAGGGCTGGAAAGGTGGCTCAGTGGTAGAGCACTTGCCTTGCATGTATAAGGCCCTGGTTTTGATTCCTCAGCACCACATAAGCAGAAAAAGCCAGAAGTGGCACTGTGGCTCAAGTGGTAGAGCACTAGCCTTGAGCTGAAGACCTGAAGGACAGCACCCAGGCCTAGAGTTCAGGCCCCACAATGGACAAAAAAAGAAAAAAAAAGAATTATGTTCAAATAGAACACAAAATGACTGATTTCACTTAACAAAACTTAGATATATAGCGATTATTTTATATTCACCCATTTTCAAACAAATATGATTAATATAAATATTTGCTGAGTAGATGTTTATGCTTCTTCAACACTGTAATGCTCTTCAGAAAGTAGTTTGTCTCAATATTAAAACATTATTTACCATAGCTAAGATATGGAACCAACCCAGATGCCCCTCAGTGGATGAATGGATCAAGAAAATGTGGTATATATACACAATGGAATTCTATGCCTCCATCAGAAAGAATGACATTGCCCCATTTGTTAGGAACTGGAAAGACTTGGAAAAAATTATATTAAGTGAAGTAAGCCAGACCCAAAGAAACATAGGTCCCATGGTTTTCCTTATTTGCAATATCTAGTATATGTCTGAGTCAAGCAGAAAAGGTCAGATAAGTTGATGTTAGGGAAATGAACCCTAAGATATGTATTCAAATGTTTTTTTTTCTTTCATGCGATTGTTTCTAACACATTTATAAGATTATTTCTTTGTTGCTTTGTATGCCCCACCCACAGTATAACCCCTGCTTTCACTGTATTTGATGTCGGTATAATTTGTGGAGGGGAAGGGGAAAAACAAATTGTTTAAATAGGGATACAGGTGGACCCATTGCAACAATGAGATGTACAAGTTGTTATGTCGAAAACGAACTTTACAACTTTGGTGCGGGGCGGGGGGAGAGGATTGGGTGAGGGGGCGGGGGGGGGATGGGAAGGGATGGGAAGGGGAAACAAAAGAGGAGGCTACAATGCTTGATAAGAAATGTACTCACTATCTTGCCCATGTAATTGTAACCCCTCTGTACAGTATTTTCACAATAAAAAACTATAAAAACCAGCAAAATACTTAAAAACACAAAATTATAAAGATAACAATAGCTACAATTTAGGAAGTACCTATTCGATATCATTCACAAAAAAAGTATATCTCACAGAAAAAAGGAAGAAATTTGTACATTCATTTGATGATTCAGACTCAAAAATGATTAAGGTTACTTTAGACCAGAAGCTTTAGAGAGAAAAGAATATTTAATTTGGAACATGTTGCTCTTCCTTAAAAGCATTCATACATATTTTCTGTCAAACTGGAATTTGACAATCACCTATGCCAACTATGGTTATAAATAGATTAAAACATGTATTCATATGGAAAGCAAACCACAAAAGCATTCATACAATGCTTATTGTGGTGGGATTATGAATCTTTACTTTTTACAGTGAAAGAAGTTCTCTTTGGCTTTTCTAAACTTTAAAAAATAATAAATTCCAAATTTTGAGAAAACTGGCATTTTGAAGTAAGATTAAAAATCAACAGTGGCATTATATTACTCACCGTCATCTCTTTTTGCTTTATAGTTACACAATAGTTTTCAAAATGACTGAAATAAAACACAGCCTTGCTGTGATCATTAAAAAAAGCATTTTAAAACTACCTTTTGGTTGTCATTTACTGTGCCAAATTCTGCATATAAAACTAATAAGAGGGCTGGGAATGTGGCTTAGTAGTAGAGTGCTTGCCTAGCATGCATGAAGCCCTGTGTTCTATTCCTCAGTACCACATAAACAGAAAAAGCCATAAATGGTGTGTGGCTCAAGTGGTAAAATGCTGGCCTTGAGAAAAAAGAAACTGAGAGACAATGTACAGGCCTTGAGTTCAAGCCCCAGGTCTGGCAAAAAAAATCTAATAAGAAAAATAGTGGTTTTTTAAAAAATATTAAGGAATGTACAAGACCAGGAATCCTAGCTATTCAGGAGGGTGAGATCTAAGGATTGTGGTTCAAAATCTACCTGGACAGAAAAGTCTGAGACTCTTATCTCCAATTAACCACCATAAGGCTGGAAGTGGAGCTGTGGCTCAAGTGGTAGAATGCCAAACTTGAGCAGAAAAGTCAAGGATCAGTGCCTAGACCCTGAGATCAAGCCCCAGTGCTGGCATAAAAAGAAAAAAAAAAAAAACAAAGAAATGTAAATGGAAAATCACTTTACTCTAGAATGCAAGCTTAGTGAGTATAGGGGAAATCTTATTTCTCTTTATATCCCTAGAAGATAGACATTTCAGTAAATGTTCAGTGAATTATTAAAACATGTAAATAGCTACTTTAATCATTTCTTTTTCACTTACACTTTTGGTAGTATCAATCCCTTGATACAACTGAATTTTTCCTGTCTTCCATCTTTCATCCCCATTCTTGGTTTCTTCCCATGCCAAGGCATTGTTACTGTTTTTCACAAACACTCGAAGTTTCCCTACTTTGTTTCCAGCCAGCCGGTAGTCAAAGAGTAAACAGAAGTTGCTTTGTGGTTGCAGGCCTGGCAGGAGAAGTTTCAATCGGCCGACATCCTTCTTGTGCCCGGCCAATGCTGGAACTGCCATATAATAGCCAACGGCTTTAAGAGAACAAGAATGTACAGTCAATGAAGCCATTGGAAAGGGGCTGGCTACAATATATAAAATAGCTATAGAAATGAACAACACTCTCCCGAAGAGAAAGCTGAAGTCCTTTATTATCACTTTGAATATTTGAAAAAAATGTTCATGCTAAAATGAAGTTTTGGAATTACAGAGTCGCAACCCTTCATTATATAGAGAAGGAAACTGAGGAATGTGTCCACATTCATCAAGCTTGGTCATAGTAGATAGGTTAACCTTGCCTTCAGTCTTCAGTGTTAGTCTCACAGGAATGTGATGAATCCTCTCGAATCTAACCCCAAATTCCAAAAGGGATTCTTGTTAGGAAATATTGAAATTTTCTGATTGTACATTAGGTTTAAAAGAAAAAAAAATCTCTAAGCGGAATTAGTTTCAAGGAAGTATCTAGAAGGAGGATCTTTTAGCTGAAGGTGGAGACTATATATTCCCAAAGAAATAATTTTACTAGTAAGGAACTGGTATCCCAGATGTATAACAGGTGTCCTTAGTTATATAGTCAGCCTACAGAAGACAGAAATGGGTTGTATGGGTTGTAAACGACATGTGTAAGACAAAATGCTCTTCTCAAGGAGGAAAGCTAGTGTTCATCAATAACGTTGAATTAGGCAGTAGAAAGGGCAGGACATCCACAGGTTAGGGGTGACAATGAGAAAAATCCAAAGTCAGGACTGGCAAGAAATCCTCTAGTAGGGGTTGGGAAGGTGGCTCAGTGTGTAGAGCGCTTGCCTTGCATGCCTGAGGTTCTGGGTTCGATTCCTCAGCGCCACATAAGCAAAAAGAAAAAAGCCAGAAGTGGCGCTATGGCTCAAGTGGTAGAGCGCTAGCCTTGAGCTGAAGAGCTGAGGGACAGCGCCCAAGCCCAGAGTTCAGGCACCACGACCGGACCCAAAAAAAAAAAAAAAAAAAAAATCCTCCAGTAACAGAGAGAAAGCTCAAGTCAGGATTTTAAGTCATGGACTTCACACTATTATGATGTAATTTTTTAATGCTTTGAAAAATGACTGCAGGAGATGACTACATCAAGGTTGGAGATAATAATCTAGAGATAATTGCTAGAGATAACAATCTCTTTTAAGATGTATTTCTTCAAGAAACACAGAAAACTACAGAGAAACATGGCTAGTGTACAAGAGAAAAGGAAGAATTCCTTTCTGCCTTTCCCCCAATGCTTCAAAACTTTATGTGATTCCCTACATCTTTCTCTCCCAGAAGAGGAGTTGGTAAATATAAAAGTTGGTGAAGCAGCACTTGGTGGGTCAGGTAGGTGCAGGGGAGATTATGATAGAGAATATATGCTGGATCAAGTGAGACATCCATTTGGGGAAACTGTGGATGGTCTAAATATTTCCAAAGATGACAAACCACCCTGACCTGAGGAGTGAGAGGATCAATAACCCTCCACCAATGGAAAGCCTTTTGTTTTTTGTTTTGTTTTTACCTTTGCCATATTGCAGAACATGAAATAGTTAAATCTAAATACCATTATCTCGATCAGCAGGATTCCAGTCAAAGTCATCTTCTCTGTCCTGTTTCCAGTCACAGACCCCATGATCAAAGCTGCAGTCAACTGAGATGTTTAAATCTGATTTTAAAAAAGACACATTTTTACAACCATTCAGTATATTAGAGCCAGGGTGCTAGTAGCTCACATCTGTAATCTCAGCTACTCAGGAGGCTGAGATCTGAGGATAATGGTTTGAAGCCAATTCAGGCAGGAAAGTCTATGAGACTCATCTCCAATTAATCACTAGAAAACAGGAAGTGGTACTGTGGCTGAAGTGGTAGAGCACTAGCCTTGAGCAAAAGAAGCTCAGGGACAGCACTGCTGAGGCTCTGAAGGCCAACACACACACACACACACACACACACACACACACACACACACACACACACACACACACACACACACACACACACACACACACACACACACACACACACACACACACACACACACACACACACACACACACACACACACACACACACACACACACACACACACACACACACACACACACACACACACACGAACATCAGAAAAATAGCTAACATTAGGAGATACACACACAAAAACATCAGAAAAATAGCTAACATTAGGAGCTTTGGAAGGCAAAGTCATATTTTCAGTTGCAAAGAGTACAGATAATGGAAACTGAATTGCTCATAGGGTTGCCCTATTTTTACTTAAACCAGTGAAGACATTCTGAACACATTTAGTTGTGATATTAAAAAAGGAGAATAAAATAAAAATAAAACAAGTAATAGGCAAGATCTGCATGAGCAAAGAAAAACAGGGCATACAATCAATTGTTCATAAAATCCTGGTCAGAAAAATAAATTGTCTTCTACCCAAATACATAAGTAAAGATCTTGTCAGAACTTTCTAGATTATTTGTACAATAAAAAATTTCACATAGATTATGACTAATCAATATTTTAACTTAAGAGTGTAAATGTGTGTTTTTTTTCCTTTGCTGTATTTTATGATGTTTTCACATCTGGGGTGTGCTTACAGACCTAATTATCCAGGGTAAGAAACTTACTTGGGGTCATATCTCATACACACAAGCCAACCACCCCATATATCTAATTCTCATGCGTTGTCATGGTTGGCATCTGAACTATTCTCTAAAGATTGTATGACCAAGAAGTGGTAGCCAGCCTGTGGTGTTACTGGCCCATAGTACAAGCCCTGGGAAGTTGGGCCTAGTGGAAGGAAGTGAGGTAACTAGGGGGCGTGCCTTTGAAAGGGGATTCTGGAACTGCCCTTTCTTCTCTTTCTGCTTTCTGACTAGGAGAGTTAGCAGTGTTATATTCTGCCGCACACTTTGCCGTAATATTCTGTTTGCCACAGGTCCAGAGCAATGCACCTAAATAACCACAGGCTGAAAACCTCTGAAAGCATGAGTCAAATAAATCTTTTATCTTTATCAGATGATAATCTCAAATATTTGGTTATGTTGATGGACAATTGACTAACATGATCACCAAGTCAGTATTTCCCTTGCCATAAATCATTCCAGGGTCAGGTACTAAACAGTTGAGGACAGCTCTTGTGCTTTAAAGCTCTTTGTAAGCATTTCAGTTAGTCAATCCTAAGTGTTTTCCTCTGCCCTCCCTTGCTTCTTCTCATAGAAAGGCTGAGGCCTACATTTTTCCCTGCCTCATGTCTCTGTCTCTTGATTGTAGATGTTCCCCCTGAGGCCTGTGTGTTCCCATCTCTTGGGAAATCTAACTTATGAATCTTTTCTATGATATTGTCCTCTTCATATTACTCAGGTACTTCCATCAATTAAAATCTCATGAGCTCAGATAAGAGCTAAAGTAACAAAATTTTCCTCATAATTCTGACATTCCAGTTAGAAATTTGCCACCAGTAGGTTGGATCAAATATTCTGAGACAATGCCAGCTTCTACATTGTTTCTGGGTTCTTCATGGTAGAATGACTCCCTTGTTGAGAGAAATATAGTTGGAGTCAACTAGAACAAATTTTGAACCAGTGCCTGTGGTTACTTTTATGTAGAGCTGAGGCCAGCAAACGAACATCCTGGCTTACTGCCCATTTTTGTAGAGTTTTATTGAAACCCTCCCTGTTCATAACTTTATATGTCTATGTGTGGCTACCTCTGAGCTATGAGGACAGAGTGAGGAGTTCCTCCAGAGATCATGTGATCTACAAAGCCTAAAGTATTTATTATCTGGCCCTTCTGGATAAAAGTTTGCTGACTTCTGATGCAGATTTAAAAAAAAATACCAGTATGAAAGAGGGAGAAGATGGAGATACTTCTGATTTAAAACTAAAGCTAGCCTCTGGCTCTGACTTTGGAGTTTCAGCTATATATGTCAAAAAATAAAGGAATACAAGGAGGGAATAAGTATCTTTTTCTTGACTCATTTCAAATTGTTAAATATTTTCACAAACATTCTGTCACCCCTATGTTTTTCACATATTAAAAAATGAATATGTAGCTCACATTTCTGACTTAGGTGTTGCTTTGCAGACCAAGATGCATATTTAATAGCCAGCTGCTGGTGTCTCAAGCCTGTAATCCTAGCTACTCAGGAAGCTGAGATGTGGTTTGAAACCAGTCCAGGGAGAAAAAGCCACGAGAGCCCATCTCCAAAATAACCAACAAAAATATGGGCTGAAGGCAAGGCTCAAGTCAAAAAGTGCCAGCTGATGAAGCCAAGTGCATGTGAGCCTTTTAGTTAACAAAAAGTCTATCAACAGAGCCTCAGAACTAAAATTCATAAGCAATTTGTCCAAATTCCGATGACACTAAGTGATGGAAGCGAACCTGAATCCTAAACCAGACTGAAATCCAAGATGTTCATTCTGTACATATCCTAAGTCAGCACAAGCACAAATGACCTGCCTTGCCAGCCATAAATGCACAAGCAAAAAAAATCAATAAATATTGCTGTGGGCCAATTCCAGTTTGTAGTGGTTTGTTATTCAGCATTACTATAGTAAGAGTAAATTATTTTGGTGGGAATTTTCAGGTTGTAGACATTCTGGATATAGACAAATGAGTAAATTTCTCCCATCTTCAACATATAGTCTGCCTGAAATTATTACTCTCAAGTCATGTGAGAATGGCAGAAACTAGCCTTACTTATATTGTAACGATTGGCATTACTCACACAGGACCTACTATTTTTAATGCTGGTATTGTGTGTCATGATACAATGGTTTTTCCCTTGACAGTTTATGAATGAAGCAGTAATTTAAAAGTAAAAACCTCATCCTATGGAGAAATGAATATGGACAATATGAGAGAATATATACGTAGGAGAAAGAATTGTTTACCTTTGTGCTCCAGTTTGGAATTTAGAGATTTTCTTTGGGTCAGAACCAGATCCAAGTCACCTTCTTCATTAACCTTAGGGGCTGAAAAAGATCACTTGATCAGTTATGAAGAAAAGAGAACCAAACCCACACATGTTCAGAAAGAATGAATTCAATGACTGCAAAAATAAAGTTTTTATCATGTATTCTATTTTTTTTTTTGTTGGCTGTGGGGCTTGAACTCAGGGCCTGAGTACCATCCCAGAGTTCTTCTGCTAAAGGCTAGAGCTCTGCCACTTTGAGCCACAGTCCCAGTTCTAGTTTTCACGTGGTTAATTGGAGATAAGAGTCTCACAGACTTTCATACCTGGGCTGGCTTCAAACCGTAATCCTCAGATCCTCCTGAGTAGCTAGGATTACAGGTGTGAGCCACCAGTGCCCAGCTAATCATGTATTGTAATGACAGAATATATTGGAGTAGTGTTCCTCCCCCCACCATTTTCCAATCATTCACAGTTTGCTCATCCAGAACAACATTTTCCCCCAGAAGTTCTTTTAGATGAACTAAGCACATCTTTTCTCACCAGGTTTTGTGGTTGTACTTCCTTGAGATTTGTACTAGTAAGGAGGTAATGTGACTGGTATGATATTTCTTAGACAGGTGGTTTCACTTCTAACTTGTCTTTTGGTCAGTTACAACTGGCATTTATATATATGATCACCAGTCATAGAACCAAAACAGACAAAGCAAAATATAGAGTAATCAATGAAGACCCAATAAGAAGAACATGAAGAAGTTCAGTGTGGGGATCTGGGCTGGGTTAATATAGAAACTGACTTAGAGGGACTGAGACCTATGGAGAGTTCTATACTGCACCCATTATAAAGAGATATATAGCAATTAGCTTGTTTATGCAGAAAATTAAGCTCCACTATAACATTTCCCCTATGCCTTTCTATTTTGACTTTTAATCACCATAACCCTATGACTGTGAAGTTCCCTTTTCATAGCAAGAAGTAGCTTGGCAGACTTATGTGGTAAGGATCTCTCTAATTTGGGGTAGGAGTGCATTAGAGGGAGAGCTTGGTTGGTAGACCACTGTGCCCACAGGAACAGCAGGTTTCCTGCACTGGTGGGTATGTGCCATGATGAAAGTCCCAAGGTAAGGGAACAGAATTTACTTTCTTCATTTCCCAGAGCAGCAGATTAACACCTGTGTAAGGAGCTCTCTATACCTTACACAGTGCTCTGCTTCTCAGGATTTAAGGGCCTTCCCTTCCCTTCACCCTTCCCCTTCCCTTTTTCCCTTCCCCTTCCCCTTCCCCTTTCCATTCCCTTTCCCCTTCCCTCCCCTCCCCTCCCCTCCCTTTCCTTTTCCCCCTCTCCCTTCTCCCTCTCCTCCCCCTTCTCTGTGTGCTAGTCTTCCGGACTTAAACACAGGGCCTGGGTGCAATCTCACAGCTTTTTTTCTTTTTCTTTTTTTTTTTTTGCTTGAGGCTAGTGCTCTCCCACTTGAGTCATCACTCCGTTCTTGGCTCTTGGGGCAGTTAATGAGGTAAGAGTCGCATGGACTTTCCTGCCTGGGCTGGCTTCGAACCACAATCGTAGGATCTCAGGCTTCAGAGTAGCTAGGATTACTGGTGCGAGCCATGGGTACCCCACCCAGCATTTCTCTTTAAGGCCTGAAACTGGTTTTCCTTTCATTTGTGAGGAAGGATCATAATTCATTTTTTCACTAAGTGTATAAATAACAAGAGTGATACTTACAAAACACATCTCCTCGAAGGCTTCTTTCCTGCTCCACATCATTCTTCAAGGCTTTCTCTAATGTTTTCTCTTCCTCAAGCCCCTCTTTCATTCTCTCTTCCTTCCCTGGCTTTTCTCTATTAGTGTGACCATTCCTGGCAACACTCTCTTCAGGACTGAAGGACTGCAAGTTAACCTTAGGGGGGTGAGTGCCAGTGGGTCCTGGGGTGACGTTTTGGATTCTCAGCTTCTTTTTCATGCTGTTTTTGTGAGCAAGCAACTTTTTGATTCGGTCTTTGATGGGCCCAGGTATTTTGCGGCTTTCCTTCACAGACTTTTCAGGGATAACTGAAACACAGGTGAGAAGATCCAGATTGGCTGATAATTAGCTCACCCTTGAACAATGGAACATTTTGGAAGTATTAAAAGTGTAATAAGTGAATGCTTCTAGAATCAACTCATATGAGGTTTCCCCATACATGCGGCTATTTTTTAATGTGATTATTTTTTAAAAATGTATCATAAAGGTGATGAACAGAGGTCTTTCAGTTACATAAGTAATGAGTTGAGTTCTTTTTAAATGCTGTCACCCTTTTCCCCATTTTCTCCCGTTTACCCCTCCCCCCCAAGTTGTAAAGTTCATTTCCAACATAGTGTCTAGTAAGTATCATTGTTGCATTAGTTCATCCTTTGTCCTTGCCACTGGTTTTTAACAGTTAAAATGTCATGGCATTTATCCTATTTACCTTTTGTTACAGGAAACATTTTATTTTGCTTCAGAAGCTATTTTAGTAAAAAAAAAAAACTTGGTACTACCTAGTTAGGCTACAGATTCCAAAAGTAAAGTGGATTTTCCAGGGTCTACTGATATTTCTATTTTTCTGAAGAGAGATCTGATGTTCATATACTGTTTTACACCAAGTTAAACCATAAATATTTTCTGTCATGATCCCTTTGTGAAATGTAAAACTGGTGTATATGGATCTAATTTTCCTTTCCCCTTCTCTTTGCTTAAAATTTTTTTCAGCTCAGTCAACCACTATCTGAAAACAAAATGTTTTTGTTTATTCAATTTATAAAAAAGAGTCTCCTATATTAACTTTTATATTAATTTCCGATTTATTTATTTTTGGTGGTATTGGAATCGGAACTCAGGGCCTCATGCTTGATAAGCAGATGCTCTCCCACTGAGCCATTACTCCAGACCTTTTTTGTACCAGTTAGTTTTGAGATAAGGTCACATTTTCTTCCAGGCACATATGTATGAACCATGATCCTCTTGTTTTCTGTTTATAATGTAGCTAGGATTATAATCACATGTCACTACATCTTGCTGTTCACATTGAGGAGTCACCTCATGGACTTTTCTGCCTGAGCTGGCCTGAAACTGCAGTCCTCCCAATTTCAGTTTCCCACATAGCTAGGATGACAGATGTGAGTCACTGGTACCTGGCTTCATTTGCTATTTATTGAAATTAAGTTGCTTTAAAAAACATACCTCTAGCTAACCCAAGAAGAAGAACCCATGAGACTCTTACCTCCAATTAACAACCAAGAAGCCAGAAGCGGAGTTTTGGCTCAAGTGTTAGAGCACTAACCTTGAGCACAAAAGCTCAGGGTCAGTGCCCAAGCCCTGAGTTTCAAGCCCAGGACCAGCGTGCTCGCACATGTGCGTATGCATGTATGTGTGTGTGTGTGTGCGCATGTGTGTGTGTGTGGGAAATGCAAAGTGCCTTACTCAAGGTCACTCAGGTAGCTAGGAGCTGAGCTAGAATTTGAGGGTGAAGTATATGAACAACTGATTTTTCAATTCCTATTTTCATGATAGGTTTATTCCTGCTTTATGGCTTAAGGCCACTTTGCTCTAGACTGGCTCAAATTCCTTGAGATTTATGATTCAAAGATACGTATCCTTTCCCAGGAATATTCTCATAACAATGATGAATGTCCAACTGATGGTAAAAGTGTAATTGGTTAAAAATTAATAGCACTGATACTGAAAATCAAATACATTGTCCTACTAGAAACTCTTTAGGGATAAGCTAGTCTAACATTACGTAAGAAAGGGTCTCATAACTCCCGAGTCAATTTACTCAAATCAACTACTTAAATATAGTTTAGAGGGAATTAAATTCTGATGCCAAAATGAATACTGTGGAAAGAGGTTGGAGTGGGATTTTATTAGAATATTTTTCTTGGCAATGTTTTAATCTTTTCTCTTCCTTTCTTCCTTCTTCATCATTTGGCTAATTCAATTTTTTCCCAAAGTAGTTAAAAATAAATAAAGAGTAGTTTGCATTTTTCTTTTCTGTGTAATCAAAAGGGAAAGAAAGTTCTTTGAAAATGTATATGCTCTTTATACAGTGCTTTTACTTTGACATCAGTCTACAGTTAGTAGGACATAAGTACAATATGCTTCTTTTCAATGAGACATTTTAGTTATTTCTCATTGTGACAGCTTATATGTATTTGGCACAAAATGAACTAGCACTAATAAAAGTAATACATCACTACTTACTTTCCTGACCTTTGCTTGGCCTGTTTTCAACTTTTTTGCCAGAAGTTGTATTGTTAAGTTTTGTTTAGAATGTGCTGATTATATATAGGTGTTTATGGGAGGCCTCACTACCTAATTTTATGTATGCATCTCTGAATCATTCACGGTATGCAGTGTGAATAATTAAAAGGAAACACCCATTCCTTGTCAATTTCCTTCATGTAAGCAGTAACATAAAACTAAGGACCTTTAATAAATGATGAGGAGTAGGTTGCAGTGTACTCCAAACAAACCTAAACATCTGCTTTTAGTTTTTGCTTTGAAGTTTCAAATGTTCTTGTTGAACACAAAAACAAAATCAAAACATCACAACCTTTGTAGTGTCAATAATTTCATTCCCTCAGTATGTACAAAGAAAACTGAGCGAAGATGAAAATGCATATACATAACTGCATTTGGCTTTATCTAGGTACTGCTGTTTTGAATTTGATATAATAAATGATTCTTTTCTTTTAAAATGTCTTAACAGATGGACAGAGGAAGGGTAGGTGAGTAAAGTGTATATGTGAAAATGGAACTAGTTAACTCTAGGGGACGGGTGGGGCTGGAAGAGATGGGGAGAACAATGGAAGGGTGACATTGATCAAGATATACTCATAAACTGAAGTGTTGAAATCCATTTTTTACAGTTACTTAAAGTAATGATTTAAAAAAGTCTTGATTGTTGTGTCATCTTTTTGATAATATAAAAATGGGGGAGGGGAAGGTCCTGATGGCTCATACCCATAATCTTAGTTACTTGGGAGGATGAGATCAAAGGACTTGGTTCAAAGCCAGCCCAGACAGGAGAGTCTGTTGTATTTCCATTTGATAATCAAAAATTTGAGCTATGGTTCAAGTGGTAGAGTGCCAGCTTTGAGCAAAAAAGCTAAGAGACAGTGCCCAAGCCATGAGTTTATGCCCCAGTACTGGTACTGAAGAAAAATAATGGTGAGTTTTCTATAAGCCTGGGGTCCTCTCAAGGGTACACCCAAAAGAAATGTTCTAAAAAAATCTCTTCAGACATAGCACATATCGGATAAAGTCTTTTGTGTTGAGAGGGCCAAGTTGTAATTGTTAATAGCAGTGATATCTTTTAGTTGTATCTGCATATTAAATTTATAGTTTTTTTCCCCTGTCGATCATGGGTCTTGAACTCTGGGCCTGGGCACTGTCTTTGAGCTCTTCAGCTCAAGGCAAGCACTGTGCCACTTGAGCTACAGCACCACTTCTGGTTTTCTGGTGGTTAATTGAAGATAAGAGCCTCACAGATGTTCCTGCCTGGGCTGGCTTTCAATGGAGATCCTCAGATTTCAACCTCCTGAGTAGCCAGGATTATAGGTGTGAACTACCGGCACTTGGCTTTAAATTTATAGTTTTAACTTGTGATCATTAAATCATTCATCAGCAAGAGCAATAGGATTCTTTGTAAGAAAGCAGGGAATCCAGTGCATCCTACTTGGTTTCTATTGTGCATTCTGGAAAAAGTCCTGATGAAACAATGTTGTAATTGGAAAAACATGCATTGATGTTCTTTCAGTTTTATGCCTACAACTTTAGTTAGAATTGTAAATGTGGTCATCTAGCAAAGAACACAGGGCTGAGGCAGAGTTAAATTTAGACACTGCACTTAGAAAGAAAAGAAGGAAGGGAGGGAGGAGATAGGTTAGGATAAGAAGAGAAGGAAGAGGAAGAAAAGAAGAGGAAGAGGAGGAACAGGAGGGAGAGTGGTGGGAGGGAACAAGGAGGTACAGAGAGACTGCTTTGTTGGGAATAACAAAAATCTCATGACCAAAAACTACTTACCAGAACATAGAAGTCCATTGCCTTTATATCCTTGCTTGCATTTGCACTTGAAGGATCCTTGGGTATTGAGACAATTGGCATGGAGACTGCACGTATGGGTATTCACAGCACATTCATTTATATCTAAAATCATGAACATTCCAGTGAACAACTTTATGGTAATAGGACTTGCTGAAAGAATATCTCTTATCCTTGAACAACTCCAAGGCCAAATACTCAACACCATAACAAACCAAGCATTTGTTGTCTGAGAATTGAGAGGTGTTCAAAAATCCAGGCCCACTGGCCTAGAGTCCTGGCTTTGCCTGACTCCTGCCTGATACGTGAGGAGTATGTAGGCAGCTCATCTCCCACATACCAATTTTATGTCCTAGTTATTAATGCCATTGAAATTTGTAACATGTTTAGGTTTTTGTCTTAGCATACTCATCCGTGTGATATAGAGCTAAATAACAATATGAGAAAATACATTCTATATTAGGAAGCGCTTGAAGCTCCAAAGGAACAAAAAGTCAAGACCAGCCAGGAATCATTGACATCATCTGAGTTCATACGCATGGGCATTTTGTGCACAGCCTGCTTAGAAGAAGGAGTCAGGCTGGTCTGAACTCGTTTGCTGGATTTACAGGAGGAAAATTAGCTAAATCTCTCTTAAGTCAGAGGTTCATTTGTTCTATTCTCCTTTCCACTTTTGATCTATGCCCTTTGTAGACATGAGGACAAAAAATAGCTTATTGTTTTCTATTGGGTCACAAGAGAAGCTCAGATGATAATCTTAATCACTTTTCAAACATGGAAATTGGTTTCCTTGTGAAGCTCTCAGTGAAGATGCACAGCTTGTCCTGGGGAATTTCCCTGTGATGATCGGTGAGCAGGGGGACATTCTGTAACACAGTCATTGGATTACGCAGCTGAATGGTCTGCATGGGTGGGGACCAAGCTCATGGCAGACACAGGTTTGATGAGCCTGTCAAGGGTGGGCTTTGCATTTGAGAACATTTCGGGGAAGAGCCATGGAGATTTCCCAACATGGTTCAAAACCCAGTAATGGAGTATTACCCCCAAATGAGTACACAAAATATGTTATGAGAAGCCCTGAGTGTAAGGTTGAAAGAAATTGTATTTTTCCAACTGTTAGATTTTCTTGTCATCCACATACCTTTGTTACACAAGTTATGTGACTAGAAATCTAGAAGGAACCCAAATTTCCATTTACTATAAGACAGCATGTCCAGGGCAATGGAGATGCATCCAAGGCTTCCCCAAATATACTATCTCATATATTCTTTGAGACTTGGAACCCCAATAACAAGGCATCAAATATTTGATTTTATACAGATCAAGCCACTAACTTGAGTGGTACCAGGATGTTAGCAAAGAGCGATTTTAGGGACTGTGAAAAGATTTTATTTGGAAATTGAACCATGACAGGGCTAAAAGAGGAAAGAGGATTGAGTATGAACCCTTATGTCTTTCATATTTTTTTTGTTGGTTGTGGAACTTGAACTCTAGGCCTGGACACTATCCCTGAGCTCTTCAGCTCAAGGCTAGCACTCTACCACATGAGCCACAGCATCACTTCTGGTTTTCTGGTGGTTTATTGGAGATAAGAGTCTCATGGACTTTCCTGCCTGGGCTGGCTTTGAATCTCGATCCTCAGATCTCAGCCTCCTGAGTAGCTAGGATTATAGGTATGAGCCACCAGCGCCCAGCCGATGTCTTTCATATTTTTTTTTCCTAAAGCGATCCTTGATGAAAGCTGTTATGAATGGACTAATGAGATTGTTAGTCTTCCTTTCTCAAATGTAAATACCACTTGTTGTTTCCATTTTTAGAGTGCAGTTGGAGATAGAACCAAAAATATAAATAAAATCCTACCAATTAAAAATCTCATTGATTTGAAATCAGTAATGAAGGAGAAAGTCCCTATGATACCAACTCAACCAATAAAATCTAGTGTGGAAGGGTCCTCTCATTCCAGCTATAAAGGAAGCATACATAGGAGGGCTCATGGTTGACGATTAACCAGGAACAAATGCAAGACCTTATTAAAAAAGCAAGCTAAAGGGGCTGGGAAGGTGGCTCAGTGGTAGAGCGCTTGCTTTGCATGCATGAGGCCCTCAGCACCACATAAGCAAAAAAAAAAAAGCCGGAACTGGCACTGTGGCTCAAGTGGTAGAGTGCTAGCCTTGAGCTGAAGAGCTGAGGGACAGCGCCCAGGCCCAGAATTCAGGCACCATGACTGGCAAAATAAAAAGCAAGCTAAAAAGGTAT
Organism: Dipodomys merriami; assembly: GCF_024711535.1. Taxonomy (NCBI): domain Eukaryota; kingdom Metazoa; phylum Chordata; class Mammalia; order Rodentia; family Heteromyidae; genus Dipodomys; species Dipodomys merriami. The sequence goes on from NW_027204492.1 coordinate 114,223,169, forward strand.
GGGGCACGGATGAAGTGGTAGAACACCAACTCTCAAAGAGAAAAGCTCTGAGTTCAAACAACAATATTGTAAAGAAAAAAATCCCATAGAAATTATGGGGTAATTGCTTTAAGTCTTTATAGACCTGGTTTCATAAATGATGCCATTGGAAATCCCCCAAATGCCAGAAATGTGGACAATTCACCCTTTATTGAATTGTTAGGCTAGTCAGTATAATAGATGATTCAATGAACAGATTGAATTGGCATGAAAGTATTTCTAGAGAAAGTCTACAGGCTTACTGGAGAGAGGAAAACAGGAAAAGGTAACACTGAGTCTTACCTACACAGTCATATCGACCACTGATATATTTCAGCTCAAAACCAATGTGGCATTTGCAATAGTAGCTTCCAAATGTATTCACACATCTTCGATTACGGGGGCATGCTGCTTTACCAGAGGAACATTCGTCAACATCTAGGGTAGAGACACAGAACGGGTCAATAATAGCAAGAGAAGTATCCTGAGTACCCACATGCCCACATTCTTGCAACCCCTCCTCCTCCATCAACACGTAGTGAGCATGTACATGTGTGGTTTTCTTGTCTAGAAAATTGATTCTTATGCCAATATCACATCTTCTGGAAAGTATCCTAGGTCTCTACTAGGCACACACATAATCATTTTTGTTTGAGTTATCACTTTGCTGTAAAGTCATTACTTAAGTATTACTTAAGTAAGTTCATATCTGCTCTCATGTTAGGACCTAGATCACCTGGGGTAGGTAGCGGGTGGGATAATTAGCACCTATGCATTATATGCATTCTAAAAAAAGAAACATTTCCCCAGCTACTCATTATATCACACAACAAACACCATTTTCGAAAATGGAATCAACTATACTTTAAGCAAACCAAATGCACAGACATTTATGATGTGCATTTTACATAAGAATTAAACAGCAGTTTCCTCCAAGACTCCAGTAATGAGGACTCAAATTACAGAAATGTGACTGTATATATGCAGAAACATAGGTCAAGTGAAATTGTCTAATGGTGTTATTTTAGGTAACAATAGTTGTGTTCATTTTCTACCAGGAGAGTGATGTCAGAAAGTGGGGCTGGCAGCTATCCGTATCAACTCAGCAGGACTCAGGCTTTGCTTTAACGTTCGGACATCAAATCAGAAATCTGATGTTTTGTTGTCCTTTTGAACCTGTGGTTAAACCCACAAGTTGTTGCTGGCTTGTTTCCCTCACAATGGTAAGATGACAAATAAGTCCTAGATTGACAAAAATCCTCATCCCATGTTTATTTTCATGCATATAATCATTTCCTTCTAATTTAAATGGCACCCAACAAACCAAAGAAGTGGGCAGAAATTTGGATCCAGCTTTGCCAAGATTTAGCCTTGTTGTATAAATATCATACTAAACAGTACTAAACTGCATAGACCAAATTAAATCTTGGATTACTCTCAAAGAGAAGACATAATGTTAATTTACATAAACTTTAACAATGTGTAATTGATTCAGGACCTTGTTGGTTGAGCATATTAAATGAAGCCTATCAAATTATGTATGTTTAGGATAAATAAACATCTAGTACCTTGACTGAAAAAAATATCCTTCTTGCTCCAACACCTACCTAGGCCAGTCTGACTTTCTTTGGTGGCCTCACAGTGACAAGATGGCTACCTCAGCTCCAGGTGTCATTAGTATATTACAGGCAAAACTAAGAGGACAATGTGGTGCTGGGAAATCAACAACTCTTTCATGTTTGTCCTTTTTATCAATAAGTAACATCTTTTCCAGATGCTCTACCTCCTCCATTGTATTTTTCTTTATACTTCTTTGGCCCACTGATGCCTTCTATCAATGAAGGTCAGCATTTGTGGAGAACTATCCAGCACCTCAGAGGGAACACTCAGAGGTGACCCTGTCCCTCCTTTGTCTCCTATTGGTTCCCATAGTCCATTTAACCTATTCCTTGAATTCACCCAGTCTCATTGCCTTCCTTTCCCTGGGCCCCCTACCTATTCGTCAAACAATGCTTCCTGAGGTTACCTCCCAAGTTAACTACTTGCGGTGGCTCCCACACCTAAACTATAACAGAAATCCAAGGGAGAGCAAGGAGACCAAAATTCTACATTGTGGGTTTGGTTAAATTCACAGGAACAAATGAAAGCATTATGTGTTTCTAATATGGTTGATTTAATCTGCTCATTTTCTCCAGTCATAAGTTATGGAACACTTAGTTTATAAAATTCACAGCACGGTTTACAAATAATGTGAAATCCATTACATGATAATTTAAACAAGGTGTAAGGTATATGTTCTTTTCACTAATGAAATGCTGAAAAAATGTAAACACATTTTTCCAGGAAAATATTCACTAGAACTTTGAAATGAAGTCTGATAGCCCCTTATGCCCTTACTCATTGAGTAGTGAAGTGTCTACTGGATGACAATTGAAGTAAAATATGCAAGGTCAGTGTGCTAAAATAAAAATACCTTTTATCATTTTTCTTACTATGGCATTAAACAATCAGGAATTTTTTTGAACATAAAAATGTATATCTAGCCGGGTGCTGGTGGCTCATGCCTATAATCCTAGCTACTCAGGAGGCTGAGATCTTAGGATCGCAGTTCAAAGCCAGCACAGGCAAGAAAGTGTGTGAGACTCTTATCTCCAATGAACCACCAGAAAACTGGAAGTGGTGCTGTGGCTTAAGTGGTAGAGTGCTGGCCTTGAGCTGAAGAGTTCAGGGATAACGTACAGGCCCAGAGTTCAAGCCCCATGACTGAGAAAAATTATATATATATATATATATATATATATATATATATATATATATCACAAATAGCTAAAAACACTGTATGAGAAATAGACAAATCATGTTCATTGCAGCACTATTCCCCATAGCTAAGATATAGAATCAGCCCAGATGCCCCTCACTGGACAAATGGATCAAGAAAACGTAGGATGTACACACAATCTAATTTTATTCCTCTATTAGAAAGAGAATGATATATACCATTTGTGAGGAAATGGAAAGACTTGGAAAAAAATATATTAAGTGATGTAAGGCAGATCCAGAGAAACATAGGTTGCATGCTTTCCTTCATTTGTGGTACATATAATGTACCTATAAATGTATAAGTGAACACATTGGGTGGTATGCAAGTGGTTACACATGAATTAACAGAAGTCTAATAGATTCTATGGAGAGCTCAAATAGTATAATCTTTTAGAAAGACTAAGTCAAATCCCCAAAAAATCATCACCAGGAAATAGGTACATGCAAGAGGCAGGGTGGAGCTAAGGGGAGAGGAGTAGATGAATGAAGTGGGGGGGGGGCGGTGAAGAGGGAAGAATGCAGTCAAGAATTCATTGTTTGGGGCTGGGAAGGTGGCTCAGTGGTAAAGCGCTTGCCTTGCATGCATGAGGCCCTGGGTTCGATTCCTCAGCACCACATAAGCAGAAGCCGGAAGTGGCGCTGTGGCTCAAGTGGTAGAGCACTAGCCTTGAGCTGAATAGCTGAGGGACAGCGCCCAGGCCCAGAGTTCAGGCCCCACAACCGGAACCCCCGCCCCCAAAAAAGAATTCATTGTTTATACCAAAAAATTAAGAAGAGTAAGGGAAGGTATGGGTTGAAGTGGAGGATGAGAATGTTGAAGGGGGTGACACTGATCAAGAGGCATCATATTCATAAACTGTTTTGCTAAGTGGAACCTCATTTGTACAACCTCATAAAGATAACACTAAAATTTTAAAAAATGAACAAATCTTCACATTTAGGAGTTTGCTATATTTAGTCAATAAGTTGACTATGGTAAGTGAACAATGGGGATTCAAGGGAGAAGGAGGAGGAGGAAGAGAAGAAGGAAGAGGAAGAGGAGGAGGAGGAATGATGGAGGTGATTCTTGCTGTTCTACCTAGACAGATTCTTCCATTTGGGGCAAGACGGAGACCCAGGGATGGACACAGACATCGTGGCCCTTCTTCTGTGTCTTCACAGCCATATTGGCAGTTTATCCTGGCACATGTCCTAGAGTCTGCAAAAGATGATAAGGATTATTATCCTGTGTTCCAAGATGATAAAAAAAATGGGTTACTAACATCTTGTTTCCAAATTTTGTGACATTGAATGTAACCTATGGGATTACCTTATATAGAACAAGTTTCATTGTCTGAGATCCAGATACAAAGTCAAAGGGAATCTGGACATGGTGGGAACTTGGTGGCCCCTAGGTTGAATCTCACTTGTGATCCGTTTTGTGGGTAAGCACACTGAACTTGACTATAGAAACATTATACAGCCCACGGACAGTCTCTACCCTTTTATGTGTACTCAGTCACTGCAGACACTTGGCTAGTCTCTCTAGGGTGAAAGTAGCTACTGATAGAGCTTACCAATTAGGATAAAAGAATCCATTCAAGAAGCCTTTCCATCTTGTAGTAATGAGAGTTATTTGAGGAATAAGATCTGGTATATAGCTGATGAGCAGTTTGAGAACCATTAAGAATTCTCCTTTTCTTTTGATACTCTCACCATTGAGGAGGCTGGAAAGTTAATTACTTTCTTCCATCTTCCATTGCATGAAGCAATGACCATGTAACTCAGTGGGCCAAAGAAGTGTAAAGAAAAGTGCAATGGGGAAAGTTGAGCATCTGGAAAAGATGTTTAATGACACAAAGGACCCACGTGAAAGAGTTGTTGATTTCCCAGCATCACCATTGTCCTCTTAGTTTTGCCTGTAATGTACCAGTGACACCTGGAGTGGAGGTAGCCCTATTGTTACTGTAAGGCAACAAACATGAGAATAAGATCAACATTCCAAGGATAGAAAGGACTGAATCCTTATTGCGCTACTCTGGAACTACTTGCCTCCTGCTTTTTTAGGAAATGAAATAATTGGTTGGATTTGTCTGCCAGATGTTGCTAGATATAACGTATCTCACAAAAATGTATTTTCTTAGCAGGGGTCTAGTATATGTGAATCATAAAGGCAGAGTGGCTCAAAGAAGCAGCCATGTCTTGTAGTCACAGCTTAATGATGAGAATAGGGGATCCTGATACATAAACCCCATCTGTCTCTCCTTTCCCATAACATGCAAATCACCCAGAAGGACAAAAGAGACTACAAGGGGACAGGTGGGAAAAACCATCCTTCAGGATGGGGGTGGGGTAAGTTCTACAGATTAATAGTCTATTCCTAGATACATAAAAGCAGAAATAAAGCACTGAGATGGAAACTTAAATAATGTAAAAAATGCCTACTGATGGTTATATTACTTGTTTCTTCTTTTCTCCTTAGTTATCCTCTTTGAAACTTAATTTTAAAATTTGACACAATTCTATCTTTCCACTTGGGGAAAGATACTTAAAAAAAAAAACTGGCACTGACTGAATTCTCAGGGAATGTTCCAGAAACATCCATTAGTGTATATCTTCCCAAAAATTTTAAGTGATCACTCTAAAAGCCTAGACAGTGATTTCTCTTGGAGAGGGCTGGGGAGAGAAGATTCTGGCAAAGTTCTCTTTGCTTGTAGTTACAAGAGTACTTGCCTTGTAGGACTTCATTAAGCTATGCATTTGTTTCATGTAGGTTTCTGTTTAGTTTATAAAAATAAGAATATTTGAAAGAGACAGTGTGGATACCTGCTTTATCTCTTAGACTTGTCGGCTAATTGCGGAGCTGAGTGGCTAGTGGTACAGGGGCATTTTTGCCAAAGAGTGACTGGACAAGGAGGAGCCAGGGGAAGCAAGCCACACACTAGGGACGATTATCTAACCTTGGGAAAGCCCAGCATGGGCTGACAAGTCTGTGTGACTTGCAATCATAGGAAGCTAGCCTAAGCCAGCTGGTGTTTGTTGGGGGCTACAGGATGGAGGAAAGAGAGATGAGGAGGGAAGGGGGGAGGAGGGAAGGCAGGCAGGGAGCATGGGTTTGCCTTTCAGCTGCAACCTTAAACCTGCAAAGCCTCCCCTCTCAATAAATGAATGGGTATGGATGCTCATCCTCCCACAGGACAAGGGTTTTCTTTATCACAGAAGGGCTTTTTCTTTTCAGGAATGTGAGTCAGAATGCATTTCCAACCAGACTCACTAAGCTTTGGGAGTGGGGCAAGGGGCGTGAGAAAGGTAGCTGGAGGGTAGGATCGATGGCTCGAGATGGCATGTAAATTTATCACCTTCCTCAAACAATAATGTTCATTTTGTTCCTTGTGCTTACTTTCATGATGAAATCCAATCCTCCCCTCCCTATATTGAGATAGATAGAAAAACACAATTTATTTCCCCTAGTTAGTCTTTAAATTTTTTTGTACAATGTAAGTGTCTAGAAGAAGCAAATCCGGAGAGACACAAAGCAGATTAGTAGCTGCCAAGGGCGGTGAGGAGGGGGAGTGGGAAGTGACTGCTAATGGGAAAGCTTTCCTTCTGGGGTGATGAAAATCTTCTAGAACTTGATGGTAGTGGTGCTTGTACACATTGTGGAGGCATTGAATGCCATTGAATGGTCCACTTTAAAGTGGTTTAAATGGTGGGTTTCATATCAAGTCTATTTCACCATAATTAAAAAGGGTAACTGTGCAAAGATACTTGTGGCCGGGGGCAATGTTACAGATTAAAAAAATAATAACTCAAGCAAGACTTTCCTATGCATCCAACAGGAAAAGACAACCCTCAGGTATTGGTGATGAGTGGTCTGGCTGTTACAACTTACTCATGCATGTGGCATCTGGCATGAGCATGTAGCCGCTGAGGCAAAAGCATTTGTAGCTGCCATGTGTATTCACACATCTGTGTTGGCATGGCCGGGCTTTGACTCCACATTCATTCACATCTGCAGGGAGCAGTTAGAAAATGGAGAAACATTAATTAAATTGGGAAACTTCCAGATAGAGAATACTAGGTCTTGAGAAGGACAACTGGATTGGATTCTCAGGATCCTACCACTTTCTTCCTCTCAAATCATGAGATTCTATTTTGAAGGCCTGGTGAAGATGTAGAGTAAATAGCATAAAAAGTCAACATTGGGAGCATGTAAATTGGTATGAGTACCCAGGTAAATCAGTATAATCTACTGAAGTTAGATATAAATATACCCATGACCCAGTAATTCCTGTCCTGGGCACATATACCCAATAGAAATACCAAAAGAACATACACTAAAAATAATCATAAGCCCCAAACTAGAACCAATCCAACAGAAGAGTAGATAAATGTGCTTCATACTCATGTAATAAAATCCTACATAGCAATGAAATTGAACAAATTACAACCACAAGTAACAATGAATGACTCTCACAAGCATGATATGTAATAGAAGAAGCTGGATATATGTGTACTATATACATATATATATACATATACACACATACACACACATACACACACAGTATTATTCCATTTATATAAAGTTAAAAAGCAGTTGCAGCCAATCTGTGACAAATGAGGCCAGGATATGGCTTTCTTGTTGAGTAGAAGTACTTGGACCAGGTAGTCTTTCTGGGTGGGGAAACTGCTAAGGTTTTGGTTTTGATCTGGATATGAGTTACATCATTTGTGACAATTTATTAAGTGTGTGCGCACACACACACACACACACACACACACACACACACACGTGCATATGTGCATGCTGGTACTGGGGGCTGGGCCTTGAACTTTGGCTTTACTTTTTCACTCAAGGCTGGTGTTCTACCATTTGAGCCACAGCTTTACTTCTGGCTTTTTGTTGGATAATTGGATGTAAGAGCTCATAGAGTCCTGGACTAGCTTTGAATCATAGTCCTCAGATCTTAGTTTCCTGAGTAACTAGGATTACAGGTGTGAACCAGCAGGGCCTGAGAAGTTGTGTGCGATTTTTGATATATACAAAATTCTATGGGTATACTACTTGAATAGGAGTTGGAAATATACAATTTAGATATTTCTGCCTTTAATGCTTTCCAAATTAGCTGGCAGCAGATAGCAACAGTGATTTAGGTGGCTCTGAGCTGGCCCAATTGCCTTGGCTCAGACCCTTCTAAAGGGAGCCTTGGCAGGCATCTAGGATGAGACTGGAGAACATTGAATGCTATGCAAAGATTTTTTACAGGACGTTGTTAAGGGATAAGACACATTCACAGAGCTGTGTGTAAAGATCACCTACAGACTTGTAAAATAAACAACAGTAAAGTATATAGGGAAGCAAAAACAAAAGCTTGAAGGATGTACTTCTAATGTAGCCATGGTTTGCCTTTCTTTTCTGTGTTTTTCAGTGTTTTCTGGAAAAAAAGTTTAAACCTCACAATTAGGTAACATTTTCCTTACAATAAAAAGTGACACAGAAGGAAAATACATTTTTAAAGGGATTATGGGTAAAGGATCTTGTCTTTGGCAATGTAATCATGTGTGAAGGGTATCATATTTTTAACCTCCCTAAGGAAGATACAGAAAGTATAAAATAACAAAACTCCATATAAGATAAAAATTCAGTATAGCAACTGGCAATGTTTGCTCTTGAGAAATAAAGACATGAATGCTATTTCTTTTGAAAAAGATAGGAAATTGCCAGTACTCTAATTGGACATTTCAAATTCCATTCTCCATTGCCTGTTACCGTACCATCTTCTTCACAGACCTTAACCACTTGAAGTGGGGGGGGGGATTGGACATGCTGATCAGACATAATGGAAAACGCCAGGAATATTCCACGACTTGACTGTAACTTAGAGGTGACCTACTCATCTCTTGGAAAGAACATTTCGGGGAAAGCTATCAGAGAAAGGTTAAGGCCTGTCACATGAAAGGATATATGTGCTATGGGAGGGGAGGCTATGAGGGGAAGACAGACAATCCCACAACCTGAGCCAACTGGATCACTCCCTCAGTGTTAATAGCTTACTGGGATTTGAAAACTACCATGAAAAATATGGTCCATTCAAAAATGCTCGAGAAATTGCCTTGGTGTAGAATTCAAAGCAAATTTTCTGGGTTGAAACCTCTGGTGAGAGATATAACTGAATTAGCAGGGAGCATGCAATTCTTGACATACCTCTCTCAAGAAGTTGGTTCTAGCCAAGACAGGAGGCTGAGATCTGAGGATCAAGGTTAGAAACCAGCCTGGTCAGAAAAGTCTGAGGGACTCTTATCTCCAATTAACTACCCCAAAGCTGGAAGTAGATGCATGGCTCAAGTGATTGAATTCCAATCTTGAGCAAAGAAGCTGAGGGACAGTGCCTGGGTCTGGAGTTCAAGCTCCAGGTCTGGCACACACAAAAAGAGTCTTTCATCGGGTATCTTGACAGAAATATCAGAATTTTTACACTTATCAATGAGAAGAGATTGACTGAAAGAATCTTGTCCTGAAGCCCCCCTATATTTGAAGATTTGAAATGCTGTGCACCATCTTTTGTTCCAACCCCCCCCCCTTCAGTGATCAAATTCATCCTATGAGCCTAAGCTGTTGTACTGACCTTGGCTGCAGGTTTTCCCAGTGTATCCTGGAAAACATCTACATTTGTTTGGTCCCACACACTCACCGAACTTGCATCCAGGTTCGCATACAGCTGTGAAAAACATAACAACAAAAAGATATCCTGGTGTTTAAAGAACAGAGGCAGTTGTCAGTGAAATAGCATACACCAAAGTCAGTTACCTTCTGCTTGGTGGAAAACTCATTGGGGCTTGTACAGTTTCCTCTGATTCCTCTTTCATTCATTTTCACCTTTCAGATACTGGACTTACCCTCGTAAATAAGATGGAACCCTCCTACCCATCATCCAACAAGTGCCAATTGAGTGTGCTGATTTGCGGAGCACTGCCACACCTTCAGCGATATTCAAAGACATTTTATAAAGCTCTTCCCCTTCGAGTCAGCCAGTTTTGCAGGGCAACGAAAGAGTCTGATCTGTAATGCCAGTTACTCAGGAAGATCAGTGTTCCAGGCTGCCCTGGGGGGAAAATGAGACTCTATCTGAAAAATAACCTAAAGCAAGAAGGTTTGGGGATTTGGCTCAAATGAAAGAGCATCAGACCACCAATATGAGGCCCTACATTCAAACCCCAATATTGCCAGAATGAAACAAAAAAGGAGTTTGGACAGAAGAGACCTCACAGTAAGCCGGAGGGAAGTGCTAACGTCCTCCCTCTTCCTTCTGTCTCTTGCCTCTAGTTCTTTGTTTTTTTGGCAAGCCAAACTTTGGGGGTGTACTTATCATTTCAGAGCTCCCTGTGGGATGAGGAGGAAGCTTAGACTTCTCTTGAAACAAGCTCTCTGCCTTGTTTCTTCCCTTGCTCCCTTTCTGCCCTGTAGATTTATAGAATTACTCTTAATGAAACAATTGCACAAACATTTCCTGATGCCAGATACAACATTAAAGTGTCTAAGAACATAGCTCTGATCATACCACATATTGCAGAGTTATCATGCAATTTTTATTGCCTCTTGACAGATGCTATAACTAAATGATCCCATTATGATCTGGTCTTCTTTTCCAGCTTTAATTTAAGCTGTCCCTGGACATAAACAACAGTAGATTGCCTACCATTCTCTAGATCTGTTTTTTGCTTTCTGCCTCTTTCTATGCGTTGCTACTCTCTCTCTCTTTGGAACATTGTTTCCCAAGTCTCCAATAATGGTTAATGTCCTTCCCATCTTTCCAGGGCTATGTGGCATGGCCTCTTCCAGAAGTCATCAGAGATTTCTCCAGTCACACTTGAAATTCCGCCCAACTGTGGGAATTCTACAGAATGTTGGTGGGCTTCTCCTGTGCAATTGATCAGTCTTTATCTTATTAAAAAACTCAAGCATGATTTGACTTTTATTCTCAACTTGTGTCTACTATTTGGTTTGAAGTTTGACAAGAACTTCCTCATAGTTCCTCCTGCAGAATCTCCTATAGTGTGAATCTACTACATCTGCAATTTTTTTTTCTTTTTGTAGTGCTGAGGATGGAATGCAGGCCTTCTTATATTCCAGGCAAGTGCTTTACCAGTAAGCAGCACTTCTAACTCTTGGATTTTTCAGACACATCTCATTATGTAGCCAAGAGATTGGTAGTCTCCTGCCTGCCCCTCCCAAGTAATGGGATTATAGCATGCACCGCCATACCTGGGGCAAATATTTTTGGTTAGTCAATATAGTATACAACTTTTAGTAGGGGGACATTTAATATCTCTGAATTAATCATAAGTGAGAACGTAGGGGACATTTTTCCTAGTAAAATCTTTCCACTTTAAGAGTCAAGAGTTAGAATTTAATTTCCAGTGTCTATTTTGTTATGGATATATACTTGGTGATGTAGCTTTAAGTTCAGATGTTAGAAAAATAAATCTCTTTCTAAGCCCCGAAGACCTCTGATTACTCCCTGGAAACTGATTTCCAACATGATCCAGACAGGAAAGCCCAGGATCAATGCCAAATAGTACATGGGAGAAATGGTGAATAATACCCTTGCTTTAAGGTCAAAGCTTCAGAAAGATGTTTTCAATTTACAGCAACTTGGGATCAGTGGCTTGGACAGCCAATCCACAGCAAAGAGAAATTCACTTTGTGTCTGTAGTGGCTAGAGACTGAAGCATGTGTTATATAGCCCAATTCTCTTGTTCAGCTCACTTGCAACCCCCTCCAATGCAGCTTTTCGTTAGGGAATTTTTTGTGGATAACTCTTTATTCCATCTCATTAAAATGACAAGAATTTTAAGGTTTATGATATGGAGGTGATCAGACTGTGCTTGGAACAGATTCAGATGGGGCAGAGGTCAAGAGCTGGAAAGCTCCAAGGGGGAGCAAGGGCCTTGAATGAAACAAAGAGTGAACAGATGAATGGAGGAGAAAAGTCTGTGTCTGATCATTCAGGCAAGTTGACATGTGCTCTCCTTCCTGTTCAGTCCACATTGTGGCTTAAAAATCAGAAACCCAGCAATCAAAGACTACTATTGTTATTTGATGCTTCAAGGGACATATGACTTTACTATCAGGAAAGACCATACATATCAGATAAGAACTAAGATCTAGATTTTAGAACAGCCATTGCAACTTAAAACCAAAATACTGAACTAGTAAAGTAGAGGTACCAAAACTCTCTAAAGCTTGCAAAATATGCATATTGAACAATTTGCCTCAACCCTCTGAGACTGTCTTTTATCTTGCTTCAAAATCATTCATGCTGGTAACATAGCTATACACTCCATGAAAGCACTGAAAATGGGATTGGCTGCATATACTGTGGCCAAACTGCTTTGATCCAGTTGAAGAATAGCTTGTGCAGAAATCCAAAGCTGCTTGCCCTCATTTATTTACCAATGGCATTCAGGGTCTTACAAGTTTTATGGTAGTAGTTGTTGAGTTCATGTGACTGTAAGCAAGATTTCAAATCATGTGTTACACATGGATTTTGCCCCTTTCCTCTTGACTGACTTCAAATAAAATGTGTTATGTTGTATCTAGAGAAAGAAAAAAAAGACATTTTTAATGCTCCTATCACCTGGTGCTTTAAAGGACAGAATTCTGTGTTGAGAGTTGTTAGCCCTTTCTGAATCAATGGTACTTAATGAGATGACTATTTTTTCTGTGTGCCAGGTAATAAGCACACTCTTTTAATTCTTCTGCTATGGATTTTCTGATCGATGTTGCAGAGGAGGAACTGCAGCCTTAGTGGGATTACCTAGCTTGCCCAAGCTCACTCACATTGGTTTAGTTCACAATGCTCTTGATCATGACATTATGCATCCAGTCAGGGTAAGGATCTAGCCATCATTTTAACTTATACAGGTTCTATGAGGGAACCACTCTAATATTCTTTGTCTGAGTATACGAAGAATACCATATAGTTGCCAACACATCAGAAGGGATCTGTGATGGTATAAGATCTGTGTAGTATGGAACATGGATTTCAAATGTCAAGTGCTAACTTTACCTACCTATGGTCAATCTGAATAGTTTTGGGCCAGCCAAAGAGGAGGCGGTAAGGGCAGGAACAGACAAACAAGAAGAAGGTAGGTAGCACTGTTATTCCTAATATAGCAATTGATTGATTGATTGATTGATTGATTGATGATTGTCAGTCACAGGGCTTGACCTCATAACCTGAGTGCTGTCCATGGGCTTTTGTACTCAAAGCTACAGCTCCACCACTTTGAGCCACAATGCCACTTCTGGTTTTCTGGTGGCTAAGTGGAGATAAGTGTCTCATGGACTTTCCTTCCCAGGATGGCTGTGAACCATGATCCTCAGATTTCAGCCTTCTGAGTAGCTAGGATTACAGGTGTGAACCACCGGCACCTAGCAGCATTTTATTTAAAAAAAAATTGTGTGTGCGTGTCTGTACCAGTCCTGGGGCTTGAACTCAGGGTCTGGGCACTGTTTCCTGAGTATTTTTGTTCAAGGATGGCACTCTACCACTGGAGCCACAGGTTCAATTACAGCTTTCTTGGTACTTTAATTAGAAATAAGAGTGTCATGAACTTTCCTGCCGTGGCTAGCTTCAACCTCTGATCCTTAGATGTCAGCATCCTGAACAGCCAGGATTACAGGCATAAGCCACTAGTGCCTGGCTTTAAATTATATTTTATTATCTTTTTTTTGTCTGTTATGGGGCTTGAACTCTGGGCCTGGGTGCTATCTCTCAGCTCTTCAGCTCAAGGTGAGCATGCTACCGCTTGAGCCACAGCACGATTTCGAGTTTTCTAGTGGTTTTATTGGAGATAAGAGTCTCAAGGACTTTCCTGCCTGGGCTGGCTTTGAACCGTGATTCTCAGATCTTAGCCTCCTGAGTAGCTAGGATTACAGGCGTGAGCCATCGGCACCTGGCAATATATTTTATTATCTTTAAGTTGCTGAACCAAGGGTGTGCAATTCAACATGTCAGTTCATGAGTACAATTCATCCCAATCAATATCACCCTAAAATAAGATACATGTTGTTATGTTATTATTGAATAAATAAGGGATGAAAATCAGGCACTGACTACCTGATGGGAAGATGGGGAAAGAGAGAAAAGATTCTTATTCAGAAGGGATGCATGTCTATTCGGGTGGCTTGGAGAAATGTAGATTTGATTTTTCTCTACTAAAAATATCGATTATTATGGAAAGTCACATAAAGCAAAATACAGCCAAATGCTAAGCTCATTACTTCTCTTCCTAATTTTCTTAAAACTACCAGAGGCCTTTCTCAGAGCTTGTAACACATCATCTGAGAAACTAAGTCCAAGGCAGATAATCTTACTTTTCAATCTATATAAAAGAATCATAAAATACTTAAAATACTTGTATTTGTTGTTGTTGTTGTTTTTTGGGGGGAGGGGTGGTCCAGTCGTGGGGCTCAACTCTGGGCCTGGGCGCTGTCCCTCAGCTCTTCAGCTCAAGGCTAGCACCCTACCACTTGAACCACAGCGCCACTTCCGGCTTTTTTTCTTTTTGCTTATGTGGTGCTGAGGAATCGAACCCAGGGCCTCATGCATGCAAGGCAAGCGCTCTACCACTGAGCCACCTTCCCAGCCCTTAAAATACTTGTATATGCATGTGTTTCCTGATACCATTTAGAAATAGATTTTTATGAATTTTAAAAATATGAGTAGCAAATCTCTAAGTTAAACAGCATATTTTAAGCTGTTGGCTCACACCTGAAGGCTGAGATCTGAAGATTGCGGTTTGAAGCCAGCCCAGGCAGGAAAGTTTGTGAGACTTTCATCTCCAACAAACTATGCAGAAAAAGCCAGAGCACTGTGCCTCAATTAGTAGAGTGCTAGCCTTGAGCACGAAGAGGCTTAGAGACAGAGCCTAGGCCCTGGACTGGCAAAAAGGCATCTTTTTTGTAATCAAAGCCTATTGGTTGAGTAAGTAATAATCAAGTTCACATTTTACTGGAAATCAATTGGAAAAACTGCAATTAATGACAAGAAATGTACCCATTACCTGTGCAACTGTAACCCCTCTGTACATCACCTTGACAATAAAATTAAATTTAAAAAAGGAATTAATTGGCCTGTTTTGGCCCATCTCAGTTTCTTCAGATTAAAAAAACAAATCAAAACAAACAATACCGTTAAACTTAATAAGATAGTAAAAGAAATAATTGGTAAGGCAGTCTCCTAAAGTAAATCATATCTAAGGTGTGATGGTATTAGCCACATACTGGGGGGGGAAGAGATCTCACTGAGAATGAGACCTTGGGTATTGATAATTATCCATGTCCTGACCCTGGGAAATCTCCTGGTGATTTGATGATGTGATTGTGGTGTTATAGCCCAAAACCAAAGAGCCTGACCCAAGTGCCAGGTGGTTTGAATTTTTATAAAAATTACCTTCACAGACTCCCTTGCTGTTCCTTTTCCAGCCATAGCAGCAGGCCAGTTTAGTTCCATAATGACACACCCCAGGCTGGCGTGCTGGGACTGACAACCCGTGATTCCTTGGACTGTGGATAAAGAACCACACATTAGTATTGGAAAAACAGAAAAGGTAATAGAGACTCCATACCTGATTCGTTTCAACAGCCTTGAAGTTAGTGATAGATTCCATTTTGAAAACCTGAATTATGAAACTGGCAGTCTCCACGCACCTTCCTTGCCAGCCTTCTTCAATAGCCTTGTTCATTTCCTCCTTCCTCAAGGTTAAAAGAGTTGAAATTGACTTATATAGTCTATAAAGTTAAGTTATAGGAAAGTGACTAAATATGTTTGCTTTCACACCCAGTACAGTGCCACTTATCCAATCTGCTCTGTATGGGCCCAGTGCCTCTCCAGTCTTGGCTCTATTTCAGTGCTGAGTGTGCTGATGTGACTAACTGGCCATGAGGTTTGGGCCCAGACAAGAACTCTGTGCTTTTACTTCATTGGCCACCTGGGAACCATCAAAAAGCCTAGAATCACTATGGACAGATAAGAATTGGTGATTTTTCTGCCAAATCATCTCACGTTTCAGAGGAGAAAACTTCAGAGCCATAGAGTAGAAAGAGGCCTGTTCCCCACAGAACCAGGTACCTGGGACTCCAGACCAGGGCTTGCTCTCATTCCTCACAGCCTCCTGGAAACAAAATCTGCTAAACTCGATTGAGCAGGAGTCAGCAAACATTTTCTCTAAAGAGGCAGATGGCATACATTGGGGGACTCTGAGGCTCATAAGGTGCTTGTCCACATACAAAAGCATCCATTGGCCACAGTAAACAGATAGGCATAACTAGCCCAATAGAACTTTATATAGACAGCGAAATTTGAAGTTAATATGTTTTTCATGTGTTATGACATGGTATTTTGATGAATTCTTGAATATTTAGAAATGTAAAAATTGGCCTTAGCTCATAGGCTAAGTAAGGACAACCTAGCTTTAGTTTCAGGGTGGTAGCTTTCTGACCCTCTGATTTAGAGGTCTAAAGAGTGTCCCCCAGAAACTACATTAAGTAATACAGATGGGGGATGAAGCTCTTTGCTTGCTTTTCAACTTAAAGTCATAGTCTTGACCGGGGTTGCTCTCAGACTGGAAGAAAAAATTCACTTCGTGTATTTTATGGAGGGCTGTCGTTGACATTTCTCATGCATATTAAACGTGCTATAAAAATGTTTCCTGGCTCTTTAATAGAAAAAAAATGCACCTTTTACCAGGTGCTTTCTGCAGCAGGACTGCATTTTATGCTAGTTAATAATATCTTAGGGAAGGTCACAGAGTTGGACAACCCTGTGAGTTTCACTCAGTGTCTGCTTCTCTTACAAACTTGTTTCTCAGTTAAGAGCTATAAGGATACAGTTTGCGAGCACACAATGCAAGGATGATTTTATTGTTTGCTTATTTTGGAAGGGCACTCTTTTTTTATTGTAAAAATAAATTCCCAAGCCATTTCAGTCAGTCACTTAGGAAAAGGGTTTCTCAACCTCTGTGTGACTTATACTTCAGATTAGACAATTCTTTGTTGTTGGGGGCTGTCTCATACAGTGTAGGCTGTTTAGCAGCATTCCTGGCCTCTGTCTAAAGAAGCCAGCAGTACACATCCCTCCAGTTATGACAATCAGAAATGACTCCAGGTATTGCAAAACCTTTCTTGGATGGCAAACTGATCTCCCATTAAAACGGAAACATCTATTGAGCATTTGCTGTGTTCCAAACACTTACTTAGGCACATGGAATAATGGGAAAGTTTTGTCATCTTGAACACTAGTCAAGCACTCTTCATTACTGAATTACATTAAAAAGCCCAAGAAAGAGCTTTGACTGAGAAATAGTGCAGCTACCTATCATGATCTACTGTATATATTGCTAACAATTCTACAAGGGATAATCATGATCTTGGCCATAGTCTACACATAATTACAATGTCCAAAGAAGCAGCCATGGATTACTAGACAGGAAAGTGTGCTGTACAAATAAATGGTATCCCAAACACTATGATGTCCTCCCAAATTTTATTTTATATTAATGTTTGCAAAATTAAGACATAAATCACATAACATAAAATGACCATTTTAAAGATTGTTTTTAAGGTTGTTTGATATCATTTTCCTTCAGAAAAAAATACTATGATGGCAGCACTTCAGATAATGGACTGGAAAGAGGCATATTGGGAGCAGGGATATCAGTTGGCTCAGAAGACAGATTCTGGTTCTTTGCAGTGGAGTGAGGTAAGCAGAAATGGATGGGTTCTGGGTGGAACCAAAAAAAAACCAAAACAACCCCATGGTAATGGATTAGAGTTGCTCATTCACTTATTCATTCAACAATGATTTATTGACTATCTATAATGTTTCAAATCCTGGGTTAGTTTCCAGCCATCACCAACAAAAAGAGAAATACAATCATTGTCTTCATTGAGCTTGAATTCTACTCAGTTGGGTGTAGAATGTGGGAGAATGCAAATGGTAGAGCGCTGTTTCTGGAATGAGGACTAGTGATGGAGGAATATGTTAAGAAGTAGAGTAATGATGAGTTGGTTTGGGCCCATGTGGATTTAGAGTGATCATTGGCAGATGATATAAAGGAGACAAGTAGAAAGTTGGATAGTTGGACTTTGACAACAATGACTACTGTAACAAGTTGCTTTTATGAATGCAAGTCAGATTAGTGATATTAGATATGTTGAGAGGGGAGCCCGTGAAACTAGCACCAGTGGCTCACACCTACAATCCTAGCTATTGGGGAGGTTGAGATTATGAGGATCAAAGTTCAAAACCAGGCAGGCAGGAAAGTCCTTGAGACCATTATCTCCAAGAAGTCACCCAAAAGCTGGAAATGGAACTGTGGTACAAGTAGTACAGTGCTAGCCTTGAGGGAAAAAATACACTAAGGGACAATGCCCAGGCTCTGAGTTCAAGACCCAGTACTGGCACACACAAAATGTGATGCTGAATTTTATACTTCAACATAGGAACTATACCAAAAGGATGCGTTCTTAGGAGCTAGAGAAAGATAGAGTAGTGGCTAGGTTGGGATGGGTGGGTGAGGGATTTTCTGGGAGAGAGGAAACTGGAATGAATGGTGTGATGGAGAGGGGGCAGGGAGATAAGCAGGAGAAGGAAAGACAATGACTGTGTCTATGAGAAACAGTTTGTCCACCCCGAAGGTTCCAGAGAGCTATGAGGGGTTTCCAAGCAGTGAGAAATAGAGATTTTGCAATATATGCAACAACCTTCACAGATTTAAAGAGAGTTCAATAGCCTCCAACTAGATTTCTGAAATGGTTAGATATGAAGCTACACAAAAAACAGATGGAGATTTGTTGAAATCTGATATTATTTAAAAGACTAATTAGAAGCCATCCTACGATCTCTAGTACAGGTGGCCAAGCGTATTTCCTATGTCCTCGTCAAATTCAATTAGCTTGGATTGCCAAGAATACCTCCCGGGGTTAGCAAAAAGTTGAAAGTTACCAGAAGATGAAATCCATGCACTGTTTGCACATGACCACAGCTCTCCAGAGAGATCCTTTCTTTCAAGCTTTATTACTTTCACATGCCTGCCTTCAGGTGAAAAGGCGAACCTAAGAAATCTGAGGTGGATTGATTTCTCCCAAGCCATCATTTTTGATGTTGTACAAAGTGTCACTTATAAAACTCTCCAAAGTGTTAATGAGTGACACTTGGGTCATCAAAAACTTGTGAATAAAGTAATATTCCTTATCCATAACAAGAAATTCCTTCAAATGCACCTTAGAATAACAGCTCTGTTGGAAGGTATCAGAATTTTGTTATCAAATCTAGTCTTAATTGCATTGGTTTAAAAATATATGAGCCAAGTTGCTCACCTTGAGCTGAAGAGCTGAGGGACAGCGCCCAGGCCCAGAGTTCAAAACCCATGACTGGCAAAAAATAATATATATACAGTGGCTCATGCCTTTAATCTTTGCTACTCAGGAGGCTAAGATCTGGAGGACTGAGGTTTAAAGCCATCCAGAGCAGAAATGTCAGTGAGACTTCATCTCCAAAAAAATTAGCAAGAAGCTGGACTAGAGGCATGGCTCAAGTGGTAGAGTGGCAGCCAAGCAAGCAAGTTAGCTCAGCAAGTGAGAGATCCTGAGTTCAAACCCTATATGGGGGAGGGGGGTGGGAGTTGTGTAAGAATCAACTCATATTTGAGAATTATAAAATGGATTTGGATAGAGAATTGAACAAATCAAAGCATACCAGTTCTACCCCTGACAGCTCTGTGATTACATGTTCTATGCACATTTCCTGGAGGAGATCAGGCAGCTTGAATCAGAACTCTAGGAAAAACCAGCAGAGGAACAAGGGCCATAAATAAGCCACACGCCTTGTAAGTGATAGGCGTGAGGTCCATGTATTCACCCAATTTTGAGAGCTGGCTTCAAAGGGCCAGCCACAACTGAGATTTCACTGGCTTAATCATCAAATTCTACATCTGGACATGAAAAAGGGAAATTAGTTTAAAGGGGAAAATGATTAGTAGATAGAATTGCTAATACTTAACTTGTTGATTTGTAGATGCTGGAGAAAATTGATTTATTACACCAAGAACTCAGTTTTGTGTTCTATGTTGCCATTTTTAAAATACACACATGCAACGATTTCAACATTTTAGATTAAAAAGAAAAATAATTATTAAATAATTATTAAAATGTTTGCTTAAGTTGAAACAATATGGTCCAAGGGAAGGAAGAAATCCAGCACACATAAGCATGGCTTCAATATATTATTTTATAAAAAATATTAAAAATATAAAAAATAATTAGAAAAAAGTTTTAACTTTTATTTCTACAGAGCTCTCAAAGGATTTTCCAAGGAAATGTAAGCAAATGATCAGGATTATTTTGCCAGCAATCTCTGCTTGCTCTTTGCTCTGATTTTGTACTCACTCCTTAGCTTTTCCATCACTAATTTGATAGTTCTTCTTTAATTCCTGGTGGTGAGTATTATGGATAATGAAGTTGCAATTTTCTATGCTATATATGACCAAGTCTCTGTGACTTCATAGATACTTGAAGAATTGACTGATCATGGAAGAAAGGTTAAGTGCTCACCAAACCCATGTCTATATCTCCTGAATTCACAACTATATTATATTTCGCAACTACCTGTTAGTTAGGTGAGGTCATGTGACTGGCAAGGCTCAGTGAATTGGGAATAGATGGAATCCAGGGTACCTCCAGGCCAGGTTCATAAGGTTCCTATGAGATTCCTCTCTCTTCTCATCAATCCATTGAATAAAAGGAATGTTTGGAGATGAAGGAAGATGGTGTTCAAAGATAGAGGGAGGCTGGCCCCAGGGAAGGCATGTGGTAGAGTCTTTCACTTTTACTCTCAGCCAGGGAAAGACATATGCTTCTACTGTGTTCAGTCACTGAGATTTTGAGGTAGTTTGATGTTGTAGCCTATCATTACCCACAGTAATATTTAAAAAGCCATTTCTTGCCCTAAAGTGAACTATTCATTGTTTCTTCCTTATATGAACCTACTTGTATAAAAACCTTATGAAGAAATGAGTAGAAATTGCAGTTGCTTTCATATTTGTGAGGCATCCATTTTTTTTAATGTGTGCACTTGGACCAGTCCACTCTGCAATTGCATAGATGATAGTTAAAGCATAATATCATCCATTGGAATTTAGGAGATGACATCAATGAGCTTTTTAGGCATTTGGCTGGATTGATCCAACCTCATGGAGCCTGATAAAAACTCAGGTGATGATACAAAGAACTTTATCAACCTAGAAGGTCTGATCTTAGATTAAATCAATCTCACCAGCATCCCCTGCCACCTTGGGAGGGCTAAATGGCTGGTCAGCTTTGTCTCTTTCCTTCCCCTCTCCAGCTCTCTGTAAATAATGGTTGACATATAAAAGACCGGGCATTCAGTTCTGAAGCATTGTAAGTGATCAAGTCTGTGTTGAGAGAAGGCCTGAGCTGAAGGAGTCTTTGCTATATGTTGATTTGCCAGAGTTCCTTTAATGAATTAGGCAGCTTGCTTCCTCCATTGATCCAATTAATCAGAAAATCACTGTCTCTACAGCTGAAGTTAATTTAAACACATTCCATGTGTTGCGTAAGTAGTATAGTATTTCTGCATAGGATTCCTTATTTTCTGTGAAAATATATTGTGCCAGAATTCTTAGTATGCTTGTTTATGGTCTGATTCCAGGAAACTTCATGATATTCTCCAAGACAAATGGAGAAGCTAAACCTCTTCTGTTGATGTTTAACTATATTTAAATATTTCCATACAAATAAAAATGTTTTTTTTTATAAATGGGGACAACATGGTACAGTCATAAGGTTTGCTTGTTACTGACTTTTTTTTTTGTCAGTTGTGGGGCTTGAACTCAGGGCAGGGGGCTGTCCCTGAGCTCTTTTACTCAAGGAAAGCACTACCACTTTTAGTCACAGTTCCACTTTCAGTTTTTAAGAGGTTAACTGGAGATAAGAGTCTCAGGAGGACTTTTCTGCCTGGGCTGGCTTCAAACCATGATCCTCAGATCTCAGCCTTCTGAGTAGCTAGGATTACAGGTGGGAGCTACCTGTTCCTGGTTGATTTTTTTTTAGGTTTTTACTTTTTGTCACAGCTCCCAGTGTTACATGTTCATTCTCCCTAACTAGTTAGAATTAATTGTGGCCTCCATCTTTAAGAGACAGAATGCAAGTCCAATTAGTCCAGGGATACTCAGAGAATCTCACTCTCTCTGATGTGGAAGGGATTTAAGAACAAGAGTCCAGGAAAGGCCTGCAGATCTAAAGTATGTTTATGATTGAAATGGATACTCCAGGACCTGGAAGTATTTTCAGCAGGTTATGGAACACACAGTGTTAGGATCTCTAAACAAATGTGATGTAATGGTTCATCCTCTTAATTTTAAGGTATCTATATAGATTTTAATCTAATATATGGGTTAGCCAATGGGATATCAACTAATTTTTGCCATGATGAAACTATATGCAGTACTGATCCCTCTGGACAAAACACTATATTTGATTGAAAGTGATTTAATTATCCTTGGATGATGACATGACCTTTAAATCTGCCACTTGTTTACTGTAAGATCCTGGGCAAATCATGTAAACATCCTCATGCCATCTGTAGAACTGGAGGTGCGATCTGTAGTTTACATTTGACATTGTAAATGGCTCTTTCATATGTATATATATATGTATGTATTCTCCCCTCATATTACTGGGATTTGAACTCACGGTCTTGTACTTGTCTAACTTATTTAAGTTACGTGCTAAGCTGGAGCTCTACCACTTGAGTCATACCTCTAACCTGGCTTTTTGGCTGGTTATTTTGAAGACAGAGTCTCACAGACTTTTCTGCCTTAGCTGGCTTCAAATTTCAATCCTCTGAATCTCAGCATTCCCAGTAGCTAGGCTTAAAGGTGTGAGCCACTGGCTTCTGGCTTCAAACCCTTTACAAAATAATGACATAGGGGGCTGGCAATGTGGCTTAGTGGTAGAGTGCCTGCCTAGCACGCATGAGGTCCTAGGTTCAACTCCTTGGTACCATATAAACAGAACAAAAAATAAAAGAAATACAATTTAAAAAATAATGACATAGACATTCAGAAAAAGATGTTATCTCTCAATTTCACTTCTGTGACACATGGTACAGAACTAAGTTTAGGTCAATGGGATGTAAGCAGATGTACCATGAACAACTTCTCAGATATGGTTGTAAAGCAAGCAGGGTTGGTCTTCTTTCCTGCTATTTCCAAACACATCCTGGAATGCGGAGATGTTTGTTGGAGCTCAAGAAGCCACTTTAGACCATGCAGGGAAAGTCTTCTGGTGGAATCCAAAAGTGATCGTAAACAAGTTTCTGATTCCACGGAGTGCTATGAGAGCTCAATTACTCATACCTAGGTGCAAGAGAAATATAGGTCTACCTTGCTTAAGAACCCCAATGTCATCTGACCTGTGAGGCTCAGTTTTCAGTTCATATGTGACAGAAAATCCAGATCAAGTGAATTTTGTTCTTTGGCTTCATGAGGTTTCTATCTTTTCTGAGCTTATTGTTTTCTAGGACTGCCATGACAAAGTACCATTGGGTGACTTCAACAACTGAAATGAATTTTCTCACAGTTCTGGAGGCTAGAAGTCCAAGGTCAAAGTGTAGCTAGGCTTAGTTTCATTCAAGGCCGCACTTCCTTGGTTTGTTGATGGTCTTCTCCCTGTGTCCTTGCAGTTGTTCTTCTGTGTATGGCTATGCCAAACCTCCTCACTTATAGGGTCCCTAGTCCTTTGGATAAGGGCTTACAGAGTGATCTCACTTTGAACTTGTCTCATTAAGATCTCATAGTTACATTTTGATTTGCTAGGATTTTTGGTTTCAACACATGACCTTTTTTGGGGAGAGGGATGAATATAAGTTAGCAGCCCACATTACTTTTTTTTCCTTTTTTTTTTATAGCCCACATTACTTTAAGACATCTGTATGCCCTGCTACCACTGTCCTCACATAAGTTCCTATTCTAGAATTTGTCAGTAGGAACATAAACTCCTCATAGGTAGTTCCCTGTATTACCACAACAAAATGGTTGCATTGTGGTATATGGCCAGCCTCATTTCCTGATCTCTAAGAGCTCTCTCTGTTGGCAAATGTCAGTTCTGCCTGAAAGTACAGACAGTCCTTTCCCCAAACCTCTCAATTAATGACTGATAGGAGAATATCCCAGCTCCATTGTTTTCAGGAAGAAAAACTCTGAGGCTCATGTCCAGCTGTTCCCTAATTTCTTAGCAGTGTTCATTTACAGTGATAACTTTTTTCTTTTTCTATAATTCTTTCATTGCCATACTTACCCTCTCTCTGACCAGAGCTTCCTAATATCACCTTAATGCTGGTACCTATGTATGTCCACCCCCACCCCTGCCTAGCATCCTGGTGAAATCCCAGGCTATAGGCACAAACTAATAAGCACCCAGATAGCCTTCCCTACATGGGGGCAGGAGGGGCTGGAGAACTAGGAATCAAATAGAAAGGGCTCCAAAGAGAGTTATGTCAATGTCCAACCTGAAAGTTACCTGTCAAAATCATAGGTAGAGTCTGGAGTTTGCTTCTGAGAAAATGCAAACTTACAGAGGGAAGATAGTGGTGTTTAGAGGAGGAACACTTGTTCTAAACTATTTCCTTGATTGCATTGGATTAGTGAAGCTGAACAGGATTATTAGTGACAATGTGTGAACAAATACTTCATTAAAAATATCAGGTTTTCCTGCATTAAATTTCCTGAGGAAATAAACTTGGAAAATTGGAACATCACTAGACTTAATACCCAAGACCAAGTCACTGCAATTCATAAGAAGTTGCCTACTTTCTTCAAGGTTTGCTGTTCCTTTATCAAATGGACATAATACCAATTTCTTTTTTTTTTTGTCGGGTGTGGGGCTTGAACTTTGGGCCTGAGCGCTGTCCCTCAGCTCTTCAGCTCAAGGCTAGTGCTCTACCACTTGAGCCACAGCACCACTTCCGACCTAACACCAATTTCTTGGGGTTGTTGAGAGAACTGGTTGAAATAATGTTGAAAAGGGCTTCTGTAGGGCTGGGTAATGGCTCAAATGGTACAGGACATATCCAGAAAGCAAGAGGTCTTCAGTTTAAACCCCAGAACCACAAGAAATAAAGAAATGAAAGGATTATCACAGGGTAGGGTCTCAGTAGCTGTTGAATGTGAATATGGTTTGTGAAGACTAGACAGTATGCTCACATTTTAATGTTTATGTCACCATTACTTATGGATATAAATCAAATATAAATAAGACTTTGTTACTATCTAAGCTAATGAAATGAACTATGGAAATGGGGTCACTCAGAGTGACTTCTATAGTTACATGTTCCATGATTACTATTTCCCAGAAACACTAGACTTTTGGGTATAACCCTACAAATCTGATTTTAAGCATAAATAGATGAATGATATGACAAGTCAAAAACAGTAAAATCATATATAAAATGAAATCCAGCCCTTAAAAATAAGAACAACAGACTTAAAACTCAAATTTCCTATCCTATGGAAGGTTTAATAATATCTCCTCTAACCTAAAGATGGCCAAATCCAAATCCCTGAGATCTGGTAATGTTACTTTACATGTGAAGGGTTTTGGAGATGTTGATCAAGTTAAGCATTGTAAGATGAGACTATCCTGGATATAATCAGAAGGAGGAAAACCTAGAAGAATCAGAGAGAAAGGAAAGTGAAGACGAGATCTGAGTGATGTGGCCACAAGCTAAGGTTAGCTGGAAGCTGGAAGAAACAAGGAATGGGCCCCCCCCCCCCCCACACACACTGAGCCTCCAGAAGGACCTAAGACCTTACTCACCTCACTTAAACTTGCAGTTTAAACTTCCAGAATTATCAGATGATAAATTTGTATCCTATTAGGTCATGAAGTTTGTGAAGTTTGTGGTAAATTGTTATTATGACACTTCCTTACTATAGCTTTGAGAAGAATCATTTCTTCACATAATATATCGTCTTATTTAAATGAACTCCAAGAAATGAAAACAAGAGGTTTTAAAAATTGTACTGTTTACAGTTCTTTCCCCCTTTGGTTTATTCCCTTTTGTTGCTGTTTTTTTTATTTCTGTACCCTCTGTCTTGTATATATGTTTAACTGATTTAGGGAGGGGAAGGGGAAACACAGAAATGCTGGAACAAAGGGTGAACCAATTCAGCAGGAATACTCACTAGACATTATGTTGGAAATGAACTCTACACCTTGGGGGAGACAGGGATTGGGAGGGGAAAAACAGGGAGAAAATGAGGGAGTGGGTAACACTGTTCAAAAAGAAATGTACTCATTACCTGACTTATGTAACTGTAACCTCTCTGTATATCATTCTTACAATAATTTTTTAAAAAGAAAAATATATGGTCTGAAGTAAGGAAATCTCTCTGTATGAACCAAGACTTTCCCTCATGTCTCACATTATTTTCATTAGAACAACAGAGAAAAAAATATGATGGAAATGTTGTAAGAGTTTGCTACAAACTTTAATCTCAAGAATAGAAAAGTTGAGAGAGCCTACTTATGTTTTTTGCCCAAGGCAAAAAAGATTACAGTTAGGTCTCTTGGAGTACTAGAAATAGAGCTCAGACCAATGTTCTATATCCACGCTGTCCACTAGCAATTAATAGCCACATATGGCATGCAAAATTTTCTAGTAGCCACATATTTTTAACTGTGAAAGAAATGAAGGGCCAGGCCTGATGGGAAATATTTACAATCTCAGATATCTGGGAAGTGAAGAACAGGAGGATCATGGTTCAAGATCAACCTGGCAAAAAGTGAGATAATATCTGAACTAACAAGCTGGTTAGCATCTGTAATCTTAGCTACACATGAAGGATAGATAGAAGAATTTCAGGCCCACAGAGAGTCTCATGAAAAAATAAGAGCCCTCATCTGAAAAATGATTAAGGCAAAAAAGGGTTGGGGGTGTGTGTGGCACATAGGGGGGACTACAACATGCAGGAGGCAAAAATAAACTAAGAATAAATGAAACTAATTGTGATAACATTTTGTCCACTGCTGTATATATACACTGCTACTGTCTCAACATGCAATCATTATAAAATAATTAGGTAGACTTTTCCTGCTGTTTGCATGCTAAGTCTTGAAATTCCAATGTGTATTTTACATGTATAGTACATTTGACTTAGGTTAGCCACTTCACATGCACTCAACAACCACCATATTTGCTAGAGTAGACACTGAAGATCTAGGTCCTGTAAATATTCAAAGGTCATAAAACAGAGGGCGTAAAAAGGTATAAGGCAAATCAAATCTGATGCATGAGAGCAGGTGCATGCATGCAGCTAATGAATGATTCATTGGTGAATGTTAATTGTCCCTTATACAGCGAGTATAGTTTAAGTGCTGTACCATTTCCTAGGTCACAAAATCATGGTACAGCATTTCACTGCAAAACATTTAATGCATATACTAAAGCTATGTCCCAGCCATAGTTTTTCCTATAAATAGAAAATAACTAGTAGACATTTTTCTTCTCTTTTTTTCTTTTTTGCTTTTGCAGTGAGTGCTCTATCTTCTATGGAAATTAAGGTGGAAACTGGAGTTAATTAAACATCATTCCTGGGCAGTTCTCGAAGAGCTGACCACTTGACATTTCCAAGCACATGCAGCAGATAATAAACATACAAGCTCACTAACCTAACAGTGTATAAAGAAACCACATTTCACATCTTGAAAAGTGTGGAATGGCAGAATCCGGACATTGATTTTTCAGGCTAATATTCCTTAGTTCCTCAGGAGGGCTTTTCAGCTTTTAGTTTGGTGGCACTTTGAAAATGGAGCTCCTGGAGGTCACAGTTTGCCCGCCACTAAAGAACTATTAGTCTCACCTCCACACCGCCCTTAGCCTTTCTCAAATGGGTCTTCTAGCAAGACAAGACCCTCCAATGTTCAAGGAAAATGTGATTATGAGCACATTGCATCTGCTTACATTTTTTATGATGGGAAAGAAATTGAACCTCACGATCACACGCTGTAAGAACCTGGTTTGAGGTTAGCTCTGTTTGAATTTCAAAATCCCTTAATACCATAGCCAACTTTGATGAAAGATTTCTTTCCCTTTAAGTTAAATAAAGTCAATCAGGACCACCATTAAGAAGTCTGAACCAAACCCAGGCTTTTATCCTCATCTCCCCAGAAATCAGAACTAAAAAAAAAAAAATCTCACTCAGCTGTGAGTGATTTTACTCCCCAGGGAATTTAGGGCAATATCCGGAGAACTTTTTACATTGTCACAACTTGCCTGGGGGATGGGCGATACTGTCAGAGTGGTTACTGGCATATAATGGGTAGATGCTGGGGATATTGCAGAACATCCCATGGTTCATAACACAGTCCCCCCTCCCCCCCACAATGATGTAGCCCAACACTAAAGGTCAAAGGCACCTCAGTGAGAAACAGCACTGTAGCACACACCCAAGGAGGTAGCCGGATATCACACCCACAAGACCAAGAGACCCTTTCTAGTGGCTCTTCCCCAAAAGTTTGCCAACTGCGTTGGTGGAGAGGAGTGCCACTCGGCCACAGTATCTTGCATCCTTGGCTCCACTGCTTATTTGCTATGCCTCTTTGGGCAAGTCACTTGACCTGTCTGTGCTTCATTTTCTGCCTCTACAACACAGGGATGATAACAGTCCCCCCACAGCTTGGTTAGTTGTGGGTGGGTTCATAGTCCTGCCACATGCCTGATCTACAGGAAGCACTATGTGTGTTTACTAAGTGGCTTTGCTTTGCAGATGGGGTGGGGGGGGAGGGGCGAGGGGCGGGAGTAGATAAAAATGTTTCGGGGCTCAGAAGAGCTATGCGTCCATAAGGAAGCGGCATAACAAGGGTGAAAATCCTCTCACCTGACAACCACGTCTTTTTGTTTCAGTTGATCAACCTTAATGAGGAGCCAAGGGAGGAAAGCAGCCCAGCTTTTCCTTGGCTCAACTCAACAACAATGAAACCATTCGTTGTACCATCCCCAGTTTCTTGTCCTTTCCCAATACAAACAGCGACCCACAACCAGTTGGCGCCCTCTGGATACAATGGAAAACACCAAACTTCACACTCTCCCGCCCCCCTTCCCCAGGGGGACCGTTACACACGCGGGGAGGGGTCCCCACAACAGACATCCACAGAGCACTGAGTCCTTACAGACCCCTCAGCTGATGCACAATCTCCACACACACACACACACACACACACACACACACACACACACACACACACACACACACACACACACACACACACACACACACACACACACACACACACACACACACACACACACACACCCGAGCGCCAGGCCAGGTGCAGCCAGCTGATGCGGAGGCAATTGCTTTGCAAAGCCTGGGCCCAAGGGGCACCGAGAGGGGAGCGCGTGGGCGCCCCCAAAGCCTGGCATCGCTGTGGAATCGAGTCTCAGCACGCTCAGGCACCCAAGCGCTCAGCCCTGCACGCGCGATTACCTGGTGGGCCAAGGGTCAAATCGAAGAGCCTCAGAAGGGAGAGTTGAAGCCTGAGGGGCAAGGGGCCAGCTCCATACTCACCTGGCCGCAATCCCGAATCCACCTGCCACCCAGGGGAGCAGTAGCGGGAGCATGAGGCCCCAGGGCGGAGGCATGTTCTTCTAGCCAAGCCTCTCTCCTGCCTGCTGCGCCGGCGCCTGCGGGGATCCGGGACCCAGAGGGACGTCGCCTCCTCTCTTCTCAGCCCTCCGCGGTTGCGACCGCTTTTGAGGGGCGCTCGCGGGTGCGATTGACCCGACGGAGGGGGCGCCCTGGCGAAGCGCGCCGCCGCGGCTCTGGTGCGCACGAAGGGGGCCCGGGTGAGCGAGGGAGGGCGGGGCGGCGGTGCAACATCTGGCCGGGACCCGCCTCCAGCCAGCACGACCCGTGAGTCCTCGGCACTCTGTGCACTCAGAAACGTTTCTAGCCGCCTCATCTGGCTTCACGCTCGTCGGGGGTCAGGCTTCATTGCCACGGTGTTCAGATAGGAGACATGCTGCGGTGGTACTTAGTTGAGCGCCAGGGCTTACTGGAAAAGCCAAGGGTTCGGTTCCTAATGACACGATCATCTTTTCCTTGCATTCAGGTGTTCCTACTTGGCCAAGGTTTCTTTCGGCAACTACAAAGCATGGGATGCTAGAGGTGAAAGGTCAAGTCTGGCACAACTTTGTCCTTTGCTGAGTGACCTCTCGTGGTCGTTGACAACAGCTCACTTCCATGGGATCCGCAGATGATATTGTAATAGAGGGTCAGCAATGGCAGAAACGGGGCATACTGATCAGGCTAACTTCTTTGGGGTCTTGATATTCTCAGTTCTGATTTGTTCTTCCTCTCCCAGCATCCATCCTTTCTGGGATGCTTCTTGGTGGGGCAGATTCTATGATCACACAACATGGCTTTGGACTTGACCAGGGGATTTGCTTTGGCTGGTAGTATGAGGGTGAAGTTAAACCGTGCTAGTTCCAAGCCTAGGCCTTAAGACACCTGAGCTTTTTTAATTTTTATTTTTATCCTGGCTATGAGAAGACCCTGTGTTAGTTATATTAGTGGCCCAGAGAACATGAAGAATCTCTGGAACCAAGCTACCTGGTCCATCTAACCCGCAGAGCTTGGGCTTGAAGCCGGGCTGCTCAGTGAAGCCTAGTGGATACTAGCCAACTTGCTCAACCATAGATGAGCTGAGCTAAGCAGGTGCTGCCAAGCTACTGATGATCTAATCTTACACAGTGGTAGCGCCCTAACACACCTGTGACTGAGGCTAGCAATAAGATGAAGGAATGTAGAGAAACACAATTGGTCTTGATTGTAAATGTGATAGCTTGATTCTTAGTTTATGGTCTTATGCTTTCATTTTGGCCAGTGAAATGTGAGACATAATGGGGAAGATTTTATGTGTGTGTGTGTGTCATTACTGTGGTCCAAACTCAGGGCCTGGGCACTGTCTGTCCCTTAGCTTTTTTGCTCAAGTCTGGCACTCTGCCACTTGAGCATTTTGGTAGTCACTTGGTGCTAAGGGTCTCACGGAGTTTCCTGTCTCTGCTGGTTTCAAACCACTATCCTCAGAGCTCAGCCTCCTAAGTAGGCTCACAGGTATGATCCACTGGCACCAGGCTGCCTTCTTATTCTGGAGTAGAATCTTGCATCGATATTTATTCGTTGGTTTGTAGTTTCAGTTCCAGCATTTTGACACTGTTTGTTTTTGTTTTTCAGGTTTATGGAGGTGATAAACACTATATATAACAAGTCACTTTGGGGAAGGTCAGACACTCCTTGGCCAGCCTGCCTATTATTCCTTGGGGGAGCTGTGGACAAAGAAGCTGTCAAGTGAGACGAGGAACAGAGAAGAACGTGGAAATGATGTGTTGCCAGGTGAGATGGCAGATACAAATTGTCACCTGGAGGCAGGTGGTTTTAATAACCACACTGGCGCTGCTGCCTTTGAAGAGGAACTTGGCAACTGCTCTTTAGGGGCATCTACTTCATTCTACAAAGGAAAAGTGATCTTTGATCAGAATCTCGTAAAATTGTCTGTACCTTATACAGACATTTTTCTTCCCCAATCAGTTTCTACTCCGCCTCCTGTGTGAAACAGGTGCTATGGGAGCTTGTTGTGTTTTCTGAGCATGGCCATGAAATACACACACACACACACACACACACACACACACACACACACACACACACACACACACACACACACACACACACACACACACACACACACACACACACACACACACACACACACACACACCACACACTCTCAACTTCTGTAACATGATATGACTGGCACATTCAAACATTATTGAAACAGCACCAGAAGGAAGCTGGCTGGTGGTAGAGCGTCTAGGCCAGAGTTTTCCAATTTGGATGTCATCACAGCTGACCTAGGGATCTCGTTAAAATGTAGATTCTGTTTACAGGTCTTGACCAGGATAAGGATAAAGTCCTAATCTTGATTATTAAAACTCTCTTGTGAGCTCATGCTGCTTGTCTAAGGACCACAATGAAGGTAGTGGAGGTCCCCTGTGCCAACAGTTGGCAAGTTCAGATAGATGCACTCTGGGATCCCCTGGGAAGCTTTGTAACTGCTGAAGCCTGGGCTCCCTCTTCAGAGATTCTAATGTTTGAGCTATGGCATGAGGAAGGAAATTTGCAGAAACTCCCCAACTGATGCTAATGGGAAGCCGGTGTGAGAAACATTAATGTGAGTCAATGTCCACATTTGGCAACTGGAAAAACTCAGCTCCTACCTGTGAATCAACCTGCCTGAGATCTCATACACAATGGCTTAATGTCCTTGTGTTTCTACCATATCGTTCTTCCCTTCATCCTTCATCAGGTTTTCCTGATCGCCTTGATTAAGTTCCAGTTGTAGACAAAAATGTCATCTCGATTCTTTTGTAGTACCTAGGTACGAACTCAGGGCCTCAGAAGTGCTAGGAAGGGCACTCTACTGCTAGAGCCCTGCCTCTAGCCCTTTGTGATCTGCTTCTATTTGAGATAGGGTCTTTTTCTTTTGTTCAGGCTGGCCTGGACCACAACCCTTCTATTTATACTTCCTACCAGAATTGAAATGACATGTGTTGCACCACACCTGTTGAGATGGAGTCTTGTAAACTTTTTGCTTCAGCTTGTGTTCAACTGCAACTCCTTGTCTGAGATTTCATACATAGTGGCTTAATGCCTTTGATTTCTACCACCTAGCTCTCTCCCTCAAACTTTATCATTTTATTCTTGATCATCCTTCTTACTGGAAATAAAAATGATACTTCCTGATCTCCACTTCTCAAGTAGTTAGGCACCTGTAGTACCTCTTAATTTTTTTTTTGTCAGTTGGGGGGCCTGCACTCTGGGCCTGGGCGCTGTCCCTCAGCTCTTCAGCTCAAGGCTAGCACTCTACCACTTGAGCCACAGTGCCACTTCGGCTTTTTCTGCTTATGTGGTGCTCCGGAATTGAACCCAGGGCCTCATGTATGCAAGGCAAGCGCTCTACCACTGAGCCACCTTCCCAGTCCCACCTCTTAATTCTTAATCTTCTGTGTTAATTGTTGCCCAGCACTGTATTTGATATGTTTTCCAAATTTGTTTTTTTTTCTATCTCCTTTTATGAAAAGGAGTCAATAAACAAAGCATATAACCCTTAGCACAGACCCTAACTTCTGTCTTTCAGAATATATTGCCGTTCTTTTTTGTTGTGTGTGAAAATACTGTACAGAGGGGTTACAATTACATGGGCAAGATAATGAGTACATTTCTTATCAAGCATTGCAGCCTCCTCCTTTGTTTCCCCTTCCCATCCCTTCCCAGCCTCCCCCTACCCCCCCAAACCTCCTCCCCTCCCCCACCAAAGTTGTAAAGTTCGTTTTCAACATAACGACTTGTACATCTCATTGTTGCAATGGGTCCACCTGTATCCCTATTTATACAATTTGTTTTTTCCCTTCCCTTCCACAAATTATACTGACATCAAATACAGTGAAAGCAGGGGTTATACCATGGGGAAGGGACATACAAAGCAACAAAGAAATAATCTTATAAATGTGTTAGAAACAATCACATATATTGCCGTTCTTTATCTTAGGCCTATTGTAGAAGAAAACTTTTTCTTTCCTGCTTTTGTTCTGTCTTTCTTCCATCCTCCCACTCCGAACTTTCCTTCCTAATTCACTCAAATAGCTATTGGGTTCCTATTAAGTGTGGAGCTGTGCTAGGCAATTAGAGCCACTTTGAGGACCAGACAGATCCTATTTCTTTTTGTCTCTCTGGTGAAATAGACTGGACAACCTGACATGTGGCTAATAGCTTGTTTGGTGTTTTTATGTTTGATCTTTGTTGCCAGTCCTGGGGCTTGAACTCTGGGCCAGGGCACTGTCCCTGAGCTTTTTTTCCCCCCTCAAGGCTAGCACTCTACCACTTGAGCCACAGTACCACTTCCAGCTTTTTCTGTTTATGTGGTACTGAGGAATTGAACCCAGGGCTTCATGAATACTAGGCAAACACTCTATCAAGCCACATTCCCAGCCCTTGACTGTTCCTTCTTTTATTTTTAGCAATATAATTCTTATCTCTCAGAGCTGAAAAAATAAAGGGGAAGTTTAAAGAGAAAAAAAGACAAGTAAATAAAATCTCTACTTAAATTTTGCTAGCCTTTAGAACACTCCACTTGGTTATAAGAAAAGGAGGCTGATTAACTTGTGGAGTAATTATATGCTAGATATTTTATGGGAAGTAATGACTTAAGGAGTACCACACCTATGTTACAGATGAGGAAGTTGAGGTTTAGAGCAGTTATCTATCTTGGCTAAGATTACTTAGCAATAGAATGGAAAGAATGTGAATTTTCAAGGCAGACCTCATAGGAGATGGATTTTTGTCACCAGATCTTGTTCTTCATCATAAGAATCTGGAACTAGCTAATGATGAAGGGGGAGTCAATGTAACATCAGAAATAGTGGATAATATTTCATTTGTAGGGGAATGTGTTTGAGTGAGAGACAGCATGGCTTTCATATGGTTTTCAAGGAGGGGCATTACCTGTTAAATATCACTACTAAGCAGAAAAATCTGCTTGGCCAGTAATGAAATCACACACCCTGGATGTTAGCACTCTTGACCTTTGACCAAAATTTTAAGTTTCCAGCTGAAGGTGCTCAATTTGCAGGCACTTTTTCTGTTTTGTTTTAAAAGGTGGGGAGAATTATAGAATGAGTGCATCCTGCATACTTCCTTCCTGGTCTTTGTATGACTATCCTTCACTATTTTCTTGTTCACAATTGAATGTAGTAATGATGGAGCATATTACTGCATGGCTTGTCTATTTTTTCCTACACAAATCCTATATAATGACTTGTGGGAGCATAGCAAAACCCAGGCAACCCAGTTTTGACAAGCCTTAAAAGTAAAGAGTCAAGACAAGAAGTTGCTCTAACTTGATTCGGAAAAGTTTGTTTGTGAAAGATTCTGTGGAATAGAAAGTTGAAACTGCATTTCTTTAAATCCTTCCTTTTTAAAAGAACAAAAAGCACAATTTACTAAAACAAAACTCTGTTTTCTTTTCTTAAAAATACACATCCCTACTTAAAAAACTTCTTCGTACATATGGGCTATAGGCTTGTTCATGTTGTAACCAGTGTTTTTTTGTCTCCTTGCCAATCATGTGCTGGACAGTGTGTTTGGTTGAGATCTAAAGATGAATAGGACATAATCCTTTGGTCTGGGTGATAGAAAGGCAAACACATTATTGGAATTAATGACATTAGTGTTAAAAGAAATGCTTCAGGGTAACTTGGGAACAAGGAAGGAAGAAATTCAATTCTTTGTGCTCTAAACATGATATAAATATTTGTTCCTTACTTTCCATGAATCATTTTATGAAATGACTTATAGATGACAAGAGTTTTAGAAAGCAGGAAAATAGGAAATCCTGAAAATTGCACTCATTCAGATAATAACATGCTACAAATATACATTGTTGTGCTGCATAGTTCTGCTATTTTTGAGTCCTAAAAATCAGGATTATCAGGATCTAGTTTAGTTATCTACCAACGAATTCCCACCCCCTTGGGCAAGCCAACGCATCTTTCTGGGTTTCACTTTGAACATTTCATGTTACATAATTTGCAAAGGATCCTTAAGTATCTTCCTGTAACAACTAGAGTTGTAGCATCATTGGCAGAAAGGTGGCAAAAGTCAACCACAACTCCTGTAACTGTCTTTGAAGTTGCCAAGTTTGGTAAATTTCCTCAAAGAAGGAATATGAAAGCAATGAACTGATCATCTCCCTCCCCTCCAGCTTGGGGCCTATCCTGAGCCACATTCAGTTGGACGAAGGAATTGAGACAGTAAGGGCTGTACCATCAGACAGTCAGGGGTGGGTGCGGGGAGATATGATGAGAGAAGGCAAAGACATATCCAAGCTCAGGTCAGGGGCTGATAGGATTGCTGATTGGAGGAACAAACCCAATGTGTAAGAAGGGAACAAATACTCTGAGACGAGTGATTCTAGGTATATCTATATCCCTATCTGTATATGTGTCTCTATCTACATATATTTTATGTGTACATCTCTATACATATATGCATAGAAATGTATATATCTGTCTAAATACCTGTAACTATCCCTGTATGTATACTTATAGGTGTATAACTATCACATATGCAGATATCTCTACAACTGTATATATTGTCACCACATAGAATTGTTATATGTATATAACTATCTCTATATCCCCATATCTCTTTCCTATATCTCTATCTACATATCTATAATTCGACCTTTGTCAATACATCTATATCATTATGTGTATGATTTTATCTCTGTAATCACATCTAGAATAATCTATATCCCTACATCATTATTATTGTATCTATACTTGTATATGTGTAACTTTTATATCTGTATAACTATACATAGCTATATCTGGTTCTCTACCACTCTTTGTCTAGCACTATATCTACCACTGTCATTATCTATCTCCTGTTTCATTAAGGCCCAGCCATTTGCTACCCTCCATTTATGTGAATGTCCCTGAACCCTTTTAATGTTTCCTTTGAGAGAGAGCTAATTTGAGAGAATTCCTGATTCCTGCCTCTAGAAGAGTTATCTCCAGCCTTTTTGCATAGACTGGCTAACCTGCACTGAGTATTCACACAAAGGAAGGAAGAAGCATCCAGAGAAAATACGAATGTTTACATGAGAAAAATGCTCAAAATCATGCGGTGTAGGCCTCTCATTTTACAGGTGAGAAATCAGATAGAGTAGGCCCAGTCTCAGCTTGGAGATGTTTTTTAACTGTTAGAGGTAGAGCTGTAATCGTAGCTACTCAGGAGTAGCTGAGAGGATCAAAGTAGCTGAGAGGATCAAAGTTTACACTTCATCTCCAAAATAAGCAGCATAAACTAGGGCTGCTTGTGTGTCTCAATGGTAGACTATCAACCAAGTGAGCTGAACAAGTGCAATGCCCTGAGTTCAAACCCCAATATTGGCAAAAATAAGTGTTAATGGTAATAAGATATAGAAACAGATGAGTATTCCTCCTAACTAACTAGTTTATGTTTGTCAGGAAAATGAAATACACCACTAAGTTGAAATATGGTGTTTCATACTGTAGACTTTTAAAGCATTTTGAAGCAGATGTTATCAGCGCTTTAGCCATATCTTTGTGTAAGTCTTCACTAATTTTAGCAGTAGTAACCTAATGATAGAAAGCTGATAAATTTGATAACTGAACATTCCCTCCACATCACTTCAGAACTCAGAGGAAGGAACACAGTTCTAATCTGGGTCCCTGAGTGAGGTCCCCAGTGGGATTGAGTTCCACAGTGGAAATTTTCTTGATAATTCACCCTTTATTGCCCTCCTCTCTTTATTTCCTGGGATCAACTTCCGAAGAACCCATTGGCACTTACATTTTTGCCTCTGGGGAAATCTCAAATAAGATACATATATATGCTAGAAGAAGAAGTATTTCTGCTTGAATATTCAAAGACATCTTACAGTAGATTGAGCAAGGAATCTTCTTTTTTTTATGAGCAAGCTTTTTATTTTAGGGTCAATATTTCTTTTTTTTTAATTCTAAAAATACTGTATTTACCCAAATGATCACAAACAAGACCACACTAAAGCTACCAGCTTTATTATGTTTATTGCAGCCTTATTTACCATAGCTAAGATATGGAACCAACCCAGATGCCCCTCAGTAGATGAATGGATCAAGAAAATGTGGTATATATACACAGTGGAATTCTATGCCTACATCAGAAAGGAATCTTCTTTTAAGTTAGTTTATCCCAAATTCGAATTTGTGTGTGAGCTCTAAGGTTCCTCATGGCTATCTATGTTGAGAACAGTGGGATGCTCCGCTCTTCATTGAATGGGTAGCTGGCTGTTTCAGTATGACATATGCATTTATGCTAGACTGAATGTAATGTAGGGGACAAAATCTGTGAGTTTTAGCCTCATTCATTGCTTGGGCCCACACTTTTCATATTACTGAACTTGTAAACCTGTGGTGTTTTTTTTGTATGGTGTGAAAAAAGAAGGAAACGTATCTGGTAAATTTTATTTTCTGTTCAAGAAAGTACATCATAAATTCACCAATGATCGATTTATGGTGTATATAATTTAAGCATTTCCTTCTTTTGTCAAATACATTGAACATTTTGGATGACAGACACAAGAATTTATATGGCTAGAAGCTTAGAGTAGAAATACAATATAATAATAAATGATTTCATCTTTGTTTTATAAATAGTCTTTGGATCATGAAAATAAAACTATTTTTGCTACTGGGTTCTGTGAACAGTATTAAAATCTTTTAGATGGTTGCATACATTCAGGAATTAATGACTTTATTTCAGTTTATAGTTAGGTTGATATTATATGGCTGTTCGTTCAATAAAAGTTTACCTAATATCCATTATGCTAAACAAGAGACAAGGGAAAATTCTTGCTCTAGGAGAGCTTCTTTATAATGAGGAAAGACAGGCAATAAACAAGTAAACAAATGATAAGGAACTTTTAGTTGTACAAATTGTACATTTTGTTATATACACAGGCCTTCTATCATAGGTAAGCTTTTTAAATCACAAAAATTGGAGCTTTTAGTGAAGTTTCTGGTTCCTGTTTGGCTTTGTGCATCATTGATTTCATTGATAGCTTTCTAAAGACTTTTTTTTTTGTTGGTCTTGGGACTTGAACTCAGGGTCTGGGTGCTGTCCCTGAGCTTGGTTTGCTCAAGGCTAACAATCTACCACTTGAGGCAGAGTTCCACTTCTGGCTTTTTTTGGTGATTGATGGAGATAAGAATCTCACAGACTCTTGCTTAGAATGGCTTCAAAACTTGATCCTCAGATCTCAGCCTCCTGAGTAGCTAGCATTACAGATGTGAGCCACCGGCACCCAGCTAAAGCCATCTTTCAAAGACCGATTTTACAAAGATTTAAATGATATTTTAACATTCATTTTGTCTCTCTTGGCTAAATGGGGCAGGCTATTAATGAATGTCTGTGTGTCTTGCAAATGTGACATTGCAGCTCATGCATAGCAGCTGTGTAAAGCCTAATATGACTAAGTCTCAAATGATCAAGGGATCATGCAACATCAGGAAATGTGGGAAAAGGATATGTGTTACTTAGCAGCATGTGATATCCACTCCTTAAAGGAGAAAAACCACTGTTATGGTAGTTATGTTGTTTTTTTTACTTTACTAAAAATTTCTTATTCTCTCTCTCTGTCTCTCTGTCTGTCTGTTTCTGTGTGCATTTTTGCTCAAGGCCAGTGCTTTGCCACTTGAGCCACAGCTCCACTTCCAGTCATTTGATGATTGATTGGTTATAAGAGTCTCAGAGACTTTCTTGCACAGGGTGGTTCAACCATAAATCCCCAGATCTCAGCCTCCTGAGTAGCTAGCATTACAAATGTGAGCCACCAGTGCCCAGCTTATTCTTTCATTTCCAATGAATTAAACCTGACCAAAGCCCACTGGTGTCACCTGGATGGATGTCAACAATAATATTGAAATGCAGCCCAGGTATGATCTTACCATCATGGATTTCTCATGATCCATTTTCCAGTTACCAGAGATTCCTAAGCATGTATTTATGAGCTCAAATATAGCTTACCATCTAAGTCTCAGAAACCAAGTAATTTATCTAAATCTACTATTAATCATTCTATGACATATTTCTTCAACAGACTCAGAAGGACAACAAGAATAATTTTAGCATTAAGATATTTAGAAAGATTGCATGCTGATTTGAGTATAAGTAGAAATGTATTCTTTTTTTTGTGGAAATGTATTCTAAACATCATCTTTAAAAGAAGATTTTCAGCTGGTCATCCATGGCTCATGTCTGTAATCCTAGCTACTAGACCTGAGGATTTTGGGTTGAATCTACTCCATTGAGACTATCTAGGCTAGAAGTAGACCTATGGCTAAAGTGGGAGAGTATGAGCCAAAAAACCTCAAGGACACGGCCCTCAGTTCAAAGCCCAGGACCAGCACATACATACACAAAGAAGATGATTACACCCTGCCACCCATTGTAGTGGGCATTACTTTCCTGCTTGTTGTCTTTCCTTTCTGTCCAACTCAAATTTATTCAAGGACAATGGGAAACTGTCTTCCATTTAATAGATCTCCATTTTTGTCTTATCTTTCTTTGTTTTATGATACATTGAGCTAGATGGAACTTTTTGGCTCATTTTGGGTCATTTTCACAAATATGGAACTGAGAATAAAGTTCAGCCCTTTATTAGCTATCTCATATATAATCGGTGACACCTCTCTCTCTCTCTCTCTCTCTCTCTCTCTCTCTCTCTCTCTCTCTCTCTCTCTCTCTCCTCCCTCCCTCCAGCTGGGAAACAGAAGAAGGAACCTTTTAGGATTATTGTGAAGTTAACTACGATAATATCTTCCCAACCTTTAGAATGGCATCTGGTACAAGGTAAGTACTCACCATGTCTAATGTCATTGGGGGAGGAGCAGTATTCTTAGGAGAGTGATAGAATCTGAATAGCAATACTCTTCTTTTTCTGGTTTTCTGGTTCTAGTCACCTCTTTTGATTTTCAACTATTTTACAACTCTGCAAATTGTAGGTGTCTAGTAGCAATGCCATTTAGATCTCAGTGCAAAGCTCTTTCTACAACATTACACTCTGACTCACTCTCAAAAACAACATTTGTTTTGAAATTTGGAAGTTAAATAGAAGTTAATCTCCCAGTTCCATTGCTAACACATCAAAAATACACATTTTTGTGAGGCTGAATTTTCTGTAGAATGACAAATATAAAATCAGTGTTTATTGCAAGAATTCTGCTAATGCTTCCTAACATAAAAATTTTTATTGTAGAGACATGTTCTGTTAATCTTGTGTTTCCTATAAGAGGAACTCTAAAGCTCCATTCTGTAGCTCTGTAAGATCTCAACACTTCCAAGCATGGCAATGAGAAAATACAGTTAAGAATGTTGAATTGGGTGTACTGCACAGGCAAACATTTGCTCATTAATGAAAAACAGTGTCTTATTTGCATCACACCCTCCCTTGTTCTTTTGGATCTAGCCTCCTCCGTCTGCTTTTGGTTTTGAACTATTTTATAATGCTGCAAGTTGTAAGTGACTAGTAGCAATGCAAAGTCATGTTTATTTATAGTCATGTACATTTTGTCCTGTGAGAGTTCAGTGACTTTTCTCTCTGCCTATGTGAAAGAGGCCACTTTTCTCTCCATTTGAGCATTCATTTCAATATTCTTTATCTATATCCTTTAGTTTCTCCTTTGAACTAGCTGAAATATTTTACTAGTTTCTTGAGCAGTAAGGTAAATAGAATCTTTAACATATTTGTCTTATATATTTTGTGAGCTTTAATTTTGCCTCTTTATGGAAATGTATACTTTAACAGTTAAAAAAGGAGTCAGTATATGGTTTAAATGAATAATAGCTTTAATGAAATATATAACATATGTACACAACAATGCATAATATATAATTGTTTTTTATTTGGTGTTGGCACTGGGGCTTGAATTCATAGCCTCCCTACTGTCCCTTAGCTTTTTTGCTCAAGATCTACTCACATGTTTTTACTGATTAATTGGAGATAAGACTCTCATAGACATTACTGCCAGGGCTGGCTTCATACTGCGATCCTCAGATCTCAGCATCCTGAGTAACTAGGATTACAAATGTGAGCCACCAGTGCCTGGTTAAAATAGAAACTTTTAAAGTATTAGTTGTCCTTATTTGCGGGACACTAGTTCAGTTCCTAAAAAATTCACAGATCTTGATGTTCTAGTCTTTCTTTCTTTCATCTGGATTTTCAAACTACTTATTTCCCCATAATTTATTTCCACTTATCTCTGACAGAGTTTTTAAAGGTGAACAAAATAAAACCCTTCCCCTACTCAATTTATTTAAAGTTAATAGTGAAAATATTGCAAATAAGGGAAACCATGGGACCTATGTTTCTTTGGGCCTGGCTTACTTCACTTAATATAATTTTTTCCAAGTCTTTCCATTTCCTAACAAATGGGGCAATGTCATTCTTTCTGATGGAGGAGAAGGCTACAGTGCTTGATAAGAAATGTACTCATTATCTTGCCCATGTAATTGTAACAACTCTGTACAGTATTTTCACAATTAAAAAATGGTGAAAATATAAGGATCATTCCCGTTCTGTTGTTAAAGAAATGCTAATAAAGGGCAGAGCCAGGATTCTGGTGATGAGACTGGGGGGGGGGCAGGGAGCTCAAATTATAGGGGCATAAGCATTCCACCATTTGAGCCACACCCCCAACCCTTTTTGTTTTAGTTATTTTGGGGATAGGGTCTTGCGGTTTTGTCTGGGTTTGATTAGACTGCAATCCTCCTGTTTATGCTTAGCTGGCTGCCAACCATGATCCTCCTGATCTACACTTTCCAAGTATATGGAATTACCTTTTGTAACTCATTATACCTGAGTTGTTCCTTAGGGAGTCTGGAGAACAATTTTTATTTTTATTTCTTTATTTATTTTTGGGTCTGGTTGGGAGGCCTGAACTCTGGGCCTGGGCGCTGTCCCTCAGCTCTTCAGCTCAAGGCTAGCACTCTACCACTTGAGCCACAGCGCCACTTCCGGCTTTTTTCTTTTTGCTTATGTGGTGCTGAGGAATTGTACCACTGAGCTACCTTCCCAGCCTGGAGAACAATTTTTAAAAGCCCTCTATTTGTGTAGACCCTGAAGTAACTAGCTGAAATCAGGTCTCTGATCTGCCTCTGCTTGGACCATGGCATAGAAAACAGGAAGTATTACATATGTATAGGGACTATTGCAGTGCTCCCCATACTGAAAGCTAGGTAGCTCAAAGGGAAAACAGTGTTGTAGTGTGTGTGTGTGTGTGTGTGTGTGTGTGTGTGTGTGTGTGTGTGTGTGTGTGTGTGTGTGTGTGTGTGTGTATGTGTGTGTGTGTGTATGTGTGTAAGTTCTGGGGCTTGAACTCAGAGCTTTGGTGCTGTCCCTGATCTTCTTTTGATCAAAAGCTAGATCTCTACCTCTTGAGCCAGAACTCCACTTCCAGCTTGTTTTGGGGTAGTTCACTGGTAGATAAAAGGGTCTCATGTACATCCCTGCCCTGACTGGCTTTCAATCTCTATCCTCAGACCTGAGCCACCTGGGTAGCTAAGATTACAGTTGTGAGGCACAAGCAGCAGGTTAGTGTATTTTTAATTTAGATTTGGGAGGTTTTGAAACAGTTGCAAAGGTAGGGAAGTATAATGAAGCTCCATGAACTTACTGCCCGGCTCTAACTTACAATGCCATTGCCTTTAGCCTCTTGCCAACTTGTTTTTTTTTTCTGGAGAATTTTCAAGCATATCTACGGCATTGTATAC
The DNA here is from genome assembly GCF_024711535.1 of Dipodomys merriami. Classification (NCBI taxonomy): domain Eukaryota; kingdom Metazoa; phylum Chordata; class Mammalia; order Rodentia; family Heteromyidae; genus Dipodomys; species Dipodomys merriami. The sequence goes on from NW_027204492.1 coordinate 114,266,468, forward strand.
TTTCACTACTAAGTATTTCAATATGTTTCTTGTAGTAGATAATTTGATTAACAGAGCCAAGAGAATTAATAATCTTTCTTAATATCATCTATCAATCTGTGTTTAATTTTCTCCAGTTATCTGAAAAATGTAGTTTGTGGTTGGTTCCCAACAACACACACATATTTCCTTTGCCTGCTATGCATATTAAGTTTCTTTTAATCTTTATGAGCATTTCCTGTACAAAATGCATTGCAGCATAACCAAATGGTGGACAAGGGTGTGCTTATGGATACATCAGAGTTAATAAATCAGATTCATTGAATCAGACACTTGCTGAAGAAGGAATGGATCTAGACATCAATTATTAATAGATATTTAGACCATTGATGAGCAAATGATGGGGATGTTTACCTTGAAAGGGAAAAGCAGACAACAGTAGAGCTTATATCTCAATGCAGATATTATCAAAAGTGAGACAAGCAGATATCACATGTCTCCTTCTAGAAAGTAGAGAATTGGCTCTAGGAGCCCTTGAAGATACCAAAATTCTGGAAGCTCAAGTCTTTTAGATAAAATGGTGCAATATTTACATAGAACCTATGCATATCCTCTGTTATTTGAAACCATCCCTGATTGGTTTAAATACACAATACAAGGTGAATGCTATACAAATAGTAATACCATAATATTTAGTATATGTCTGTAGATGTTCAGTACAGACACACTTCTGGGGTGTTTTCTGTTTGTAGTTGGCTAACCCATGGCTGAGAAGCCCACAAAAAATATAGATGGATGAATATAGTCTGTAGACTATATTCTGCTGACTTTTGCTGAAGAGAGACTAGCTACCCCACTCACTTTTAGCCATATACTTTTTATTTCTTGTGTTACACATTTCTGTATCCTACAAGTCAGGCCTTTGGATGCATAGTCTGAAACTCCATTTCATCCATGATCATAATGAATTTCTTTTTTTTTTGGAAGAAGAATTGGTAGAGATCCAAACTTCTCTGAAGTTTAAATCATAAAACAAAATTGGCTACTGTTAGGTGGAATTTTAAGTAAAAAATAAATTATTTTTAAAACCAAAGGAAATTATTTCTAGTAGTTTAATGAGACCATTCCAAATAAACATTTTCAAAAAAAAACTTGAACAACAACACAAAATTCTACAAATTCAACTTGAGCTGAATTGTCTGAGTTTTGAGTGAAAGAAGAGATGCTAATACTGAAATCATTTAACAGTGATCTGTGGAAAGCTCTAGAAGACACATATAGTAGCTGATCCAAGTTGGTATTAAACAGTTTGAGTATTAGGATCTCATCAGGGTTGTAGGTAATGTTTTAATGTAACACTGCAACATTTTAATATACCATTCCCTTTCTTGATATAATAAAGAAAGAATATAAGTCATTTATACTCAATATAAAGTGAAAAATACATTTTAATGATATATAAAACACCAAAACTATAGTTGCGGGTTTTGTAAACCCTAGCCTGTGGTATTATAAATGTTGATGTTCAAAATCAATTGGCTCAGCCGCTAAGAGCAGTTCACAGGAGCCAATGAGGTTTAAACTGCCAGAAAGCATATATGTCTGGAGAGGAATGTAGTGGTAAGGTTATGCTTCTGGACTTTTGGGAGTTTGGCATGGACAGAAGCAGGACTGCTGTTTTAAATAAAGCATTGGTTTTGACAGCAGTCCATACTTCATATGATGTAAAGATGCTATTTTAAATTTAGAGCTATAGGGTTGAGGAAATATTCTGCATTTAATTTTGGAGAAATGTAGACCATTTGATCCTGATGTCTGAGAGACAATGATGGGTTTAGGAAGAAGGCATGGAAGTGTCCCTTACATTCTTACAATTGGGTTTGAGAAACAGTTATTTGTGTATATGGAAAGCCTGGACTCATGTGTGTTTGGGGGGATGGGGCGAATGGATGCTTTCACCTTATGGCTGAAATTTGGGGAAAAAAGAGTCAAAGCTGAACCTCCTGAATAGAGGTTGATAGCAAATGGTCAATATCAATTGATAAAAATGTGTTAAAGGTAATTCTAAGGTTTCATTTGTTAGCTTCCCATGGATAGAAAGTAAGCAGTTAGAAACGGCACATGTGTAGGGAAAATACAGTTTAGTCTTAAATGAATTTAACTATGAATGAGAAAAACATTCAAAGAGCAATATTCAATGTGCATCTAGAGATCTGGAACTGGGGCTTGGGTAAGAAGCTGGGATTAAACTGGGACTACTAGAAAGTAGTTATATGTAATCAAGAGCATTTCTGATGGTAAAGTAGATAAATGCTTTATTATTTAGCAGTTATATGGAAAGATCCTGGATGATTATTAAAAAATTTAAAAAAAGGTTGGGACTTATTGATTAGCAATAATATATCCTCTGAAATTATTATAATGGTGTTATTAAATTATCATAATGGCATTAGTAAATTACTAAAGAGAATGATAAGTTTTGGCAAGTTATAATCTTGCAGCAAATCTGTTTGAAAAAGAGCAGAACATATTTCAAAGTGTGAGATGTAGTTTTGGCCCTTGATACCCACATTCCTCCTATGTCTAGACCTGGTGAATCTAGAAAATTCAGGCAGACCTTGTGGAGCACCAAGCTTTAAAGGGGTCTCTGGGCTGTGTCTTAGCCTTGTAGCTTTAGCAAAGACTATGAAGTTCATGAGCAGTACTGGATAGTAAGAAAGCCCAAAGGAAGATCTCTGGGTACAATTGGAGAATAGAAAAGAGCAAAGTTGAAAAAAGGCAAGTTCTCTCTCTTGTCAGGGAAAATGATTTTTCAAATCCTTCTATGCCTTCACGATTTACTTAGGAGCAAATGAAAACTCCACCCTATGGTCTATGATATGATCCAGGCCTGACATTACCTCCTGCAACCTGTCCCTCCCTCCCTCCCTTCCTCCCTCCATCCTCCCTTCCTTTCTTCCTTATCTTCCTCCTTTCCTCTCTCTCTGCGGGTCACATTGATCTTACCCTGTTCATTCTGATTTTAAAATGCTTTCCTTTGTTTGTCCTTATCTGAATCACTCTTCACACCGAAATTCCCCACCTCCTCCCTCCCCCCCCCCCCCCCCCGCCCCGAGTTCTGGGGTCTGGGCCTGGGTGCTGTCCCTGAGCTCCTTTTGATCAAGGCTAGCACTTAACACTTGAGCCATAGTACCACTTCTGATCTTGTTTAAAAAAATAACTATAAGACAATATTTTTAGGATGTCATTTTTAAAAATAATTTTTAATTATTGTAAAGATGATATGCAGAAGGGTTACAGTTTCAAAGTCAGGTAAAGAGTATGTTTCTTTTGGAACAGTGTCACCCCCTCCCTCACTCCCAATTTTTCCCTCTTGTCCCCACCCACAAGTTGTATAGTTCATTTTCAACATAGAGTCTAGTGACTATCACTGCTTCATTTGTTCACCCTTTGTCCCAACATTTCTGTGCTCCCTTTCACCCTCCCAAAGATAGATAAACAAACAAACCAAAGCAAAGGGAATGAAAACAAAACCAACAACCAAGATTAAAAAACCTCTCGTTTCCATTTCCTGGAGTTCATTTCAGTAAATATAATTTTATAATATCTCTTTGGATTTTTGTCTTACATTTTTGAGAGATAATGAAGAACGGTGAAAAGAGAGGTGGAAATTATTAGCAAGGAAAAACAGAAAGAATGTAAATTTGAGAGAAACTCTAGATCTGTGGCTCTCTTTTTTGAGCCTTGTTAGTAGTTCAGGTTAACTGGGAACTTGTGATCCCACTGCCTTAGCCTCTCTAGTGCTGGGGTTACCTTGCCAAGCTTCTCTGTGTACTAAATCGTTCCTTGCTTTGTTGTTCTCTTTATTAGAAGGTAAATTGCATTTGTTGTTCTCTTTATTAGAAGGTAAATTGCATTAGAGCAGGGGCGCTGTCCATCTTGTTCACTTTTGTATTGTTAGCACTTAGTAGAGACAGGGCTTCACAAATATTTTGAATGGAGATAAGAAATTGGAACTATGGAAGTCTCTATATCACTAATCATAGTATTTAACTAAGATGTCATTTTGTTTATAGCAAGATTTTCTTGATTAAGGAAGCAATGGATTGCTTCTGGCACAGGCTCTTCATCTTATACAATGCTAACAGTAGGTGAACTGGAACCATGTGGAGATAGTGTTTGGAGTAACACCAATATACAAGAAAAAACTATGTATTTGTATATATAGTATATATTACATATTGATATAAAATAACTTTTCAAAAGTCATAGACAAATAAAGAAAACACATATTTAAAGATATCGTCACAACATTTCTATCAAGACAATTGTGAGAGAGATTTCAGTGTGGAAGAGAAGGAGAATTATGGAAAATGTTTGGAGTTACAGGAGATTGATTTGAGAATAGTAGAAGGGACTTAAAAAACTACCCAGAGGAAGTCTCACTGTGGCTCAAGTGGTAGATCACTAGCCTTGAGCTGGAATACTGAGGGACAGGGCCCAGGCCCAGAGTTCAAGCCCCCTGACCGACAGAAAAAAAAAGAAAAGAAATAACTACACAAAATACTGTTGGAAAATTGGGAGATTTGAGAAAAGCAAAGAATTATGGTAGGGGGAGTGAAGGATCTTGGGGCCACATGAACTTGTGAGAAAAAGGAATTATGTGAAATATTAGAGAACTGTGGAAAAGAATGTGTGTTGTAGAAGTGCATGGAATATTGTGGAAAGAAGAATAATTATGGAAGAGAATGGGAACTGTTGGAAAGGTATGCAATTATGTGAGAGAATAGAGGATTGTAGGAATCGTGTAGAGATGTAGGAAAGAAGATGGTGGTAGAGACTGGGAATTATGGGAGAGAATGGAAGATTATGGGAGCTGCATAGAATTTTAGGAGAGAAAAGGAAGTTAATGGAGAACTATGGTCAAGTAGTTGAATTGCAGGAGATAAAAGGAATTATGGGAATGAGAACAGCAATGACTTGTGGGAGAGAGTAATGCCTTGAGAGCCACATAGAATTGTGTGAGAGAGTTGTGAAAGAAAATGTTGGGAAACAATGTAGAACTTCAGGATCAAAAAGAATTGTGGGAAAGCACAGAAAAGAGTAGAAGAGAAAGCAGAGAAGTTAAGAGAAACAACTATAAATGCTCTGGAAAGTACAAAAACAGCATGAATACAAGATGAGAAATTATAGGTTTGGAAAGGTACATTCATTTTGTAACTGCAAGATAGCTGATGATTTACACTCTGTCAATCCCTGGGTTCAGAGTGCAGCAGTTCATATCACATTACCATGGACTGGCAATTTCATTGGCACTACCTGCTCTGTGTTAGTTCCAAGATTAGAATTAATATTCCAGGCCATCTTCATTTTCTCCCCACAGAGCCTAATCTGTTACATGTGGAAAGTTAGACAATATGGCTAAATGGTTTCTACCTTTTGTTGTGCCTATGGCCCTTCCCCTAGGAGCCTAGAAATGAGGTTACCTTAGGCAATTGAGAGACACTCATTTTTCATTCCATTTTTGCTATTCAGTGCAAACAGGCAAGAAAAAAAACCCCAAATGCTTATTTTGCTGAGTGACATTTTCCCTCATGTGCTTTATTTCCCATTGAGTGCCAGGAAGTCTTTTCATTCATCAGGAAATGGATCATTTATCCTTCTCATGAATAAATGTGATGAGAATGCTAGTTTCTTCTTGGAAGTATAATTATAAATTACTGGCTTTAGAATAAAAAAAAATCTTTGATCGCTTCTGGACAAGAGCTGAAGGCTTCAGATTGCTGCATTTATATGTTGGTAATTTAATCTTTCATTTCATAAGTGTTTGTAATTATAACCAGGGTGATCTCCTGGATGTAATTCAGTACTCTTTCACCTCTCAGTCTATAATACTTTCCATATGTTGCCCTAGAAATGTTCTAACTCTCTCTTTAAAAAGTCTCTCATTAAAAGTCCTTATATTTTAAAGACATTTGTGACTTTTTCAATGGAAAAAGGGATAGGGTTAAGATTAGAACTCTAAGGACTTTGATATCTTTAACTGAAAACTGAGAATCACTGGAGACAAAAGATATGAATTCAACTCTCTTTCCAACAAGTGAAGGCAGAAAGTATTAGATTTTATATAATTTTTGAAAATGAGACCATTGGTGGAAAGAAATATTGGTGAGTAAGTTGAAATGGAGGTGAAGTGGATCTAGCTGTGTCTTGTTATTTTAGCATTGAGAATTGAACCCAGGGCTTCATGCCCACTAAGTAAGAACTCATGCATAGAATTATATTCTTCATCTAACTTTAATTATAGCAGGCCAAGTATAGCATTAAATTAAGTAGGTAAAGTGAGATATCTAAATAATCCAAAGACAACACACGTTTGTTGTTTGGTTACTTTTTTGTTGGTTGTGAGGCTTGAACTCAGGGCTTGGGCACTATTCCTGTGCTTTTTTGCTCAAGGTTAGTGCTCCATCACTCTGAGCCACAGTGCCACTTATGATTTTCTGGTGGTTCATTATAGTTAGGAGTCTCTCAGACTTTCCTGCCTAGGCTGGCTTTGAACCACAATCCTCAGAACTCAGCCTCCTGAGTAGCTAGGATGACAGGAATGAACCACCGGCACCTGGGTATTTGGCTGCTTATTATGAGATAGTTGATTTTTATTGATTAAAAACTTGAAAAAAATAGATCTTTCATTCTAACTTAAAAAATTCCAATCCAACTTCTCTTCACCAATGCCCTCTGTACACTCAATATTCCTTCTTAGAGACTTTATTGTTACCCATTTCCTACGTACCCATGATTCATTTGCAAGAATAAGCATGGAATGGCTCTCAAATCATTTTCCACTAATGTTACTCTTAATATTTAATATAATGAAATCCCATCCCGACAAGATATCTGCATTGAACTAAGGTGAGATCTAAACTATATTTGTGAAAATAAATAAGTGGCAAAATGGGCCGCTGGGTGTATTCAGATGAGAGACATTTGAGTCAGTGACTTCTGTGACAGGAAAACCTAATGGGTACATTGCTTTACGTTACCCCAAGTTTTGCAACTACTACTCTTTCTAACAATTTCAGTACAGAAACCAGAATGCCATCTTCTCAGGCAGCCTTGAGACAGCCACCAGGCATGCCTCAGTTGACAGGGTATAGCAGTCACCATTTGCCTTGTCATTTGGTTTCTCAGTGCTTGGGATGGAGCCAGGGCATTGCACATACTAGACAGTGCTCTATCATTGAGCTGTACCCCACCTTCATACTTTGTCTTGACTTTTTTTTTTGGTTTGACTTTTGAAAAAAATTTACTGGGTTTATTTACTAAAGAGAAAGGAAAGGCCACTCAGGAGAGTGAGCAGCAGGAGCCAGGTTACTCTCCCCACCTTGTTCCCCTCTCTCTTGGTAATTTGTCACATGGACATTGGTTTGTTTGAAGCAAGTCAACTCCTCCCCTGGGTGGTTAACTATTTACAAAACTGCACATCATATATATTCTGAGGGTAGATTTAGTTACTTGGAACTACATTTTGTTATAAGCTGTTAGGAAAGCAACCCCTTATATTTTTAAGAGAATTAAAATGAGGGACTTTGGTGATTGAAATCAAGTTTCTGGCATGCAGAAGAGGTAGATAAAGTTATTAAAGACCCCATATGGCCTGAGTTCTGACAAGGCATGTGTCTCAGGGTGTGTAAATGTGACTGAAGTACCTGTACAGTAAAAGGAAGGGCCAACATAGGATGGAATGACACAAGTAGTTTCCTGGAGGCTGAAAATGCATTTGGGAACAATAGCAAACCCTGGTGGTGAGGGAAAATGCTCCCGTTTTGCTAAGTCTCATTGACTGTTCTTCCAAGGGCTGAGAACTGGGGCAGAACTGCAATGCTTTGGGCCAAATCCCTCCCAACAGGGGACTAGGAACACTCCTGTTTGCATACATTTGTCTTACAGTTTGTCTCCTCTTTCATGGTTCATTCTTCTAGTTTGTATGAGAACTGGAGATTAGAAAACTCAGCACATTCATGTCTATGAAATGGAATCCAGGGAGAGATTAGGTTTGTTTCTTCAATGAGGAGTGCTGGCTTGACCTGCGTAGCTACCCTGATAGCTGGGAAACCCACAACCCACTTACCTTTCTTACCATTCTTACCTCTCAGCGCTTTCACCAGTTTCAATAAACACAGCTCAAATCTTTCTAAAGCTATGTAGGAAGAATTTAAAACTGCAGCAAGAAAAGAGGTTTCTGGAGTCTGTGGCTCTCCTCCCAATCATTTAAACTTATTTATTTGGATAGGTTGAGGTTGTTGAACTTTTTTTTTTTTTTGGTGCCAGTCCTGGGGCTTGAACTCAGGGCCTGGACCCTTTCCCATAGCTTTTTTGCTCAAGGATAGTGCTCTACCACTTGAGCCACAGACCCACTCTTTACTCAGACACTTCCCTAGTGATGGGCATTTAGGTTCATGCGCAAATGCTAATTCAATGGATTTTGCCTATGTTTGTCATTTCCCAATGTGTATGTCTACAAAAGGAGTAACAATTGGGGATTTTATGGTTTAGAGGACAAAGATAATTTAATTTGGCAGCTAGTGTTGATATTGGATTCCAATTTATGGAAGAAGTGGCACTGTGGCTCAAGTGGTAGAGCTCTTGCCTTAAGATGAAGAGCTCAGGGACAGTATTCAGGCCCAGAGTTCAAGCCCCATAACTGACAAAAAAAGAAAAAAGAAGAAGAAGAAAAGAAAAATCTGCCATAAGCAACTAGCATTCTGACTTCTCAACTAATCCTTTGTTTGTATTTTTAAACAAGTAGTTTTATCACTCAAATATGTTCCCTTAGGAACTGTAGATCATTTTGCCCATATATTTTAGTTTGATATTTCTCTTAGATTCCTGACAAGGTATAGTTCCCTGTCCATTTCACCCTTTTCCCTACAGCTTATCTGATGAAAAATGCAGGTTATTTGAATGGCAATTTTTACTGGGTGGAATTTGCGGATTTATATTATGGTGTCCAGTTCTCCAGGTGGCTACCAGTTATCTTCACCTGCTGTTATTCACACAGCAGGAGGCTCTTCCAATGCAATATCCATGTGGCATCACTAAAGAAATAATGTGTGGTTTCTGAGACTTTATCATAAAAGATGTGTTGCTTTTGTTTTTTCACCCTCAGATTGCCACTTACCATGTCATGGTGTTATCATTTCAAATGTATTCTCAGGCCTAGTTTGCAAACCCTCTCTTCCAGCTTTAGACCCTGGAATTAGGCACATGATAGGAACTTCTTGGGGGTAGCCAGGAAAATCTTTGTTAACTTGGGGATTGCCACGAGAGAACTTCACTTAGAACACTTTTTTGGGGGGAGGGAGGCATTGGTCATGGGGCTTGAACTCTGGGCCTGGGCGCTGTCCCTGCGCTCTTCAGCTCAAGGTTAGTGCTCTACCACTTGCGCCACAGCACCACTTCCGGCTTTCTGGTGGTTTAATGGAGCTAACCATCTCATGGACTTTTCTGCCTGGACTGGCTTTGAATTGTGATTCTCAGATATCAGCATCCTGAGTAGCTAGGATTATAGGTGTGAGCCACCGGCACCCGGCTCTGGGGATTGTCACAAGAGAAATTCACTTAGAACACTTTACACTGGCTTATTTTCACAGCATTTAATTTCTGCTATAATTATTTCATACTGAAAATACCTCAAAAATAATCATCGGAATATTGAGGTACAGGGTTAAGTGTTCCTGAGGATATTATTAGTCTTAATGAGAAAGGCACAGTTCCTTTTTTATTGTGAAAATACTGTACAGAGGGGTTACAATTACATGGTCAAGATAATGAGTACATTTCTTATCAAGCATTGTTGCCTCCTCCTTTGTTTACCCTTCACATCCCTTCACAGTTCCTTTTAATAATATAAATTAGGGCCAGAGCTTAGGTCTTTCGATTTGTTTTTCAAAAGTATGAAATGAAAACATACATGACGACAAATTTCCAACATTTCTACAGGATTTATCCTCCACTGCTGTTCAAGGTAGTAAAAATAAGGATTTCAAATGACTTCTCACAAACTATATCAGCACAAATATTTTCCCTTTCCCCCAAGCCAGGTTACTATTTTTGATGAGAACAGGAAATTGAATATGTTGGAATGCCCTTCTGCCAATGATTTAATTCATGAAAGGAATTTTTATTGCAAGTGGCACCAGAACTGAGGGCCTCCCTTTTAAATGAAACCCATCACTTGCCAAATATTAACAGAGATAAACCCTCCAGCAAAATGTAGGCTCTCACCTTTCCTTGAAAACCTCCAAATGGACACACACACACACACACACACACACACACACACACACACACACATTTTAAGTAATTTTGGTCTTGGAGCTGTACAATTTGAACAATAAATTGAATAAAATAAAAATTCCTCTTTTTCTTATCTGACATCTGTTTTGCAATGGGAATCTTTGTTATTTCTTCTGATAGGTTCAGTGAGTTGCCTCCACGTGAGTAGTTTCCCCAACTGTATTATTTACTAAGACTCAATGTTATCCGAAGCAATTCAGTAAACACTAAGGCTATTTTATTGTCATGATTTAATTTAGGCACCAAATATGCTATATCAATATGGTATCTTTCCACCAATGGCATTTGAATAGGCTTCTATGTTTCTAAGCAGGTTCCACAACTACAGTACACCTCAGAAGGTCAAGGGCTTAAAAAAGAGTTATGATCTGGATTCTGACCAATCAAATCTTTTAACCGTGGCCATTGACAAATGGCTAGTCATAGGGAGGCTGCCTGTTATGAGGTTGTTGTTGTTGTTGTTGTTGGGTTTCTCTACTTTAGTCAGTGGCCACATATCCCATATTGGGATGAACTAATTGTTAAACCTATCATAAAACTGCTTAACGAAGGATAGAGTGGCATCCAACTGTGCTCACTGGAGCGTAATTTAGAATTTATTCTTTTAAAAACAATTTATTGAGAAGAATATTTAGGTAACATTGTTCAAATGATACCTCATCCATCCATTGCTCTAGGTTGAGGCTACTCAAAGGAGCTCTGCATTAGAAACAGATCAAAGGAGTTAAGAATATGTATTCTGTGGCCATAAGCCAGGAAAGAGACATTGAATTTTCTGTCTAGACAGGTGAACTTGGAGAAAACTCCCTGAATAGCTCTTATGCATGCACCTGGTTACCCTCTCATGAGAGCCTTCATGTATTTCCTACTCTAACTCACATGAGGGAGTCAGGGCAGATTCTTTGCTAATACATGTGGGACAAGCATCACATCTTATGAGAGGATAGTAATGGGGAGAAAGTGTGCTTATGTACTTTGAAACGACTCTCCAGTTGATCCCAATAGGTCCTCCCTTGTTTCCCCACTTGAAATGAGAATCCCTGCTTTATAGTTTACCCTGAAGACTTAACAATCATTCTTAGATCTGTTCAACTGGACAGAAATATATGTTAAAAATCTCTAAGAATTGCTTTTTGAAACTTTCAAAGTTGCACATGTGCAGTGGCTTTGCTAGAAGAACAAACATCGACGTGTCTATTTTTCCTTGCTCACTGATGAGGTCCTTTGTTCATCACTCTATGCTATCCTTTTTTGCTAAGAATAGGGGAGAAAAGGACTCCCAAGAATGCATTTTATACGTTGTGGATGCCAAATCATGTAATTGTCTGCACTTTTCTTTCTGAGTTGGCTGCTTGAAAGCTCAGAACTAAGTTTATGGCCACAGTATGAATATCAAGCAGATTTAGATGGGTTCCTACTTGTCTTCTACTATTCCAATAGGCATACTTGATAGTTGAAAAACAATATGGCTGATGGTTGGTAGGAAATGGCGGGGTGGGAGGGGGGTCCAATATGCATTAATTAACATAGTTTTCATTGAGAGCCTCTGAAGAGAGGATTATTTGGAAAGGGGAAACTGAGTCATCTTCATCTTCATGTCTTTTAAAGTTACTTTAAAAGACATTTTGTCTGCCTGTTAGCTGTATCCAAACTGATAATACTTTGTGAGTTCTAGTGCTCTTTCTGGTATCTACTCATCATTGTATCTAGTACTTTTCCTGTATTAACATAGAACCCATAAACAAAAAGCTTTAGTTTTTGCACACAAACTATCCTCCATATATATATATATAATTCATATACATATATGTACATACATATATATTTTTTGTATAATCTGTATTCTAAGCAGTATACCATTTGAAAAGGAGTCATTTCTCCTTATCAGTTCTCTATTTCCCCTCTTTACTCCTGACTATACCCAAGCAATGGTGAAAGTATATGTTTCCTTTAAAATGTCAGAATAGCCATTCTAGGGATATCTGCTTTGACTTTGGACTCATGTTTTTCTCTGGTGAGATCCATTATAATATACTATAAAATAGGGCTCTAATTTCCTCTGTGAATAAAATATCTAGAGGTATTTAAAGCTGCCTTCAAAATACTAGAAACCCTAGCGTCTGACACCCAGGGGAGTGGTTTGGGCCTCACAGCTGGGAAGGTTATTGAAATCCACATCTGAAGTACACAGATTGCCTATAGTCTAGAATCCTGCATTTATTTGTGTGAAATGAGTCCTAGTGGGAACAGATCATGTGAGACTGGCAGAGGGCTGCTGGGCCCCAGGGAACAGGCTTTGAAAGCAAGAGGTAGGGTGATGGTTCTGTTGTAAATAGAACTTGAAAATAGTCTATTTGCATGGCACAGTTTAGTCAGTGTAAATGCTCTTCCATTCCATTCAGAGCACTGGCCTTAGTAGGCAAGGCCTGTTGGAGCACAACTAGAAAGAAGGCTCTAGGGACATACTAAATGAAAAAGGTCCCAAACACCATTCTCTCTCAGACTGGTGCTACACAATGGAACTTTCTGTGACAATGGAAACCTTATCTGTGCTGTCTGATATAATAGGCACTAGCCAAAAGTGGCTATTGAGCACTTGCTATATGACTTAGTGCAACAGAGGAAATGAATATTTCATTTAGTTATATTTTAATTCATTTAAATTTGAATTGTCAAGTGAGGTTCATGGCTACTGTCTTGGCTAGTGCAGTTTTAGTAAATTTCATGACGGTTTGGCTTGCAGGCATGTCAAATGATAGGCCTCTTTGGGACATGTTTCTTAGCCATTTTCTCTGTGTCTAAGGTCCCTGGGATTTTTAGCAATTCAAATATTCATGTCTGGGCTCCAGCTTGACCATTTCTGTCATTCTTGCTATAGGTCCTTCCTTGGCAAACAGACTTGTTTTCTTTCTTCTCAGCCTACTTCATGTGCAGAGAGCCAGAAAACAGGGCTGCCTGCCAGTACTCTGCCCCTTCCCACCCTAGCCTTCACTCAGAGAGGATGAGAGCTTGGCCCTTGGGGAGGATTTGCCGAGACAGATCTCTCCAGCAGGGAGGGCTGGAGCAGTCTGCCTTAACACGACTCAGCTACCTTCTCCAAACAAAGAGCCAGGTGAATCCGAATTACTTACAGATGGGAAATGTAGGTCAGCACAAAGTGAGGTCCTGAACACAGTTCAAGTTTGACAACAGTTACTTTGCATTTAACTTCAGCCAGGCCTCTATGGCTGTTGAAAATCAAATACAGGACACTGAATTTGGGTGTTCTCACTAATTCACTTTAATTCCCTGCAAGTGGTAACTCCAGCGGTCTTATACCTAATTAGGAACTTGGCTTAGAATATAAGCTGTGGTAAACCATGGTGACCACACTTTGTAGCTCTGGTTTGAGTCACAACAAGCCTTCCAAATCATAAAATCAGATGGTAGCAGCTAAAAGCTAGCTCCACAGTGCAGGCAAAAAGAGCATGTGTGTATATGTTAATCAAAGGATTCATAAAAGCATGGATTAAGTGATTACTGTATATCGGGCCCCCATCTGGGAACTGGTGATGTAGAGAAGAAGAAGTAAACCATTTGCCTTCCAGTTGTTGACTGTCCAGTGAAAGAAATAACAGAGAAGACTCAGTGATTGTAATCTACCGCAATAACATTGTCACCAAAGAGTGGTGGTAGAACGTGGATTGAAGGCGGGCTTCAACAATGGACGTTTCCTGGAGATGAACCTGAAATCAGAGCAGGAAGCTGTCACATGGCCCAGGGTCTGGGCACAGGCACTGTCCAAAGGCATTGAAGTAGGAGGTACGTGCTATACTGAAGTAGGTCAGGAGTTATGAATCTCTGTTGTAGTGTCAGCATGCTTTTCTGAGAAAGGTGATTTTAAAAGTCCACAGAATACATGTCACTCTGATTATTTCACTTTTTTAAATTGTAAACTAGCTGTTGTTATTCACTCGCTTTTTCTAGATTGTTCTCTTGTCAACGTAGTTAAGTTGGGAGCTTCATTTCCCACATGATTCCTTCTGTGATTCTATAACAGTTTTGATCCAGAGAGGAAGTTGAGTGGTATTTGAAGGGTATAAATGAAGCTTCGGCCTTTACCCTTGAAAAGTCTTTGAGAACAGAGAGGGTGATGGACAGATGCAGATTTGTCCAGCAGCTTCCATCTTCTCCATTCTCTATATCAGTTGTATCTAGTTTTCCTAGATGCAAAGCTCATTTTCCTTGATCATTTTGGAACAGAAGAATAGAAAATCACATATACTAACAATCCATGATACCAAGTTCCTGAGGACTAAAACTTTTCCAGCTAAGAGGGAAATTCACCCAGTTTCTTTTGTCAGCATAAACAAAAAGGATGTGTACCTTCATCAGCAAGTGCTGTATTCAGAGCTGACCCAGGTCGGGGCAACAATCAATTCAATGAGAGGAATTGTAGCTTCCAAATGCAGCTACTATTCTCTATTATGCATTATTATCTCCGTGAAGAAGCAGTGGAGAAGCAGTGATACATAGATGTTGGTGGCAATAAACACTGAGGACTGACAATGGCTCAGAGAATCTAGACTCATAGCTCTGTATGGTGGGATTCTGTACTCAACAACTACCACCAGTTTTCTACAGTGTTCCAGTAGTTGTTCTGGCTTCTAAGATCTGAGTTTTCCCAAGACATACATCAAATCCTATAATTCTTGTTTAAGAACGATTTAAATCTGGTGCATGTGGTCCACACCTGTAATTCTAGCTACTCAGGAGGCTGAGATCTGAGGATCTTGGATCAAATCCAGCATGGGAAAAAAAGTACATGAGGCTCTTATCTATAATAGACTACTGAAAAAAAAAACTGGAAGTGGCACTATAACTCAAGTGGTAGAGCACTAGCTTTGAGCAAAAATAGCACATAGATAGCACACAGACCCTGAATTTAAGAACAGGACTGGCACACAGACAAAAAATATGACTTAAGAGCACTTTTGCAAGACTGGAGGAAAGAGCTAGGTACATTCTTTCTTGTTTATTGTGGTGCTTGTTAATGCCTAACCAGTAATAGTTCTTCCCAGTAGTTGGCATCAATTGCTGAATTTTTTTCCCTACATAATCAGAGTGGTTTTGCTCACTCAGCCATATCAAAACCCTAAGAGATCTTTAGAGATCTGGGTAGAATTCTATGTGCTGGGGATCCTTCTCCTATCTTCTAGATTCAGATAATCTCAACTGTTTCGTGCTCATACCAAGCACTAGGGGTAGTTGCCACTTCCTTCAGTTATACTTTCTGAGATAATAATATTTATTTATTGGTCTACCAATGCTAGTTTAACTAATTCCTCATATTAAATCCACTCTCTTAAAATAACTGGAACGGGCCACTGGCTGAACCAAAAAGTATGATGTTTAAGATTGGTAAAAATAATTTGTTCATATGAGAAAAAAAAATCAATGACATCAATAGCTCAGGTGATTTTTTTTTGGAGAAATTGATTCTATTATCAATTCTGGCAGTATATTTTCATTCAGCTGTATTGCATTTCCCTACTTATTTTTATTGAATCAGTGAAGAAGTTGAGTACTTTATGCATTGTAGGATGCAAACACAGAGAGCTGCAGTCTAGTTCTAGTAATTTCTGTGCATAAGTTGTACATTATAAAGTGCCATATATTTTTCCTCATATCACAAGGAACTGATCTGTGCCAGATGTCATCATGATCTATTTTCAGTTTTTCTAGGTGACAGGCATTTCCATTATTAAAAGCTATATAAAGTTAGTGGGAAAAGAAAATGTAAGGGAACAGAGACATTCAGCACAATGTCGTTAATATTTCTGATCTTTTGTGTGTGTGAGTGTGTTGTAAGAAGGCTTCGTCAGCTGGTTTTTCTGGATTTCCTCTGGGAAGGATTACCTAATAACAGCTGGTTTCCTCAGAGGTTGAGGAAATGCTGTTTAGGGCAATATTTCACACCTGGAAACAGACAATATACATTTTCTTTGTGAAAACATAGCATAGGAGACAACAAAACAGAATATGCCTCCTGGGGGCATCTACAGACTTGCCAAAGCTCTTGAACTTGAGTCCATTTAGACCTCTGGATATGGATGTCACTGAGAGAGAGAGTAAGGACAAAAGAATTGCTCATGTATAAGAAAATAGCAAAATCCAGACATTAAGAAAGTTTTCAGGTCAAATGGCCTTGGAAATTTCAACAGATAAATTGTAAGAAATGAAAGGGATGGAGGGAAACCTATGGACTCAGAGATTTAAAAGACATGATCAAGTTTATACAAATGAGAAAGACCAATGTCTATGGAGAGCCACTATGTGATACAATGATAAAGAAATAAAAAGAAAGCATGTCTATAGCAGTCAATACAGTGGCTATTTGGAGGGCTGAGAATAAGATAGGACTTTTGAAGGGCTATGGAGTGACTAGAAAAGCTCTCATTCTTGGCCTACATGGAGTTCATAGGGGTTTTACCTTACAAAAATTTATTTTATTTTATTTTATTTTATTTTTTTGTCGGTCGTGGGGCTTGAACTCTGGGCTTGGGCGCTGTCCCTGTGCTCTTCAGTTCAAGGCGAGCGCTCTACTGCTTGAGCCACAGTGCCACTTCCGGTTTTCTAGTGGTTTATTGGAGATAAGAGTCTCATGGACTTTTCTGCCCGGGCTGGCTTTGAACCATGATCCTCATATCTCAGCCTCCTGAGTAGCTAGGATTACAGGCGTGAGCCACCGGTGCCCGGTTCTTACAAAAATTTATTAAGTTCTGCCTTTGTTGCGGGTAGATCTTTGTGTTTGTGTTTTATTTCATGATTAAGATTGAAAAAGAAGAGCACTTCATGATAACTTAGCGTGATTACTTAGCCTTGGTATTGTTTTAAGCTTGCCTGGTGTAGTTGGGGCTTGGAGTTCTTCTGTTGAATACAAATATTTTATAGATCATCAATACCACATGAAGCAATTCTGAACCTGTGATTGATAAAGAGAAAAACAAGACTGCCCTTAATCATTCGCCACTACAAAAGACAAACCAGGAGCATTGTAAGGTCACAAAAATTGAAATATGTCCTTTTCCTGGGCTAATAAGTGACTGATAGTTCTACCAATTATAGTTTTTCTTCACTTTAATCTCCTTCCCTTATAAATATAATGGATAATGTTCAATAGTAAAACCTATATCATTTCTTAAGAACATCCATTTTGAGTAAAGCCTTGCTTTCTTTAACCCTTGTCAATTCATCCAACACAAGTCCACATCCCCAAACAACTGCTTTCTAAAAACCTGTTAATGGCTCCCTATCCTGTGCCGGCTCCCATGTTGCCAAGGACAATTGGCCCTACCTAGTGAACTACAAGCATGTTGCTCTTTGTTATGAGCTTGGGGGTCTTTGACAAGATGGCAAACACCAGCAACAAACAAACAAAGAGCCTCAATGAGAGGAGAAAAGCTCAGAAGCTAACAGTCCTTGTTTGTCTGAGAAAGAATGCTCCAAGCATCTAGCAACCTCTCCAAGTCACTGTGCATGTTTTCTGTGACTGAGCGTATACAAAGCGGTGTGTTGAAACATTTCCATTTCTTGATTCTTTGGGGGAAATAGAGAAACACCACTGCAGTTGAATGTAAATTGGAAAGCATGTTGAAAACATATGGATGGAAATTCCAGAAATATGTGGCTTCTCTATTGGTTTCATCCAGCAGGAAAAAGCCAGATTACTTGGGAGTAATCAGCAAGTTACTCTAAAACCATCTGATAGTTACCAAATTTGGAGTTAGTCATCCATTAGAAAGAATGATATTGTATCATTTGTAAAGAAACAGACCTGGAAAAAATTATGTTTAGTGAAGTAAGTCAGGCTCAGAGAGACAAAGGATGCATATTTTCCCTTATATGTGGAAGCTAACCGCTCTGGGTCACATGCAAGTCTATACAAATGCATTAACTGAAATATGGTAGATGCAAGGGAGATCTCCAATAGTGTAATTCCTTAGAAAGGAAAATCAAAGTTCAGCACAATAAAACACCAGGGAGGGGTGACGACAATGCAGACATGTCCTAAAATATCCACCTTCATTTCAGGTTGGAAAAGCTATGTGTATGTCATATTCGTAATCTTTTATAGTTTTGAAACTTTATAAATCATAAAATAGCTTGCCTTGATGTTTTCTGGGTTGATCTGATTGCTCAAAAGAGTTTACATACCACTGAAATGAGTAATAGACTTTTTATAGTTAAGGAAAATGTAGAAGAAAAATAAAAAAAAATCTTATTTAAGAATAAAGCAGATTTTGTTGTATGAAATTTTCTAGCTCTGGTCAATTGTCTTTCTTAAGGAATACATGATCTCTTGGAGAGTAATCTAGACTTTCTGCTTTCTGGTCGTGTAAACATTGTTCAAGGGGAATGGTAGAGTCATAGAGAAACATGTTGAACATATTATCACTTCATTGCTCTTGTGGGATTTGTGAACACAAACCCACACAATAAATTCTATGGAAACAATATGATGGTGTAGTATTTGCTTCCAGAACTTTCTGTTCAAGTACAGAGTGACCAGACCATACTAGAAAATCCTTTGTGTTCTGTGGTGGCTCTGAGGCCTTGAGCACATCATGTAACTTCCCCAAATACCTTTACCTCATAGTAGGAGTTGGAATTGGGACTAGATGGGTTCAGGAAGCTTCTAGCTGGATTTTTCAACACTTGAGCTTAGCAGGATTCTATAGCGCTCCCTTGTTCATCTGTGATGGCTGTGCTAGCCAGGTGATCTCTCTACCTTTTCTTTGAGGCACACTGTGTCTCTACCTGATTAGGTCTACATCCTCTTTTATGACAAATAGTTCATAACAGCTACTTTCCTATTCTTAGGTTAAATTCAGAGACAATAGAATTTCCTTTTGCATAATTTTCTCCCCAATCCGTATAATGTTCTGTGAGTAATGCAAAGGGGAGTAAAATGGAAGTAAGCCAGATGAAGGCTTATTCCAACATGTAAATAGTCAAACATAGCAACATTTGGAGTGTCTCTGTCTTCTACCCATCAGAAAACAGTTCAATGATGGCTTTTATTGAAAGAGTCTGAAAATATTTTGGAATACATTGGGAAAGAGTCACGGTAAACTCTTTTTTTGGCCTAGTATAACTCATCCTTTATAGAAATTGAAATAATCACAGCCTTTGTAGCTGAAATCAAGGAGAAGTTATGAACGGTCAGACCCTGCAGGTTTGGATGTCCGACCTTCTGCTTCCTCCTTGTTTCTCGATATCTCTTTTCTCTCCCGCCGCAGGTCTTCCCGGTGTGTGGCACATATTACACATTGCACTTACCAATCGCTTCATCTTCTTTCATAGTTCTATCATTTCTTCCTTTCTCTAGTTGCTTGGCATCAGGATCAACTCCAGCCCATTGCTACAAGGAAGACAACTCTTCATATTCATTGACTCCAATATCTTATCTCCATAAGCCAAATGTGAATATTGGTACCAGAATGAAACTTTAGGAAATTAAATTATTTTACTCTTCCTCAGGTCCTTTCTCATCAGACAATGGAAACCTACCCCACTATCTTGTGTTCCTTTTCCTGAGATACATCTACTGTGGATCTGACGGCCTAGTCTTTAGAGGCAGAACCTTTCATTGCTGCATAGGATAAGATGAGGTCATCAGGATAGATAGCTTATGATGGAATCCTGGTGTCTTTAAAAGAAGAGAGAGAAACCTAAAAAGATACACAAACACACAGATACACTCCCTGCTTCTTACTACCTTGAGGATGTCATCCAGAATTCCATCCTTAGATGTGAGCCACTGAACCTCTAGAACTGTGAGTTAAAGAAATTTCTTTGTCTTAAAACTTAGCCAGTCTCACCAACTTTCCTGCCCGGGCTGGCTTTGAACTGCAATTCTCAGATCTCAGCCTCCTGAGTAGCTAGGATTACAGGCATGAGCCACCGGTGCCTGGCTGGAAACTCAAAAATTTAACCATGTGGTTAGTTGCTCTTTCTTGCATCTTGCCTCTCTGTCCTGAGACAATCAAGGCTAACTTCTTAGAAAGGAGTAAAGGTGAACTTAGCAGAAAGCAAAACAAGGAACAGAGATTAATAATGAGAAATGGCATGCTATCGCATGATTCGATGTTTTCTGCTCATAGACAGAGAACAAAGAAGCTATATATCAAGGTTTGCTGGCTACTCTTATGAAATAGTTGATGCTGAGATAGAGAGGAAATTGGGCTGGTTTGATAGCTATGATTCCCTTTGCTATAGTTGAATATTATCTTAGCAATATTAAACAAACATTTCCAATTTGGCTACAGTAATAGGAAGAAGCAACCATTTCTGCTGCTTCCAAATGAAAATAGACCAACAACTTTCCAAAGTCCTAGGCTGCATGTTTCTTCATTTCCTTTTTGCCTGGGTACAGAGAGGATGGAAGGGAGTGACTGTATTTGTCAGCCAGGATATAATGGTCTTTTGGTTATTGTTCACAGTTGTCCATAGTTGTTCTTGTGGTCCCATTGTTGTGGCAAGGTACTCTTTTAGGTCCGGGGTGGGCCCTCATGATTTGCGGATGCTGGTTTGTTCATAAGGCAAACATATTTCATGCTTCTTAAATTTATGTTGGAAGCTTCTAGACCAGGGCCAGAGTAGGTGGTAGTTTATGGAATATGAATATAAGTCATTAGAACAAAATTCCTGTAAGTTGCTCTTTGACTATATGCATTCTGAAGAGAAACTGTGGTCCTTACTTGGTTTTCATGACCTGAAAAGCCTTCTGAATGAGGCATTCCTATGGTCCTGATGTGATGCTTCATTTCTGTTTGAGGTTGGGGTCAGAACGTAGAAGTAGGAAAGTATGATAGAAGTTGTTGGGGCTTGCAGTTGTCCGGAAGTTGATGGTGACTATGCACTCCTACAGTGTAAGAGTTGGATCTACACTATACTAGCTCTACACATACACACACACACACACACACACACACACACACACACACACACACAGAGAGAGAGAGAGAGAGAGAGAGAGAGAGAGAGAGAGAGAGAGAGAGAGAGAGAGAGAGAGAGAGAGAGAGAGGGACAGACAGACAGAGACAGAGACAGACAGACAGACAGACAGAGACAGACAGAGACAGAGACAGAGAGAGGAGAAAGAGATGGAAGAGAGATGGACAGATCTCCACTGGTGCTTTGGCTATCCCCTAAACACGTTTGCTATGCTAATGTGTTTAAAATTAGTAAACATATATAAAATAAGCTAAATTATAAATTTAGTTAATATTTCAGGGTCTGCAGACCAGAAGGTTTCTGTTGCAATTACTTACCTCTGACATTGTTGGACATAGACAGCCATAGACAGACAACATGTAAATAAATGACTGTGACTGTGTGCCAATAAAAACTTTATTATGAACACAAATGGTGGGATTTGGCCACAGTTTGAGTACCCCTGTGTTAAGTCATAGGTGCTGCAAAGAGTCCTTTTGCTCTACCTACAGGAAGGCCTACAGTTACGTCCACATTTTTTCTGTTGGTCATGGGCTTGAACTCAGGGCCTGGGCACCGTCCCTGAGCTTTTCTTTTCTGCTCAAGGCGAGTGCTCTATCACTTTGAGCCACAGTGCCACTTCCAGTTTTCTGGTGGTTCATTAGAGATAAGAGTCTCATGGACTTTTCTGCCCCGGCTGGCTTTGAATGGCCATCCTCTGATCTCAGCCTCCTGAGTAGCTACAATTACAGGTGTGGGCCACCAGAGCCTGGCTTATATATTTCTCTCTTTGAGGTTTATATGCTCTTTTGTTGATAGAAGGCTCACATTAGAAGTTCTGCAAGAAAAAAGGTGGTTTTGCTCTGATTCTGGCTGTCACTAGCTCAGCTGTCCATCTCAGGGCCCCATCTGGGTTTCTTCATGCATTTCAGAGACTGCAAGGCCTCGACCTCCTCCCCTCTGTGGGCTCCATGGGAGGAGCAAGAGTTAGTAAAGGTGATTTGAAAACAAAGGGCAAATCTAAAGTTTGGAGCCAAGCAGCATTTGGATAGCTAAACTCATTACACTGCTTATTTGGACCCCAGTTGTACAGCCATAAAACCTCCAAGGTATGTCAAGGACATAACCATTATCATATGCCTAGAGACAAAGTCCAAGAATGAAACACCAAGCTTATAGGAACAGTGGTTCCCAAATACTTTTCAACCATGTTAGTCACTATTTAATCTTTTTTTTTTTTGCCAGTCCTGGGGCTTGAACTCAGGGCCTGGGCGCTGTCCCTGAGCTTCTTTTGCACAAGGTTGGCGCTCTACCACTTGAGGCACAGTGCCACTTCTGGCTTTTTCTGTTTATATGGTACTGAGGACTTGAACCCAGGGCTTCGTGCATGCTAGCCGAGCATTCTACCACTGAGCTACCATCTCAGCCCCACTATTTAATCTTATTAATCTATAGTGCCTTCTGCTGTCTTCTCTTTTCTGCTTGTGAAGCCCACTATGTAGTTGCAGTGGCAACCAATATGCCAGGGTTAGGTGGCCAGAGCCATCTTGAATCGGGAGAGATTCCCAAAGTTTCAGTTCCTTCCTGATCTCAGGAAGGCCACAACATCGTTAGTTCCTTGGAACTGTTGGCGTTGCCCTTCTGCCTCTTAGTTCAACTCCCACTAGGATTCTACCTGCTCAGCATTTCAGGCATGTAGGAATTGCTAGTGAATTCTAAAGCAGAGTAGCCAGCGGGAGATTCATTCTAGTTTGATAAGTTACCTGTGAAGAGAGGGTGGATTCTACCTTGTGTCATAATGGCCACTCAGAGAAAGAAGTAATTGAGTTGTCCTAATCAGCTCACCTCCCTGTTGGCGTGTCCAATTGGTGGTAGCACTGGAACAAGTCCTGGAGCAAGGCTGCTCCTGATAGTGCAAAGTAATAATCATCACACCATATATTAAATTAACGTCATGAAACTAAGAACAAATGGATGCAAATATCTTCTTAATTATTCCAACCCTGCATCCGAAAATCTGGATCCCACCAGTTCTCACAGGCTTGGGTGGTCTCCACCAGAGTAGTTAAAAATCATGGCGTCAGTTCCTTAACACATGTGAGATTCTTTTGAACCGTGAGGGACTTGAACTCTCTGCTTTCCCACAGGAAGCAGCATGCTGGTGAGAGTGAAGAATGCACAAGGCCCCTTGGCTCAAATCTGAGCTCATTAATCATACACTGCTCCTAATATATACCTAAGTACAGAGAACTTCCCTTGAACTTTGCCTTTGTTTTAATTACCTAATCCCCTCTCAATAGATGTGCAATTACTCTAATTCATACTGATTTTGGATTTGACTTTCATGTGGCCAACAGATGTGTCTAGAAGGGGGTTATAGAATACATTTTCTAAAATAAAACTGTGCAGAGGTAAAAGAAGTAGAAATGTGCACTCACTTTGTAGCACCCAACCCAGAAATGCATTCCCCATTCAATTCTCTTCAGACCATAATTAAATGAGGTCTGAAGAGAACTGATATAAAATTAAATGAGGTTTGAAGAGAAGGAGATGTAGAAAATGAACCATTTGCTCAAAGTGGTAGGCTCTGCAGAAGGAGCAGAGTAATAAATGTTAAGGAGAATTTGGGGGAAGTGGATGAGGAAGCTGACCATGTACAGACAGGTTTGCACTGTGTCTGTGTGATGGGCTGTGGCTGGAGCTCAGGATTTTGCATGAACTGAAATTGGCAGGACTTGGGGTTTAAATTTTTGTAACTCACATTAATTGTACGGAACTGCTATTAGCCTTCCACTGGGGAGCTGTTTAAGAACCTAGAAAAAAATCACCACAGTGTGTGCAAACTGTTGGAATCT
The DNA here is from genome assembly GCF_024711535.1 of Dipodomys merriami. Classification (NCBI taxonomy): domain Eukaryota; kingdom Metazoa; phylum Chordata; class Mammalia; order Rodentia; family Heteromyidae; genus Dipodomys; species Dipodomys merriami. The sequence continues at coordinate 114,290,638 of NW_027204492.1, forward strand.
AAGTTTTGTTAAGCTAGGATTCTAGATGTTGGTTGGCTCTTTACTCACAGACCGCCTGTGCTGTGTGAACCATCAGATGAAAGAACACAGGGGCTTCCAATTCCATGCTAGGATCATAGGCTTTATAGTTTGGAATCTCATTCACAGGAAAAGAAAAGTGTTTTATTTCACATGAGCTCAATGATTGAGAATAGTAATGGGAAGTGTTTTTCTCCATTTTTGACTCAGTCAAACTTCTTGTTAAAGGATATCTACCTTAGTCATTGGTCATCTTTTTCTCTGGCTTGCTTTCTCGTTTTCTTTTTTTGAGGCTGGGACTCGAGCGTGGTACCTGATGCTTTCGCTCATTGGCTAGCACTCTACCAACCAAGCTACCTCTCCAACTCCATGCTGTCTCTCTTTTTTTCTCAACCCCTGTGGTTGAGATTTCTCAGCACTGTGTCCTAGACCCTCTGCTCATTTGCTTTCAATCTAAGTCTTCCCTTTGGAGGCTATAAATGGGAGAATTTTTCTCTTCCACTGAAAATGAGCCACCAACATTTGCTTATTGCACGTACACTAAGATCTGAAGTACTTGATGTGGTATACAGGCCATGCTGGACTCACTGTGTCCCCCTCCAACTCCTCTTGGGTTTTGATAAAAGGATTCTCACTGCTATATTATCCTCAGAATCACCTCTTCTAAGAATGAATCTATAGATAACTTCGTAGGTTGCCTTGCGTGGTTTGAAAATGGTTTATCTGCTGATTCCTGTTCTTGGAGATATAGAAAACAAACCATCTGCTTCAAACGTTTTGCTTCAGTGTTTTGGAGGGTCAGGGAGAGATGGGTGAGGAAGCTGACTAAGTATATACCAAAAGGTTTCCATTAAGTCTGTGGGATCAGCTGGGGCTGGAGTTCCTGATTTTGTGATTGCATCAACCTGCCCTACTGCCTTCAGTAGATGCAAAAAAAAAAATGCAAAACAGCCTGAGGCTTGAGATTTGCAATTTCATTCGTTACATTTGGTGGTAGGGCGGTGGTGTAAGGGAATTGGGTGTTTAAAAAAATTTTTTTTTCCGGTGGTGTTGCTTGAACTCAGGGCCTGGGCACTGTCCCTGAGTAATTTTGCTCAAGGCTAGCATGCTACCACTTAGAGATACAGCTCCACTTCTGACTTTCTGGTGGTTCATTGGAGCTAAGAGTCTCATGGTCTTTCCATGCTGGTTTTGATCTACAATCCTGATCTCAGTAGCTAGGATTTGCAGGTGTGAGCTACCCGCATCCAGCTTGGAGTTGGTATTTTATGACACACAGTTTAGTGTCAGCCATATAATCTATGCTGAGAAGAGAAATAAGTCCTTGTCTGCTAGACTACAGAAAAACAGAAATCCTCTATAAGCACGAGAAAGAATGTGCTGGTGGTAAATGTAGCACAGAAGCAGATGGCTACATTTAAGAGACTAACTGATGGGTTAGAGAGGATCCAGGGAAGGTAATTGGATATAGGCTCTCTTTTGGAGATGCGCAGCTCTCCCCCATCCCTTACCCATCCACTCTGTTATTGTACAAATAGATGCCCACATTCTCTTTTAGTAAGGCTACTCACGTTTTCAATAGCCTCCATCTCTTATTACTATAAGGAGGTTTTATAGTGAGCATCCTCTTGTGAGCATAATTTGCTCGGCTTTGACAGAATAATGTAGATGCCCATTGTATCAACATCTTGAATAACTTTCCCAGGCCTAGGGACGTGGACAGAGAATAAGCTTGAGGTCTGTTAGCTTTTGATGGACCATAACAAAAGACCATTCTCTGTAATGAAACCCAGGCATTATCAATTTTTTTTTTTTAAAAACCACGTATTTGTTTTCAGGTGTATTTGTTATATTCACTGCAGTTTTGATGATCTGGCAGTGTTAGACACAATAATGAATTCCAGTGAAGGTTGAAAAAATTCTTTGTAATCTTTCACCACATAAAATAACTCATATGGGAGACTATGAGGGCTATTCAAATGTCTTGTGAAGATGAATTGTTACTTTAGTACTGGTGGCATTTTCATATTGGAAAGCCTGATCCCATTACCCAAGAAGGAGCTTGCTCTTAACAGCTGACAGTTTTCCTGGCAACCTATTCATCTAACTTTATCACTGTCCTATTCAAAGGGATAATATGACTCAGGCAGGGAATATATGTTCATCTAAGACCTTCCAGAAAATTTGGAAACACCTCCAAGGGAAACTTTAAATTCAGTCCTCCACCTTTTCATAATGAACTCTGGAATGAAAAGTATTGATTCTTTGCTTGATTTTAACCTTCAGCACTTTATTCAGAAACACATTCACTCATCCAGACAAAGGAAAATATACTGAGAAAACCTATTTATCCTGCCCTGTGTTAACCACTAGACCGAGATGACAAGGCAGTGTTAAGTTATGTATATCAACTTATCTGAGTAAATTGCACTCAGTTGCATTATTCATTAAAAAATTTTAAATATGCCTTAATTTTATTAACTGATTAATGGTACAAATGTGTTTCCTTGTATAATTCCACAGATGCATACAGTGTATTTTAAACAAGTTCTCCCTCTTTGTTATATTCCCTTTGCTCCTGCATATCCTTCAACCCTTTCTCTAAAGAATATTTGGTGGGTTTCATTATGTATGAAGATGGTATTATGCTATCATCATATCATAGTAGATATATATACACAGATACACATATATACATTCATATACATATATGTAACATACTTCTGTACTCTTCAAGTGCAGCTCCTTTGTTCCTACCCTCCTCCAACCTGATCCCTTTCCCCCAAAGTATTTTATTTTTTGTCGGTCGTGGGGCTTGAACTCTGGGCCTGGGCGCTGTCCCTCAGCTCTTCAGCTCAAGGCTAGCGCTCTACCACTTGAGCTACAGCGCCACTTCCGGCTTTTTTCATTTTTGCTTATGTGGTGCTGAGGAATCGAACCCAGGGCCTCAGACATGCAAGGCAAGCGCTCTACCACTGAGCCACCTTCCCAGCCCCCCCCCAAAGTATTTTTTATTACTGTTTACATGTTGTTAAAATTCTCACTTTCTTACTTGTAGTTCTTCCATTTACAATCAGTTCATCATAGATTTTTTTCCCCTTGGTACTGATGGCAATTTCCTCCACAGTATTGTCAAAAAAAAAAAAAAAAAAAAGTCCTCATGTTAAATTTGGAAGAGACCTTGTCACCATAAAGGCCCCAAAGTCCCCAAGCCTGTATTGGCTTGCTTAGAATTTTCTCCACGTAGCAACGGTGACATCTACTGGTCAGAATGCAGACATCTTTATTTTAGAACATGTCAGAGAAGAGAAAAATGAAGTCAATCTTTGTTGGTTTTGCTTACTTTAAAAATGTCTTCTCATGCTTGTACAGGCTCGTCAGTAGTTAAAAGCGCTTGCTGAGGGGTTCAGGCAAAACATTAAACCACGTTCGGGGTTCCTCTGAGTGACCTATGTGGGCCGCCACCGAAGTTATGCAGGTCTCAGGAGAACGAGAGCAGGGAAAAGGAACCAAACTCAGCTTCTGAAGGTGGAACGTGCCAGTGACAGAGCCTACAAATGGCTCAGTGGCATGTTCCAATCCCGCTGAGGAGGCCCTGAGAGGAAAGTGGCCTAAAGAGATGCCTAAGTCAGACCTTAGAGGCCACCGTGTTTTTCCACATTGTCTTTCTCTTTGTTCTGAAATCTCGAAGATGGAGGCATTGGTGCATAGGGTGCAGTGAAAGGATCCCCCAAAAGAATGAACAGTGTGGCCGCATGTCCCTTTGGCTCTACAGTTCCTATGATTCCTTGGACATTTAGATTTACCTTTGTCATTGAATGAGGCAAGACCCTCAGGGGTCTGAGGAAAAGCCATCTTTCTTTCAAGATATTCCTCCAGTGTCATGACACAGCTTTCATAAGCAGAGTACCTAACATTTACCTCATTAGCAATTTTGTATTGGTAGTTACAAGGGGCCTAACTAACAAAGACCCATGGCTTTCTGTGTCAGGCACTAATTCAAGTGCTTAGTACTCATTACTCAGTGCCAAGGTACAAGTACATAGTTCCTATTATTATATCCATCTTACAGATAAGGAAACCAAAGGTCTGGAATCTTGAGTAACTTATCCAAAGTCATTCAACAAGTGGAGACTGAGTCAAGATGAAAAATTCAAGGGACATGACTAACACCCGTATGTTTAGGTACTGAGTATTGCATTGCTTGCAAGGTCTAGTCCCATGACACAAGTCAGTGCGAGTGAATGGGAGAGGAGTTTGAAAACACAGAAAATATATTTGAGTTTCTTTCCGGTATAATGGAAAGCCTTGTAACTTATTTTTTACAATACAGTCTATAAGAGGATGGCATTTTTCCCCCTATAAATACCTTAGGCTTTGAGGGTACATGGACTCTGCTCTTGCAGTATGAAAGCTGCCATAGAAGATCTGTAAATGAATGCATGTGGCCATCTGCCAATAGCACTTTCTTTATAAAAGCAGGCTTTAGCCCTATAGTTCCAGACTAGGGAGTTCAGAAGTATCGCTGTGCATCAGTATCACCTAGAGGACTTGTTAAAATGCAGATATCTGAGGCCCACCCCACAATCGTGATGCCAAAGGAAGATGTGCAGTAGGGTTGTTTTGTTTTGTTGTTGTTTTCTGCCAGTCGTGGGGCCTGAACTCTGGACCTGGGTGCTGTCCCTCAGCTCTTCAGTTCAAGGCTAGTGCTCTACCACTTGAGCCACAGTGCCACTTCTGGCTTTTTCTGCTTATGTGGTGCTGAGGAATCGAACCCAGGGCCTCATGCATGCAAGGCAAGCACTCTACCACTGAGCCACCTTCCCAGCCCCCACAGTAGGGTTTGTGGTTGTGCATCTCTGTGACATTCCTAAAAGATGCTGTGGTTGTTGTGTTCCAAGTCATGTACTCTGAGAACCACAAGTGTAGACCAAAGTGGTTCAAAAGGTTTTACTCTCCAAATGGCAGGTTTTTTAAAAGTCTTTTCACTGTCTAGGATCACAAAGGATGTCTTCCCAATTCAACAATTCAAAAATTGAGGACATTTCCATGACTCGGTTGCTAGGTATTTTTCCATTCACAAAAGTGCTTGATTCTTAAAATGTCAAGGGCCATTCACCTTGCAGGAGGCCTTTAAGGAACCTCTAGAGTGTGTTCTTCTCTCTGATTCCTTAGGCAAGGACAGAACTGGCAAAGAAGGTAGGGGGTACTAATTAACATAAGCAAAAAGAAGAAAGTTGAGCTCAAGTGGTCTTGGAGCTCTGCTCCACCAACCACTCCACTGGGAAACAGCAGGATATGTGCAGTTGAACAGATTGCTTTGTCTTCCCTATGGAGATGTGGTTAATGTAACTAGGATTTCTCAATCTCATCTCTACAGACCTTGGGGCTGGATGACTCTCTGTTGTGGGGCTGTCCTGTGCATTGTAGAATGTTTAGCTGTACTACTGACCTCCAGCTTCAGTAGCACCTACATCCAGTTATAATAACCCCAAAGCCCTCACATAGCACCAGGTATCTTTTAGGGAAATAAAATCACCTCTTTCTCCCCCCTCCCAGCTGAGATTCACTGGTTTTATATAATCAGGAAGTATTGCTCAAAATGTCAATACATCCGCTATGTGCTGGATGTGTGGTACACAGTAGATCCCAGCAACTGTGTCCTTTGCCAGGACGATTTTAGCTTGAGGGTGAGGGTGCTGGATTAGCCTGAGGACTGAGTACTGCCAAGCTCTAGCTACTGGCGTGGAGCTGATCTTTGGTGGCCTCAGAGGACTGGTTCCAGGACTTCCCTTGAATACCAAAATCTGGTATATATAAAATATAAAATGCCATTATATATGCAAGCATTTGCATACAACCAATGCATAGCCTACCATATAGTTGAAATCATCTCTAGTTGGTTTCTAATATGAATGTGTTGTAAATTCTATGGCAATAGTTATTATATTGTATTGTTTGGGAAATAATGACAAGAAACTGATAGGAGTTCAGGACAGATAGTATTTTTGTGAGTATTTTCTATCTACAGATGGTTGGATCTGAGCAGACAGACATGAAGCCACTGCTGTACACACTAAAAGGATACTTGTGTGGTCCTAAAGGCAAACAAAAGATAATACAGGAAAAATACCCCTGACCTATCTATCCTATGATAGTAAGAGAGAAACCACAACCAGACCTTCATTTATGTAAAGGAGATACCATGTTCTTCCAACTTCTCCTTGATTTAGGTCCACGTGCTGGTTAGCCAAATTTTCTTTAATGTAGCTCATCCATTATTATGACCTCAGAAAGAGGGCAGGAAAAATGTCAGTTCAGGAAGGTACAGGATGCCACAGAATAGAAGAACTTATGAGAAGGATGTTGCTCCTAGTTATTTTACCTGGAAAAGAAAGGAGGGAAGCAAGTAAATGCAGTGAGTAGTAGAGGAAAGAAAACTTAGGGACCAATGGAGTGCAGTCCTCTTGAGGCAGAAAAGCCAGTGTTGGGGGGGGGGGAGGAAAGAAGGAAGGAAGGAAGGAAGGAAGGAAGGAAGGAAGGAAGGAAGGAAGGAAGGAAGGAGGGAAGGAAGGAAGGAAGGAAGGAGAGAGGGAGTGAGAGGGAGAAAGGCTTGTAGTTAGAGTGTCAGATAACTGAGCATATGTACAGATGGCAGCAGGTATTTTCTCTGAAGAAGGCCAAGTAACCATGTGGCCAATATAGAGTTTGGCACTGGGGCTTGAACTTGGGGCCTCTTGCTCTTGCTCTTGGCTTTTTTACTCAAGGCTGGTACTCTACCACTTGACCCACATCTCCACCTCTGGCTTTTTGATGGTTAATTGGAGATATGAGTCTCTTGGATTTGTTTGCCCAGGTTGGTTTTGTCTTGTCATCCTCAGATCTCAGCCTTCTGAATAGCTAGGATTTACAGGCATGAGCCACGGTACCTGCGTAAAACAGGATTCTTGATGAGACATCCATTTACATGTTAAAAATGTTATAGCTATGTAACAGAACTTCAGATAAAGCATGAGATTATGAGCCAGAAACTAAGTATTTAAATGTCTCCTAAGATTCTAGTTTGGAGGCTATGAATTCCTAGATGACCTACAAACAGATTTCAGGAAACCATAAATCCTGAAATGATACACAAAATAACACATGTATTTTATGTATATAACATAAACATGTATATAACATATATAAACATGTATATATCCTTGCATATTTTATTAGGCAAAGGCTTATTAAACCAAGTTTATAGGGGTCCACTGTTTTGGACTGGCCTCCTGTATGAGGCCCCTTCAGACCACACCAGACCAGACCAGACAAGAATTGCTTGTACCAAGTGTCCCTAATCAAACTGAACTTTGAAATGGGTCAGGTTTCCAATCCCAGGAGATTACAGCCTACCTGCGTCAGCGCGATAGGATAGTGCCCTCTGTTCTAACCCTTCCTTCTTTTCCTATTTATCAAGGCAACCTCCTCTGTATACGCATTGGAACACTCAGTCCATTTTATAGAATGAGGCATTGCCTGGTTTTAGAATCACAAAGAAAAGCCAATGAAAGCTCATGCCTGTAATCCTTGCTACTCAAGAAGCTGAGATCTGAGGATCACAGTTCAAAGCCAGCCTGAGCAGAAACGTCTGTGGGACTCCTATGAAATTAACAACCAAAAAGTAGAGCATTAGTTTCAGTGGTAGAGCACTAGCCTTGAGTGAAAAAGCTAGCCTTGAGTTCAAGTCCCAATACTGACATACAAAAAAGCCAATTAGATCTTACAATTAAATTTGTTGGATTTTTTTTCTTTTGATAGGTTCTTAACTATTGTCAATTTCTCAAAGGTTACAAGTGCCCAAATTTTGTAACCTCAACCCTTAACAGCATTAGTAGATCAGTCTGTAAGAATGACAAATGATGTGTATCTCTGCTGCTAGTATGCCAATATGATAGCCAGTAGGCATATGTTAACTGTTATACATTGGAACAGGGATTGGTACGTTGTTAGTGTGACCAAGGACTTGAACTAAGTTGTGTGTGTGTGTGTGTGTGTGTGTGTATGCTAGAGATTGAAACCAGGGCCTCACAGATTATAAGCAAGCACTCTACTATCTAGCCACAACACAGCCCTGCAGTTTAAATATAATTAATTGAATTCGACATAAGAATAGACATAGTTGTTCAACAGAACAACTGTTGATACCTGGTTTATAGAAAACATCTATCTTTTATGTATTAATGGAAAGACCCAATTGTATCTATAGAGTCTTTACAAATGACATCTTTACTTTGATATTCTTCTATTTTTGATACTCTCACCTGGTTGAATGAATTCCCCATTTCTTCATATTTCCATTTGATGTTACCTACTTATATATGTGTATTTTTCTCAGTTCTTTTGAGGTAAACAGGTAAGACTTCAGTGTAAGCCCTCAGAAACCTAGAGTGGTCATAGGTCCCCAGGAAATGGTGGCTAGCAAATCTATCTTGGCCAGATTCTCTCAACTTTCAGAATCTCCCTAGAAAACTGGACATCTCCTTTGAACATCGCTTTTCATCACCATGACCAAGAGCTAAGAAGAATGACTCAGCTAGCAAGCTCTACAAAGTATAAATCCATATTCCTCGCTTTTCCAAAGTTCTCCCACGTTCATTCAAATGCCTCAGCTCTATGCACTGGTTCCTCCATTGTGAGACAATCTTTGTTATTCTCTTTTTCTTAGTGCCTCCATTCCTTTATCCAACTGTATCTATATTTTCTCATGTCTCACCAATCTGTTAAAAGTCCACCAAAAACCTCATCTTCTCTGAGAACTATTTTCTGAAATTTTCCCCCAAATATACACCCTTTGGCTCTTGTGCATTGTAACTTTTTCATAAGGCTTTGGTATTTAAAAATATTATCATCTAGTTAATTAGGTAAAGCTCTCTAAAAGTGGATATCTTATCTTTTCCTTATTTTCTTACATTTTTGTATCCTGCTTCTTTTGAAAAAGTATTGAAGGTAGTTTTCAAAGAACCGTAGTAGTATATTTGATAGAAATATCAACCATGAAAGAACAGATAATGAACAAATTCTTTGTCTGTGAGGTCTAAATTCCATGTGGACAGAACCACTCCCTAGACCTGACAATTACAATGTCCACATCGGGATGGTAATAAGCTTGGTACAATTGAATACATTTAGTGTGGCCATTCAGATAGGGCCATCTGGTTCCCCTAAAATATGTGGGAAAAAGCCATTTTTATAACAGGCTTTTCATGTGAGCCAGCAGCTACCCAAAGGGTGACTAAAAACCGGATAAAGCTGGATGTTTCTGCCTTCCTTTGTATCTATCTACTTTGCCTTAAACTACCTTGGGCCAAATCTCTGCTCAGTTTTGTGACCAGGCATGTTAATCATTTCAGAAAAGTCCATCTAAGGCTGTAATCCTTCCCCCTCCAAAGCTCAACACACCAAGATTGTTAGCAGATGGCTGACAGCCAGCTTTTACAACATTCTGCTCCAGATTCCTGGAGTGGAACTTAGTAGTCTTCAATCATTGCCCTACAACTTCTAGAAAAAAGCAATCATCTCATGAAACTGAGTTTCCCTTGCTTCCAGGATCACAGGTTTGGTAGATCAAATATCCTGTAAAGCAAATGGAGATTGTAAGCAAGCTGGACAATTTCTTTGACATCAAGAAGACTCCTGTGTGAGCAGACATGAAATAACAATCAAACAGGCCACAGTTTGGTTCTTTCCCTGAATAATCTTGAAGTTCATGTCAGTATCACTGGGGATGGAGCGAATATGTTGCATCTCCTTTATCTGTCCAGCAAAACTCTGTTAATTCCATTTCTTTCTTGCCTGTCCAAGTTGCTTTATTTCTGGAAAGAGTGGCTCCACTTAATTTGTTGGGACTCTCAAAGTTAGGTCTTCTGTAGCCTAGGCCTCGGGTAACAGTTTCAAATCCTGTGTAGACAACGAGGCTGCTTTAGCAGTAGCTCCAAGAAGAAGCCTGTTGGAAGAGAGCCACCTAGTGGAGAAGACAGAGGCAAAGGATCTTCTCTTGACAGATGTACGCTTCTGTTTGTCATCCTTAGTTACCACATACTTACATGCATTTTATTTGGCAGTCTCATCAGCAAGTGTGGATGGTAAACGTATGTGTGTTTTGCAACTACTGGTAATGTTTGTTTTGAATAAAAATAAGCTGCTGCCTTTTTCTTGTCAATGTAGAGTTTTGTACGGTTTTGTTTTCCTTTCACTCTAGTCATAGCCATGCATTCCTTTAAACTATCTTTCGCTGTTGGTTTGCTCTTATGACATCTAGGGTCCTCAAACATGTTGGAAGGTAAGTGTGATTTCTTGTGTACAAGAAGTTATGCAGCACTGTATTTGGTTGGCATCAGATGCTACACTATTATTATTACTTGACCACACAGATGAGGTGTTTTATTGTGTGGTACTATTGGGAATTGAACTCCGGGCCTTGCATTTGGTAGGTAGGTGCTCTGCCATTCAGATGACCTTTAGCAATATTATTTATCTCCCTAACTTTAATTATATTGACTCTGCCTGCTTTTTGTGAGTGTGAAAAGATCCAACTACAGGAGGAGAACTGAAGACGGTTGGGGCGTTTGCATCAGCTTGCAATTTTCAACTTGTGCCGCATAAGTGTTAGGATATTCATTGTCAGGTTTATGTATTAAGAGAAGAAAATGCTTATCTTTGTAAGAAGAGACCACACATAGCTTAAATAAAAAATAGATGATTATTTATTCTCCCCCTGCACTGCTATGGGAAGAATCAAATTTAATATTTGCTACTTGAAAACTTATTGATAGCAAACAGAAAAAATAGCAACATGGAGTCTTGTTAAGGGACACAGTTTTCCATGAATCGTTCAAATGTTGTCTTGCTAGCCTAAGTGCTGACAGCTTTGGCTCCAGACTTATTTCTAGCAGGGATAGCATCCTTTGAAATATCAAGATAACAAGTACCAGCAGAGCAGAGGGCTGGATATATTTGCTGCTCAGTCTGATAAAGATAACATTTCTCTATAAGATATGACTTTATAGAGGTTTTTTAGTACTTACTATAACATATTGGAGTTCTCTAAGCTCAAGGTTGCCTGGTTGAGATCCTAACCTACTGCATTTATAGACTCTGCTGGGTTGCTCTGGGTAGCTTCCATAGATCCTGGGGAACAAGAAAGATCTGAGGTGAATATTCATCCTCTTCTGCTGTTATTCTGAGAATGTTTAAAACGCCCTTAGACTTACAAGTCTGATGTTTTCTACCAGCCCAGCACCCACAAAACTGTGGCAGACGAATTCACAAGCTTGCTAGTAAGGTCAACTCTTAGGTACTTCACAGTCCTCGACCCTGCCAAAATGCTACAGGTTTCCTCCACCTCCATGAGCTGCCATTTGGTATATTGATTTCAAGGTGAGATGTGCTTTCTGTTGAAGGAGAATGCTAGAGCATTTTATAATCAATGCAAAAGACTCAAGGCCCAATGGGGAAAGGGAGCTGTTATGACAGAGATAGAAGTTAAAGTCATAAGAGTTCAGATCAAGGTCTTGACTAAGTCTTGTGATGTGCCCACCCCAGGAGCTAGCCGTGAGTTCCCGAAATCCCCAGCTTGCTAGCTCAACTGCTTACCCATTGTCCTGCTTTATGGAAATAGCCTGATGTTCCAGTGAAAGCCTTCACTACCCTAGATTCCCAGCCACTCTGTCCCTATGCCTGGCAGGACAAGATGTCTTTTACGGGGCCATTTGTGCTGACTGCCAGTTTGAATTGTGACTGTACTTTACCTCACCCCTTGCTCCCAAACCTGGCTGAAACTTGGATGGGAGATTGGCCTACTTCTCAGTATTGATCTGTTTTAGGCTTGGGTTCAGTGCCAAGCTTCCTTTGTAGTGACTCTGTTGCTGTGCCAAAGTTGTATTGGGTCTAGACATTCAAAACTGGGTTGGCAAGACAGCCACAGATGCAAAGCAGAGTCAAATGTGGGGAGGGAGTAGGAAATACAGGGAGGACAATGGTAGCAATAGAAATGAACTAGGGTATGGCTGCTCTACCTTGACACTGTTATTCTTTGGGGCCCAATCATGCTTTAATGTGTCTGTCGGGTATATTGTAGGATGTTTAGCAGCATCCTTGGCCTCTAACCATTAAATGGCAGGAGTATTCCATGTACTCTGTTGTGACAAGGGGAAATATCTGCAGATATTGCCAAATGTCTATGATAGACAAAGTAAGTCATAGAGATTGGTCAATGATGACTATAAACTATTGCTCAGTTGTGATATAAACCCACTGTATATTTGCCTCTAGTTGAGAACCACTGCTCTATATTATTAAAGGTACTCCCAAATGGGTCCTCACTGCAGACTTTGTAGAAATGCTTGGTTTCTTTTTTTTTTTTTTTTTTTTTTTTGGTTTTGTGATGGTACTGCACGCAAAGCTAAGGCCTGGGCACTGTCTTTTCTTTTCTTTCTTTTTTTCTTTCTTTCTTTCTTTCTTTCTTTTTTTTTTTGTTAAAGCTGACACCCTATCACTTGGCGTCAGTTCCACTTCTGGCTTTTTTGCTGGTAAATTGGAGATAAGCATTTTATGGACTTTCTTGTCAGGGCTGGCTTTGATCCTTGATCCTGAGTAGCTAAGATTAAAAGTGCCAACTACTCCGGCTGGGAAGGTAGCTCAGTGGTAGAGTGCTTGCCTTGCATGCATGAGGCCCTGGGTTTGATTCCTCAGCACCACAGAAGCAGAAAAAAAAGGTCAGAAATGGCTCTGTGGCTTGAGTGGTAGAGCGCTAGCCTTGAGCTGAAAAGCTAAGGGACAGCGCCCAGGCCCAGAGTTCAAGCCCCAGGACCAACAACAACAACAAAAAAAGTGTGAACTACTAGTACCTGGTAAGATAGTTGGCTTTGGTCAAGGTTTATCAATCTCATCCCTACTGGCTTTTTAGTCCCAATCATTGTTTCTTTGAGTATGGGATATGCTTAACGGAATTTAGGGTATTTGGAAATACCTGTGGCTTCCATCCCCTTGATGCCAGTCATACTGGCACCACTCTCCAGGACTTACAACCAAAAATGTATATGACATTATCAAATGTCCCCCAGAAAGCAAATTTGCCTCAGGTGGAGAGCCTCTATAGTATTGAAATATGGATACTGGGCTTAAGCAAAGCCATCTTTTCTGCCCCGCCATCTTAATGCTTTCATAGGTAATGGGAATAGAATTGCAGATATATAGTGGATTGTTAGACTCTAGGAAATCTCTATCCTTTACCTCTGCTTGTTAAGATTGTTGGGTTTTCCCAGGTGATGGTGGCTCATGCCTGTAATCCTAACTACTAAGGAGACTGAGATCTGAGGATTGCGGTTCAAAGCCATCCCAGGCAGGAACATAAAACTCTTATCTCCAATTAACCACCAGAAAACTGGAAATGGTGCTGTGGCTCAAGTGGTAGAGTGCTTGCCTTGAGCTAAAGAGGTCAGGGACAGCGCCCAGGCCCAGAGTTCAAGCCCCATGACCAACAACAACAAAAAATTGTTGAGCTCTGGGAAATCTCTATCACTGATTTCCCTCCTAGTTAACCTCTAATGAACCCTAACTGCCCCCCCTTAGTTAACCCATAATTGGCTCATTTTGCTTCTATAAACACGCTTTACTAATCCCTATACCATGCGACGACATCTATCTTGATATGGTTTTTACTTTTATAAGCTTTATACTAACATTTGGCAGTGCAGGTTCTTTGAGGCACTAGTTCATTTGACTAATAAAGACTCCTGATTTGACCTCTTAAAGTGTGGTTTCTCTGTAGCCCGTTGATTGAGTTCCCATATAACAGTGGAAGCACTTTTACTGCTTGTTTGCATGGGAGGTGAGAACATTAAGGGACCACAAGGAAGCAGCCAGTGGAAGACAAATTTTGGAAAGGAAACTCTTCTCAACTAATTATGTTGAAACAGAATTTTCAGAACCACCACAGTTTATTTTATTAGTCGGCAAACTAAGAGTTAAGCCTATATTAGTGGTTCTCAATGAGGAATGACTTATTCCTCAGGGACCTTTGATAATGTCTGGTTGCTCCTAGGATCTAGTCAATAGAGGCTTGAGTGACTGTTAAATATCCTATACAATGCGCAGGACAAATTCCAAGACCAAATCCCAAATATCAGTAGCACTAAGATGGAAAACCCTTGATCTATATGAATGTCATTCATTTTGATTTGATTGGCAGTTGTAAAACAATCCATCACTTCTGGGCTCACTTGAAAAACAGCCTTTATAAACAATGGTGGGACATTCATTTAAACTCTAGGTGAACCCTGTTCTGCACATGTTCGTGCAAAGCCAAAAAAGTTCTCATTGATAAGAACAAAGTCAGTGTGAAGAGAATGAAATTAATGTCAACGAAAATGGTCCAAACTTTGAGGAATTTCTGGCTCTTGGTTCCTGTTTTCTTTGAAATCTAGTTTTACCTTTAGCCTTAATGTTGATTAAGCAGAGGGATCCTTCTTTGATCACTTTAGGTTCCATTACTTCAGTAAAAAAGGTTCAAGTGATTTGTATGTTTGAAATCAGAAATGTTTAGAAGAACCTGAGTATTCAGATACCCGGATGATGACCCTATGATGTAGTCTGGAATTCAGCTCAAAGAAACCATGTGACCAGGTTCCATATAAAGTATAAGATGTGACATAGGCACAAGATAATAACAAAGATAGAGATGAAAGTCTTTCCTACTCTCCTCTTTTCTCTAACATTAAATGACCATTTGTGGGTTGGGCGCAGGTGGCTCATGCTTGAAAGTCTGTGAATCTCTCTCTCTCTCTCTCTTTCTCTCTCTCTCTCTCTCTCTCCCTCTCTCTCTCTCTCTCTCTCTCTCTCTCTCTCTCTCTCCCTCTCTCTCTCTCTCTCTCTCTCTCTCTCTCGTCAGTCATGGGGCTTGAATTCTGCTGGGCGCTGTCTCTCAGCTCTTCAGCTGAAGGCTAGTGCTCTACCACTTGAGCCACAGCACCACTTGCAGTTTTCAGGTGGTTAATTGGAGATAAGAGTCTCATAGACTTTCCTACCTCTGCTGGCTTTGAACCATTATCCTCAGATCTCAGCCTCCTGAGTAGTTAGGCTTACAGGTGTGAGCCACTGGCGCCTAGCTGTGAGACACTTATTGCTATGTACTATTTAAAAAAAAACCTGGAAGTGGAGCTGTGGCTAAAGTGGTAGAGCACTAGCCTTGAGCAAAAGAAGCTCAAGGATAGCACTCAGTCCCTGAGTTGAAGCCCCAGGACTGGCAGACATGATAAAGGCCATTTATGGAGCCTCAAATGTTAGCATTTCTCTCAAACAAGTGCACAAAACATACATGGAGATTTATAATTTCTGAGTGCTTTCTCAAATACTACCCTTGAATGTGAAAACCAGAGAGGGGTGGGGGAGAGAGAAAGAGAGAGAGACACTGTTACTGTTGAAGCATTAATATCTATGTTTGCAACCTTTCATTTGTAGTCATTCCCTTCTGCAAAACATTAATTATAACTGTGATTAAGTTTGCCTGGTGGGTTGCATTTGGATTAGCTCTTAAAGCAAATGAATGTGTGGGTCAATTATCTTCTAGTGTAGTTCATTCACGTATCTTGAAGGAAGCACAGTTTCCTAACTAATCTTTCATCGGAGTTGGTCACATCTATATACTTAAAATTCTTCTCTTCATACAATGTTTGTGAGCTAAGCTACTGACTTCCATCTCTTTATATGAGAATGCCATTTCTTTTCTTTCCCAAAGAAACTAGTTGAGATGTTTCATAACAAGTCCCCAGTGGATTAGTGGGAAAGGACAAGAAGAGAAATGAAGATGCTGACCGGAGCAAGCTGCCCCCCTAGGAGGGCTCTGTGCCTCAGAAATGGTTCCATTTCTAGGCAAACTGGCCTGGACAGGTAAAATTCCCAGGACCTTCCCAGCCACATGTAATGGACTTGTGATGGCTGCCAGTACCATCCTTCAGATCATGCTCACTAGGCCCAGAACACAATGTGGTTAAAGGAGCTGAAATCCTAGAGAGGCATCACTGTTTAATGCCCAGCATTTATTTCTTAAATCCGTTTTACATGGAGCTTGAGCAGTTTCTTTGAAGTTAAAGCCAGAAAATTGCAGGCGACACCAGAGGGCGCCCTTTCCCTCCGCTAGTCTGTTGACACGCTAGCCACTCTGAGGAAGGATTTTATTTGTTTTTCTGGGTTCCTGGGGTTGACAAAGGCTGTGCATTCCCATTTGAGAGGACACGCCCATTGCAGTCCCGGGCTTCCTTCCCTGGCTCTGCTTTCTTTTTCTCCCCGGGAGCTGCGTAACTTTGTAGTTGGCGAGATCTCGCGAATAAAGAGAAGGGTGATCTGAGATCAGCAGGAAGAAATAACCTGCCCCCGGAGGGAGGAATGCATTGTTTTTGCACAGCTTTCAGCGCTTTAAGAAAGATCAGAAATCCTGTTTGTCTGCGGAGGCGTGAATGGGGTTGCTCTCCTGGTTGGGTCCTGCTGGCTTCCTTCCCTTCCTTTCTCATTGAACCGGACACTGTCCTTACTGTCAGCAGACCATAATGAATGTCACAGAGTACATGCTACGGGTGGGAATTGGGGGGGGGATGCTGGAAAAACATCAGTTTAAGGAATTCTGGGTGAATGTAACCCACATAATCTCCCCCATAAGAATAGCTGGTTCAGCAGTCGGAATTGGGAGTAGAAGGAAAATGGAAGTCCTGGGCACAGAAAAATAGCAGATGCTGCCTATTTTCCTTGGAGACTTGTAAGAAAACCCGGGGTAGGATCATATTTTTTCTTGCAATCCGGCTATTTGCTCTATTTACTCTAGATAAAATGCCCACTTCCTTATCTGACTCTATTTTTGCCAGCAATTGTGGTTTTGATGTGGACTTTGCATTCTCCCCCACTCCCCAATACAAAGAAAGTTCCAGCATTCCCAAATAAGGCAACAGGTTCCTGCCTGTCACGCATGTGGTCATGGACCTGCTATGTGTGAAGGAAGCCAAGGAAACGGCAAAACCATCGCCTTTTTTGGAAAGTTCTCTGCTTTCTGCCTACAGAAACGTGAGGATTGCTTTTTGACTCATTCCCTGAACTGTTGCGAGGAGGGCCGATTTCAGCTTCTATGGCTTTCAATGGTTTAGTGGTGGAAGTTGTCAGAGCAGGAAGTATGCCATTGTTTTGTAATTTGGAGAGACAACACATGAGAAATGGCTTCTGTCACCATTATTTTCCTGCGGATGGCCTGCCAATCTCTGCCTTAGGTCTGCTCCCTAGGGGGAGGGACCTGGGGAAGAAGGTGCCTAGAACTAATTGTCACAGCTCACCAGTCACCAACACTTCAGAACAGACTAGGGAAGGAAATAGCACTTCTCTTGGAGAAGCAAATACAAGTACCGTTTACATGTCTGAAAGACAGAGATGGAGTAGCAGAATGTGCTATTAAAACTTCTAAACCAGGTGAGAATAACCTGGCAGCTCCAATACCTGTTGCAACCGATTCCGGTTCATTGTGTAATTGCCAAAAAGCAACAGTCCCAGGCTCTCTTCAGTCCCACTCTCTTATTCATGACATCTAGTCAAGCACATTTCTTAAGTGGCTTCCTGCTTTAGGCACTGCAATTCAGTACTCTCCAAGGGTAAAAAACAGGTGCAATTTGATGGATTTATTTCCTTCCTTCTTCCCCTTCCCTTCCCTTCCCCTCCCCGTTTCCCTCCCTTCCATCTTATGCTGGTACTGGGTGTTGAACTCAGGGCCTGGGTGCTCTCCCTTACCTTTGTCACTCAAGACTAGCACTCTGTCACTTTAGCCACAGCTCCACTTCTGGCTTTGTGCTGGTTAATTAGAGATAAGAATCTCATGGACTTTCCTGCCCAAGCTAGCTGCAAATCATGATTCTCAAATCTCAGCCTTTTGAGTAGCTAGGATTAAAGGTGTGAGACACTGGTGGTGCTGTTTGGCTCTTTCTTTTTATTGTCAAGAGGGAAGACATCTTAGAGAACTTATATATAACCTTGAAGTCCAGAATAAAGGTGGCGAACATTCAAATGGCTCAAAAATTGTGTGAAGGATAATGTAAGGTCAAATGGATACAAATCATGTAAGAAACGGGACAAAGGCAAAGTGGTTAAATATCAGCTTCCTGTCTGATGTTCCATGCACTAGAAGATTGAATAAGGAAATAGGAATGTATGAGGCAGACTAGCTACTGTCAGATCTGACTAGAAAATCACAAAAACGGAGTACTTCCAGTGCCCAGGGAATCATTTTTCTCTTTATTGCCGTTCATATAAATGTAATTCTTTCTCACTCGCGTGAGACAATTTTAAAAATAGCAACCCTACAACGCATTGGCAGGAGACTTGTTGACAAGCTAAAACTGTTAGACGCTTGCTCGCTGCGGAGATGGAGAAAATCCACAGAGACTAGAAAATGGAGGCTGCATGACAGAAAGACAATGTAGACTTCCTCCAAGATTCTGCTCTTGATAGTCTTGCTTTTGTTTCAAGATTTGATCAAGCAAATTCATTTTTAAGGCCTTAAAGGAGCCTTTTGGTGTGCTCCAGAAGGCTTTATAACAGAGGCTCGCCAACCTTCTTTGGGAAAGACCAGACAATCAATATTTTAGGCTTAATAAGCACACAGTCTGTCACAACTACTCAACTGCACAATGGTGGTATGAACACAGTAATAGACAATAGAGAATCAAAGCATCAGACTAGGATCCCTGTAAACCTTGCGTACAATAGGCTGGACTGGCATTCTATGGGTAGCTGTTTGCCCAGTGTTTCTTTCCTTCTTGCCAAATGATAGTTTTGCAAGCGTGTACACATGGAAGATTTCCTCAGGCTGTGGTCTCCTGAAGATTTTGCACACTGGTATGAATGGCCCGTGTGCTTCCATTTAAACAAATGAAACAAAGCTTTCCTTTGACCCAGAAGCATGGTGCCACTGTCTTTGGTGAAACCTTTTTAAATTGTCACTTGCAGTGGGTATGATATTGACTCAGCTATCTATAACAGAAATCTGTAAATCTTGTTCTGTCTCCCTCCCACATAGTCATAGACATAGACAGACAGACAGACATTTTAGATATTTTCTCAAGCTCTGCTCCCATAGCTTGTTCTTAGTGTCTACATGAGAAGGAAAAAGGTAAAGGGGGAGGGGAGGCCCACCTTTTGTCCTTTAAGATGCATCATTTCCCCCCTTCCATCTCACTGGCCAGAGTTTATTAGCCTATCTACCTCTAAAGAATGATTCTAGGTGGCCACAGAGCACAGACTGATCATTCTGTTATTATAGAAGAAGGGAAGAGTGTATATTGAGAATATTGTCTACTGAGAATATAGTGACAATCTCCCCTCTCGCACCCTGGCTTTTACAAGGCAGTTATTACCTATGCCAGTCTGTATATGCTAGTAATAAATTTGGGATTATACAGAAATGGTCAGTTTCCTATAGTCATTCTTTTCTCTGGAGCTATATGTAATAGAATATTGTAATAAAATGTGACAGCCTTCAACATGAAAGAGTCTGTTTAGTTTGTGGCATTGTTGGACAGGTTGGATAACTGCTGGCATGGAGGCAATTACCCCACTGTTATAATGCATCTCTAAACCAAGTGGATGATGAGAGAGTCTTCCTTCCACCGCAGACCAGGCACATGTGGGACTGACTGACCTCACTACAGAAAAGCCAGAAGAGGCCGGCAGGGTGTGTGAGCTGGGCAGTGTCTGCCAGCCAGCCAAAGGCTGGTGCTCTGGACAGCTGGGGCAGAAGTCCGGGCTCTAGGCCTCAACGTGCTCATTATCACAGCGTGATCAGCATCCTGGTACTTTCCTTCTCTGAGCCTCAGTGTCCTCAGAAGCATCTATACATGCTTCTGTATGCTATAGCCTACAGATTCTTCCCTTTAGTTTTCACTGCCTAGAATGAGTGTCAGAGTCACAGCTGACTTCTCTCCTCTGGTGTCTGGAGAATGAGGAGGAAAGGAAGCCTTCATGAGTTAGGTGGCATTGGAAACGAGTGGACTGAAGTAGTAATGAGAATCTCATAGAAGGGAAAGGTCAGGACAAGGTTGATGAGTGCCTTGTGGGTGCAGAGGAAGATCAGCTGAGGGGCTAAGCTGATTGGCGGTCTTTATCTTCCCAGTGATTTCTATGACAGCTGAAATGAAGAGAGAGGGATGATTTCTGCCATTTGCCCCAAGGGTGGTTGGCAGCATCAGCTTGACAGGAGCAAGGTCTTTGCGGCCCCATTCTGGCTCTGGTGGGGCTTAGCTGCAGGCTTTGGGCAAATTGCTTGACCTTTTTGAGTCTTGGTGTCTTTAGATGATACATGGAAGAGAGTTATATAAGAGAATCAATGAAGCACATATTTCAGAGACAGATGTGATCTAGGGCAAGTTGTAAACCCTCTCTGGGCCTCAGTTCCCTTTCTGAAAAGTGGCCATAGTAATAGTACCTTCCTCTTCCTTATGTTTGTTGAGAAGCTTAAGTGTGTCCCCAGGTGTAAAGTGACATCGTCTAACTGCTCTTTACAAATGATTCCATCGCACAATGCCTAACTTGAGGCCTAGAAATTTCATAAATATTCCTATTTATCTTCCTCCCAGGTCCCCTAAAGAGGTTACAGACTATCCCTTCTCCTTTTTCTCTAGTACTTTCTTCCAGTCAAATCAGCTTGTTAAGTCTTACCCAGTAAAAATTCCAAGGGATGAATTCCTTTTGGAACAACCAGATGAACAAGAAGAGAGTCTTTGTGGCTCTAGACGTGTTGCCTACCAAGGTCAAGGTCATCATCCCTCTTCTTCCTGAAACCATATTGTTGCTATACCTTCTTCAACTAAAAAGCTGTGTAGGTTCATCTCTAGTAGTCTATGGATGTGGGAATGAGTCAACCCATAAGCTAAGCTGGAGCCTTGATCAGAGGCAGGCTAGGAACAGATTCATTGGGTCATTTCACTTTTGCCATTCAGCAATTCACCTAGAGAGAACATGCAGATTACAGGCACAGGAAGACACACAGGGCAATCTGTGGTGGCCAGCTGGGCTGTATTCATGGTGGAGAACTTGGAGGAAGATCTAGCAACTGGCAAAGCTGCCTGAGCTTCTCGAATCTTCGTCCATCTGCACACAGCTTTTATGACCCTCCATTTCATATTCCCACTCCAGATAGAGTCCAGTATTAAACCTTTCTTATTTCACCAGGTGAAGGGAACATCTGCTTTGTGTATCTAAGAGACTCTAAGAGGAAGAATGTGAGTGCTTGAAAGAAGCGGCACAGACGTGCTCTCAGGAGACTAAGCACTTAACAAGTAGTTGTAGGCTTGGAGTCCTGCTGATATCTCCTAGGTAACCTCTAAGGAACCCAGTCATTACATTAGGTTTTTACCTGAAGTGGCACTCAGCAATCTACAAGCCCACAGCATACGGTTAGGAACTGTTGGCAAAATTTTTAGAACCATCTGCCATATCTGTGCATGCATGCTAGTGGGAGTAGCAGCCATATATGAAGACACTGAACCCGGAGTGCTGCCTTTATTTAAGGATGTAGGATTCAATGATGTTTTTCCCTAGGTAGCAAGTGGAGTCTCTTTGATTCATTGTCTCTGTTCACAAAAGACTGATGGACATTAAAATGGGGATGGTAGGGCAAGCAATGTGGCATAGTGGTAGAGTGCTTGCTTAGTATGTATGAGGACCTGGGTTCAATTCATTGGTACCACATAATCAAAGAAAGTAAATAAAATTATTTAATTAAAAATATGGATGTTAGCCTTTTTATCTTAGAACCCTTTGGGGGTCTCAGCTCTACCACTTACTGGCTGGGCCTTTGTGAACCTTAATTTGCTTATTTACCTGATGATATGAAGATATTCCACTTAAATTTGTTGAGAAAATTAAGTGAAAATGATCTTAAAAACAAAGCGGTTGGTAAATCATAGTTGATTTAACAAGATTGTTTAAGATCTACCACGCCACATAAGGGAGAATGTAGTTTCATATTTGAGCAATTAAATGGCCTGGAACCAGCCTAGTACAGATCTTGCAAAGTCTTCATGAACACAAAGGAATACTTTTAAAAGTAAAATTTGTCTATGGGGATCAACCAAAATCACTCCTTTGTTCTACAAAGATGGTAGGTTTGGTGGAAGACTATGGACAAAGAACTGTTCATTGAGTTATTAGGGAGCCCTTGCTGGGAACAGATCTGGTGATAGAGTTGTAAGAACTGAATGGGTTTCCTTATAGTTCCCCTACACATTTGTTGATGGGGCACTGATAATTCACCCGGATTCATGCAATAGCATAAGCCTTGGCTTCCTCAGAGCTGACTTAGCTCTGAATGTTCTAGATATCCTAAAATTATATTTGGATCTATCAACAGCAGTCTACGGCCCTTTGAGGTCTAATCATAATCATCAAGAATATCTTCTTGGGGACTGAGTGGAGTTCATAGCACACAACGACTCTGTCTCTGATCACCCTCACACCCTCATCCAACAAGGGCCAGTGAAGTCTGTGGATTTGAATAATTGTCCTTAGGAAATTAGATACAAATTGCCTTCTCTGAGGTTCCTGACAACTGGGAGTAAATCCAGCCTCCAAAACCAGGTAGGAATGCAGCCCAGTATGTAAATGGACAGTCATCATTCTAGTCTTGTTGGACAGCTTCAGGAAGATTCATTACCCCAAGCTCAAGCTGTCTTTCATCACCGGCAAGGTGTCTGTTCAGGAGTCGTGCCCCATTCTGGTCTCAGCTTACAAACTTCCCAAAAGCAACTCTGCAACCAAAGCCAAATATTTGTTAAAAAGCACAAGTGTTAAGTCTTTCTATAGGATTAAACTCATTGAAACAGGAAGAAAGAAGTGGAGAGGAAAGAGGAAAACAATGACAAACGAGTCCTGGACAATGAAATGTTGTGTGTTCATTGTAAAAGGAAAGGAGAGTATATATGCATTTCTGCTTTCATCTCTGACTTACTCTACTAACAATGAAATATCCATAAGTAAATTCTACAGCGTCAAGACACTATTTTGAATGCAAGCCCATTTCTGAAGTTTTTGTTCAATTATTCACAACAGACTGCTCCATTGCTTCTTAACTGGCTTTAGACCATTTAATGTCAAAGAAAGCACATCTTCATCATGCCAATCCACCTAAATCCCCAGTATTTTACTTAAGATGTGGGAAATAATACATTGTCAAGTGCCAAATAGAGGTAACATACCGTCAAATTATAGCCCCCAAACAGAAAGGGCTATCATGTTGTTCATAGAAATGGAATATAAGAGAGGTTAAATGAAGGATGGGAGTCTTATATTGTAATTCTCATGTGGTCTTTCCATTAAGTTGTTATTTCATACAGAGTTTGCTGTCACTTTAGGCCTTGAGTCCTATTCATGGTTGCTAAGCAACAGCTTCCCAAACTGATCACTTTGAGGCTAACATTTTCCACCAAATGTAGAGTACTCTTTGTGGGTCGATTCTCTGTCATGTGGATGTCCTTGGATCTTTCGGCCTATCCCCTATACTAAGTTTCTCACTGCCTTTAAATTTTGTGAGCCAGTATACCTTAATTTCACCTTTGAGGAACCTTTAAGAGAAATTATTGAAAAAATGCAGTTAAATGTTAGGAGGAGGTATATTTTGTAACTTAGGAAGTAGGGATAGGGATTTACTTTTGAGGCAAACTATCCCTTCATTTTGAGAAAATTATTCCTCTTAGTTCTGTGACTAGTAAGCAAGCAGTACTCACTGTTATTGGGGAAGGCTTGAGAAACTGGATTTTCAGAGAAAGCCCTGTATTATTCCCAGCTGGATGCCTATACTTTTCCATTGTATCAATTGCTTGCGTCTTTCAGCTGCACGAGGTCTTTGCAGACTTTACAGATTTCTAGGAAATGGGCAGGTCCTTTCCTCAGTCAATTTCACTGTAAGTTATTGCTTGTTTGAGGATGATTTGTGTGAGCTCTTATTGTAGGAGCTGTTTTCAGGAGATTGAAAGTGGCAGACCTGTGAAAGGTGGGAAATGTCTGAAGGATGAATTCTATTTCAACCAGAACCATCACCATTGTTTAACATTTAATCATTCTGATTGGAAATGTACATATAAACAATTTGCTTTTGATGATATTTTGGGCTTATATCTCTATTGATTTAATTATAGATCACATTTAATTTAACATCAGAAAGAAATCATTATGGGAGGAGACCTAGAACTTGAGTGATGGAAAAGGTTCCTCCCCAACTCACCCATCAACTGGGTCAATAGCTGTCTAAATTCCTTTAATTGTCACGTGCTGCCTGTTTGCTGATTACTATATATTCTCAAATCATGATGACCAACATCTGACAACATCTGTCTATTTGTTGAATAAAGGATAGGATAAATACTAAAGGTGTTAACCCGAATATGGTTAAAGATACAACACTTTTACAGTAAATATAACCTTCAGTGTTGAGACTTCTTTCTTACTTCCATTATGTATAAGGCATACTGATTTTGTAGGAAAACCAAAAAGGTATGGTTCAACTTGTCATCTGACTTTCAGTAAACCAGCTTTCTAGTCTAGTTTATAATGTGATCTGTAGATGGAAAGGCATTGGTTTTACTCTCCAATGTATGGGACAAAAATTGGTGTCAAGATTCATTGAAGCAAAAAATGAGAGCAAGTTCAAGTTTCAAATCATTGTCTTCCTTTTTGGTGACAAAGACTTGACATTAACCTGGGTACCGGAGACTCACACCTGTACTCCTAGCTACTTAGGAGGCTGAGATCTTAGGATTGCAGTTCAAAGACAGCCCTCACCTCCAATTAACCACCAGAAAACCAGAAGTGGTGACTCAAAGTAGTAGAGCGCTAGCCTTGAGCAAAAGAGCCCAGAGCCAGTACCAAGACCTGAGTTCAAGCCCCATAACTGGCAAACAAAAAGGGAATTGGCATTTAGTTCCTGAGTCAAAGGTAAACACAGATGCTAACTGTCCCTCACCCAAGCCTGTTTCCTTCAGGCAGTTTTTCAGGCCCCCAGAAGATTAGATCCCTGTAAAAGTGTCTCTGAGACAGCTATTTGTCTTGAAAGTATACTATGTCTGTTTTTGACTTGGCTTTTCAAACTTTTGCAAGAGGAAGTAGAGCTTGGCTAAATACTGCAGCTTATTCAAACCCCAATGCTGAATCCCTGTTTCAGACTTAAAAACACATGGATCTCCCCTAGCTCTCATGAACTTTCCCTTGGTTCACTGTAGAGGGTGGGCCTTTGTCCCAGGAGACTTCTCACATTCTGTTGTTAAACAGCTGTTTCCAGAGGCCTGTTATCCTCACACCCACACAAGGCTGAAAATAGTAGCTCCGTCCCTCCCTGTACAGTCTGTGCTTTCAAAGGCACAGTTTGCTCAGTTCTTGCCTTTCAGTTGCCTTCAGTTTTCTTTCTGGTAAATAAAGAATCAGGGTATTCTCTTTAGTTGGTTACAAGTAATTTTTTTTAAAAAAACTTGAACCATGGTAAGTAGTGGAATATATAAATGTAATAGATGTAAATCAGTGAAACAATCAATGTTTTCAATGCTGGCTTTTGGGGGGGACAGTGTTGGCTTGTCTAGCACAAAGGAGATCTTTCCTGTTGCCTTAGTGTCTGTATCAGAGATGCCCAGGGCTTATTTGTGAGCACTTAGGGAAAATGGTTCCTTGTGGCAGAGACAGCTTCTTCCTCTGACATTTGCTTTTTCCAAACATTTCCTTTCATGAATGCTTTCTAATTTTTAGCTTTTTTCATAGTGAGATGAAATTCACAGAATATTACATTAACCAGTTTAAAGTGAAAACTTCAGGGGGAATTTCATACATTTGCAATGTTGAAACACTACCACTTGTATCACTACCAAAGAAACTGTTGTGCACATCAAAGAGCCACTCCCTATTTGTCCTTGTCCCTGTGGTCCCTAGTAACAACCATTCTTTACCTGTTCGGGATATTTCATATAAATAGATCTTATGTGAGGTTTTATGGTTTTCCTTTCACTTAACACCAAATTTTCAAGATTCACCTATATTGTAGAGTGTATCAATACTTTATTCCATTGATTGGTTGATTGATTGAATGTGTATGTATGTGTGTGTGTGTGTGTGTGTGTGTGTGTGCACGTCTGTGTCTATGCACACATGCGCATGCACGTGTGCCAGTATTGGGGTTTGAACTCAGGGTCTGGGCATTGTCCCTTACTTAGCCCATTTGCCAAGGCTGGAGCTTTACTACTTGAGCTACAGCTCTACTTCCTGCTTTTTTCTCTCTTTTTGGTTGTTAATTGGAGATAAGGCTGGCTTTGAACCGGGATCCTCACATCTCAGCCTCCTGAGTAGCTAGAATTACAGGTGGGAGACACTGGGTCCCAGCTCATTTTATTCCTTTTAACGGATAAATCATATTCCATTGTGTGTATAGACCCCCATCTGTTTTATCCATTCATCTCTGTTAATGACCACGTGGATTGTTTCTATTGTTTGGATATTGTAAGCAGTGTTGCTATAAATATAAGTCACAAGTATCTGTTAGAGTCTTTGTTTTCTATTCTTTTGGGTCATACCTAGGACTGGTATTGTTGGTCATATGGTCATTCTATATTTAACTTTTTGAGAACCACCCAAACCATTTTCCACAGTAGCTGCATTATTGATTATAACATACCAGGCTTCTCATTTCTCCACATCCTCATTGGCATTTATTCCTTTTCATTCTTTTAAATATAATCATCCTAGTATCTTTGAAGTTGTGGCTCAATGTGGCTTTGATTAGCATTTCCTGCAAGAGTAATGACATTGGGCATCTTTTCAGGTGCTTGTTGCCATTTGTATATCTTTGGAGAACAGTCTATGCTGAGTTTTTTTTGTTGTTGTTGTTATTGTTGTTGAGTTGTAAGGTTGCTTTGTATATTCTGAAAACTAGACTCTTGTCAGATTTTTTGGGAAATATTTTCTTCCATTCTCCAGATTATCTTTTCGCTTTCTTGGTAAATATCTTTTTTTATTTTTAATACAGATTCTTGAGGCAAGGTCTTATATAGCACAGATTGGCCTTGAATGTTTGATCCTCCTGACTCAGCCTCCTGAGTGCTGGTATTCTAGGCATGCATTATTATATCTAGCTTGATAAAAAGTCCTTTATGCACAGGAAACTTTTTTATTTTTATGAAGTCCAGTTTCACTGATCTTGTCTTATACAAAGGTGCAGAGGTATAGGAGGCAGAGTAGTTATTCTTGGGACTAATTTACAGACTGTAGAATTTTACTTCATATATTGTTAAGATAAGCTCATCCTGGTTGTAAAATTATACCCACATGTTTTATGTGGTGACCAATTTTATGTAAAACTATTATGCTTTATGTCTATTTTTGTCTTAATGCTAGAAAAAATACTGTTGCTAATATAGATATTCTTGTGTGGAATATGGCATTTATCATTGGAGCTTAGAATGGTTGGTAATTTAGAAAGAATGGATAGATGGTTGATGTCATCCAATTTTATGTCTGTTTCTCTGAACTGTCTTCTTGACTCTGGATTCATATATCCAATTGTCCCATGACATCCTACAAGGGGTATTGAATAACCATCTAACATGTAGAGCACTCTTTGTTTTCCATTACACCCCTGGACCCTTTCAGTCTTCTACATTTCAATTAATGGCAGCTTCATTCTTCCAGTAACTCACTCTTGACGCACGCATTTTAAAAATATTTTCACTCAATTCACTCAACCATCAAAATGTAGATATAGCTTTTTTTTTGTCGGTGTGGGGCTTGAACTCTGGGCCTGGGCACTGTCCCTGAGCTCTTTAGCTCTAGGCAAGCGCTTTACCACTTGAGCCACCACACCACTGGTGGTTCATTGGAGATAAGAGTCCCACAGACTTTTCTGCCTGGGCTGGCTTTGAACCTTGATCCTCAGATCTCAGCTTCCTGAGTAGCTAGGATTATAGGCATGAGCTACCGGCACTGCCCGCCTAGGTCTGGATTCTTACTTCTTCCTGTTCCTTCCCCGCTCCTCCCTGCCCTGGCTATAGTGTCCCCCGCCCACAAATCCAGAGGAATCCAGTCAAAGAAAGCATTAAGCCAGGTCATTCTTGTATTTAAAAATCTCCAGGGAGTCCTATCTGATCAGAAAGAATACCCAACATGATTTGCCCTCCTTCCCCACCATCTGCTCTGATATCCACAGGTCTTCTCTCCCCCTGACTCACTGTGATCTATCCTCAAGCTTCCTGGTTGCTTCTTAAAGATTCCACTGACTATGTATCATTGTCCCTTCTGCCTGGAACAGAGTCCCTCCTTACAGCAATGGTACTTCCCCCTCCTTTCAGGGCTATGCTCAATCTTCCTTCATCCAAGAGAGAAAGTTCTTCCCACCTTGCCTTCATACCCTCTCCCATCTCTGCCCCACAGCCAGTCCCACTGCTCCCCATCTCTTTTCACTTGCTTCTGCTTTCTACAGTACATGACGATCTTCACATTGTGCCCTAGACATTGTCAGCATTTGTTTTTTGCCCAAGACACACAGACATGCACACAGATTGACTTCTACCTGCAGAGATGAATAACAGAAAATCATTCACTTCATGCTTGTGGTGTGACTTTCTTTCATTGGGTGGATGAAAGGGACTGGATGTACAACAGCTGTTTTCAAGGTCTGCACTGTAGTGCTCTTTTGGAATTTCCCTGCTTATTAATTTTCAAACAGGAGTGCGTGCATTTAGTGATGTGGTCCATTGTGGTGCTAATCCATTCATTAGGGATTCCCAAATATGCGCTCATACAATAGACTGCAGTACTTTGAAGAAACCTGTATGGATTTCTATGTGGACTCCCAGAGGACTAAAGTAAAGCCTTGAAGCTCACAAGGAATACCCCAATCTTGTGATCTGTCAGGCCCTCTGAGTCAGCTTGGCAGTTAATGATCTCAGTTAACAAGATTCTAGAACTGTGGTCATATCAAATGACAAGAGTATCCACTACAAGAGCAATGATTCTTTGCCTCCTTTTTTTTTTTAACATAAAGGAAACTCAAGCAAATATTTTGGGAGTATTGTTGCCTTTCTGTGACTCTCAGCTGGAAAGAAAGTCTAGGCTTCATATTCTAGGTTATAAATGTATTCCTGGAAAATACTCATAAGAAAGCCTGGTGGAAGGGGTGGAGCGATCACAAAGTGCTGGAGCAATCACTGAGTATACTATACTAATCTAATAGATTGAGCAACCACAGCCTTTGAACAAAGTGCTCTTCATGGCATCCCACAGCTAAATACTGCCAGAACTGGTAGGGCAGCTCAGGGCTGTAATGTCTCACATGAGGCTACTTTCCAGTGATCATCTGACCATTCAGGGGAAAGCAGAGACTAGAATCCAGGCCTCTTCATTCCCTACACAGCAATCTGAATTATCTCCAGAAACAAATAGTAATCCTTTTCTTCTTCTTCTTCCTCCTTTTCCTCCTCCTTATCTGCCCCCCCATTTGAATTCAGAGCCCTGTGCTTGAACTCTGAGCCCTGTGTTTGCTAGACAAATGTTCTACCACTTAAACCATGCCCTAGATCTTTTTGCTTTAATTATTTGGAAGATAGGGTCTTGTACTTACGTCCAGGCTGTCCTGGAGCACATTTCTATGATTTATATTTCCTCTGTAGCTGGGATGAGAGACACAAGACACTGTGTCCAGCTTTTCATTGGTTGAGATGACGTCTTGTTAACTTTTTGTTTGGGCTGGCCTCCAACCATGATCCTCCTGATCTCTGCTTGCAGAGTATCTTGGATTATAGACATGAGTCATCACCTTGCCCAGGACATATAATTTTATGGGCCCTAAGTTATCTTTTTTTTTTTTTTGAGAGTTAGGTTGGCTGGTAGATGAGAAGCATTGTTTAGCCTGGTTAATCAGCTGATAAAAACTGCCTGGTTGATAATTTAACCTTTATTTAAAATTTGTAAGTATGTCGGTACACAAATGTCCAGAGAGTGGAGATACTTGGGAGCTAGCTTTCTAAAGGGGATCGATTGCTTTTGAAAGCTTTAGCCTTGCTCATGGATTCTCAAAGAGTGGTCCTTGGACCAGCAGCATCAACATCGGCATCAGTATCACCTAAATAACTAGGTTTCCTGAATCAGAAACTCTGGGATGAAGGTGCAACAATTCGTATCTCACATAGACTTCATAGGACTACAGTGCTTAGTGTAGTTTAAGAAGGAAAAGGAGTCATAGATATTGATATCAGATACTAAACCAACACATAGCTTCTGTGGCTAAGACTTATTCCTGAGGATACCCTGGGGCAAACAGGGCTGCCTCTACTGAACTACTTGAAGGACTCCCCCCTCACCCCACTTGCTCATGCATATAAAGTAGCGAGGATCCAGGATCTGATGGTGTAGGTTCCAAAGCCTCCATTGCCTCAATCCGACAGGGCTTCTCATGGGTTGAAGAGGCTAGACTTTACCTGAAAGCACATCCTTGCTTTCTCCCAATACTACATCCTTTATTACTTTGTAGATTTCTCCTGCAAGCATCCCCAATAAATTACTTGCCCAAGAGTGACCAACTTACACTCTGTTTCTAGAAAGTTGACCTATGACAATTACCAAATTGATCACAAATGATGTTCATATGGATGAATGCATGGGACTGGTAAATAGGAAGGCTTAGCTTCAGCAAGATTTTTTATGGCTCATTTTCTACTTTGATTTAGGATGTATGTCTATGTGCTGTTACAGCCACCTATAATCTTGAAGTTTTCCTTGACTAGATGGAAATTTTATCTCATGCAGATTGATCCTAGATGAGAGCAGCTTGGTGATACTAGGAGATGAGTGCTCCCATTTTAATCAGTCTACTTAAAAAATTATTTTATTGCAAAGATTCTGTACAGAAGGCACATTTCTTGACCAGCATTGTTACCTCTTAATCAGTTTACATTCCACTCTAAGATGCAATGTGGTTTTGTTGAGGTTAGAAATAATTAGAGATTAAATGTGATCATCAGAGATCTACTACATTTGTTTTGGTTCATTTGTCTCTGGAGGGTAATATGGAATGTCCAAAGATATCATTCCAAGGATTAGCTCTTCTGTGGGAAAGGGCTATGATATGTCCAAGTTTGAACTCCAATGTTGCTTATTCAGCTCTTCCTCCAACCCTAAAATCATGAGAAAAGGGAGCCCTAGGGAGCTCTCCATCATGGACTAGAAACAAGAATCCGAAGATGCGATCCCATGTTGTTGGGCTCTGGAATTCTTGGTTCTCACAGAGCCTCAGTTCCTGAAATGTTTGCTTCTGAGTGGATAGAATTTAAAGTAGGCCCCAAATGCAATTCACTTCTGGGTTATCTGGAAGCTACCCTTTCTAATAATTTTCCTTTTCCTTTTTCTCATATCTTACCTTTTCCTCCACTACATCATCCAGCACAGAAGTCAAGGGTCAGTGTGAAAGTCTTTTATTGGTATCTCAGTTAGTCTGCCAAGCTCAGACTGCCTGCCACCAGGTGGAATATGGAAAGTATCTTCTCTGGGAAACCTTTTGTAGTTTGGCTTTGGCTTAAGGCCTAAGTATATCTATTAGTCTGTTTTGTTTTGTGGTGGTTATCATTATTGTAATAAAATACCTGAGTCAAAATACCTTTACAAAGAAGAAAAATTTAGGTCACAGAGACGACAAGTTCAAATAGCACGCACAAGCTCCGATGAGGTCCCCTTTATCATCTCATGATAGATGAGAATTGTGGGAGCCAATGTAGGAAGAATAGATCATATTTCTGGATGGGAAGCTAGAGAGAGACTTAGATACCACAATCAGTTCCACAGATATGTCCCCAATTGACCTAAGCACCCCCCACTAGATCCCACATTTTAAAGTTCTCATTCCTTCTCAAAGGGGATCAAACACATGAGTTGTTATTTTTTTGTCAGTCGTGGGTCTTGAACTCTGGGCCTGGGCACTGTCCTTCAGCTCTTCAGCTCAAGGCTAGTGCTCTACCACTTGAGCCACAGCGCCACTTCCGGCCTTTTTTTCCCCTGCTTATGTGATGCTGAGGAATCAAACTCAGGGACTCATGCATGTGAGGCAAACACTTTACCACTGAGCCACCTTCCCAGCCCCAACACATGAGCTTTTAACAGAGCCTACTTAAATGATGTCCCAAACATAGTAGGAAGTCATGCAATCTAAAAAGCAAAAAGACATTGGTCTTTGTGGGTCCGCTATTTACTGCCATAATACGGTTGCTTTAAAAATCCTTCAAGACTCATTGGCATTAAAACCAATTATTTGTTTTTGCTTTGAGTCTACGAGATGACTGGGTGTTTTAGCCATGCTTGTGCACACATTTGTGGTCATATGTGAGTCAAGTTGCTAGCTGTGCAGATCTCAGCTGGATTAACTCATCTGCCTAGGGACAGCTGGCTGTCTGCTTGCTCATTGGCAAGACTGCCCATGTTCACACAGTAGGTGCAAAGTTCCAATAGAAGGTATAGGAGGTGGAAGACCCCTCGAGGCTAACTAAGGCTTGGAATTGGCACACAGTCACTCCTGCCACATTCTGTTCCAGAAGCAAACTACAGAGCCAACCTAGGTTCAAAGGATAGGAAATAGACACTGCCTTTAAAAAAAGGTTACTGGTCAAAGAGTGGAAGGGCAAAGAATTGGTTTGTTTTGTGCTAATTTCCCATGTCGAGTTTGAGTATTTTTGTATCTTTGTTTTTCTATATGCTTCAAATTGGCTTTCTAAGGAAGAGCCCAGAAAAATCAAGCAGTGGTAGTGAAGAGATATTTTACCAAAAATTCTGGTTGGTATTTTTGGATATTTTTTTCTACCAATAGAAAAGCTAGAAATTAATTTTTAAGTTGAAATAAACTAGCTAGCTTTGGAATTTTCCCATATGACAAATAATGTGACTAATGTTTCCATCTGTACCTCGGCTACATAAGCATATGGCATATGGAGATATAAGAGTCAGACAGCAGCTTCAGACAGGAAATGCATCCTGTATGTAAACTGCAGCTGGTGACAGAGAGAAGACAGTGCATTAGCAAGCAGTGGAACCTTTCCTCAAGTCACATTATCAAGGGTCAGCTGTAGCTGCCTGCGGTACTCTGAGAGGCTAGGTGAGCGTTGATACTGTCACAAAGCTCTGAAGAGTGTGGATGAGTTATTAAGCACATGCTCCTCAACTGTGACCTCATTTTTTCTCAATTGACTTCTGTTTTAGAGAGTTTCACCCTTATAGGGGAAAAAAGCAAGACCCACTTTCTGACAAACAACCATACAAAAGAGCAATCTTTCAGGGAATTTGGTAAGTGGGCATACTCCCTACAGAAGCAGTACACATGTGCAAAACTTTCCTTCTTGCTGTTATGGCCAGATTTCCCAGGAGCTGCCAAGTATCTTTGTGAGAGAACAAAAGATTGTGGGAAATAGCCTCCAAGATGGTAAAACATTAAGGAGCTTACTTCCTATTCCACAGAAACAGAAGGAGCCGGGCTGGCCCATGGAGTCATGCAACCATAAGGCTCATGAAGAACCTTTTATATAAGACACAATCTCATCTGTGACATGCAGCAACAGGAATATTAGTACTAGTTCTCTATAGCACTTACACACATATGCACATACACACGGCACTAAGTACTCTCTTAATACATCAAACATGTATTGTTTCATGGTGTCTGTGGACTGGAAATTGAGAGCACCTTAGCTGAATGCTTCTGGCTCAGAGCCGCCCATAAGATTGGAGCCCTGACATCAGCTTGGGTGGTAATCATCTGAGAGCTAGGCTGAGATTAGCCAACAAAATGGCTACTCACATGCCGGGAGGTCAGCTCTTCATCATAGGCACTCTTCATAGAGCTGCATGAATGCTCTTACACATTGCTGTTTGCTTGGGCTCCCCTTAGGGCTAGTGAAGAGAGAGGAGGGAGAAGAGAGGGAGAAGACAGGGAAGGGGAGAGAGAATAGGGAAAAGGAGGGAGAGGATGAGGGGCGAGTTTTCCCCTGCATTCTTTTGGTCACAGAAACTGATTCTGGTACAGTATTGAAGAAGATTACACTAGGGCATTAACGCCAGAAAATGAGGACCTTGATGAAAATGAGCACCTTGATGTCTGTCATCACAGAGAATTAGATGAAATTCACTTTACTATTCCTTTTAGCTCAGTGATTCTGTGGTTTTTGTACACACACACACACACACACACATACACACACACACACCACCACCACCACCACCACCACCACCACCCACCACCACCCACCACCACCACCACTGGCACCAAAATGTATAAATATAAAATAGGTTTTGCTGGGAGAAAACTTCAGAAAAGTGAAGGACAGACTGCTTATAGTCAGTCCATCTACCATGAGCTTTCCTGATTGCATAGAGACTCATATGTAGCTGAGCTATACACACTGGCAAGAGGGAAGGGGGCCTTGCAGAATAGGAACCTAGTTCAGGATATAGAAAGGGAAAAGGGAACTGTTCACACTGTTTAATCCTGGTCAGAGAAGTGGCTTTGTTTAAAAGGAGGAGCATTTGCAACTGGCGACTGGGATTACAACATCTTGGTTTAAAGCTAAGGCAAAAAAAAAAAAAAAAAAAAAAAAAGGTCCAGAATTCCATGATCTCAGTGCTTTGAAGAGCCAACATTTCTTTCATCAGTGATTTGTTAACCAAATCTGACTTCAATTGTCCTGAGACTTCTTACCAATCTTTTTTCCCATTTAGAAGGAGTATTTGTACATTTCACTACATAAAAGTTAATTTGTTTGATTATAGGGTGCTACCCCAGAGCCTGCTGTGGAACTTAATAATAGACACTATCTGCACTGTGCTGCCTTTCTGAAATATAAAATTATTCAGCTCTGTGTGGGTGGGTGCTGCTTTTATGCAGTTAATACTAACTAGGAAAGTTCTACAACATGCCACCATTATCTGACCCTAGAACAGAAAATAAACTCTATTTCCTCTTGGCCAGAGTTTCCACCTCCCTGAAACCAAACTCCAGAAACACTACAAGTTTCCATTGGAATTTTGATAAAATACAATTCCATAATTCCTTACTCAAAATCCTTAGGTACAGATATGTTTTGACATTCAAATTTGCATATTTACAAATTATTTTATACACCATGGATCTCATGTAGTAGAATGGTTTGAAACCTTATCTATCTTTTTGTTTCTGTCAGTCATGGGGCTTGAACTCAGTGCCTGGGTTCCTGCTCTATCTCGCTGAGCCACAGCACCATTTTTGGTTTTCTGGTGGTTAATTGGAGATAAGAGTCTCATGGACCTTCCTGCCCCAGCTGTCCTGAGTAGTTAGGATTACAGGCATGAGCCACTGGTATCCAGCTCTGATCTGTCCTTTATCAGTTGTGTGTCCTTGGTTAAGTTCCACAACCTCTCTGAGATTGAGTTCCTCATCAGTAGAATTGGAATAATGTGATTTACCCACTGGGGGTTATGGTAGGAATTCAATGAGATGATATGGTAGATACAAAATACTATATTATTGTCCTCAGTCACCTACTTCATTTCAAGTTCTACAAACTGAGCCTTGATTCTGAGCAAATTCCAATGTGTTTGGGCCCTTTTTATTTTGCTAAGTTGGTAAAATCAGTCTAGGATCACAATGACTGGATTTGAATTCTGTTCCTGTAGCTCTATTAGGCTGTGTGACATGGGGAAGGTTTCCTAATCATTCTACGCCCCAGTTTCATTATCTGTAATAAAATTTATTAGATTCAATATTTATTGAATCTAAGACCAAATATATAGATTTCATAGGCATATCATTATTTTTATGTATCACTCAAAAGGATCTAAGTGTAAGATATTTGATTATTAGACACATCATTTTAGAGAAGGAAGATGTGAAGAAGCGTGCATTTAAGAATAAGACTTACATGATGGCCACCCAATTAATATCACTCACTATTTATTTATTTATTTATTTATTTTTGGTCAGTCGTGGGGCCTGAACTCTGGGCCTGAGTGCTGTCCCTCAGCTCTTCAGCTCAAGGCTAGTGCTCTACCACTTGAGCCGCAGCGCCACTTCCAGCTTTTTCTGCTTATGTGGTGCTGAGGAATCGAACCCAGAGCTTCGTGCATGCAAGGCAAGCACTCTACCACTGAGCCACCTTCCCAGCCCTCACTTACTCACTTTTCAAATGATGTAGTACCCTACACACAGTGTACCAATGCCAATTTTTTGTGGGTTTTTGTTGGTGGTGGTCATGGGCTTGAACTTAAGCCCTGAGCTTTTTTGCTCAAAGCTAGCGATCTACCACTTTGAACAACATCACTACTTTTATTCTAGTGTTAATTGGAGATAAGAGTCTCACAGACTTTACTTCCCTGGCTGGCTTCAAACTGCAGTCCTCAGATCTCATCCTCCTGAGAAGCTAGGAATACAGGAATGAGCCACCAATGCCTGGCTAATTTCTTGATTTTGATATTTTATTAAAATGTAACTTGAAGAAAACTGAAAGGTTTACTATACAAGCTCTCTCTGAACTTTAACAATGTATGCATCTATGATTAGTTCAAAATAAAAAATAAATGTATACATTTTTAGAATTGATGATATTGGCTGATTGTGCTTTGATTACAACTGCTCAATATATGTCAGTTATATAAAGATGGGTCCTACTGTTCCCATCAAGAGATGAGGTCTCCTGCTCTACTTATGCTAATTTGGCTTTGTTATTGTCTTTGATCCAAAAAGTATCACTGGGCCACTTCTGAAATTGAATCTTAAAAAAAATCTGCAGCTTCATCTCTTGAAAATGATGAGAAGAATTCGAAAATGTCCTAAATTAGGTCACAGGACAGAGAATGATTAGGGGAACGAGATTGGAGAGGTTTTTTTTACATAACAGCTTCAAGATGAATCAGCAAGGAAAAAGAAGAAAAACTGCTCTACATTCCTCCCGTGTATGCTGATGATTAGATATCAACACCATATCCCGTTGTGCTTTCAGAAACACCTGCGAAGAAGCAGAAAGTTCTTGTTGTTGCTGTTGTTCCTGGGGCTTGAACTCAGGGCCTTGGTGCTGTCCCTGATTTGCTCAAGGTGAGCACTCTACTATTTGAGCTACAGCGCCACCTCTGGTTTTCTGGTGGTTAATTGGCTGGCTTCAAATGGCAATCCTCAGATCTCAGCCTCTTGAGTAGCTAGGATTGCAGGTGTGAGCCACTGTTGCCCAGAATTTATAGAGCTCACCATTTTTATATTGCTTTTGATGGTGGTCCCAGGGTGCTGTAAGTAATAGGGACCTTGAATGTGTGTCTCCTGCTTTCCATCTCTCAGAAGCTGGCCTTTGAAGGATGATGTTTTTATTTTTCTAGGATATGGTTTATGGTGAGCAGAAGGAATACATGATGGTGGGTAGGGGGCTATTATATTTCCACTGGGCATCTGCTTTGTGGAAGACATTATTCTGAAACTGATCTTTCGTCTCTCACGTGGCAGCTTTCCTGATGGCTGAATGGCTCATGCCTCTTCTATAGAGCTGTGGAACCAGTGATAGGATAAGGTCACCTTGGAAGAGGTATCAGCTGCCTTTCTGCTGCGTGTTCTAGTACTGTGCAATCTAGGGCAATATACAAAGGAAATGCAGGCGAAGAGCTTGGCAGTAAGGTATGGGTTCAGCCCAAAGGTTCTATTCACAATTTGGTTTAAACTCTTCTCATTCTCCTTCAGGGTAAAGTCAGCATCTCACCAAGTTCTGACACTGCTTCCCTCCCATTTTCCCACCGCTTCTTCCATTCTCCCCTTACCTCTCTCCATCTCAATGTTAATCCCTGGTTTACCTTTCCCAGGCTGTTCCCTCTGCCTGAAGTCTGGTTTCTTTAGATGTCAGCTGGCCTGCTCCCTTACTTCATCCAGATGCTCAGGTGCCACAGTCTCAGCACGGCCTCCTAGGACCATCCTATGACAACTATAACCCCATTTGCGTGAGGCAGATAGTCAAGCTACAAATGAAGCAAGTATAGTAGATAAGCTATATGGAGCCAAGCTTTTAAAGAAAGGAGCATGGGGCATATCACAGCATGGAGGAGGGGATGGTTAGTTAAGCCTGCTTTGAAGGATGGATACTAGAGTGAGAGAGTAAGCCGTGACTGTGTAGGGAAGGGGAAGCTTGGGATGTACAAAGGTTCTGAGGAGGAAGTGACAAAGTTGGAACATTGACTGGGGTATAATGGAGAGCCATTGAGGCTTTGAGTAGAGATAGGAGGTGGCCCTTCTTCCTTCTTAGGAGAATCACTCTTTCATGTAGAAGAGGCTGAGGGCAAGAGGGCAGGGAAGAAGCATGATGACAGATGAGAAACCTGCTTCTCTGATGGAGTTGGGGAAGATTATGGCTGGGCTTGAGGTGTCTCAGTGGGAATGATGAGATTTTTCATATATTTGTTCTCCCTTGGCTTTTCTTATAAACCTGAATAGAGGAAGCAAAAAAGTTTCAAGACAGATGTCATAAATGATATTATCTTGGGATAAAACTCTGTGTCATTATCCCAACTAAATGCAACCATGTCACAGTACAAGCTAATGTTTGCCCTACTCAGAGCTTTGCATTTTGTCACTCCAGTTATATGCCTGGTTTCAATGAGAAAGACTTCATTAAAACCTATGATAGAATGTTTACATTTCATGCAGGGTGACAAATCATGGCATTTGAAAAAGGTCACAGAACTCATTTTCATATTTACTTGTCCAAAATAAATATGCACCGTGCCTCACAAAATGTTAGGCGTCCATTAAATTCTTAATAAATATCAAATGGTGACAAAATGCTAATTAGTGATTTAGCATATTTTGAAACAGAAGCAATATGTTATTTATATAATGAAGTGTTTAGAATAACCATGAATGGTCTTCAATTTAATTCATTTCTATCTTGGTCTTATAAAATATAAAATATTGATTAAAAATAGTGCTTACTGAAAAAATTAATTTCGTATTTCTGTATTTTTCTGTAAAATAGTTTTCTAGTAAGTCTCCAGTTTTCTAAATTACTATTCTCCGAGTGGGAAGGAGGGAGGAAAGAAAAAAGAAAAAGAAAACTACCATATACACAAAAAGTCCTGTTAGCATTTTCTTACCTATTGATGTAATTCTTTGCAATTTAGTATTTCATACCCATTCAAGTCCAACAACTGTTACTGTGAGAATTCCTAACCCAGAATATTCTAGCTGAATTGCCAGCTCTGCCCTTCTGAAGGAGATATGTGCCTAGATCATTGGTCTTTATTGATCACAAAGGACTCTATAGATCTGGTGAACATGGTACATGTTTGCAGGATTATGTTTTAGCTGGAACTTTCCTGATGGACTCACTCAAAGATGGTGCTTGTTGAATCCTCAAGGCTCTGGTGACATGGACCATACACCATCTAACCAATGGTTCCCACTTGTGGCCCTTGTCAAATCTCCTCATTTCCTCTGGTATCCGTGTTGGTGACACACTTTAAGACAGCCATCTTGTGGGCTTTGGCAGATTGACATCTGTTTATATTCATGAGTTGGGGCTGAGTCTTTTCCTTTCTAAAACAGGCCTTTACATATTTCATATTTGTACTGTGGAGCAGACTAATAGGAAAAATACCTTCAGATTCTGCTTCCTTTGAACTTCTTGTATTTCCTAGATCCTGACATTTTTTATTCATTTGTCAGATCAAAATAAGCATTAAGGGGGGCTGGGAAGGTGGCTCAGTGGTAGAGCACTTGCCTTGCATGCATGAGGCTCCTGGGTTCGATTCCTCAGCACCACATAAGCAGAAAAAGCTGGAAATGGTGCTGTGGCTCAAGTGGTAGAGTGCTAGCCTTGAGCTGAAGAGCTAAGAGACAGAGCCCAGGCCCAGAGTTCAGGCCCCACGACCGGACACCCCCCCCCCCCCCGGCCCAAAAAATAAGCATTAAGGGTAGAGAAAGGTATCTAATCAGTTACCAAATTCCTTGGATGTGAGAGAGATTGGTGTAGGTGAGACAGCTGACTTTCTAAGCGCTAAACAGCAAAGACTGTCGTTGTGAGTTGACAGATCCTATTCAATTTCAGCCAGTAGGCTTGTTCCTAGCTGTGCCCTGATTCTGACTCAATTATGGCCCTGGAACCATTCATTCAAAAAGCCTCAGGTTCCCAGTTTATTGTCCCAATTCTCCTCAGGGTAGGCACAACATAACTGAATCCTCAATGTGATCTTCTTTGACTAAATGAGTGGACTTGTTAGTAAATGTAATATTTGCTTTAGAAAGTATTTAAAGATTTTTTAAAAAGAAAAAGAAAGCAGTTTTTCTGGAACATTGTTGGGTAAATTTTTTCCACATAAACTTCTGAGAAATAGTCTTCCTTGAACTGGGTGCTGGTGGCTTACAACTGTAATCCTAGCAACTCAAGAGGCTGAGATTTCCAGCCAGGGCAGGAAAGTCCATGCGATGCTAATCTCCAGTAAACTACCAAAAAGCTGGAGCTGTGGCTCAAGTAGTAGAGTACTAGTCTTAAGCAAAAAGAGGCTCAAAGACAGTGCCCAGGCCCTGAGTTCAAGCCCCGGGACTGGCACCAAAGAAATAATTAAATAGGAAAGACTAAAAAAGAAATACTGTTAATTGTCATTTATTTCTAAAGATATAATTCCTATTTAAGGTTTTTCTAGATGAGAAAATCTGTAGATTAGGGTTTTTCTACTGTGGCACTCATGGCATTTGAGGCTGGATAATTCTTTGCTGTGAAGCTCATCTGTACACTGTAGATTTTAAACATGATATATTACAATCTTTATCCAGAGATATCAGGAGTAACTTCTCCATCTTTGTTAGACAGTCTTGGGGCTTGAATTCAGTCTGGGTGCTGACCCTGAGCTTCTTTTGCTCTTCAACAGGAGCTACAGTTTCACTTCCAGCTTTTTCTGTGATTAATTGTAGATAAGAGTTTTATGAACTTTCTTGCTGGGATTGCTTCAGCAATCCTCAGATTTCAGCCTCCTGAGTAGCTAGGAATTCAGGGGTGAGCCACCAGAGCCTGGTTTCCTTTTCTACTTTTTTGTCAGTCATGTGGCTTGAACTCTGGGCCTGGGCGCTGTCCCTGAGCTCTTCAACTCAAGGCTATCTCTACCACTTGAGCCACAGCGCCACTTCCAGTTTTCTGGTGGTTAATTGGAGATAAAAGTCTCATGGATTTTCCTGCCCGGGCTGGCTTTGAACCGCGATCCTCAAATTACAACCTCCTGAGTCGCTAGGATTATAGTCATGAGCCACAGATGTCCTGCTTCCTTTCCCATATTTTGGCAACTGAAAATGTCTCCCTGCCTCATCAAGTGTCTTCTTGTGGAAGTGGTAACAAAATTGCCCTCAGTTGAAGACCTGTGACATAGTTATAGATGTAATTATATACAGACATAGATATTTTCCTGGAAAATGAAATGATAACTCCTTTTAAGCAAATTACCCTAGAAAATGAGATGTGAGTTGAGCTGAAAGCTTATGTTTTACTTCTACACCACTGTTGCAAATGTTTTTTAAAAGCCCAAAATACCTCTGTAATTTTGAAAAATTGAAGAAACTCAACATCAGCTCTAATTCTTTCCT
Organism: Dipodomys merriami; assembly: GCF_024711535.1. Classification (NCBI taxonomy): domain Eukaryota; kingdom Metazoa; phylum Chordata; class Mammalia; order Rodentia; family Heteromyidae; genus Dipodomys; species Dipodomys merriami. The sequence goes on from NW_027204492.1 coordinate 114,332,303, forward strand.
TTAAGCTAGGGCTTCTAAGTAAAGCAACCTGTCTAAAACACCTGAGAAAGTAGATAACAATCTCATCTGCGACTTGGAATTTGGAAGCATTCCTTCTTGAAAAGTAATTCAACTTGCCTGCAGAATCATCTCTTTTGCCTTGGTAATTCTCCAAGCTGCTGAAATACCACATTTGCAAAAGTACACCCACAATATAACCTATCCAGTTTTTTCCTCCGTTTAGGCTCACCCACGCAGGCATCCTGTGGAGCCAGACAGTGAGAGCCAAAGACACTAATGGGGATGTGACAGGCTAGCAGTGAAGCACTGTCAGCAGACAGAGGACTACATTCCTTTTATATATGAAAAGCACATAGTAGGCTCCATGATCAGACGATGACAAAGGTAACAAACGCAGTAGTATTATTGGTGGGTATTTGTTCCTCCCCTCTTGGGACCACTACCTGGATTTCATTCCTCCACTAATGAAAACTAGAAGCTTTCAAGCATTTGCAGTGGAATTCTCCATCTTCTCTTTATTACGTGGCTAGCACAACTATTCACAATTCAGAGTAATGCATTTTGAAAGTTGCTTTATCGTGATTTGTCACCGGTTCGGTTCGAATCGTAGTTATTTTTTTAAACTTAAATGTAAGTAAAATTAAAAAATACAATTGTTCCCTTGTAGTTTTGTAAACTTTAATTAAAGTCAAATATACTCACAAATATACACATGTATATATATGCACATGTGTGTATATATATGCACACACTTATATATGCAAATATATGCATATATATACACACACAGAGCACTTTAAGTTCATAGCTTAAGGATTCCTTTGCTTCACACATTTAACTTTGGGTGAAATACAAAAATAATATTTAGAAATTTAACATCCTACTAAAATTTTTGGTATTTCTGTGGGAGCAGAAATGTACCAGTAGCATACATTAGTAATCCAGGTTAAGCATAGACCAAGAAACCAGAAGAGAAAGCTGTCTTTGGGGGGTTTAAGGCAGTAACTGTATTCATGGAAGACTGCAGTCTAGACTTTGTTTCCATGGTGGTTCTTCCAGCCAAGCGAGATAGATTAAACCTCTAGCATGTTGCCTCCAAATATGTAAACACATGGAGTTGAGATGTCTCTAACATGTTTATCAACTTCCTGAAGTTACAGGATTATCACTGAGCACTTTTTTCCCATTAATTTAATAGCCCCTTGTCAAATCACTCCTTCCTTCCTTGCTTGCTTCCTTCCTTTTTCCCTCTCTCCCTCCCTTCCTCCCCATCTTTCTCTCTTTCTCTTTAAATTCACAATTTCTTTTTCTTTGAATCCCTAAGTGATAATATTTTATTTGAGTAAGTCAATCACTTGTTAGCGTGCCTCATGGGTTGTAATGGACAGATCTTGCACAAATAAGATTCCGCAGCAACTGCTGTTTTTTAAGATGGAGTCACTTAGGACAAGGTCCAGCCTGGAAGCTACTCTTATGTACAGTACAGAATAACAGAACAACGGTTTGATTGAGACAGGACAGATAGGTTAAAAGACATGAAAATAATAATATTTTTTAACAAACGTCTCAAGGGTCAGAATCAGAAGTTAAAACAAAGATGATGTAAACTGGAAAAGCAGTTATGCTCCCCTCCCACCTTCTTCCTTTTAGACGCTAAGTTAAAGGGCTCGGAGACCAAAAAGGGACTATCTAAATGTTTCCTCTCCTTTGAAATTTCAAAGTGCTGCAGACTCTCCATAAATGGGTAGAATAGAAAAATGGTCAGCATATCTTGGAGAAGGAAGCTCCAAAATTTACCTCCTATCTCTATCTTTCAGGTAGACTCAGATACATTTCCATATTTTAGAGTAGTAAGCATCACTCATGGTAGCTGCTCAACCAGTATCTAATGGTTGAAAGTTGTCAGAGGAATGGCCACAAATATTCTTCCAACTCACAAAGAATAAAGGCAGCACACAATGGCTGCCATCTAACATTTTTAACTTCCATTTCCTGTGGGGGAGGGTAAGAAAATGTTTCTCTCTCTTTTCTATTCTCTTGAGGTCAACTTGCTATATTAAAATAAATTGTCACTAAAACTGTCACCTTGTGAAACTCTCCTTTTTGAGGGATACCCTGAAATGCTTTCCACGAGTGGACCTCAAGGACCTGTGATCTTACTTGGAAAGTGGGAAGTGGATGCTAGTTTTCATCTATCTTCTGGAGATCTCCAGTTTCCTTGATTTTCAAGTTTCCTTATAGGACTAACTCAATTAATTCCCTTAAAGTATTACATAAAATATTATTTTATAGTATTAATCTCAAACTTTATTACTAGCTTTCTGCTAGGCACAGAAGTGTCCAAACTCTCATCCTCTTACCTGCCATTCAAAATCCTCTATCAACTGGCCCAGATCTGAGAATTCTAAAAATCATGGCTAACATAAGACACTGCTGCTAACTAAAAAGCAGTCATGTTAATTGCTTAAGTGAAGAGAAGTTCAAGTCAGCCTCTGGCTGTAATCCTTTTGGTCTGTTGTCCCATCCACTCAATCACCACTTCCAGTGTAAGGAGACTGGATAAAGTTGAAACTGTCCAAGTTCCCAGGGATAATTAGAGTACTCTACCCCTGGGAATGAATGACTTGGGCGACAGGCACAGGACCATAGTCAATTCCTTTAAACCGGTTCAGTCCCTGGGGCTTGGGTTTCAACCACTGGGAACTTTTGGCAAGGGAGGCTAAGCTGTGAAGATATTAACCTGGCAAAGCTTTGGGCCACTAAGAATGAAGAAAACGTAAGAGAAAACTTAGAGAAAGATAAAGTGCTTGTTAACAACACGATTGGAGAATGGTGTCATATAATAAGGGGGGCACATAAAAAGAGAGGGACATTTAAGGAAATAGGAAGCATCTGCATTCTCTAAGGCTACTGCTCACTGCATTCATTTGCTGTCAATGTGTATTGATGTGAACTTTTGCTTTTTACATTCACAGCGTCTTTGACTTCTCTTTGCCACAGCATTAGTGGCGCCACAGGACCTGCTCTTTCGAACTTCCCCTGTTCTACAAATAGTCTTGATATGTAAAGCAGCTACTCAAGGAAGCTTGTCAAGTCATCACTATACTTCTCCAGGAAGAAAATATTTTGCTTCCTGCTTCTAGCTCTTTCAATCGAGAGTCTGTAAGAAGAAACTTAGGACTTTGCAATTGAGGGCTCCCTGATCCAAATCCCAAAGTAACACCTCAGATTCACAGGGAATGCATGCATTGTAGCTTGAGCAACACTACTTTAAATCAGTCTCTGCAGAAATGCAATAGGTAAGCGATTATGTAAGGCTGAGACAAAAACATATAGCTGAGACTTGAGTTCGAGAGCTACCAGATTGAGCAATGAGATGTTATATGAGGAATTAGTTATACTACCCAAGCAAGTAGCAGTCATCTGATTTCATAGCTTCCTTTTGACTCTGCAAGTTACAACAACTAAATGCTTTTAAATACTGGAATCATTATCAGGACTCTAATGTTAAATTCGAAGGAAGACAGAAAGTAAAGGATAAATATGAGATTAAGTTTCATATCAGAATGCAGCAAAGCCGGATAGAGTGGTTTCTCAGTGGTAGAATGCCAGCATATCAAACTTGAAGCCTTGAGTCCAAGGTGCCAAGGTGTCCAATTGATACTTGTTCAAAGAATAATAGTATAACTGCCATTTATGAGGCATTTACTGTGTCTAAGTACTGTTTTAAGCATGTTCTATGTGGCAACTCATTTCATTCCATCATTCTTCAAAATGGGCATTTGTATGATTTTACTTTTCAGTTAAGACACATTCACAAAAAACATGACAAATTGACCTAAATGATAAGAGATGGAAAAGCTGCAAACATGGATGAGCAATGCAATCAGATCATGAAGGTCAGGTGCAGGTGGACAAGGAGAAGGAATTAGGTCTGTATACAGTCAGCAAGTTCAGAAGGTGGTACAGAATGCTTTTGTTTTTCAGGAGGGAAGAAATGAGATGAATCTGAGTATTTCTTTTCCATCTTGTTTTCTCATTCGTTTCCCCACCAATTCTGAACTTTTCCCACAGCTTCTGCCTTTTCTTCAGTTTTTTGTGTTACTGAGGCCCTTCTTTTCCCAGCACTTTTATCTTTAAAACCAAAAAAGTTCACACACATAAAGATGATTATTTGAGTCGAGGTGTTTATATTTTATTGCATATTATTTTTTGTAGAGTTACATAACAAATAATATGACATATTATTTTGGCTATTTTCCTATGAATAATTTGTCTCCTAATCTGACAAAGCAAAATATTGACTCCTGCCTTTTTATAAGCAGCACTTATCAACCAATAATCTGACCAATAAATTATTACTGCTAAGATGAAGATGCTAAGGGCAGCAATGATTTCAGGCTTTGCTCTTCATACTTTTACTCCTAGAGCAGACAGATTCTATTCTATGGTGGCCCTCGTGTTCTTCCTCCCCCATGTGTAATCCCATCCTCTTCAGTATAAGTGGAACATGTAGCCCGTTTCTAAGCAACGGAATACAGCAGAAATGATAGGGTATTCGTAATTACTCATACATAATTATACTACCTAATGTGTCTTGCAAGGAGACTCTGTCCCTTGCTGGATTTGAAGAAGCAAGCTGTTATATTGTGGGCTGTCATATGGAGAGGACTAACAGAAAGGAGCTAACGACACCCTCCAGCCACAAGATACTGAGGCCCTTTGTCCAGCAACCCACAATAAATAGAATGTTGCTAGCAGTTATTGTGACCTTGTAAATAAATCCTTCCCTGGTTGAACCTGCTCATGAGATCCCAGCCCTACTTCACACCTTGACTTAGTCTTGCAGCAGACCCAGCTAAGCCATGCCTGGATTCCTTAGCCAAAGAAACTACGAGTTGACAGACTTATGGTGTTGTAAGCTACCCTATTTGTGAGCATTTGTTGTACTGTAGTAGTAAGCTACCCCAAGCAAGACTTAAGAGCCAGGGGGAGTGAAGTATGTCTACAATGCTAGGGAGGAAAATGGATTTGGTCTTGAAAATATATATGCAAAACTTGCATTTTACCAATAACATTCTGTTAAATATATTTAGCCAAAGCTTCAGATAAAATTGTTCTAGCAAGATCCTTTTTTTTTTTTTTTTTTTTTTTTTTGGGGTCCGGTCGTGGAGCCTGAACTCTGGGCCTGGGCGGTGTCCCTCAGCTCTTCAGCTCAAGGCTAGCACTCTACCACTTGAGCCACAGCGCCACTTCCGGCTTTTTTCTTATGTGGTGCTGAGGAATCGAACCCAGGGCCTTGAGCATGCAAGGCAAGCGCTCTACCACAGAGCCACCTTCCCAGCCCCAAGATCCTTTTTTTTTTGAGAAAAAAAAGCTGAGTATTTTATTGGGTCTTCAAGCCTGGGTCCTACTGCTTCAATTGATGTCATCTCAACGTGGCACCAATCCAATCCCTTCTACCCTGAGGATTCAAGTTCCCTCCTTTATTTTTTAGAAAATGAAAATCCTAATTGGTCACACCTCTGGAATTAATGGTTTCATTCTTTCTTGTTTATTTATGGTATTGGAGAATGGACTCAGGGCCTCTTTCTTGCTATGCAGGCACTCTACCACTTGAACCACACACCAAGCCCTCTTTTGTTTTAGTTATTTTTCATGTTGGGTATCACAGTTTTGTCTGGGACCAGCCTCAGATCACCATCCTCCAACTTCCTACCTACAGCCTCCTATGTTGCTGAGTCACAGGCTTATACTACCATATTTGGTTTATTAATTGAGTTGGAATTGTACTGGACTTTTTGTCCTGACTGAATCGAACTAAAATCCTCTTATTTTTGCCTCTCAAGTAGCTAGGATTATATGTGATCCACTGTGCCCAGCCAGTGATTGAAATTTTTAGGATTTCCATGGTCAGACCTCAGAGGGTGTAGTTCAATGAGAGGTTGGGAAAGAAATCTCACAGGTGTAGATGAAGAGAATGGCCTTGGGCTCAGAGCAGGAATTGTGTGACTTAACAAAGCCAAAGAGATAGTCCTTAAAGTAACCATATATAATGTCTCAGGCTCCATTCAAAATCTTGGTAAAATCATTTGCTATCCTAATCAGTGTATAGAGCAGAGCAAGAAAAAATATCTCTAGTCAAATATTGGCAGGAAAAATTGTATTTGTTCAGGAGTCCCATTGCTGTCTGGGTTGATGGATGGAGGACAGGAATCCATCAGAAGAAGTCCAGTAAGCCTCCCTAAACTGACATAAGGAAGTCTTTTGTGTTACAGCCATATAAAGAAAGTTGTCATGTCCAAAACGAGCTTTACAACGTCGGTGCGGGGGGGGGGGGGGAAGGGGGGAAGGAGAAGGATTGGGATTGGGGGGGGAGGGGGGAGGCTGGGAAGGGATGTGAAGGGTAAACAAAGGAGGAGGCTGCAATGCTTGGTAAGAAATGTACGCATTATCCTGTCCATGTAATTGTAACTCCTCTGTACAGTATGTTCACAAATAAAATAAAATTAAATTAAAAAAAAAAAGAAAGTAACTTGGAAAAGTGATTGAGGTACTATGCTGGTTTTTGCTTCCTCTACATCATAAAAGCCAACTAGTCTTCATGCTCAGTAGAACACTCTTCTATTTCAGCGATGGGATACTGCCTGATTCATGAATTGCTAATAACACTAATTGTATCCTTAGATGCAATTTTTAAAATCTCGACTTCGACAGTCAATAGTGATCCTTCTTACAGTCCAGCGAACCAAATGTCAAACGCTTCATGGCAGATTTACTCTCAGATGCATCCTAGTCCTCACCCTGCCATCTCATTCTTGAAGTTTGCCTTGGAAAGCCTCTTTTAATTATTTACTGTGTGATCTCAGCCACACCTAACCCATGGTAATTGCTTCCCCAGTCCCTAGGATTTGTTTGGTCTTATATGCCATGACCATTTCCCACCTTGTTACCCTGTGGATAGAACATACCAAACCACCACAGTTTCTCAAAGACCCACCTTCTCCATGTAAATAACACCATCAGAAGCTATAGGATCACAGGAAGAGCCAGAGCATACAAGGCCTTAGTGGAGCAGTCCAGGATGCATGGACTTTGACACTCATTTAACCCAATGCTTAGATAAAATAAACACGCTTCTCCAGACTTCCTTCTGGCCTCCTGTGGATGATTGCTGAACACTTGTGCCCCCAAACAAAGACTATCATGTACAATACTCTTCAGACTCATTCATAAAGAAGAAATGGAATGTCCCTTCATATAGTGGGACCTAAGACCTGATAATACATATGTTGGGACTTAATACCTACTTATTAAGCAGTAGAGGATTTGGAATGTGATTAGTTCACGTGAGCACTGCCCTCATCAACAGGATTAATATTCTTCCAAAAGACATTAGCAGCCCCTTTTGGAAAATTTGCTTTCCCTTCAGTAGGCAATTAGAATGCAGTTTGCTGTAGTCTTCAGTTTTACAGTCCATTCAGGCCAATTTGACTCATAAAGAGGTAGCAAGTGGGTTTTTAACTTCCTACTGAGCATTTCAAACACCCTAGAACAAAACAGGGATATTTTTAGAGCAAATTTGACAATAATTTTCTAGAATTTCCTTTCACACAAAATGGAAAGTATGTCTGTCCTAAGTACATAGAAAAAATGCAAAATCCAAGTTTCTAGTCTTTAGTACGTTTTCCTTTTGAGTGCCATTTTCCTTTAGAGTGCCATTTGATAATAATAAGTGTTACACTGCTGTTTGTGAGGTATTTGAGCTTGCTTAATTATTATGAATCCTTTACTTGATGTTAAGATCCTGTGGTGTTTGACCTGTTTCCTGGTTGTGATATTCTCTGAGCTTCACAGTGCTTGATATTTATTTCCTTAGCCAAGCCTTTTTCCTGCCTGCTGCAGGGTCGAAGTGTAGCCCACCTGCTGCCCACAACCATCCTGCCCTATGTCACTTTCCTTTGTTTTATGCTTGTATTAGCTTGTATTAGTGAATTCTTGTTTCTTTCGTGTTTGCTTTACAATTATATAACTGTTTGTATGTCTAGTGGATTAATGTGTGGATCTCACATGACATTCTAAATTCCTTGAGAGTAGGGCAGGCATAACCGTGTGGTCTTCTCTCTCCTCCCCTTCTCTCTCTCCTCTCTCTCTCTCTTTCTATGAAAACATGGTAGACAGTGAATAAATGTTTCCCATCTGAATAAGTGAATTCTCCTCGGGGGGTGGGGGCATGAATTTTCACACGGGACCATGAATTACCTATACAGAATCTGAACAAGAATGGGGAAGAAATAATGGAGATATAAAGGACAGAAAAGTATTAATGGTCTTAGGGAAAAGAAGGGACAAAATGAATAAGAAGCTGAAGACTCAACTTTCTGAGCTATCTTTTACAAGCCTTGTTACCAGGTGGGTCTCAACCAACAGTGCAGGGCCTTAGGGAGGTTTGGTTATGTGGCTTTGTCTATGGACAACTAGAAAGGCCCTGGGTCCTTCAAGGACTAGAGTTTCTGGTTGTTGGGGATGAAATGAAGATGAATTGAATCTAGAAAATGGCTCTGTAAGCCATTCAGCAAACATTTATTGAGTGTTTTCAGTGTATCACATGGCATTTTGGAGTGACAAAGACAAATCAAGAAATGGCCTTTACCTTGGGAAATTTATATCCTCATCTAAGACAAGAAAAAATGATGTAAATACTTATACATGTATTAAAGCATATATCATCTATACACATATATACCATAAGTATCTGTACCGCATGGTAATGTTAGAGTTAAATGTTTAAAGTGCTTTCAAAGCAGTAAGGAGGGAATATTTGGTCCTTCAATTGCCATAGGACAGAAATATTAAAGTTTTCACATATGTGGTGACATTTGCTTGGGGAATGGTGCTGTTTTCATAAGGAAGTGTCAGACCCAGGAAGTCCCCTAACCTTGTAGCCTACTTCATGAGGCTGAAGTGGAAATCCCCAAAGAAGTCTTGAAGTTGTCTGTTCCCCTTTCCAAATACTTGGGGCTCTGCTGTGTCCTTGACCTCTCCAGTATTCTTCCTTGTTCATGGCTACTGGTTTCGGAATTGAGTGGTCCTATTCCCTTCTCAGTCCAAATGTTCCCAAGTCAAGGTCCTGCTTCTAATAGGTTTTACTGTATATTATAGAAAATGGCACTGTGTGTGTGTGTGTGTGTGTGTGTGTGTGTGTGTGTATGCAGGTGCGTGTGTACATGTGAGTAGTATATGCTGGTTATATTATAGACTAGTATAGCAAATGACTTGAAATGAACTATTAAACATCTATACTTAGAAGTCTCCCTTTACTTGGCATCAGGGAGTCCTACCTAGCTGGTACTATCCCATTGCATTTAGGAGTGTGTTTAAATAGGATTGTGCTATCTCTGCAATGAAATGCTTTGGTGTTTGTTTTTGATGGTGCCGGAGTTTTAGTTTTTTTCATGTTTGCAGTCCTGGGGCTTTAATTCAATGCCTGGGTGCTGTCCCTGAGATTCTTTTGCTCAAAGCTAGCACTCTATCAACTTGAGGTACAGCTCCACTTCTGGCTTTCTTTTTTCTTTTCTTTTCTTTTTTCTTTTTTCTTTTGTTTGGTCATTAATTGGAGGTAAGAGTCTCATGGACTTTCCTGTCTAGGCTGACTTTGAACTTTGATTCTCAGATCTCAGCCTCCTAAGTCAATAGGATCACAGGCATGAGCCACTGGTACCAACCTCAACTGGTAGTTTCAAAAAATGTGTGCATGCTCATGCATGTGTATATGCGTGTTTGTGTTTGTTATGTGTTGGTTTGGGGAGAGGTTAAATTCTGAAGGGTCACAGATCCCCTCAGGTTACTCCTTTATAAAAGCACAGTACAAAGAAGGCGGAAGATTCATATTGGAGAGCACACCCAGTGTCCCATAGAAAACAACTCCCTTTGATAAAGTCCTTCCTGACAAATCAGGACAATTTTTTTCCTGTAGCAGGAGACAGATGGAGCCTCAGCCCCAGCAGCGCCAAGGGTCTGCTGCCAGCTCTCTGGTCTGCCTCTGTCTTGCCTTCAGCCTTGTGAAGCAGCCGCACTTTTTTTTCCAGATCTTGTTCCCTTGAGTCCTGAGGCAAGCGGGTTGTGCCATGTTCTCTGCTCACTTTGTTTCTACTGCCTTAGACCACAATATTATCATTTTAATACTTAGAGCTATGTTTGCCATCCATGAACTTCATCAGAATTAGAAATACTGTTATTCTCATAGTTTTGATCATAAACTTACCTAATATTTCCTAAGTGAGCTTTATATATACAGTTCCCAAGGCATCTGCTAGAAATCTCCAAAGCTAGAGATTTGAGGGACTCTCTGTCTCTGTCTCTGTCTCTCTCTCTCACTCTCTCACTGATACCATGGTTTGAACTCAGGGCTTTGTACTCTCTCCTCTTGTTTGCTTGGCTGACACTCTACACTTAAGCCACACCTCCAGCCCTGATTTTGCTGTTTATTCCTGGAGATGGAGTCTTGCATACTTTTCAGCCCAGTTGGCTTTGAACTACAATACTATGGATCTTAGCCCCTTGAGTAGCTAGGATTACAGGTGTGAGCTACTGGTGTCTGGAAGATCTGAGAATCCATTGAGGTTGTGGTACCTTTGCTGTGTACTACCAAATGCCACCAGCAGGGGCAGTGTAGACTCGTAGAGTGCATGACTGAATGTTCATACTAAGTAGGAAAAACAAAGACAAGAAACAATCACCTGCCAGTCAGTTCACATCAGGTGTTTCCATCAAAGAAATGATGAAAAAGTTTAGGCTTGTGTAGCCTTTTGATTCTAGAAGGCCATTTAAGGGTTAGTGAACCCTTCACCAAAATTCTAATTCTGGATTATAGCTACATTGGAGTTCTCAGAAATTTCCCTGGGAATGAAAGTCATCGACTATAGAAGCTATTGAGAACAGTGACTTACAGATGCATTTTGGAGTCGTATTTTTGGATTCAAATTCAACAAGCAACATGAGTGAATGAAGCTTGACCCATTGTTGCTTTGAGGGAGTGTCTGCTCATTGTGACAGCTTCTGCTCACTAAAGAAAATACACACAAATCTGGATTATGTATTGAGAGCCTCCTATTTTTTTTTAATTTGAGCTTCATTGAAAAAAAAATAATCATGGATCTGAGCCTTAGTGGCTCACATTTGTAGGCTGAGATCTGGAGGACTGAAGGTTGAAACCAGCCCAGGCCAGCATACTGAGTGAGCATGAGATCCTGAGTTCAAACTCTAGTCACAGGAGAAAAAAGACATGATAAAAAATAAAACATCTGTTTATACTTTTATGATCTATAGTTTGTGACCTGATGGACTGAGACTGGATAGACTTGAAGATGGACTGGGACTCTAAGGAGCAATTTAAAAGATAATTTTGCTAGGATCTGGGAATTCACCAGTTTTCAGAGTTAGAGCCATCTGGTAAACCTTTTGCTTAGCTCATTGAAGTGTGTATAGAGAGAAGATGAGTTAAAAGAAAATCTCCCCCCCATCCTCCCAGAGCTTATTTAGAATAGTTTGTCTTAGAACAGCGCTTTTCGAGTGACTGCCAATAGCAAACTTTAGTTAGTAAGCACAATCTGAAATTCATCTGTCATTATCTAATCTGGTTCTCTTGTTGGGAAATAATGAAGTAATTAAGAAAAAGACTGGGCTTGATTTGATATGAGACAATGGCCGATGATTGAAGCAATTCCATTTGATATATATATATATATATATATATATATATATATATATATATATTATATCCAGTATCTCCTTTCCTATCTGGTTTTGAAGATTTTTTTCCCTTTACTTAGGTATTGAGTGCTTGATTATTTTTCCATCAAAAAAATGAAGGTTATTATCCCACCTCTCTTTGGATAAAGTCTTTGTACTTGTTATTGGGTTTCTTGAATTTCTAGCTTTCTGTCACAATAGCTTATGGAGTCAAAAGGTGTGTGTTGTATGTATAATAAACATACACACAATCTGCATAATAGAAAGACATGCAGAAAGAAGGACAGGAAAGGCAGAGAGCCATCAGAGAGATAGAAGTATACAGTCATGCTGGAGCACCAAGTGATTCAATGGTGATTTTATTCTTCCTGAAGGATGCTTGCTACCCTCTCAGATTGGAGTGGTTTCAGCCTTACTTATCAGGGGAAAGAAGTAGAAGTATTTTCTTGAAATTACAGACAAAAGGTAGCACAGATCTTTTCACTCCGAAAGAGTTGTATACAATTCAGTTATTTTTTTTAAGTCAAGGGCTTATTTTATTTATTTTAAAATAAACATGGGGATAGGTGCTGTTGGCCCACACCTGTAATCGTAGCTACTGAGAAGGCTGAGATCTGAGAATCCCAGTTCAAAGCCAACCTGGACAGGAAAATCCATGAGACTCTTTTCTCCAATTAACCATCAAAAAAGCCAGAAGTGGAGTTGTGGCTCAAGTGGTAGGGCATTAGCTTTGAGCAAAAAAAGAGAGACACTGCCCAGGACCTGCATTCAAGCCCCAGAACTGACATACATATACACAATCAACATTGAACTGACAATCTCCCATCATCTACTACCCTACAAAACTTTGGAGTTGGAATGTTATAAAACCAGGAAAAATTCCAGTTGTCTAATAATGAATGTTTGAGAATAATTTTGTTTCGTTTTTAAGGAATTAATACAATTCAGTTTTCAAACTCAAAGAATTTGTATTTTGGGATCATATTTTCTAAAACCTATCTTTCTTTCTTCCTTCTTTTCTTCCTTCCTTCTTTTCTTCCTTCCTTCCTTCTTTTCTTCCTTCCTTCCCTCCCTCCCTCCCTCTCTCTCTCCCTCTCTCTCTTTCTTTCTTTCCTTTCTTTCTTTTTTTCTCTCTTTCTTTCTTTCCTTCCTTTCTTTCTTTCTTTCTTTCTTTCTTTCTTTCTTTCTTTCTTTCTTTCTTTCTTTCTTTCTTTCTTTCTTTCTTTTCTTTCCTCCCTCCCTCCCTCCCTCTCTCTCTCTCTTTTCTTTCTTTCTTTCTTCCTTCCTTCCTTCCTTCCTTCCTTCCTTCCTTCTTTCTTTCTTTCTTTCTTTCTTTCTTTCTTTCTTTCTTTCTTTCTTTCTTTCTTTCTTTCTTTCTTTCTTTCTTTCTTTCTTTCCTTCCTTCCTTCCTTCTCTCTTTTGGCTGGCCCTGTGTACTGTCCCTGAGCATTGTTTTGCTCAAAGCTAGCACTCTATCAGTTGAGTCACACCTCCACTCCTGACTTTTTGGTAGTTAATTGGAGTCTCATGGATTTTCTTGCCCTGTCTTGCTTTGGACCATGATCCTCAGATCTCATCCTCTTGAATAGTTTCACAGGAGTGAGCCACTGGTACCCAGCTAAAACCTACCTCTTCATCTTGCGTTTTCTCCTCCTTGCAGGGCTACCTAGTGGTGTGTTGCTAAATGTTTAATAACTAGATTTCCAGAAATGAAATATTTAACAAAATAGGCTAATCTGATCAGTAGGCTTTGCCAATTTCTACAGTATGAATATAGCTTATTTCAAGCTACCAATGTGCTGTGACTATTGAGCTGTCAGGAGACTTGCCTGTTGTGTAGATCACACTGTGTGTATCCCAAAAGAACACTAAAAAGAAGTAAGGAGACCTGGAATAGCTTCTCATGAGTAAGCAGTGCACAAAGCAGCATCTCAGTGTGCCTCATGGGCGTAGATACTTCCAAGGGGGAAAAAAAGAAACAATAAAAACAGCACAAAAACCTCAGAAAATAAATGTCTCCAAATAGAAGGAATTCCTGTCACTCCTATCTTTAGAGAGCCAAACCCTGTTCAATAGTCAAAAGTTTGCAAACTGACTTGAAACACATTAGTTATTGCTTTTAAAACTGTGTCTTCTATGTCTTGGTTATAAAAAATTCAAACTATCTGAAAAGAGCCAGCAGCCCATTTGATTTTAAGCTCACAACAGTGAACTCATCGAAGTTATTTTTGTGTGTACTGTCGCTTGGCCTTGGGCCACTGATCACAAGAAAGCCCCACTGTGTTCTGCCTTGACAGCTCCAAGGCAACGCCTCCAGGGGAACCTGGGAGCCTCGCCTCCAACACAAGCAGGCTCCTCTGCAAACCTCCTCTGAGGCCTTTGCTCACAGAGTTTTAACTAATTGCTATTGAGCTTGGTTTTGTAAACACTTTCAAACAATCTATCTCTCTAAATAGAGACATCCCTGCCCCCCCCCCCCAAGAAGGATCAAACCTCAACAAAACTATAATGGGAACCATACATACAATGTTAATTTTTTTTCAGGGACACATTAAAAGAAGACAAAAGAAAAAGTGAATCTCATTTTTAATATCTTTCATTTAGTCAAATATAGCCATAGTATTCTCATCTCAACATAGAATGCAGATAAAACATAATGAAAGATTTTACATGTTTTGGTACTGCTTTTAAAATCAAATGGCTAGTTTCTAACCCCACCCTCCGCGGCTCAGTTTGGACTTGCACGTTGTAAGATTTCAGTAGGTAAGAGTTCAGTAGACCAGTGGTGGCCATTTTTGGCAGATAGTGCTGTAGCATCAATGAACTGAGAGTTTCCTGCTACCAAGAAAACAGAATATGGATGAAACTTTTCTTCACACTTCAGTGGGGATTGCTGTGGGAATTTATAATGCAGGGCAATATCCTTATCTGCAAGATGGACAGCCATTCTGGCTTGTCCACGTTATTGCCCTAGGTGTACCTTCAGTCACTAAAATGGAAAGAGCCCCAGGCAAAGTGGGATGAATCCGTTACCTCAGATCTCAGGAGAAAGTTGAAGTGCTGCAGGACAGCTTCCATGGTGCGTCTGCTCTGAGCACATCTGTACTTTCATGTTTGGTCAAGCTAAGGTGCTGACTATTGTCCTTGGAAATTCCAGAGCAGCCCTTGCTAGACTCTTGAACACTCTGAAGTTATCTTGCTCCTCTTGCTACTGTCCTGTCTGGTTAAATTAGAAAAAATTGCTTCCTTGCATACAATAACTTTCTAAGTATCCTGGAACTGGACCATGCATTTATAGTACCCCACATGGACATTGTAACTGGGAGAACTTTGCTTGTGCTCTGTCACTCTAGGTGCTGTTCTATTTCTCTGTCTGCTTGAATTTGGATGAGACTCACTCACTCTTAAAAGGACAATTTGAATGTGTGCCCTGATCATTATATAGCCATATAATATTTGCAATACTCAGCCTTTGGGGGAAAGGAGTTTATAGTCACTGTCTTCAATTATTAATTGGGTTTTTACTTTATATGATTCTTAAACAAATACCTGACCAACAATGTCAAGATTATTTAAACCCTCCATACCTTGGTTTCCTTCTTGATCTCAGTTTTCACCTTGGTTAATGGAGATAATAAATATAACCTATCTTGTAGGGTACTATGAAGATAAATTGTACACTGAAAGTTCAAGAAGTATGTAAATTGCTTTAAATGGACTTAACTGACAGACTGCAAATACTCAATTCATACTGACTACTATTGTTATTCTTTGTTTGTTTGTGCTGGTCATGGGGCTTCAACTTGGGTATAGATGCGGCCTCTGAGCGTTTTTTTTTTTGCTCAAGGCTAATGCATTACCACTTGAGCCACAGCTCCACTTTCAGATTTTTGATGGTTAATTGGAGATAAGAATCTTATGGAGGGCTGGGAAGGTGGCTCAGTGGTAGAGCGCTTGCCTTGCATGCCTGAGGCCCTGGGTTTGATTCCTCAGCACCACATAAGCAAAAAGAAAAAAGCCAGAAGTGGCACTGTGGCTCAAATGGTAGAGCTCTAGCCTTGAGCTGAAGAGCTGAGCGACAGCGCCCATGCCCAGAGTTCAGGCCCCACGACTGACAAAAAAACCCAAAAAAAAACAAAACAAAACAAAACAAAAACAATCTCATGGATTTTCCTGCCCAGATTGGCTTTGAACCGTGATCCTCAGATCTCAGCCTCCTGAGTAGCTAGGATTTCAGGTGTGAGCCACTGGCACCTGGCTTTGTTTCTTTCTTGAGGTAAGATGTGCACCCCACACATCACTTTTACCCCTTCCTAGAAATGCTAAGACACTGTGTTGAGTACAATAAGTACTCACATAATAACCATCCATTGGCTGAGCTCAGAAATTCTACTTCCAGCTCTGGCCTGGATTTGGTAACCAGTTTCTGAAGATTCCAAAATGTGATCAACATAGGCTCTCTCTGTTCAGCAATGGATCGGCGGCTGCGGCTTATGGTCCTGGCCCCTGTCTCTGCCATCATGTCCTGAAATAGGACATCATCAAGGGGTGCCATCTCTGGCTGGATCCTGCTCAGCATCTCAAATTGCTTTCCCATGACTGGCTTTACAAAGCAGTTGAATTCTATTTTTTCCAAACTTCAGCACAGCCAGACAAAAAGGAAAACTTCCACATGCAGTTTAAGTAGATTCACAATTGGTTGCCTTCCCACAGCCCTTCTCCTACTGCTTCTCTTGTTTCCGGCCAAATCTGCCTTCTGTGATGGAGACAGAGAAAGCTAGACATTCATGTTCCCCATATTTCTGAGGGATTCTGGAACAAAATTGCCCCCTCCCTTCTTGCTGATACTTGTTCCTTGGAATTGAAGCAACCACCATAAGACAATGCTAGAGAACCAGGAAAACTACAAAGAAGATGACATAAGATGGAAAATAAGAAATGAATTCTGAATTGATGCTATTTTGATGTCATTTAGCTGTTGAATTCACTAAGTTTGGAACCTGCCTCTGGACCTCTTATTATGGGAGACTTATTCGTAAATCCCTGTTATTTAAGTCATATTTAATTGAACATTAATTTCTGCCTTAAAAAATATCCTAATAGACAGAAATAGGTTCTTGGATGGCCCTAGAAAGAATTAGTCCTTAATTAGGCATAAATAATCCCATGTTCTTTTTTCAAGACCCCTGCTGCCAAGAGTCAGCTGTAATTGGTCACTTCTAGAACTTCTGTGGTACTTCCCCACAGGCAAGGTGGGTGATGGTTGTGAGCGTAACCTCAGTGTTCACATCTTGGCAAGCATGATGTTAAAGTCAATTCAACTCCTAGAATCTTATTTATCTTCTTCCTTCCTTCCTTCCTTCCTTCCTTCCTTCCTTCCTTCCTTCCTTCATTCCTTCCTTCCTTCCTTCCTTCCTTCCTTCCTTCCTTCCTTTTTTCTTTTCTTTTCTTTCCTTCCTTCTTCTTCTTCTTTTGTTGGTTGTGAGGCTTGAACTCAGGGCATGGGCATTGTCTCTTAGCTGTTTTTCTCTCAAGGCTAGTTCTCTACCACTTTGAACCACAGCTCTACTTATGGATTTTGGGTGGTTAATTGGAGATAAGATAAACCGAGCTGACTTTGAACCACAATCCTCAGATCTCAGCCTCCTGTGTAGCTAGGTGTAAGCTACCAGTTCCTGGCTTTTCTTGTTATTATTACTTTTATTTTTGCTCCTAGGACTTGAACATTGGGCTTAGGTGCTGTCCCTGAGCTTTTGTACTCAAGGTTAGTGTTCTATCACTCAAATCACAGCTCTACTTCTGGCTTTTTTTGTAACTTAGTGGAGATAAGACTCACGGACTTTCCTGCCCAGACTGGCTTCAAATCACCATCCTCAAACCTCAGCCTACTGAGTAGCTAGGATTGTAGGTGTGAGCAACCAACACCCGGCTTTATTTTCTTTATAAATGGAGGATAATAATTCACCTGTCTCATAGGATTGTCTGTTAATACCTAAGAGCACTTAAATAGTGCCTGGTACATAGTTTATACTGTGGTTAAGAGCTGTTTTGCTCTTTTACATTCATTTTACATACCCTTGTGCTGTCATTAACATATAGAGATTGTTAGGAAATGGAGTTATGAAGGTATCAGAATAAAGAAAGTGCAGAAAGCAAACTCAGCAGACACGATCAACTTTAATGGAATGTTGAAAAGGGACGCCATGGTGACCTGAGGAGATCCAGGACACATGAGGTGTAATCAGGACAGGGGTGGAGGGACTTAAGTAGGGAGTGGGGACAGGGGTCACAGGTGTAGCTGGAAGTTTCAAAGAGTTTCCCCAAGTTTATGGTACAGGTCTGGCTCTGAGAACCTATTGTTCGAGCAAGTCGCCTGCCCCTCTCTCAGGTGCCCATCACCAGAGAGGGTGGTGGAGTGGGCTTTCATAATTAGATTAAGATTCTGGGCTGGAGACTGGAGTGGAGAGTAGTCAGTGGGCCAAGCCATGGGAACAATATTGAGTTATTGAGTTTTAAGAACAAAGCCGATTCCCATCAGAGATGTGGACACACCCATATACATACATACATACATACATACATATACATACATCCACATATACATATGTATGCATGTGTATTATATATATATGTGTGTGTGTGCATATATGTATATTCTAACACAGCCTCAGGATCCCATGTGAAAACCAGTGCCTGAGGATGTTCAAATCCCTTATATGAAACTTTGTTGTGTTTTCATACAACATTCCTATATACTTTAAACCATTGACTTGTAATACCTAATACAATGTAAACACTATGCAAAATAATTGCTTTAGTGTATTTTAGGGGATAATGAAATTACAGCCACGCAAACTAGCAAAGATCAAAATCCAAAAATCTTTTCAGAGAGGAGTTTAATGCCAATGTCCCAAACCAAGCTAGTGCCAAAAAGGGTTGAGATGGCGAGGGAGGGGATACCCTGGGTTTTATTTTATTCATTCATTTTATTTTTAAAAAATTGGTCGGTTATGGGTCCTGAACTCTGGGCCTGGGTGCTGTCCCTCAGCTCTTCAGCTCAAGGCTAGCGCTCTACCACTTGAGTCACAGCACCACTTCCGACCCTGGGTTTTATACAAGCTGGTTGCACACACACACACACACACACACACACACACACACACACATACACACACACACACACACATACACACACACACACACACACACACACACACACACACACACATACACTAATCAGAAAGGTAAAGTCAGGGCAGGATGATGTCAATTCAAGGTCAGGTCTGCAGTTTCAGAAATTGCTTCATGGGCTTTCTGATACCAATCCAGGTAGCTCCACCAGGTTTGCGGGAAACTCACATTCCAGTGGACCTTGTCACCTATGGCAAAAAGAGGCTGTTCAAATGTCCTTTGTTGGGAAAATAGTTCCTATGGAGGGTTAACTATGTCTGTTTCCATGACAGGAAAAGTCTGTACACAATCACCATAGATTCAGGATTCCTCCCCTCCCCTCTGCAAATAGTTTCTATCAGAGTTCATTGAATCCCATATAGAAGACCAGCTATATGCATTTTCTTCTTTCTGTAGTGTTTTTTTGTTATGTCTCAGTGGTGGGTGTTCTGTTTTATTTTCTTATCACACATGAAGACAAGCACAATTCTGTAAAAGTATATATTTCTAAGAGGCAATAGATGTATATACCTTCTTCAATTACTGTTATATCATACATGCTGGGCTCATTTTCTCACCAACTTGGAAAACGAAGGCTACTGCTTTTGTTTCAGTTTCCTTGTAAAAAGACCCTGAGAAAGTGCATGTTGTTGGTGTGGGAGATAATTGAAGGAAATTCCGGGGAAGGAGTGAGGAAGTGAGTGGGGGAGGGAAAGGAAGGGCAGCAAAGCCAGCAAAGGTGACATTATCAAGCTACCTCCAGGTGTGGCCAAGGGGCAGTGTGTGCTTCATCTCCTAGCAGTTCTAATAGTAGAGATTACATACTATATGGTAATGTCCCAAGGGTCAGCCTTACAGGGCTACTTAACACCACTTCCCTGCAAGTACTGGGGATACTGGTGGTCCATTCATTCTCGTGGCATTTCCTGCTTTGAGGAGGGTGAGCAGGTCAAGCCTTTAGAGAAAATTGTCAACCAGCTGAAAGGTAGGAGGCAAACCACAATGGAGAGGCCTAAAGGAGCTTCTCTAAACTCAAGGGGGCACTGTAAATATGCTTTATTTGGTGGGGATGGATGTGGCAGAAAGTATTCTGGCCCAGTAACTTTGCTAGCTAAGCAACAGGAGACAAAGATGAATAAGAAATGGTCCCAGATTTCAAGACTGTTACAATCTAGTGGCAGAGACATGTTAACAAATATGCTAACAATATTTACAATGTGAGAAATGCAAGACTAGAATTTTATTTTAGCCTAACAGATTGGAAAATGGCGAGGATGTGGAGAAACAGACCCTCTCGTGTGTAGTTGCTAAATGGAACTACTTGGCATGGGTTTTATGGAAATATCCAAATATATTTGCCCTTTGGCCTAGCCATCCAACTTCCAGAAATTTGTTCTATAGATCTACCTACATAAGAAAAAAAAAGATAATGAATGCACAAGGTTTTTCTTTTGAGTGTTGTTATAATAACAAAAACTTTTAAACCATCTGAGTGTCCATCAATAGGGATTGGTTAACTATACTTTGGATGCCTGCCTACTTTGGATGGAGTACTATGCAGCTGTATATTGTTAAGTTGGAAAAAAAGCCAGAAAGATAAAGGTATGTATGGAGTGACTGAAGACTTCATGGCTGATAAAGAAAAGACATGATTATGAAATAGCCATAAGTAGCCCAAACAGATGTTATTTGGGTGGCACCTGAACATATGGTTACCATTTCCCTCTTCCTTCTAGAAGTTTCTATAAATTTGGATGATGTTGATCAGAGAAGACTCTCACAGCTGGGTTCTTCCCAGAGATAGTAGTATAGGACCATCATTCAGAGGGAAAGACACCTGGGCACTTCTGTGAGAGAGAGAAGTTGGAGAGGGGTCATATATTGAAGTGGTATCGCTTAGCAGAAAGATGTGAGTCTCTGGATCAGAGAACGGGGATGGGCAGCAGCAGCACAAGGTCCTCCTTTATATCCCTGGATTGGTCTGTCATATGTAGACTAGCAGATGTTGAATATAACCTCTCGGGATATGCGAAGCAGGTAGGCTCTAAATAGCAAAAATGTTGTTTTAGGCTATATTTAAAGCAATCAGATGTGTTAACCATTTGAATTTGGCTCCTTTGGGCCTAGTTTGCTAGGAAGAAACAAACACCATGGTAGTCAATGTCCAAGAGTAATTTTTAACCTATTGACCTAGAAGCGTGTAATACATAGACTTCTATTAAGAATATAGGAGAACTAAGAACACATATTTGCATCGATGAATATATCCATAAAGAAACAGTGGAAAGATTTACAAAACATTAATAAAAAGGAGTGAGTCAATGGGACATGGAGTGAAAGACAGGAGAGATTAATTTAGAGATCATAGTAAGACCTTTCAATATATACAGTTTTAATAGGTCCCATGGTTTCCCTTATTTGCAATAACTAGTATATGTCTGAGTCAAGCAGAAAAGGTCAGATAAGTTGATGTTAGGGGAATGAACCCCAAGATAAGTATTCAAATGGTTTTTTTTTTGTTTTTTTTGTTTTTTTTTCCTTTCATACAATTGTTTCTAACATATTTATAAGATAATTTCTATGTTGCTTTGTATGTCCCTCCTCCATGGTATAACCCCTGCTTTCACTGTATTTGATGTTGGTATAATTTGGGGAGGGGAAGGGAAAAATCAAATCATTTAACTAGGGATACAGGTGGACCTATTGCAACAATGAGATGTACAGGTCATTATCCCGAAAAATGAACTTTACAACTTTGGTGGGGGGTGGGGGGTGGGGGTGGGGGGAGGACTAGGTGGGGGTAGGGGGGAGGATGGGAAGGGATGGGAAGGGGAAACAAAGAGGAGGCAACAATGTTTGATAAGAAATGTACTCATTATATTGCCCATGTTATTGTAACCCCTCTGTATGGTATTCTCACAATAATATATATATACAGTTTTAGCTGGGAATTGGTGGTGCCTTCCTGTTATTCTATCTACTCAGGAGTTAGAGACTAGGAAAACTGTGGTTTAAGGCCAGTACAAGCAAAGTTTTTACAAAACCCCATCTAAATTGAAAAAAATATCTGAGCATAGATGCACACTTGTCATCTACAACAGGAAGTATAAATAGGATTGCAGTTTAGGCTGGCCTATTAAAAATGTCCCACTCTGCATTAGACTTCCACTTCATACAGCATGTATCAGTCAGCACATAAAGCAAAAGCCATAGAATTTATTCTGCCCTTATGAACATTGCCTTCCCAAACCCAATTCTGAAGTTACCCTACCAAATACAAAAGAATATTAATCTTTGTGAGAAGATATTTGTAATATATGCATATATATGCATATGCTCTATTATGTCTGATTGTAAAATGAGGCTGAATTAGTTCTTCTGTGTATCTGTTCTTGGCAGGCTGAAAAATATTAATGGTAACCTTTAACTAATCAGTCATCAGGTGCTAAGATAACAACTTCAACTTAAATTAATTAGTGGATATACAATATTCTTATTCTACATGATCATCTGTGTGTTATTGTAGAGAATGAGTATGCAGGTTGTGGGTGGAGGTTAAGCAGAAGACAGAAAAACAAATAGGAAGAAAAGCTATGGAAAAATCTCTTTCCTGGCTGATCTCTGAGTCCTATCTCTTGATGATTTTGTTCCATCCTTTGTTCTAAATGCAAGATTCTGAAATAATTCAGTCAGTGTGGTTCCGTCCAGCTTGAGCTGATAATAGCACTTTGTTCTTAAAAGCTGCTTCAGTGTACCAAGAACAAGGCAACATTTTGGAAGGAAAAGTTCTATGGTGCCTCCCAAGAATAGATATCATAAAAGTACTCTTTTATTTCCATTTCAAATTTCAAGGGTACTTTATTAATGGAAGGGATTTAAGCAACTAACCTTGGAACACTGAAAATTCATGTACAATGTCAGTGACATATTTATGTATTAACAATTGTTTTTATATATTCAAGAGCTTTTGACCAAGGTTGATTTTTCTTTCCTTTTATTTTCTTTACAATAAATAGCATTGAATTGTCACATTATATTTCATCTATTTCACATGCATGTGAAGTAACATTAAATCCAGGATAATTTTCTATTGCTTGTTGCTTTAGTAAACTATTTTTACATTTAATATTGAGTGTGGAAAAAAATCCCTCAATGCTAATTTCTTTAAGAAGCATTATATAAACTCACTGAAATAGTCACTAATATTGGTTTAATGGAACTTTGAATTTGCTTTCTTGACATTTAATTGTGCTTAAAAATTTTAATTGTATTTTTATTAGTTGTAAGTAGTTGTACAAAAGAAGTTACCAAAACACAAAGACCTTTCCCCTGTAAGTATTTCCAAGTAATAGCTCTGAATTAATTAGCTTGAGTCATTTTATAAACACAAATGTTCTCCAATTTCGAAGCCAAAGAAAAGTTACTTTTTTTTTTGCAAGTTCTAATCAACCATATGACAGAAGGCAGTTTTAGAAATGTTGGGCCCTGAATCTGAATCTCAGCTTCTGGTTCCAGGGTATGTGACAGAGCTCCTTCCTGGTGCTTTTTGGAGAGGCCTAGAAGTTAGGTGAGCTATAGAGAGAGGAGAATCGCTGGCTGTGTGGTCTTCTCCTATCCTTAGGACTGAGAACATCTGTGGCCCGAGAGAGAGTGAGTGAGCAGTGAGGCCCGAGTCTCCTGTGATCCTCTGAGCTGGGCTGTAGTACATTTTGCTTCTGTTTCAAAGTCCTTCTGTGTGTGGTGCATATGTACTTCATGCTTCTTGGATCACTTGTTTGGAAGCTCATGATTGGAATGACACAATTATAGTTAGAAACATTGAGAACAAACAAAGGTGACGAGGTGACACTCAACTGATGAGAAAATAATGCTTGATGGGAACAGATAGAAGTCAATTTATCGTAATAATTCAGTATACCTTGCCTATGTATACGAGAAGCAGGGCAGTGGGGGGGGGGAGGGGGGGTAGAGAATGCTAAACACCTAGAACTGGTTAGGCAAAGTGTTGTTTTACCAGAGGTTCTGATATACTCAAGGCAAGGCTGGC
The DNA here is from genome assembly GCF_024711535.1 of Dipodomys merriami. NCBI lineage: Eukaryota > Metazoa > Chordata > Mammalia > Rodentia > Heteromyidae > Dipodomys > Dipodomys merriami. The sequence continues at coordinate 114,356,271 of NW_027204492.1, forward strand.
TTTGGAACAAGTTGTAATGAAAAAAATTTACAAGAAGCCATGTGCAGTGGGTCATACCTATTATCTTAACTACTAGGGAGGCAAAAACAGGGAGGATTTCAGTTGGAGGCCATGTCAGGCCCCCTCCAAAAGTGACATCTCATCTCAACCAATAATCTGGGCACATGTCTGTCATCCAACCTACACAAGAAGCATAAATAGGAGAATTGAAGTCCAGGTCAGCCAAGGTAAAAATCTGGGACTCTATTTGAAAAAATAAGGTAAAAATGGTGTAGAGGCATGACTCAAGTGGCAGCTTGCCTGTCTAGCAAGTGTGAGGTCCTGAACTCAAATTCTAGCACCAACCACAGATAAATAAATTAAATATGTAACTTAAGTAAGTGACCAAGAGTAAGTTTCTAGAATAGATTTCCTTAAAGTGTACTGGCTTTTATTTGATCAGTATTGATTGTTCACTCAATACAGAGCAATATCCTTCTATAAGGAAGAGTTTTAACAAGAGAAAATGATACCATCTGACTCCCTTTGGAGGCTGATAATGTAAGGAATTTGGAAATGCACATGTGATACCTAATTCACCTTTAAGATTAAAATCAAACCTAGAAATACAAAATAAGAAACATGTCCCTTGTTGCCAGTCAGCCCCTGTGGTTTCTATGGTTGTCAAGTTTTCTTTATAGATTATCTTTTTGGAACTTATGAGGTTATGTACGACTGCAAATATTCCCAAGGACCTTGCCAACAGTAATGCTGCACACATATGTATATCTACCATTACTGTATGTGCTTACTTCTTTTAATCTTACCTCTTCAGTTAGACTATTGCTTTGGAATTATAGTATCCTATTTAGAGGCCATATGACTTTAGATCTGGTCCTCAGTGGGTGTGTTTGAATTCTGGTTTACATATGTTTTGGAATATTACCACAAAGTGGTCAAACATGGTCATTGTGGGTAAATGCTTTATTGGTGGCTTTCATTTCCACACATCTATATTCACAGTACATTTCCTCTAAGACATTACATTTTTAGGCATTGTGTTTGAAGCACAGCAAAAATTCTCCAACTGTTGAACTTTGTTCTAAGACACTCAACCCCTGCCACCTGTGAAAACAGGCCCAAGGGCCGTTCTCTGACCCTTCTGGCCATCTTTGAGTCCCTCCTAACAATGACAGTACTGTCCTAGGTCTCCTGGAATTTTGTGTGCTTCTAGAATTCTGTGTTAGGAATACAGTGCTGTCTTTTCAGAGGCTTGGAGAGGGAAAACAGGAAATTGGGCAGTTGAAGACAATTCCTAATCATGTTCTAAAAATAATGGATTGTAGAGGCTGTGTTTGGCATCTGACCTTCTGTGAATGCACACACAGTCTTTGTCTGTTCACTGTCTATTGTGATGGGAGAGGTGCCTTCTGTGCAAGGACATACAGGGCGAAGAAGAAGCTGCACTGCCACCATTGTTGTTTATTACTATTTTTTTTTTTTTTTGCTAGAATGGACATTAGGACTCATTCTGCAGGCTAAACAGGGTATCGCCATACCTTCACTGGGCTCAGCAGGCTTCTCCCATTGTGTTGTCTATATCCCATTTTCAGTTCACCCTGTTTGCTGGTTTCTCTTTGAGCTGGAGTCTGGGAGAAAAGCTCTTTCTCCTAAGAGCTCTTCTGGTCTTCTCTACCAAGTTAAACTGTACAATCATTTTTGAGTTCTGTTTCCTTGATCATCTACCAATAGCAGGATTATGAGCAGTTCAGGAAGAACCTTTCATAGGCCAATCGCTTTTTATTTCAGCTCTGTGCAGGTAGAAGAGGGAGATTGAACGAGACAATGTGGATTACAAGCTCAGACACCTCCTTGAAAATACTGGGATGCAGTCCCGCCACAGGTGCAATGCAAATTAAAATGATGAAATATGGACTTGATTAGTGAGATAGACTTTATTTAGCAGCAGGGAAGATTCTGGCATGGACAAGTATTGCTTAGTGTGGCTATTGACCTGAGGTATGGGGAAAGTAAACAGCCTGACAAAAATAATCTACATATACACTGCAGAAATCATACAAGGAGATGTATTATGCAAGGGATTTGGAACAGTATCCTTGCTTGGGGCCACAGACTTGCGAGAGGTAGTGAAAAAATGCTGTTATCAGCCCTGTGTGGAGGGCGTCACCCCTTTCAGGCCCTAGAATCATTCATAAAGGGACAATTTCACACAATTTCACGTTCAGGCACAGCAAGGGCCACCTGGATAATGTTCTTCTGTCTGTGACACTTCAGTGAGGACAACAAGTATTTGGTAATTTCCATCATGTTGCCAGGAAGAGAATGTGCCACAGGATAGAAAAGGAGCCAGTTCTGGTTTTGGCAAATTCTAAATCAGCGTGTAGCACATGACAGGTTCACAAGTCAGCAGTTCTTGTGGAGGGAAGCAAGCACACAGCCATGAGCCCATTGTGCATACACGGATTCTGTGACGCAGAGTCAAATTCACTTAATACTACCTACTTATTAGGTGAGAGTGGCCATACTGAGAAATCCAGTGAAGGCAGAGAAAATTTATTTGATGACTTTCATGCTTCCTCAAATGTTCTAGTCTGTAGAAAAATAAAATTATCTACTTGAGAAGAGCTGGTCTATGTAACAGAGCTTGACTTATTTACAAATACGATTTATATTGAACTTTGCTTGTTGCTCTTTCAGCTTGTCTCCTAAATATATCACAGACACATGAGACCTTTAAGGTATCTAAGAATAAGACATAGTCAAAAGCGGGAAAATGCAGGCTTTAAAAAGAAAAATTATTGTCAGGATCCTGTAGCTCAGGCCTGTAATCCTAGCTACTCAGTATGCTGGGGCCTGGAGGACCACATTTGCAAGCAGCTGGGACAGAAAAGTTGGTGATACTCCCTCTAATTAACCAGCAAAAAGTTGGGTTGGAGACGTGGCTCAAGTGGTAGAGCATCAGCCAAGCAAGAAAGTTGAGGAAGCATAGGTCCTAAATTTAAGCTGCAGTATTGACAATACAATGAATGAATTCTTTTTCATAAAAATTATATGCACATCACTAAATACTCCTGGATTCATTAGCAAGTTAACCTCATACTCCCTCTTTCCCTCTCTCCCTCCCTCCCTCCCTCCCTCCCTTCCTCCCTCCCTTCCTCCCTTACTTCCTTCTCCTCCTCTTCCTCCTCCTCCTCCTCCTCCTCCTCTTCCTCCTCCTCCTTCTTCTTTTTCTTCACCATGCTGGTCCTTGGGCTTGAACTCAGATTCTAGGTACTGTCTCTGAGCTGTTTTGCTCAAGGCTAATGCTCTACCACTTGATCCACACCTCCAGATCCAGTTTTTTGGTGGTTAATTGGAGTTTCACAGATTTTCCCACTAGGGCTGGCTTTGAACCCTGAATCCTCAGATCTCAGCCTCCTGTGTAACATGAGCCCCTATGTCTGGCTGCCATACTCCTTTCTTAAAACAGTTATTGAGTAGCTTAGCTTACTGGGACCGATTTGTGAAAGGGGAGCCAAACATTCTAACAAAACATGATGACAAACACTGGTATAGTCAAAGTATCCAACTCAGTGAAAGGAATTGAGATAGCACAAGCAGTAGTACTTTTTAGATAAATGAGTGTTTTGTTTTTTCTCACTGGAAGAAAATAATTGACATCTCTGGAGTTTGAAGATGGTTCTGAGCAATTAAATTACTTTTGACAGAACTGCTTGCGGCAACTTCATATGGTTGAGGAGGGGCCCGCTGAATAATTAAATTGTTCATTTTCCCTGCACACAGAATTTCTCACAGCAACTAGTTTCCCAAGGGGATGCTGCATAAATAATGGTAAATAAAGATCAAGCACAAAGCCTAGCTAGTTCTTTCTTTTTTAAGAATGAATATTCCAGAAGTCTGGGTGTGATACCATGTATCACTCTTGACTTCTTTTGTTCTCCTCAAAATAAAGAACTATGAGGTAGAGTTGAGTGCCAGCTGCTCATGCCTGTCATCCTAGCTACTCAGGGTTCAAAGCCACAGGAAAGTCCGTGAGACTCTTCTCTCCAATAACCAACAGAAAACTGGAAGTGGCCCTGTGACTCAAAAGTGGTAGAGCGCTGGCCTTGAGCTGAAGAGCTCAGGGACAGTGCCCAGGCCCAGAGTTCAAGCCTCATGACAGACCAAAAAAAATTATGAGGCAGAAAAAGTGAGAGTAGAGGCAAAATCTATTGAAAAGTGAGAGTAAGGTGCCAAAGAAGGTGCAATGAGCCTCTTGGCTAGTGGCAGCTTGGTGCAATCCTTCAGCTAGGACTCCTGGCTGGGAAAGCCACCTGATGCCATATGAGGTCCTGTCTATCTGCTAGGAGGAAGAGGAGGAGGAGGAGGAGGAAGGGGGGAGGAGAGGGAGTGGAGGAGGGGGAAGGGAGTATAATGGTGAGGGGATGAGTGGGATGAGGGGGGAGGGAGGAGTGGAGGAGGAAGACAATGAGGGGCAGGAGGGGGAAGTGGGGGAAGAGGAGAGAGAGAAGAGGGAGGAGGAGGACAGTTCAGACATTTTGATGCAAGAGAGTGAGAAGAGGGACCTGGGTATGCTTTCAATGGTCTTCGGTTATACCTAGGAGTGGAATTGCTAGCCATATTTCAATTGTATGTTTAACTGTTTCCTAATGACATCATACCTCACTGTAGCAACATCCTTATTCACCATTGCTATTGTTTGCTTAGTTGATGTGAACTAAGGTTCAAATCTACTATGTGATGTAGAGAAGCTACAACATAGGTGCTTAAGCCTCACCTCATCCATCCCCTCACTTCCTGAGTGACGTCATATGTGGGAAGCAGTAGAGTTTGCAGAAGAGTTTAGGTTTCTGAGGACAGATGTGTCTTGGCCACTTTCTGGCTCTATTACCTTGTTGGGTATTACATTCCTTTCCCTTCTTACCTCTATCTTCCCTCTTTCCTTCTTTCTTTGGGAGAGTTTAAAAGCATCCAGAACAATACAACAATTGCCAGTATATGAACCTTCATTTTCACAGTGTCTTTTTGTGTGGAATAATAATGGATAATAAATGCAAAGCAGCAAGTACACAGGGTAGTTCCTGGTAAAATGTGCGTAAGATAGGAGTCAAGCAGTATTGAGAAGATGGTTGTCAGGCCCGTAGTGGATGGAGTCCTCCATATTTGTGATGGATGGTCTCAACCTTCTGTGAAAGATAGTTTCAAATTACTGAGGTATATATCATTTTCATGTATTTTTAGTTAAGTTGGATTGAAATAGACTTCAATATTCTTTTTTTGCATGTGTATGTGCTGATCTTGGGGCTTTGAAGTCAGGCCCTGGGCTTTTTTGCTCTAGGCTGGCACTTAACACTTAGCCACAGCTCTACTTCCAGATGTCTAGTGGTTAACTGGAGGTGTATCTCAAGGACTTTCCTGTCCAAGCTTTAAACTGTGATGCTCAGATCTCAGTCTCCTGAGTTGCTATGCTTACAGGCATGAGCCACCAGCACCTAGCAAAATAAATTTCAATATTTTTTTGCTTTAAAAAGAAAAGAGGTTTTATTAGCTCATAGTTCTAGAGATTAAGAACATGGCACTGGCGTGGGACTTCTAGTAAGGGCTTCAAACATGCTACTTGTGTAGCTGTGTGTCAGTACTCTTGAGAGTTCTATTGTAATCATGTTCAGCTCAAGGCATCCCATGAGAAATCTGGGGCAGGTTAGGAGGGACTTCAGTAAGTGATATAATGTGCATTTTGTTAAAAGTAAAAGCAGTGTTGGTCACAAATCTGAAGCATTTCGCCTTTTATTTATTTAAATTGCAAATGTTCATTCTTTTTGGGGTGTTGGTCCTGTGGTTTGAATTCAGGGCCTGCTCATTATCCCTGAGCTACTTTTGCTCAAGGCTAGCACTCTATCACATTAGCCAGTGCTCCACTTCTGACTTTTTTGGGGGGGGGTGTTAGTTTATTGGAGATCAGAGTTGTACAAACTTTCCTGCCCAGGCTGGCTTCAAACCATGGTCCTCAGATCTCAGCCTCCTGAGTAGTGAGGATTATAGGTGTGAGCCTTGGAAGCTTGGCTCACAAATAGTCATTCTTAAAGTGTCTCTCCCAGATTTTATCAGACCTGTGCGAACCAGTTACCACTTATAAGATTAACCATGTTGTCTAGAATGGCATTAGCTGAAGTAGAAAGTCATATTACCAACATTTTTACTGTAGAACCAATGTACAAAAATAGAAACAACTCTAAGGCCAGATTGAATTTATGTCATTTAACAGCTTTCATCCACTCTTTCATTGTAAAAGAATAGCAAGGTTCATTAAAAGCCTTAACAATGTACATACAAATTAAGTTTAGCAACACTGCAATCAAGATTTTATTTCTATGCGTTTCACAGCAGAATGTGAGAAACCACTAAAGAAGTTCTTGGGAGCTTTCATAACGGTCTCAGCCTAGATTGAGAGAGCAAGGCCTGCAGGTCCATTTCCAATTGTAAAAAGTATTCTAATGATGCTGGCTCAATAAATAACTTGTACAGCCAAAGACCAGAAGAAACATGAAGGGGGACAGGGAAAGCGGTTAGTAGTAACACCAAGTGTGGACCTCATATTCTAAAATTACTTACTCAGCATGAAACAGTTACTTTGTTCAAAACAATCTTTCAATGTAATTAGGACTCTAGGTTATGGGTGGGGTTGAGATAGATGGGGAGCGCATGGTGGAAGAGGTGACACTGATCAAGATGCATTGTCCACATAAATTGACATGTTGAACTGAAACAAACAACAATCCTTCCAACATGATGTTATTAAATCACAATGGTCAGGCCCTGGGTACCCCTAAGGTACAGTCTTTGTAGAAGAGACTGTAGATTAATCCATTTTCTTCTCCTGATTGCTTCATATTGGCATCATCTATCTGGAAGACTAAGAGAACAGAAGGTAACGAAGGAGGCTGGTAAGTTTCCATCTTACAGGAATTCTAATGACTTGCAAAAGTACTTTTTAAAAATGAAGTCATGAAAGATTTTGAACAAGACTTTACTCTTCTCTCTGGCTAGTTCCCAAACAGAAATTATATAAGGAGCAGCAATATCTGCAACAAACTCATGTGAAGTAAGCAATTTCAGTTTCATTACAGTTAGTAACTTGTGTCTCCTACTGACAGGAGAAAGGCATTAAAAGATCATCTTATCCTGCCTTGAGGCAGGTAAAGTCTGAATCATTCAGAACAGATGGCTTTTCTTTCCTGATTGGTCTAAGCGGGAAAACACAGATTAAATGGATGAGTGAGAGATATTTCAAACAAATTGAACTCAGTTTTTCCTATCTTTCATTTTTAGCCTAATTCTCCAAATGGTCCTGATTTATCATCTTACATACCCAACAAACAGCAAAGAGAAACACAGAAAGTCAAAGTTTGCGATTTCTTTGATAAAAATGAAATGTCATTTCCTTTAAGGAAGTTTTGCATCAGACTCTCCACTGCTAACTGTTGTAATTAAGCTTTTTAATATAATAGAATAATAGTGATGTAGTTGATCACTTGTACATTAATATCTGATGTATGAAATGAAACAACAAATGTACTGAATAATCATATTTTAAAAAATTAACATTTAATTTTAAGCAGCTTTCAGTAAAAGGGAAACATCTCCATATTTTATGTTTAATTCACAACAGCCTTCTAAGATCTATCTGACAACATCAGTTACACAGATAAAGACACTAAATCTCAGGAAATTTAAATGACTTCATGAAAGTCATGTAAAAAATATCACTGTTGTAATCCAAGGATTAGCAAACTACAGTTCTTGGGCCAAATCGAGCTTGTTTACTCATCTTTCTCTGGCTAAGTATGCTTTTAACATTATTAAATGGCTCCAAAAAAGAAAAAAGAATAATATTCCATAACACCAAATTTGTATGATTTGGCATCCACAAAAAAGTTTTGTTGGAAAACACACACGCCATCTGTTTACAGGTTATACATAGCTACTTTGTGATATAGCGACAGAGTTCAGTAGTTGTAACAGAGACCATATGACCTACCATATGTTTATGTTCTGTCTTACAGTACATCTCTTTTACCCTTTACTCTAATTCTTAGTCTATTTTAAATCTTAAAGCTCCTATCTGTTCTCCCAAAGATGGCTAAAGATGGATTAAATTGATTTATTCCTGTATTTTCTTGTACTGAGTTATAAATTTCCTTCCTTTGCCCTTCAGCAATACTTGTCTTTTCATTTGGTGTGTTGGGTGAGTGGAAGCTGTAGAGTTTCAGCCTGGGCTCTCGAACTCCAGTTTCAGCCCTTTGCAGAAAAAGTTTATTGACTTCAGCTATACACCAACCTTAAACTGTATCTTTAAATACCTGGATAAGCATTTGCAAAACAACAAGGTAAAGAAGGATGGAGCCACTTGTCCCTGGTAGTTAGTGCTGGGAGTATGGGCTCTGGGCTTGGAATACACATTTATTATTAATTTCTTTTAAATCTAATAAAATGTCCTTAAAATGTTTACAAAAATCCGTGTCTTCTCCACGGAAGATATTTATTATTTTCCCATCTTCCTCTTTAATCAAATAACCCAGTGAAGTTACTGAGACTAACCTTCCCACCAGCAGCCTCACAGCAGCTCCCTGAAGAAACCCAGAGACCAAGGCAGTTCCTGCTTGTCTGCCAGCTTGGTTTGTGGTCAATTGGATAGATGCCCAGAAATGAGATTGCTGGGTCATAGGGAAACTCTATGTTTAGTATGGAGGAACCTCCATACTGTTTTCCAGAGTGGTTGGTTGAACAAGTTTACACTCCCACCAACAGTGTAGTAGCATTCCCTTTTGGCCACATCTCCACCAGTATCTGTTATTGTTAGTTTTCTTGATAATGGCCATTCGACTTCCATGTTGGCATCTGTACCTACTCAAGAGCAAAAGCAAATGTTGGGGGAAAGGCTTTTTCCTCTTATTCAAGCCATGCACCCTACTCTTGCTGGTAAGATCACTGACATGTTGTTGGAGATTGATAATTCAGAACTACTTCCTATGCTTAAGTTTCCAGAGTCTTGGTGTTTTACAGTTGATGAAACTGTAGCTATACTACAAGCCCACCAAGCTAAAGAGGCTGCCCAGAAAGCAGCCAACAGAGGTACTGGTGTTCCAACTGCTGAAAAATAGATCAGGGATGATGAAAAGAAACTTGTGCTTCACCAAAGAAAAATAGCTAAACATTGAAAAACTTAAATATTATAAGAAATGCAAAATAAAAATATAAAATAAATAAGCAATATAAAATGAATATAAAATATAAGTAAAATAAATATAAAATATAACATGAATACAAATAAAAATAATAATAAAATAAGCAATAAGGAAAGGAAACTTTGAACCTTATGTACCAAGCAAATGCCAGGTCTGTCAAACAATGCTACCTCCTTGATTACTTGATTTAAAAATAACAACAAAAATCCTCTACAAATTGGTAAAATATAAAAACAAATGAATGTTTTATAGATCCTGGGAAAAAGAATTTTCAGCAAAGTACAAAAACTTAAAGCATGCCTGCTTTTCTTTAATTTTGTTGTGGGGCTTGAACTCAGGGCCTGGGCACGATCCCTGAGCTTTTCCACTCAAAACTAGCACTCTACCAATTTGGCAGTTTTCTAATGGTTCATTGAAGCTAATTCTCATGGGCTTTCCTGCCCAGCATGGCTTTAAGCTGCGATCCTCAGATCTCAGCCTCTTGAGTAGCTAGGGTTACAGGCGTGAGCCACCAGCACCTGACTGTCAGTTCTCTTTTATGTAACAGAATGGATAACTGCGAGGAAACATAATTTGGATTATAAAATTCTTGCAATAAAATTCCTTAAACAGCATTAAAGAAAAGATGGTTTATTGGAATTTGGCATTGACCTTGGCGTGTTTCAAACTCCTAAGGTAGCCTTGATCTTTTCCCACCAAGGAAGCACAGGCTAAACAATTATTACCACTCTAGTTTCCAATGTCTAAAGAAATGGGTTAATTATTTAGAGTCTTACAAAAAGAATACATCCATACAAAATCATCAGTATTTCAGGAAGTATTACGGAATTTTAATATGCAAATGTCTATTGAAGCTATGCATCTCCTTTGAGAGTTATTTTTATGGCAAAACTAAGTATGCATATTTTAGCAATTTAATTGTGAAACTTTGCCTCAAGATTAACCCTTGCCTTGCCTCTGGAAATATTCAGATGACTGCTACTGAACTTCCCAGGGGTCTTTTATTTTGTTCTTAGAAATACATTACTTATTCCATTTGCCTCATCAGTGATGACACACATAAAATTTTCAGAAAATGTGACAAGGAAACGATTCTGTAAACCTGGAAGGAGAGGTTTGCTTCTTATTACAACATGAGATAAAGTCTTGTCCCATTCCTGGAGCCCCATCAGAAAGGCCTAAAAACAAACCTTCAGGCCACAGTATCACTTAGCACTGGGGTTTCTTTTTTTCTTTTCTTTGGAAGAAACTATAAAATACTTTAACTGTTGAAAGGGCCACTTTACTTAGATGTAACTTATAATGAAGTATTGATTGATTGATTGATTGATTGATTGAGTGCATGAGTAAGTAAGTGAGTGAGTGATTTTGTGTGAGTGTGCCCATCCTGAAGCTTGAACTCAGGGACTGGGCGCTATCCCTGAGCTTTTGTGCTCAAGGATAACACTCAACCACTTGAGCCACACCTCAACTTCTGGCCTTTTGGCAGTTAGTTGGAGAAAAGAGTTTAACAGGCTTTCCTGTCTGAGCTTGCTTCAAACTGCAACCCTCAGATCTCAACCTTCTGAGTAGCTAGGATTACAGGCGTAAGCCACTTGCACCTGTCTGAAACACATACTTGAATGCTTATAGTTTGCATAAATATACACATTCATGTATATGGACTATTCTAGTCCATATGGACTATTTCTAGTCATTACTGAAAACATCCCTCCTATTATGTCTGGTAAGTCCTACCCTCCATCCCCACCTTTTATGTGATCCTATTGCCACAAATTTGCTTTGTCTGGTCTTGAACTTATATAACAAAACCATTGGGTTTGAACACTTTTTTCCAACTACTTTTGCTGATCATGTTTATAAATTTGCCCATGTTGTGTCTATCATTAATTTGTTCATTTAAAGTCACCCAACAGTAATCCTTTGTGAGAATATACCAGTTTATCAATTCCCTTAATGGACACTCTAGCTGTTTCTAGTTCTGGGCTATTGTAAATAAAGCTCTTTTTGTGCTCAGATATTCTCATTTTGAAATTGAACACCATGAATTCTTCTCTTGGTGAAATTAAAGTCAATGAGCATGACCAGAACATAAGAGAGAAAAATTTATTAAACACAGCAAGTAAGGAGAACACAGGAGTTCTCTGAAAATCGGAGCTCTCCCCGAAGAATGGAGCTATGAAGATTATGTTTTTTCCCCATATTTGCTTTTTGTTATTTATTTCCCAATTTCTTAGCTTCTTTATTTTTTAACTTAGCATACATTCGTTGCATAACATTTTCATATATGTATCCACTGTATCAATCACACTTTGCTATTAAGCTCTATTTCACTTTTTCCTTCTCCAATATCAACAAAGTTTAAATTTTTATACATGCAAACAATCTTCTTTGACTATATTTATCCTCATTCATCTCTTCATTAGCCCTCCCATTTGAGCATTTGCAGAATCCTAACCCTTATCCCAACTTTGTCCACTACAAATAGATGCGCTCTTCAAAGATGAGCCATACTTACCATTTGAAATGTTTTTGGACCTATATTAAAAACAGAACAAAGGGGGCTGGGAAGGTGGCTCAGTGGTAGAGAACTTGCCTTGCATGTCTGAGGCCTTGGGTTCGATTCCTCAGCACCACATAAGCAAAATGAAAAAAGCCAGAAGTGGTGCTGTGGCTCAAGTGGTAGAGCACTATCCTTGAGCTGAAGAGCTGAGGGACAGCGCCCAGGCCCAGAGTTCAGGCCCCACAACTGGATCCCCCCCCCAAAAAAGAAAACAGAACACACACACAGAACAAAGAAATAGGTAAAATTCATAACACTGTGTTCTACTTAACCCTATGTATCCCAAAGTTGTCATTTCAGCATATCATCATTATAGTCATTATTAGAGAAATGTTTTACATTATTCTCATACAAAATAGCTAACTAGTATAGACTTTAAGTGCACATCTCCGCTGACTGGCTGTGTTTCAAGTGTTCAATGATCACAAAGGACCAATGCTGATATTGCCAATATCCTCATATAGATGAGGAGCTGTGCCCTTCCTCTCTTGTAGTCCTTCCTTCATCTTTGAGCTGAGCAAAGGAAGAGAAGAAAGGGAAGATATGTTGTATTTCCCAAGTACCAGCTACTTCTTGCGAGCTATCATGTTAGAAGACTTTTCATGTTACATGTGGAAACCTATTATCTTTCCATTTAGAGCCATACAACAAAACTCACCCCAGAGGCCCTATGTTTTGTTATGTCAGTGAGAAAGTGCAACAAACCCTGGCACCCGTGAGCATGGTCTTTCAAACCTAAGGGAAGTAGGAAGAAGTGGAGGGAAGCTCACTCTAATGTTAAACAAGCCAAGCTGTGGCTAGGTTCCAGCAATATTCTGCTTGTTCCTAGTGTCTGTGTGAGATCACATAGACCAAAAGAGGCCAAGAGTCACACCCTGTGCCAGTTCAATACAATTATCCTGACCAGGATTTCTTAGCCATCAATCACTTCTGATAGGTAGCTCTTGTAGCTCATCATCCATCTGGTTATATATGGTTAAAATGTAAGACATTTTATGTCTTCTTCTACTATTAACCTCATTTCAAGGTCATTATCTATAGATTCCTAGCTCGAAAGGCTATCCATTATTGTTGTGACCAAATGATTTATTTCTTTTTGCATGTTAGTGAGTCTTAACAAGCCTTTCACTTTGTAGCTGTCCTCTGCAAAAGATGTCTCATTTTTCATAAGGTGATGGCTGCCCTAGTCAAGAATCTCAGGGCTCTAGATAAAGAGCTCCTGAGACAGATACCCAGGCCTCATCTCAAGAAGACAAAAGCCCTTTCATTAAGAGCTTTCCATTTCCCCCCAGGTTTCCCTGGTTACACTCAATATTTTGGGTTAATGGATGTGCCTGCTAATATGCTGACCTTTTCAATCAATACATTGGGCCCCGGGCATTTGTGGAGTCAATCTGTACGCCTACTCTTCAGTATCCTCTCTATGGAAATTGTCTGGCTGTATTAGGTTAGAATCCTCTTTCTCGCATCAATATACCAAACTTGGCATAGTTATAGGAAACAATTGTTTTATTCTTGCAAGCTTGAAATTTTGCCAGGTATCTTCTAACATTTCAGATGTCGTTCTATTCTTGTAAAGCTACCTATAGGAAGATAATTTTTGTGGGAAAACTTGGTCTGTGTTATACAACCTATTCTTAGGCAAGCAAAATTTTTCATTATAGTCCAAATTGATTGACCATGCTATATATCAAATAGACTAGTAGAGAATAAAGCCTTATAAATAAATGACAAGCATGGATTTTTTCCCCTTATCACTACCATTTATTTTAGTGTTTACCATCCTAAGTACTAATACAGTAGCATAATTTATCACGATAAAAGCATATTTTAGAGTTCTAAATGTCCAACCTTGCATTTTTTAATGCATTATGAAATACACTGACTTGAATGGAAATCAGGTATTTCTCTTGGTGAGGAAATGCATGGGTTTACAAACAAGTAGTGGGCGGAACTCTTGGCCCTACTGTGCATAGCCTGGGAAGCCTTAGATGTGCCACTTACATTCAGAAAGAACTCAATCCCTTAAGGTAACATGTTTTGCATCTGTAAAATGTGAACTTATTTTTGATACTACATGAAACATGAGGAACATACATGGCACGGGGAGCTGTACCCTTGTTTTCCATTGCAGGCATGAGCCAACAGCAGCAGACTAGTTTGTGTTCTTCATGAACGATTTGAGGGAGTGGCTGCTGTCTTCATTTTGCTTTCCTAATGTCTCTAGTTCGAAGGCATAGCCTTGTTTTTCCTGCTACATTGCTCTTTGCCTTTCCAATCTTCCTCTGCAAATCCTTCCAGTGGTTTCTAGCAACTCTCAAGTCTGCACATGATCATGACTTATTCATCTGATTCATATCTTCCCCTACATCCTGAGAAACTGCACCCAAGAACTTAGTAAATATATGCGATGTGATGTGTATTTTCTATATAGGGAATATTCACAATATTAAATAATTAAATGAGAAATGCCTTTTGAAGGATGCAGATCGATATTTATTACATTAAGTAGAAAGCACAGGGGTAAGCAAAGCATATATGAGTTGTCATTAACATTATTCTAAGGAGAAACCAACATAATGATGCTGTTGGTGTATGCCTGTAATCCTAGCTACTCAGGAGGCTGAAATTTGAGGAATGCAGTTCAAAGTCATCCTGGACAGACAAATCCAAGAGATTCTCAGCTGGAGTTGGAGGTGTAGCTCAAGTGGTAGAGCACCACCTTTGAGTTGGGGAAAAAGCTAAACAAGAGGATGAGACCCAGAGTTCAAGCCCCACTATGTGAGAGAGAGAGAGAGAGAGAGAGAGAGAGAGAGACAGAGAGAGAGAGAGAGAGAGAGAGAGAGAGAGAGAGAGAGAGAGAGAGAGAGAGAGAGAGAGAGAGAGAGAGAGAGAGAGAGAGAGAGAGAGAGAGAGAGAGAGAGAGAGAGAGAGAGAGAGATCAAAGAGAAGATGGCCATTTGCTAGGACTGGGATGAAGCAGTAAAGAAACTTGAGCCTCTGAACTCTGACTGGGGTCTTGAATTTTCCAGAAACTGGGTCATATTGAATGTACATTTGGAGACCTATCATTTTAAGGTAGTCTTTGAGGATAAGTAGCAACTAATAGTTGTACAGTATTTTTCACTTCCCCAACCAATAGGCATTGTCCACCCATTTAACAATTGGGGACATGGACTTAGAAAAGTTAATTGTTTACATTGACACTGGCTGAGACTCATTGTTCCATATATAATACTTGTTTTTTCCTTAATTTTTGCTCAGAGAGTTCTGATATTTTTCAGAGTAGCAGTCCAACAAGGAGTGCATTTCCTAGCTACATGTAGCCATGATTGAGTTCTGGCCAATGAGAAAGCTATTGGGTGGCACTCCTTAAAAGGGGTAGAACACACTTTATTTTCCTTTCCCATTTACCATTCTGACCACTGAATATAGATGTTAAGGCAGCAGCTAGAGTAGTTATCTTGTACCATTGAGAATGAAAGCCAAGTGTGTATGCAAAGTATGTAGCAGAGAAAAGAACTCTGATGGTTTTTCCAATGACTTTGTAAACCATCACAACAGCCTGTACTCCCTACCCTTAGATGAAAAGTCCCGTTCTTCCTCCCCCCTCCTGCTCTTCCTTCCTTCCTCCTTCTCCTCCTCTTCCTTTTCTCTTCTTCACTCCTTCCCTTACTCCTTTTTTTTCTTTTTGCTTTTCTTTTTACTTCCTTTGCTTATCTTTTGTCTTTCTCATTTTCTTTGGTTTTTCCTTTATTGTTATTTTGGGACAAGGTCTCTCTGTGTAGCCCAGGCTAGACTCAAACTCATCATCTTCCTGCCTCAGAAGCCCTCGTGATAGTATTATAGGTGTGAATCACCATGGTCTGCCACCTCTGGACTCTGGGTGCTATCTTAAATGCAATTTACGTAATTCTAACCAATCCAATTTCAGAGCTTGGACTTGGAGAGCAGAGCCTTTAATCTCTCTCTCTCTCTCTCTCTCTCTCTCTCTCTCTCTCTCTCTCTCTCTCTCTCTCTCTCTCTCTCTCTCTCTCTCTCTCTCTCTCTCTCTGTGTGTGTGTGTGTGTGTGTGTGTACAAGGTCCTGGGGCTTGAACTCAGGGCCTGGGCACTGCCCCTTAACTTCTTTTGCTCAAGGCCAGTGTTTTACCACTTGAGCCACAACTCCATTTCTGGCTTTTATGGTAGTTAATTGGAGATACGAATCTCATAAACTTTCCTGCCCAAGTTAGCTCTGAACCATGATTCCCAGATCTCAACTTCCTGTATAGCTAGGATTATAAGCCTGAGGGACTGATGCCTGGCTAAGACATCTGGTTTTTATTCTACCCACTCTGGGCAGGTACTGGCAGGCCATTTAAAGACAGTATTTAAATGAGGGAATGATCAATATATAACACCACTCAAATAATTTCTTAAGTACTTTTAGGGAACATAGAAATTATTGGTTCTTCAATAATTCGGAGATAAGAATTATTTTGTTTCTCAGTGTTTGATTAGGAGGTTTGAAAAGGTATAGGGTTTCTTCTCTCTGGTTAAATATTTCAATAACTTTCTCTCCTTGTGTACTTGTGAGTTCAGTTGGAATTTTGGTCAAGTGTGTGCCATGTCTAGACTATATACGAGATAACACCTCAGTCCTGTGTGGTCCCTTCACCCGGCTGACTCCTCCATGAGTCATGGCATTCCAGTGAAGGTGGAGCTGGGCTGGCCACCAAGCCTGACCCCTGACTCACTTCCTGCAACTGTGACAGCCTGAAACAGCAGCATATACTTGCTCAAACATTCCCTCGGAGCCACATGCTAATCTTTTCTTTGTAGACAGAAATATGAAATCATCCATGCCTATAATATTTGTGGTCTCTCAGCACTCCTTTACGAATGGGATTAGGGATCTCAACTTTGTAGGCTTTAGAAACTACCAGGTGGACGTTTGCTCCTTTTTGTGGCCTTGGAAATCCTTTATTTGTTGTTGTTGTTGTTTTAGCACAAGGTGTTCATTGGATGATGGAAAGGTTCTTGGGCAGTTGACCTGAGTCATATGGCCCAAATCATAGACATCAATTTCTTGCATTAGAGGAAATCTTTGCCATGGCCCTTTTGACTTGTCTCCAACATAAATCCAGAAGATTAATAAGATCATGTAATAATCTTACATTTTTTCTTTTTAATCACAGTTTACTCCCTCCGTCATGTCCTTAACAAAGCATCCTTGTCTCTTGTGTGTTAACCCATGTACTGATTTTGATACACTTCCATGAGGAGTAAAGAAATATTTCAATTCTTGCTTTTGTAAAAACTTATCTTTTCCAAATGTCCATAAAGGCAACTATTTAATTTCTATATTTATATCTAATTATATACTTTTGTACCTCATGAAATCTAATCAAGGGTATGGAAGGATGTACCTATTGAGTTTTTTAAGTCTCCCCAAACTAAATAATAGGCAAAGGTTTATATTGTTCTGATGCCTCCTTTAAAATTTCAGTCTTTTTTCTGAAACTTAAGTTCCATACCTACTGTGATTTTTTTTGTTTCATGTAATGGCTGTTCTTACAGATACTTTTCCAAATTTTCAGACAGTAAAATAGATTCCTGCAAGGCATAAAGGTCTCAGTCATCAATAAGTTTCTTGCTCCCTTTAGGTATATGTTTGGAATTTCAAATATCCAGTTGGATATTTGGAACTGGTGAGTGTAGCCTTGATTCCTGTCACAGGCTTTTTAAGTTGAGCTCCTTTCCTTACCATATAAAGAGGCTGATTTAGTTTCATAAATGATCATTTTTACCACATAGCTAAAACCTACTCTAGACTTCACTGCTTGGATAATCTAGTTATACTGCACTCTATTTTTAAAAAAAAGTTCAGCAAACAGGAACCACCATTAAGCCATCCTACTTTTATCAATCAAAATAATTGGCTTGAAAAGGAAATGAAATTTGGAAACAAATCAGCTGTAATAGTTGCTTTAGGATTTATGAAATGTGAGTGGGCTGTTGAGAAATGCCCTCTGTGGCTGATGAACTGGATATTGTTTGCTGTTCTTTTAGGCTGCTTTTCTGAAAGCAAACGCATTGCTTGAAGAAGTACAGGAAATGGAGGAAAACTGTGCATTAGATGGCACTAGAACTGAGAATGTCAGTCTGGAATGGTAAACATATAATTCAGAATCTTACTTATGGGAAGGTTAGACAAAGCATGAAGTCATAGGAAGAAAGGGTAGAGACAGGAATGAATCATTACTAAAAAGCTTTTGAGTGCAAAGCTGAAAAACACTAAGTCCTTTTAGAAGTCACTTTTACATTGTCTTAACTTTCCAATAAGAAAGAAAGGAGGCTTCTTTTACTTGATAGTTAACTTTCTATGATTGGGAAAGCTGTTGAGCTCAGTGTCTTCCATTTATTTATAATTTATAATCCTTTATTTTCATTATTTTTGATGCTCTTTTTTTGTCAGTAGGCTAGCTTCTTTGTCCTAAAGTGAAATCATTATTCATTTTCTTAGGTATGATATGCTATTCAGGTTACTTAAGAGAATGCTATTTTATTTGGGAGATATATTTTGGGATAATAAGTCCTGACATTTACTTTCAAATTGGTCAAAAAAGTAATGCTTAGTTTGTATGCATCTATCCATGTGTGTATGTTTATGCTCATATGTGTGTCTGTCTAGAGAGCAAGAATAAACAAATATGGCAAAACAATTAAATTTAAGTTGGGGATATGGAAGTGTTCATTGTGCTACTCTTCCAATCTGTTGTATGCTTAGAAGTCTTCACAATAGAATTTTAGTGAACAGTAACACAAAGAAAAATAGCTATTTGCAACAGCAGATTTACATTTCCAGAAACATGACTGTGTCTGTAGTATAGATTTGAGACTCTTTTGTGTTTTGTTTCCCCCCTCAAGTCCAAGGTACAAGAAGATTAATTTTTTAATGAACATTTTTTGGGGGTCCGGTCGTGGGGCCTGAACTCTGGGCCTGGGCGCTGTCCCTCAGCTCTTCAGCTCAAGGCTAATACTCTACCACTTGAGCCACAGCACCACTTCCGGCTTTTTTTCTTTTTGCTTATGTGGTGCTGAGGAATCGAACCCAGGGCTTCATGCATGCAAGGCAAGTGTTCTACCACTGAGCCACCTTCCCAGCCCTTAATGAACATTTTAAAGTGTCAGCTTAAACGTGTCCTCTGCAATTCAGTTAAAGGAAAAGTTTGCCATGAAATGCCTGAAAGCGCTGGCGTCATTGCAGCATATCCACACTGCTCCTCAATTCTGTTTCCCACTTAAAAAACACCTTCTTTTTATGAACAAAGCCATTTTATCATCCTACTCCGGTCTAAATCACCGTAAGTATTAGATTAGTAGTTGTCTATAAAGAGAGTTTAAAATGTAGAGTTTATGGAAAACTCTCATGCAATGAAAACCCGATGGAAAGGAAATGAAGAAGCAATTATTATACTATTTGAAGTTTTTCCCACAAAATTTATTAGAATTTTTTACACATACATAATAACTTGAGGTTTGGTTGGTAAAAGATGAATAAAATGTTGTTTAACAAAGGCTTATTAGTGGACCATCCAGATGGGCATGTGGTAGCTTTCCTTCCACCTTTTCCGTTCCCTTCCCTTCCCTTCTTATTGTTGCTTAGTCTGCTCAAACCATCCGATGGAGAAGTTTCCTTGATGAGAAAGTGAGATCTCTTGCTAACAACTGCATGAGTCAGCCACATTGGAATCTCATATACCAATTCCAGGCAAGTCTTCAGGTGACTGTAGATTAACAACCATCTTTACTGGAACCTCATGAAAGGTCTTCAACCAGAATCACCCAGCTAAGCTGCTCCTGACTTGATGATCTGCTGACATCGAGCTAAAAATACTTATTCTTTTGAGCTACTTATCTGAGTAATTTGTGGCAAGGCAATTGATAATGGAATATAGAGCCTCAACTATCATTATTTGAGCCCAGTAATGCCAGAGCTTGATGAGTTTTCCTCCTCTCATCCACACTACGGCTCCCTTAGAAAAAAAAAGTGACTGATGGGACTCCTCTGGACTGTCTTGGCATTGGATAATATAATATTTGACTCTGCACTTCTTCTGTGCTGTCTTAAGGGCTTTTGTTAGAGTAATTTGTCATTTGGAGAGGGGTGCTATTTAGCTAGTGTGTTTTCTAGAGGCAGAAAGTCCCTTAGGAAATAAGTAAACCCAGAATCTCTCACTCATTTAATGAAGGATTTCATTTAATCTTGGGACGAGCCTGAGATGTAGGTATTAGTTGCCTGCCTCATTTTAAAGCTGAGGAAATTAAAGCATTATGCTTTAGGGATGCATATAATTGTGGAGACATGTTAAAAGCCTTGGAAATTTTCCTCCTTAAATATTCAGTGACTTCTGAATGGTGGAAGAGAGGAAGAAAGCAAGGCATTAAGACAGCACTGAATGTGGTGAGAAATGTGCTGTCCTTGATCCTTAAAGATAGAATTTCTTCATGAAAAGCTGTTTGAAGACCTAATTAAGTGGACATGGTCCTCACTCCAAAGTTCCCTTGAGGTCTCAGAAATGGAGCCAGTTCACACCTGAACAATGGGTCTACACATTGTTATTTTCCTTTGAAGTCTACTTCCTTTCAAAGAAGCAACAGAGGATCTTTCTAGGGAAAAAAATAAGCGCCTGACCTCTGTTTTCAATGACACTGGAATCTGGTAAATGGAAAGGAAAGAAGTGTTTGAACTTTATATGGTGTCAGGGATTTGATCAACACCATCTGGGAACATTACATCACATGGTTGAACCTGAACAGATACCCAAAGGCATGCTGGTTTACTCTCAGTACCGTTACCAAAAGACGAGTCACTACTGTGGTGAAGGAAATGTATCACAAAGGAAAGTACTAGTGATCCAATGCCAGCCAGGTCCTATATCCCAGGTTTATTGCAGGATTAAATGCAATCATTTATGAAGTGGATTAGAGATTCTGGGTTTACTCACTTAAAAGATTTTTCTCAGAGGACGAATAAGGATAAATATGGTAAAAATATTTTGTTTGCATGCATGAAAACTATTGAAATTGTTTTGGGAAGTGGGTAAAGGAGAGTGATGGGGGATGAGGTTGATTGTGATACATTATATATGTACAGAAATGTCAAATGAAATGCCCCCTTATAAAACTAATGTATGCTAATAAAAAAAGAGACTTTACACATGTAGGAAACACACAAGCTAAGTGTCCCCTACTGAATGGCAAATTCCTTCAAACTATAGCCCTTAAAAATTAGAAAAGGAAGAAGTGAAGGATGAAACAGACCATAGTGTCCCCATAGTCTCAGTTCTGTTACCAATTTGGCTGATATCTTCACTCTAAATCTTGGTCTTCTTATTCACAAATGTAAATGAAATGTTTTCACACTTTTTTAAAGCTCATAATGCATCATTTCTCTAATAATCTCTGAGAGGCTTCAGTTCCATGAGGTGAATGGATTCACCTTGTTTTATTGGGGTACCTGCACAGTTGTGTTCTCCTGGTAAGCATCTACAGTTATTCTTGTTTAGCATTGAGTTTGTGGACAGGAACTCTCCAGTACCAAAAGAACTAATTTACCCTGCTTTCTTTCGTTCTTCCTGGGAACAACCAGAGGTGAATGATGTATAGCTGTTTATGAATAATTCCTTTCTGATAAATGCTGCAGCAGATTTTTTTAGACAAGTCTATATTTGAGGAAAACTCAATAATCCTGAGTAGGGCATTTTTCAAATTAGGCAGTCTCATTGAAATTAGATTAGGCAATCTGAGCACTAACAAAGAATGTTGGAAAAGGGACTATCTTTTTTTTGTGGACCACTTATGAATTTAGTGAGGAGTTGACACTCATATAGAAAATAGTTCACATGGGGCTGGGAAGGTGGCTCAGTGGTAGAGCACTTGCCTTGCATGCCTGAGGCCCTGGGTTCGATTCCTCAGCACCACATAAGCAAAAAGAAAAAAGCTGGAAGTGGTGCTGTGGCTCAAGTGGTAGAGCGCTAGCCTTGAGCTGAAGAGCTGAGGGACAGCGCCCAGGCCCAGAGTTCAGGCCCCATGACCGGACCCCCCCCAAAAAAAAAAAAAGAAAATAGTTCACAGTTTAATTTCTTCTCTGGTGTTCTTACCCAAAATGTCAATAAATAATAAACAACCACTTAAGATAAACAAATGGACGATTTTCCCCAGAAAACCATATGCTTTTTTAAATTTTGACACATTCTTTGTGAAAATAACAAACACTGAAGTAGCCTTTAGTCGATATTTAAAAAGAAAGGATACTGAGGACTGAAAAGGATTGAAGGATATTACCTGTATATCATGAATATAACATGCTGTGAGCCACCAGACATTGAAGAAGGCGGGAGGGGAGGGGAAGGATGGGAATATGATGTCAGAGGTACATTTGCTCAATATGCACTGTGTGCATAATAGGGATATTAGAGTGAAATCCCCTCATGCTACAAGTGTATGCTAATTCCAAACAGAAAAACAAACAAAATAAAACAAAATTAAAAATGCTCTGAACGTTTTTATGTGGATCTAATGTTCTATATCTGTGCAGTGCAATGCAGTAGTCTCTAGCCATGTGTGGCTATGTACTTGAAATATGGTTACTGTGAATCAAGAACTGATTTTTAATTTTACTTAATTTAACTAAGATTCATTGAAATTTATATAGTCATAGGCATCTACTGGATACTATATATAAGACAGTGCTGACCTAGAATCTTGTTATATCTCCCCTATTTGGACATGTTGTCTCATTCATATTTTTTAAAATTTTGTTGTCAAGGTGATGTACAGAGGGGTTACAGTTACATAAGTAAGGTAGTGATTACTTTTCTTGTCTAACTTGTGATCCCTTCCCTGTTTTCCCCCTCTTTCCCTCTCATTCATCTTTTTTGAAGTGTATACTTTAGTCAGACTGACTGAGTTAAGATTCTTGCTCCTCTCCTTAGTACCCATGTGGCTTTAGTCAAGTTATTTGACATCTCTGGGCATGACCACAGTAAATACTGTATATGGAAATGGGAAAGGAAGAGGTAGATAGTCCTGGCTCATTCCCCTCCCTATAGATGATATCTCAGGGAAGAGCTGGGTCCCTGGTTGCTAAGGTTATTTATTTAAAAATCTGTGATTTTTCTTGTTTACCTTTGCTCCCTGGGTCTATGGCAACCACTTGAAAGGAAAGTAGCAAGAGAAAGGGCTGTCAGAGTTGGTATCTAGCCAGGACTTTCTACATTCTATTTCTGTGCCCTTACCCACAACTGCCTTGCTGTGATTTATGTGGGAGGAGCCACTTTTTTCTTTTTTCTTTTTATTGTAAAGGTGATGTGCAGTTACGTAAGTCAGGTATTGAGTGCATTTGCTTTTGAATAGTCACCCCTCCCTCATTTTCTCCCAGTTGTCTCTACCTCCCCCACCGCCAAGTTATATAGCTCATTTCCAACATAATGTCTAGTGAGTATCACTGCTGAATTAGTCCTTCCCTTGTCTTACCATTTCCATGCTTCCATTTCCACTCCTCAAATCAGATAAACATATACAAAACAAAGGGTACCGAAACCAAAAACAGTGACAAAAGGGAAAAACAAAAAAATGAACCACAAACAATACAATAAAATACCTTGTTTCTATTTCTTGGAGTTCATTTTGATAAGCATCATTCTATCTGATCATATATGCACATAGCTATTGAGCCCTTGTGATCATCTCCTAAGAATATCCTCCTTTGGTCTCACTGTGTGAATGTTTAGAGTCTTATTTTATTTATCATGGCCAGGTGTATTTTTTGTCTTTTACTATCCATTGGGTTTACTTGTAGATTAAAAAATATTGTAAAGGTGATATACAGAATGGTTACACTTACATAAGGCAGTTAATGAGTACAGTGTCACTGCATTATAATGATTACAAATGAGAGAACCCATGCAACCTGTGTTTCTTTGGGTCTGGCCTACTTTGCTTACTGTGATTTTTATCCAAGTCTTTCCAATTCCTGATGAATGCGGCAATGTCATTCTTTCTGATGGAAGCATAGAATTCCATTGTGTATTTATACCACATGAAGACATGTTCAACATTCCTGGCCATACAAGAAATGCAAATCAAGACAACATTGAGATTCTACCTCATCCCAGTTAGAATGGCCATTATCAAGAAAACTCACAATAACAGATGCTGGCTGGGATGTAGTCAAAAGGGAATGCTACTACACTATTGGTGGGAATGTAAACTTGTTCAACCACTTTGGAAAGCAGTATGGAGGTTCCTCAAAAGACTAAACATAAAGATTCCTTTGACCCAGCAATCCCACTCCTGGGCATTTATCCAAATGACCACTAACCAGGCCACACTAAAGCCACCAGCACAATCATGTTCATTGCAGCATTGTTTACCATAGACAAGATATGGGATAAACCCAGATTTTAAAAAATCAGATTTGCTAGTTATGCATTGAGAAATATGAATAGAATTGCCTTCACTCTGAAAAGAACTCAGAGGTAGAGTTGAAACTAGACATTCTCAACTGAGAATGATTTTTGCCTTTTGCAATGCCTGGAGACATTTTTGTTTGCCACAGCTTCAGAAGAGGACACTGTCACCATGTAGTTGGTAAGAAGTCAGGGCAACTGCCAACCCTCTCATGATATCCAGAACATGGTTCTCTTAACCTATCCCCAACCAATAAACCTTAACTGGGCTCAAATGTTGGTGGTTCTGAGATTAAGAACCCCAACCTTAAACTAAGCACAGCCAATATCCCCATGAAGGGTGAGCCCAGAATGAATGTAAAGTAGAAAAAAAACTGCAAATTCCATTCTTACTTTCAAGCAGCCTTAATTCCACTGACTTAAAGAAATTTCAGATTCCCCACCTGATCAGTTCCAATACTTAAAAGAAAATACATGTTTTATAACAGCTAATTTTTCTTCCCTGAAATGAAGTGTATATACAAAAGAACCTATTAATGCAAGCCATTTTTAAAGCATCCGTATAATGTTATGACCATAATATATCAAGGAGAAATAAAATGGTAGTGTATAATAAATGAAATGCTTTTCAATTTGTACATAGCAGTGCCAGAAGGTCAATTATAGTTCCTAGCTGCCCATGCCTATTTGTAGGAGAACCAAGAATGCCAGAGCCACAAACGCCCATAGCTACAGATGTACCATATGGAAAACTAGAGGGATTCATGTCGAAGTGCCATTCAAGGCAAAACAAAAACCGTGGGATTTTAATAGTCTTGGACTTCCAGGAAAAGCTTAGTTTATTACAACTGTGTTAAAATGTGTTTATATTTATTGATGAAATAAATAGATCTACCCTCAGTTAATCTGGAGCAGGTTTCTGCATACAAAGAATGTCTAACAGGAGATTCAGGGCCATTCAAGATTGGGGAGGAGTCTCATTGTCCTAGGCTTTATGAGCAACATGACAGGCAACCGTAAGTTAACCCTACCCCCACTCCATCTTGGGGGATCATAACCCAACCACACAAGATCATATTTTGAATTCTATCTAGGGGTGTACTATTTCTGCAGAGTCAGTGTTTGAAGGGATTTTTTAAAAGTTGCTTTATGAGTCTTTTTTTTTTTTAGACCTTATCCGTTTACTTCAATACTTTACCCTGATCTCTGATCTGTGACCCCAGGAAGTCCCATTAGTATGAAAAATTGAATAGAGTATGAGGTACTGTATCCTCAATACCAATCATTCTACTATGAAAGACATGGATGGGTCATCTTACTATCGCCCTCTATTAAGTGGATAGTGCTTGGAAATGTTCTTTATTCCTTCTTGTACTAATTTTTCATAATGACTCTGACATTAAATGTTATGTCATTTTGACAGAAAATCATGAAGGTAAATGTAACACACACACACACACACACACACACACACACACACACAGAGCTGCTATGCAGAAAAGGTAACCTTGCCACCTGATGCCAAATTTAAAATATTTAGAATCTTTTTCAATCTAAAATGTTTATTTTTTCATTGTTATTAGAAAGGTGATGTATTGAGGGGTTGCACTTACATATGTCAGGTAATGAGTACATTTCTTTATTGGACAATGTCACCCCTTCCCTCTCTCTCCCCCAGTTTTTCCCTTCCATCCCCACTCACAAGTTGTATATTTCATTTTCAACATAGTGTCTAGTGAGTACCACTGCTGCATTTGTTCACCTTTTGTGCCTCCATTTCTGTGCTCCCCCTTACCCTCCCAGAGACCGATAAACAAACAAACAAGATGAAAAGAAAACAAAAACAGCAATGAAGAAAAAACTCAATCTACTCACCATGGCAAAAATGGTGGGAAGTATCCTCTCTGGCTGTCTTTCGAGCTTTGTTTTTCCATATTTCTATTGATTAAATCCTTTCTCAGAGCCCAAAGCAGCCACATGTGAGACCTGGGTTGCCCAGTGATACCCATAAACAAATGGCTTGTTTTACAGTTTTGCCCTTCTCTTCCTCTTTGTACTCTTGGCAACTCCTGTTTATTGCTATCTTTCCGTATTTAGACAGAGAAAGTCACATCTGGCTATTGATAAATATTTACAACACTTACCAATGGTCGTGGTATAAACATTCACATTTTCTTATACGGACTTTCAAACTAGATGTCACTAAAATGTGAAATTGGGGAGAGATGCCCAGCAGGACACATCATATGTTATTTTTACTCTTCAAATATAATATAGACACAAATTACCTCAAGAAAGTAAGTAAGTAATACTAGTTTAGTGATTTTAGCTTTTGGGATGATTTTGGATTTATGAATGTTAGATTTATGGCAAAGATTGTAGACAGAGTTTCCATATACCTTTCACCCACCTTTTTTGAATGTTAACATCTATAACCATTGTACTTTTAGTGAAACTAAGAAATTTATATTGGTAGAGTATATATCCTTTTGTGAGAAGGGGGGGCAGGTCTTAGTAAATTAGCAACTGGGCACATTGCCTAGATTGTGTCATCACCACCACAGCCTGGAATGTGACATTATGACTCAGTTTGATGATTTTATTTTCCTGAAAAAAAGCAGGGTTTGGTCAAAATACTGCTATGTGTGTAACACCGAGTTGCTTAGATGAATTTCTTCTGTGCTGTGTCTGTCAGGACAGAAACCAACTGTTTTAAAACCTTTGAGAATGGGCACCTATACAAAAGTTGTAAGTAGAAAAGTAAGATGAACAGATTTGAGTTTTTAAAAGATCATTCTGGAATCTGTGAAACAAATTCATTAGAGAAAAACAAAACAAAGCAAACAAAAGAACCCCAGAAAAAAATAATCCAGACAAAATGTTAGGAGTAAGGCAACAGCAATTGGAATGGAGAAATCAAGATGGTTTCAAAAGATCATAAGGAGATCACATCTCCAAAATTCCATTAATTCTATAAGAGTCCATGGACTGGTTGAGCAAGACACTGAAAATTGGATTTCTTAGTTGAAGGGAACATTGTAGTGAGAACAAATGTTGAGATCAACTTCCAATATGTTGTTTGAAGTGCTTTACGAACTATTAGGAAGGATGAGCAGATGAAGTTCATCCTCAGAAACTCTTTCCCCACATTTACGTTGAATTTTTAAATTGAAGTTTTGAATTCCCTCCATAATGTAATTCAGAAGCAAACAGAGAAAGCACAGATCAACCAACTTCTTTAAAATCAGCTCAATTTCTTTACTTCTCTATTTCCATTTGTCCCCAGAATAAGGGAGGATAGAGGGCATATCTTTCTCCTGATCTTTCCGTAGAGGAAAACAAGGCAGGGCTGGGTGGTGTTTTCATCCCACATATAATTCCAAGGTGGACGTCATCTTTGAAGCATCTACATGTTGGCCTGAATTTACTTGGAGCTTTTAGACACTCACTTGGGCCTAATCTGACACATGACGTCATAGTCATTCATCTGGATGAATCGGTCCCAGCTGTTGGACCCTCTGCTCAGTGTGAGGGTTCAAGCTTCCCCATCTGTTACTGGGGCCTATCTACTTCTCACTGCTCTGCTTGAGCCTCCAGCCATGACAGATGGCTCTTTCTCAGGATTCCAGATAATTTTTCTCTGATCAGTGTCTAGGCTCCAATTTCATTTCACAGTTTAAACTACACCTTATCGCTGCCATCACCTTAGGCATTTACAGAAACAAATTTATGTACTATGCATATGTATGCATGCATGTATACAATGACTAGTACACACATGCGTATATAACTTCAATTTTTAATGTTTACCCACAGCAACGCAGGTTCACGAATGATGTATCTACAGTACTCTCCAACTGGGCTGGGCAATCCATCCAGTCCCCAGGGGTATGCAAAGTGGCAGGGCCTCTGGAGAATTGAGGATCATCTCCAACACATTTAGGGTTATTTGAAATCACAAACATTAAAATATACCAGTCCCAAGACTTGAAATCTATTTCTTACTGCTCTGGTCAGGCAGCTTCGTTTTTGGCTCTGAGAACCCCAACTGTATAATCGCAAAACTCAAGTTCGTACAAGGTGGGATTTGTCAGGAGTGGTTGATGAACATGGTCAGCAGAGAGAAAGCGGGGACGCACACACACACACACACACACACACACACACACACACACACACACACATTGACACACACACACACACACACACACACACACACACACACACCAGCTGTAGCTCTGAGCCAGGGAATATTCTCCCTAGCAAACTACAGTCCAGACTTCTGAATTGTCTCTTCTATCACAAGTATTAGCACATGCATCTCCCCGGGTGACAGAATGGAATTGATACAAACATTCTACTGTGGTTTCAAAGCAAAGGTAGTTTTTATTTCTTTATGTGTAATTATTACCTCTCCCCACACCGTGATAATAGTACTTGATATCTAAAATAGTCTATGTGCATTTATTAGCAATCTTCATGTTTCATATATTTGATATAATAATATAGTATTTTAGTAATTGTCAGCCATGGTTTTTTTTTGTTTGGCCTCTCCCCCACAGGACATCTGGCAATGTCTAGAGATATGTTAGTTATCATAATCTGTGGAGGAGAATGCTCCTGCCATCTAAGGGCAGAGGCCAGGGATAATGCAGTCACCTATGGGGGACAGACTCAATAAAGTACTTGAGTGCCAAGAGTATCAAGGTAGAAGGCTTCAACTCTACTTGGTTATATATTATTATGCCACCATAGAACTCCTGTTTTCTGAAAAGGAAAACAGAAAGGCTCTAGGCCATCCTTCTTATAGAGTTTCTTGACCTGGTGAAGGCTTATATTAGAAAACAAAGCATTTTCCTTTCATCGTGGCTCACTTTGAGGGCCAGATGAAATTTAAGGCTAACGTAAGGTGATAGGATTGTTTATTCTGCCAGATAATCTAATTTTGTTGAATGTCTTGGAACCTGGGTTCTTTCATTCCTTGTCAGTAATTTTAAGTCTCCTGGTATAGATAATCAAACTTTTTGAATAAGTTATTTAAATCTCTCTCTCTATAATATCTATTTTGTACATAGTACTATCTATATATATACATAGTAAGATGTTTCATCATATTTCCAAAGATGGCTATAATGTACATATTCTCTTGTCTTTTAGTGACCTTCATGTTCACTCTTTCTTATATTCCCTCCTTGGCTATTTTGTTTTCTGCCAGTTTCCACAAGTTACAGTAAAGATGTGATACTTCTCTTTATGTGCATTATTTCTTTGACTAAATGTGATGATCTCTGGTTCTGTCCTTTTTCTATAAAAAATGCATGATTTCATTCTTCTTACTGACTACATAAAACTCGGTTGTGCATACATGCTGTTTTCTTTATTCAGCTATTGATGGGCACCTAGGCTTCTCTTTTAAAAACCAGATATAATCAATTTCTCAGGTATAAACAAGGAATACTGGCAAATGGTGGACTTGGCAGACATGCACGATTCTAGAAAGGTCTTCCTGCATCTGCCTACCTTCTTTTTCCCTGAAAAAAAGTCACTTCTGCCAAGGCAATCCTTTCTACAATATTATTTTTCTGAGCATTTCTTCAAAGAAATGCAAATCAAAACAACATTGAGATACCACCTCACCCCAGTTAGCATGGCTAGAATCAAGAAATCTAATAACAACAGATGCTGGAGGGGATGTGGACAGAAGGGAACCCTACTGCATTGTTGGTGGGAGTGTAAACTTGTTCAACCACTTTGGAAAGTAGTATGGAGGTTCCTCAAAAGACTCCACATAGAGCTCCCCTGTGACCCAGGAATCCCACTTTTGGGCATTTACCCAAATGATCACAAACAAGACCATACTAAAGCTACCAGCACAACTATGTTTACTGCAGCATTATTTACCATAGCTAAGACATGGAACCAACCCAGATGCCCCTCCGTAGATGAATGGATCAAGAAAATGTGGTATATATACACAATGGAATTCTATGCCTCCATCAGAAAGAATGATATTGCCTCATTTGTTAGGAAATGGAAAGACTTGGAAAAAATTCTATTAAGTGAAGTAAGCCAGGCCCAAAGAAACATAGGCCCCATGGCTTCCCTTATTTGCAATAACTAGTATATGTCTGAGACAAGCAGAAACGGTTTGATAAGTGTATGTTAGGCAAAATGAACCCCAAGATAAGGACTCAAATAATGCTTAAGGAAGTGTTGCTGTGGCTCAAGTGGTAGAGCACAAGTCTTGAGCTGAAGAGGTGAGGGACAACACCCAGGCCCAGAGTTCAAGCCCCAATGACCGACAAAAAAAGAAATGAATATTTAATGATTTATAGGTAAAACAATATGAAGTATGGAAAATGCTGTAAAATAGTTCAGGGGAAGGAGTATGAATGAAATCATATTGGCCATGAGTTTGTAATTATTTTATATTGGGGTTGAGTGCATGAGGGCATGTGTAGACTGTTGGAAATGGAGCAATTAATGACCAAGAGAGAGAAAAATGAGCCTAAGAAACAACATTTAAGGATGTCATGTGAGGACAGGTAAACTCCAGATAAAGTTTCTTCTCTTTTACACTTTCTTTTCTTTTGACACTACAATTTGAGTAATCACTATAAACTCAGAGTTTGGCTCTTGAGCATATTGAAAACATTCACCCTCTACCCTCATCATTTTGCCAGATATGGAAACACTTAGAAAATGAAGAAAGATGTTTCTAAGCCATATTAATTTCTATTTTGGCTAGATTTTGTTCTTGATGCATGTCTTAACATATTGGAAGCCACATTGGGCATATTTGATACCTTTAAATATCAAGAGTTTATTCAAATTTTGAGCCAATTCATCTTTTTTCTATAATCTTGCCCTTCTAAGACTGATATCTGGGCCAATATGATCAAACGATTTTGTAATAATATTTGGTTGATGTCACTTTCCTACACCCCCTCAAAATAATGAATTGTACAGAACTGTGCTGTTTCTTCCTCCCTTAGGTCAGGGGTGGGTAAAGCTCTCAAGCTGCTATCACTTTTTCCAAATAGTTTCACTTGTTTTTACTCCTAATTAATCTGCAATATTATGTAGCAACCAAATAAATAGTCTCCTTAAGGCAATATCCTCTCCTTAGCTGTTCCAGAAAACTCTGCTGACTCATTTGCAGTAGAGCTTGAAGAATTTTGCAGGCACCTCATGCCAAAGAAGTCCTGCTTACTCTGAGCAACGCCTCTGCTTCCTCAGCCTTCCCCAACTGGAAGCT
Source organism: Dipodomys merriami (assembly GCF_024711535.1). Lineage (NCBI taxonomy): Eukaryota > Metazoa > Chordata > Mammalia > Rodentia > Heteromyidae > Dipodomys > Dipodomys merriami. The sequence goes on from NW_027204492.1 coordinate 114,387,794, forward strand.
ATACAAGCATTGCTTGGGGTCTCAATATTTGACCAAGTGAGGAGGTTTAAATCAGCTTTTGCAATCACTTCTAAAGAATATAGTCTACATGTCAAAAATTCAGTTGTTGTTGTCTTCCCCCTTGTTTTTTCTTTCTTTCCTGAAACCCCTTGAATAAGTATCAAATAACCTTTCATGCTCATGGGCTGCGCTCATAAGAAATGGACTGCAACTTGCTTTTTTTTAATCTAACGTGTGGGCATAGGGTGTTGTAGAACATCCAGCTGGGGATAAATCTGGTTGTAGAACAATAGTCGCAGCATTCCATCATAATAGAAACAACAATGGTAGCAACATCACGGAGATATTTTCAAACTACATACATATATAACAGTTGCAATTAATAAGATGGAACTCCATTTACAGGAGAAACTTGATGGACCGAAGTCTTGAAAAACTGAACTTAAATGGTAAATGTTGCCAAATGTAGTTAATATCTTATCATTATCTTTACTGTTTATTCCTGATAGGATGTTTTTGGCTGATAGAAAGCCAGGTGTTTAGACTTGGCCTCCTTGGTGCCAAAATTTCATCTGCTATTAAGGAATTTTTTCAAGTGCTATGAATCTCTGCAGTGTTGATCTTTGGGTAACTGGTTAGTCGTTAAAATCATGCATGCTATAGTAAACCACAGTTTGTCTTTAGCTTATGTGCCAGTGGCATTTTCCATTGTTTCCTTGATGGGATATTCTACCCTTCCCAAACACATGCCTTTCGAGACTTCACTGATTGAGTTTTACTTTGGCTTCCTGAAGACTGAGTAGGAAGTCAATCAATAAACCTGTTCTATTAACATAGACATATTAACATAGGACATATATAGCAAAATATCTCAGGGAACAGGCCAGTCTAAGACCTAGTTTTGACTACTTGTTTTCATTTGAGTGGACCACTAATTCTTCCAGCCTCAGGGTCCTCACCTCTAAATTGAAGGGTATGAATACTTGATCTTACTTGACTTTTGTATTTATCCTTTCGGTGTTTTGCATTCGGTCCTGTATTTACTGAAGACTGTTGTAATAGTCTTGTATGGGAAATGCAAACATTTTTAAGATATAACAGCCTACCTTCAAATTGTTTCAAATCTTATTTGAAACATATACATATTTCAACAAAAGGATATCTAGTATAGGTTATATCTTATGGCAGTGATAGTTACAAGGGTATGTAAAGTTGAAGGGACCTTCATTCCAGCTGATGTTTGGTAGGAAATAGATGCAGATGCATACAGCAAGGACTTGTCTCAAATGTTAATTTTAGCTGAAATGGGTTCATTTCCAGTACTGGGGATGTAAGACAAAAAAAGTAAAGGGCTTTACAGTCTAAGAGCTCATAAAGGTCTACCACTATAATATGTAAGCAATGAAATGTAATATGGACCAGTACACAGGGCAATTTGTAAGCTCTGAGAGCTGTTGGTGGAATTGCATTGGTCATGAAAGGCATATAATTTTTGCCTTCTATGGGGTAAAAATTGAGAAGAACATGAAATCCTGGAAGGAAGCCATTGGAATGAAAATCTATATGGTTCTGGTAGTATGGTGACTTTCTTTCTAGATAACTTCTCTAACCAAGTCAAGTTCATATTTGAGAGGGATCCTTGGTGGTTTGTTTTCCATAAATCTAAGATAATTTATATTAAGGCTTGTTATATGGCTGTGTGGAGCTCAATAACTTATAGTTCAAAATATGGTCCTGGTTTTAAAGGTTCTTTTAACATTTAAAAAAAATAGTGTGTACTGAATGTCTCCAGAATTTTGTTCAGGCAACAGCAGAAGCTTGAAAAGTTGCTTCTGTTACTGATGCAGAAGATAGTATTATTGATTTTTTAATATAAATGTAAATATAGAACAGCCAGGCACTGGTGGCTCATGCCTATAATCCTAGTTATTCAGGAGGCAGAGGTCTGAGGATCAGGTCTGAGGATTGTGATTTGAAGCCAGCCTGGCAGGAAAGTCTCTGAGACTCTTATCTCCACTAAACTACCAAAAAAAGCCAGAAATGGAGGGGTGGTTCAAGTGTACAGCATCAAACTTTAGGAAAAAGAAGCTCAGGGACAGGACTCAGTCCCTGAGTTCAAGGCTGTCTTGTTTGAGAAACAATCATGGTATGGGTGTTAATCAGTGTTCCACTAAAAAAGGAAAATGGAATTCTATAGTCATATTTATTTCTGGGCTATAATGTTAAACAGATTCATTTACTGCAGAAATTCTCAGAGGTTTGATCAGGGCACAAAGACAAGCCTCTGCAACTCATCCGGTAATTTCTCTATGCCATTCACTGTGAGAACAAAGGCATAGTCTGAACTCTCTCCTCTATGTGTAAAGGATAAACCCCCAGCTCCAAATTTCATTTGAAACCTTGAGTCTTTGTCTAGAGAGGAGAATTCCTCTGATCCAAGAGCTAGGTAAACATTGGGGGACACTTTGAAAGTATCCTTCTGTTGCTCACAGAGGGAGCTGGTAGAGGGCATACTCTCCAGGCCCCTCCAGACAACTCTATCTCTTCTAACATGCTTGCAGTTTATCTCTGGGTATCTCTTATGGCGTAAGAAGGTTCACCTATTTGAATCTGAGGCAGCACACAGGGAAGCCCTTGAGAAGACTAGGTCGTAAGTCAGCAACCAAGGAAAATGCCTTAATAAAGGGTAAAAGCTCTGTCCAGTCCAGTCCATAAGAAAGGCAAAGGACATAGGTATAAAATGGGGGTGTCTGAAATGCCTAGCTTTTATCTTGCCTTCAGTTAATGGGTGAACCCATGAGAGAAGCCAATGTTTCTCAGCAAAAAAGCAGCTTATAAGCTCCTCTTATAGTATGGGTTAGAAGGTAGCATGATAATGCCTTGCAAATGGATATCAGGTGGTTAAGTTGGCACCCATTAGCTTGGATCTGATCGAGTGATTCTTTATACCTTACTTCTTAAAGCCAAATAAAAATGTCTCCCTGTGATATTTCCCCCTTAGGAATAGTGTTTATATATAATATCATATATATTTGTATATAGATTTCTATGTGTGCATGTATGACTAACATTATCAATCATTATTTAAGCACAAATTCTCTACTGCAATCTACATTTTGACCATTTTTGCATAATAGAATTACTTTAATTTTAAATAAAAAATACAGCGTAGTAAAAAGAACTAACAAGGACACTACACAAGATGACCCATTGCAACAATGATACCCACAAGCGAGTGTATTGGAAATGAACTTTACAACTTCAGGTGGTGGTGGGGGGAGGACTGAGGGAGGTTGGGGGAGAAGAGATAGTGAGAGAACAACAAGGGAAGGGGTAATAATGCTCAACAAGTAATGTAGTCATTGCCCTACTCATGGGTTACAGTTGTAACCCTTCTGTACAGCATCTTTACAATAAAATTAAATTTAAAAATAAAATAAAATAAACTAGAAGCAAGTAATTGCTGTTTTTCAAAAAAATCATGTGTGTGTGTGTGTGTGTGTTTTAGAGCTTTTGTTTTGTGGTTTTCGTAAGGCCTTTATGTTTGTGTCTGATAGAAGAAACTTACTCCTGCTGTCTGTAGCTTGGGCCGCAGAGGCAGCATTTTCTTCTAGGAGATTTTTGCTGTTTTTATGGTGGGATAAATAGGTTATTTGAAGCAAAAGATGGACTGGTAGTTCCTACTGGAATGAAAGGATCATAAACACGTACAGGCCAAACTGTGAACACAGACAATGCACTAAAGGCAAATTTTATAATTACTGTCTGTTCAGAAGCTTTGCCAATGCTAACTGACCGAAAGCTCCCAGAACCAACAGTGAAAAGGACCATGCTCCTTCATTAGCTGCATTTGAATTGATCTTGCCTTTCCTGATATTTTATTTTCCTTTTTTTAAAGCAAAGAGTGAATATGCCTTTTAATTTGTGTATTTAAATTCCAGGGAGGTGAGAAAGAATCTTTGTTCCTATGTTCATAATGTTGCCTAAAGGGGTCCTTCTAAATGAGACCACAGACTTTGCTATGTGAGAGCTCTGCATTTATGGCTGCTTCCAGAAAGGCCAAGAGTCAGATGCAGTCTCCTGAAGGCTGGAGAAGGAATGAGACATTGAAGCTTCTCCCTACCGAGCAAGCATGAAAAATGCCCAGTTTAGCAAATACCTTTCCTTTGGGGGCATCTTGAATCTCTGTTGTCATGAACAATGACATATTTATCCTTGTTCCTTGAATATGTTAATGATTTATTAATAAAGAAAATATAAGGGATAAAATATGAGGGAGGGAGAGAGGGAAAGTGTGAGGAGGAGAAAAAAGAAAAAGGAAAAAGAATAAAAGAGAGAGAAAGGAAGGAAGGAAAGAAGGAAGAGAGGAAAGAAGGGAGGAAACAACAATATTTTATTCATTCAAGACTTCATGTAAGGTATAAATAGAATAAGAACTTTTCTCTCACTTGGATGTCCATTTCTCTACTCAAATAACATTTGTGAAAAACTCCGCATGTGCCCAAAGTCACTTCTAGATAGTCTTTCTAATCTTGCCAATGGTCTAATTGTGCTACCTACTACTGGTATTGTGGTTGTGGCTGGCTGGAAGATGAAGATCTTAAATGAAACATTGAATTTAATTACTGTTAATTGCTATAAGCTTTATGACATTAAAGTTGCTAATTAATATAACTGAGTGTTGTGCTTCAAATGTTTATCATGCTCACAGATACAAGATGGACTCAAAGTCAACATACCATTTTGAAAGTGTGCTAAGGAAATGACTACCTTTGTTCTCAGTCAAAAATTGTGTCAGTATCCAAAAATTCATATGGAACAATAAAAGACCCCGAATAGCAAAAACAATCCTTAACAGAAAGAACAGTGCTGGAGGAATATCAATACCAAATTTCAAACTCTACTACAAAGTCATAATAATCAAATCAGCTTGGTACTGGCACAAGAACAGACCTCAGGACCAA